>NC_138142.1:11689255-12336828 GCF_964188305.1 Podarcis bocagei | reverse complement strand
TTAAAATGCAGCCTCATCACAGGAGAAAGGAAAAAGGAAAAAGAAAGAGGGGGAGGGAATCAAATTGGCTCCAAGCCAAAGGCCAAGCAGAACAACTCTGTCTTACAGGCCCTGCGGAAAGAAATCAGATCCTGCAGGGCCCTGGTCTCATGAGACAGAGCGTTCCACCAGGCCAGAGCCAGTGTTGAAAAGGCCCTGGCTCTGGTTGAAGCTAATCTAACTTCCTTAGGGCCCGGGACCACTAGGGTGTTGCTATTAATAATATAATTAATGTCTCAAAAGCAAGAGGCATCCCACTCCGACAGGCTGCAATCCTATGCACACTCATCTGGAAGTGAACACAGCGGGGCTTACCTATGTGGAGTAGAGATTATAAGAGATGGCCAACATGGTGCTGTACTACAATTTCCATTATCACTGTTGACTACACTGCCTGGGCCTTGATGGGAACTGCGAGTTCAACAACACCTGGAGGGAACCTGATGGGTCAGAGCAGGTGTGGGGAACCATTGTCCTGCCTGCCTCCTTCCCTCCCTCCACTTGCTGCCTTCCCTCCTACCTCTTTCCTCCTTCCCTTCCTTTTTCTTCCTGCAACTCTTCCACTAGGGCCAACTGGGGAGGAGACCTGCAGGGCTGTGCAATGGCCCACGCCAGCAACCAGAGTCCTCTATTGAGGCGCCCAGAGAAGCCTGCACACCTCGCCTGGCCACCCAGAGCGGCGGAGAAGTGGCCCAGGGAGGCCTGGACGGTGGAGAAGAGCGATTTTTGTGCGCCCACACCCACCCCACCCCGGAACCTGTGCCCTTGGCAGGGGGCAACTTAACTAACCTATAGGCACCCCCCCTGGACAGTGGCCAGAGACCCCTTCCAAGTCTATAGCACTGTTCATTCCATTAAATTTATACACCGCTTGTTTTCGTTAAGTTTATACGCTCCCCTTTATCACATACACAGCCCAGCAAGACAATGACAATAATCCACCAACAGCATACAAATCAATATGGCTAACCTGATCCAAAACACCCACCGACCCCACTCACACACGAAAACAAAGATCACCACCGCCAATCACAAACAACCACCCACACCCTAGGCCAACCCCAACCTCTCTCACCACCAAAGGAACACAAGCGAACAGCACAAGCAACACTGACACCAAACCCTACATACATTAAGCATAATAGAAACATCGCCACCCATCTTCCCTCCCTCCACCCCTTTTTTTTCTCTCCCCCTAATGTCTCAACAAATGGATTTGTAAAAATGTTACATGGAAAAAATACGAGAGACATTACACTTACTTCTGTAAAACAAGAAAATCTTTAATTAAAAAAAAAGGGAACTCAGCCCTGAGTGTTCACTGGAAGGACAGATCCTGAAGCTGAGGCTCCAGTACTTTGGCCACCTCATGGGAAGAGAAGACTCCCTGGAAAAGACCCTGATGCTGGGAAAGATGGAGGGCACAAGGAGAAGGGGACGACAGAGGACGAGATGGTTGGACAGTGTTCTTGAAGCTACCAGCATGAGTTTGACCAAACTGCGGGAGGCAGTGGAAGACAGGAGTGCCTGGCGTGTTCTTGTCCGTGGGGTCACGAAGAGTCGGACACGACTAAACAACAACAACAAGCACTAATAAACGGTTCTCCCTCACCCTTGTCCCTGCTTTCATCCTCTCACAACAACCCTATAAGGTAGTCTCCCATTCCCACCACCCTTCTGAGTAATACCCCTCCCCACCTTCTCACTATATAGAAGGATCTGGCAACTTCTGTTTCAGTGTATCTGAAGAAGTGTGCATGCACACGAAAGCTCATACCAAGAACTAACTTAGTTGGCCTTTAAGGTGCTACTGGAAGGAATTTTTTTATTTTGCCTATAAGGTAGGTCAGCCTGAGAGAGTGAGCTGGGGGGGGTGCTTGAACATTGCAGCTGCCTAGTTCTAGCTCACCATTGACTTTTATGATGATGACGATTACGGAAAATGATCCCATGCTTTTTTTGGGGGGGGCGCCAAACCACACCACCACCACAGGGGGAGCCACGCGCTGAGGCGATGCACCAACGCAGCAGACGACCGCCCTTAAAATGAAAACCTCCCTCCCCCACCCTCCTTGCAACGAGGCCACTTATTTCCCCTCCCCCCCCTTCGCAGAGGTGCGAACCCGCGTAGGCAGCCCCTCCCGCAGGCCAAGCCATTTTGTAAGAGCTTCCGCGCATCCCCCTCCCCATCTCGTTTCTCACATCTCTCGGCGGCGAAGGAGGAGGCCTCGTCAGGCAGCGGGACTCGGCCAAGCAGGGAGGGAGGGGGTGGAGGAAAGGGGCGGGGCGACGAAGGGCGCCGGTGACGTCACCGCCGCGCAAGCGCGGGAGACCGTCCGTTTGAAAAAAATACTTTGGTTCTCCCGATTGAGCTTCGGTTCCTCCTCTCTGTGTGTCATCGGCATTATTAATTATTGCTGTGCTGTATAGCATTTTTTAATTATTATTATTAAAGTATTATTTTTATTGTTTGGTGTTTTGTTTTGTTTTCACTTTTTAGGTTCGATTTCCCCTCTCCCTATCGTCATTATTACATCAAACAAAAACTTGTTTTATTAATTATCGTCGTCATTACATTAAACAAAAACTTATTATCTGAAGAAGTGTGCATGCACACGAAAGCTCATACCAATAACAAACTTAGCTGGTCTCTAAGGTGCTACTGGAAGGAATTTTTTATTTTGTTTATTAAACTATGGCTTTTATGTTTTTAGGTTATATTATTTCCTTTCACGCCATCTTCCTCTTTTTGGATCGATTCCACCTTGTCATTATTATTTATTATTACATTTTTTTAAAAGAAACATTAAAAAAATTAAAGCATGATTTTATTTATTTATCTATTTAAAAAAAATACCGTAGGGGGCCGAGAGAATCCATGGGTAGCCTCATGTGCTGAACACTTTTGTGGTCAATACATTGTATCCACCAATAAAATAAATAAAAAACCTAAAATTAAAAAAGTTGTAAGCGAAGATGCCAGAGTCTTTTTCCCGCTCTTTCCCATCATGCAACATCTCACTCCTCCAACCGCCTCCGCGCCCCCCCCAACTCGGATTCGCCGCGCGCGGCAGCCATTTTAAGTAAAGGGGGCGGGAGCCGCCGAGGATCTGTGGCGTGAGCCGGCCCGAGACGTCCGGGTGTAGGGCGGGATATCAATTCAATAAAACATTCACAAATAGTTAAAATCAACAATAAGCTTTTTAAAAAAACACAACTTGATTAAACATACGTCAGCTTTCTACATATCTGGGCAGACTTGCCTAAACAAGAACGTTTTTAGCAGGCACCGAAAATAGCATAGTGAAGGTGCGTTCTTCACTGGGTAGTGGCTCCCTCTCTGGAAAACCCAGATGTCAAGAACTACATAACTTTTTTGATGTTTTCCCTGACGTTTCATGATTTGTTGGAAGCCGCCCAGAGTGGGCAGAGTATAAATAAAATAATAATTATTACGGAGTGGGTTTTAATGTGGTACTTTTAGAACTTTGCTCATGGAGAGATAAATGTGCCTGCAGATTTGCCGCACTACTTACTGGTTTTGTCCAATCTGCGAGGATTTCTGACCAGCCTTTTTTCAAAGATTTAGGTCTCTTGGTTGGGAGATCGAGTGGGCATTTGATTCACCTCTTATTAGGGGACGGGTCCTCTGCCTTAGAAAAAGTGGGCTGTTTTGCTTTTAGAGCGACAATATTTTTTTTCCTTGTGCGGATGGTTAATGCCTTTAGAAGGGCGGCCGCCAAGCTCTTATCTGACAAAATGTCTGGTATTTAATTTTGTGTGTGTTTTTGTATTGTACTGTATATCTTTCGTAATGGCTCCGGCTACACAAAATGAAATTTCATTCAGGATGCCTGCAGGCTGTTTCTAGAGCGCTGCTGCGCTCCTGTCCTGCTTGAGGACAACAGGCGTCTGGCGGATACGATGCTGGGCTTAGGTGGCCTGACCCAGCAAAGAGTCCGTCATCTCCAAATTTAATGATCACTTAGTTAAATATATTAAGGTAAATTAACTGAAAACAGCTTGCAGATACTCAATTGGCTTAGGATTTTATTTAAGTTAACTGATGAATTAATATGTTTAATTTCATAATGTGAAGATCTAAGGATGTTAATGTTTAAGTTATTTTTTAAGAACTGTGATTTGGAAAACCGTTAAAAGGACATGCAATGAAATTCAAGCAAGGGGAAGCGAGGAAGTCACTTAACAATGTTAAAAAGTGTGATTTTTAATAAGGCTATGATTTATGTTTGTTTGTTTTATGTGTTTGCTTATAATGTTGTGAAAACCAATAAAAAATCCGTCATCTCATTTGCCCGTGCGCCTCCCTTGCCTGCCGGCGCCCTACATCAACCCGCTCCCTCTCTCATTGCAATGGCGCCGCGAGCCCTCGTGAGGGAACTAAAGAGCCTCGTTTTCCCATCAGCCCCTGCGGCAACGGCGCGGGCTGCGGGAATGAGGGGGAAGGAGGGGGCGGGGAGCGCGAGCGACGGAGGAGGCGGAGCGGCAGCAGCGGCGCTGAAGGAGCGTGCGAGGCAGAAAGTGTAGGCCGGGAGGCGGGCGCACGGTCGGTCGGGCGAACGGACGGGACGGGGCGAAAAGCCAGGCAGGGAAAGGTCGCGGCGGGAAACGGGAGAGAGAAAAGCAGCGGCTACATTTGACGAGAGACGCGCCTCACTCGAGCCTTAGGAAAGAGACGACGCCACGCCAGCCCCCGCCATGGCCGAGACGAAGGTGAGACTCGGGAGGGTTGACGAAAAGCGCCGGCGAGCCTCGAAATCGAGAGCGAGGAGCAGTCAAAGGAGGTCCCGGGGGCGGGGGGGTTGGAGAGAGAGAAAGCCTGAGACTAGGCCGCCCTCTTGACTCATTCCCCCTCCCCCACCTCAGGTTTATTAATCCGTTGACGCCCCTTATTTCTCCGCCCGCTTTCCACGGGCTGCCTCAGCGCTGCCTGGCAGCCGTTTCTCCCCGCCACCCCCTCTCCCGGTCTTAACAAGGCCTGGGGCCTCCTATCCTCCAAGGCGCGCAGGCAGGGCCGCCGCCGCAGCAACGTGCTGCGCGCGATTCGCGCTTGCTGGGACGTGGCGTTCCCTTGGGCTTGTAATAATTTCTATAAACCCCCTCTTTTTTGGGGGGGAGTGGGGGTGTACTGGGCCCTTCTCTGTCTCCAGCCCCGGGGTGTGTGGGTGTGCTGAGATCTTTCCCCCCCGCCGCCTGCTGGAGGAGGAGGCCGCCCCACGTGCTCCGCTGCCCATCCCCGCTTCTCCTTCAGAGAGCCGGGTTTTGTCACAGCGATGTCCTCTCGTTAGTATTTCCATTTTTAAAATATCGTTGAGAACACCCGCATTGAAAGCGCGCTCAGGGTCACAAGGCTTCAAACAGGATGCAGAAGGTGGCTGCTGCTGCTTGCCATTCTTACCAAGTACTTCGAGGGATGCAATCCTGTGCACCCGCTTGGCTGGAGGAAGAGGCAGTTGAATCCATTAAGGCCGCAGGCCTTCGCAATATAAAAGGGGATGCGAATTTGCTCGTTTGATATATTTGGCATGATAGAAGAAATGGGATGGGTAGGAAAACAAAACTAAACAGTGGGAGGGCACAAATAAAAATCTGACAATTGGCCCAGAAGATAAAATAGCTACTAAGCACAGTAAAACCGCTTTAAATCCCACAATACCAGTTTTAATTTAGTAACTTTGTTGTGCACACTCTACAAAGAGAAAACTGTGTTTAAAATAGTGATATTTGTATTTCCTTGATTTGGTTTCTACCCCCCATCTTTTGATCACCAAGTAAAAACGTTGTGTCTGCTCTACCTTCTCTGACACCTCACATTGCTAATAGACACATTAACTTAACACCACAATCCCCTGTCCTTGGGAGGATTCCAGTTGTTCTATATTGCCTTTTTATATGTAAGAACAAGCAGGCACCATTCAGATTAAACAGCAGCTACTAGGCCAACAACACGTAAGTTAAAAATTGGCATTACTGCCCAGCCAAAGTTTCAGAAAATAAATGGTTTTTCATCAAGCACTAGAATTGTATAAATGTAGGTGTATTCAGAGGGAGCTGGTTTCACAGAGAGGGTGCTACTGTTGGAAAAAACCGACCTTCTAATCACAGTTTAAAGAGCCTCTGTAGACAGTGACATGACTAGGAGGGCCTCCTCATCCAAGAATCTTAGTGACCAGTCAGGTTGATTTTCAGAAAGGTGCTCCTTCAGGTAAGTTAGTCTCAGGTTTTTTATGGCTTTGTAGGTAAAGACCAAAGCATTAAACCTGTTCTATTTGCATATTAGCAGCCACTACTACACTTTTAAGCAGGCATAGGCAAACGCAGCCCTCCAGGTGTTTTGGGACTACAACTCTCATCATCCCTAGCTAACAGGACCAGTGGTCAGGGATGATGGGAGCTGTAGTCCCAAAACATCTGGAGGGCCGAGTTTGCCTATGCCTGCTTTTAAGAGTGGTATAGTATATACATGGTAGGATGTCTCAGTCAGCATCCCAGCCACTGCATTTTGCTCTAGCTGCAGCTTCCAGACCAACCCTAAGAACAGCCCCACTGCTGCACATTGCAGTAATCCAGTCTTGAGGTGGTTGATCCATGAGGCATAGTAGCAAGGCTGTCCTGGTTCATAAATGATAATAGCTAGTGCACTAGCCAAAGCTGGGGGGGGGGAGTATTCCTAGCCATTGTGCCCACCAGGTCCTTCAGTTCAAAGCTGACAAAACATCCCATTGTTGCACACTTACTCCTTTGGAAGAGTGCAGCCCTATTCAGGGTAGGCCAGCATCCCAGATCTCAGACTTGGGAACCACCTGCCCACAGGACTTCTGCCTTGTCCAGATTCAGTTTTAGACCATCTATGCATTGAGGCACTGGTTCTGGACTTGTATGGCCTTACCTGACTCAGGTGTTACTGAGAAATAGAGGCGGCTGTCATCAGCTTATTGATGACAGTATGCTCCAATTTCCTAATTACTGTTTCAAGCAACTTCATATAAGTACAGTGGTACCTCGCAAGACGAAATTAATCCGTTCCGCGAGTCTCTTCGTCTTGCGGTTTTTTTGTCTTGCGAAGCGCGGCTATTAACGGCTTAGCGGCTTTAAGAAAAAGGAAACGAACTCGCAAGATGTTTCGTCTTGCAAAGCAAGCCCATAGGGAAATTCATCTTGCGGAACGACTCAAAAAACGGAAAACTCTTTCGTCTTGCGCGTTTTTCGTCTTGCGAGGCATTCGTCTTGCGAGGTACCACTGTAAACAGCATTGGAGAGAAGATGGCACCCTGGACACCCCATAACATAATTATCAGGAGGCCAAGTCACTCTGAAACTGGTCCTTTGAGTAGGAAAAAATCAATGAAAAACAATACCATCAGTTCTTAACACTGAGCTAATCCATGAGCATCGCATTGTCATTGGTATCAAAAGGCATGTGGATGAGTGAACCATGTTCTCAGCCCTTAAAGTTGCTGGCTTCCAAAGAGGGGAAAGCTCCATTTCTTTGTGGTGAGGATGAAAGTGTGGGCTGCAAGCCACCTCTAACAAGCAGACTAGAGGAGGGGTGGAGCCCCCTCCACCAGCTCACTCATCAGCATGGAATTCCTGCTTGCCTAGGCTGGCTGATGTATATACTTGTTACATTAATTAGTAAAATGAATGCAACTATCACTTCCAGACCAAAATAGAAAAATTGGATTAAATGGCTAAGATGTGCAAGTTCATAAGATCTTGCATTTTTATTATTGGTGGTCTTTTTGAATTAAATATCACAAGCCTCTTAGCAATTTTGTTTTAAGGTTCGTCATGTGACTTTTTTCACAGGACACACATGAGGAGCATGACTTAGCACCTGACAACGTAGATGATTCTAACCATGACCCTCAGTTTGAGCCCATAGTTTCTCTTCCTGAGCAAGAGATCAAAACTCTTGAAGAAGATGAGGAAGAACTCTTTAAGATGTAAGTACAATAAGAATGGTGCGTCAGTGACTTCCAAACTTTGGGTTGGGGCATATTAATATGCTGATGGGTTGCAGCATGTGCACATTGGCAAGGCATACATGTTGTCTAGGACAGTGTCTTTATTAGGCCACCAAAATGTAAGAAAATAGTGTCCAAGCTTTGGGATATGGGATTTTTTCTTAAGAGTCAGTACAACTGTCTTTTTCTAGATGGCAATGTAAATCTTCGAATGGCCAAACTTTTAACATGTGGTAGTCTGTATTCAACGACTTAAGGCTTTATTCTCAGTGAGCAATTCTCAGTGAGATAGAAGGGCTATCTTTTTTTAAAAAAACAACAACAGTTATCCACTTACCTAGAAACGAGGAGTGCAAAGTTGGTTTCCTTTTCTGTGACAGAAACTAGTGTTTTCTATCATATAAGGAATGTCAATTTTCAGACCAGTTAGTTCATTGAATTTATGAATTACATCCCACAACAGAATGCCCCAAAGCAACTTGAAAGTGTAAAATAAAGCAAATACATACACATATGAAAAGAGAGACTATCTTGTTCCAACAGCTATTTCTTCCCAATGTACCTATAGTAGACTAGAAGCCTAGTACTACTGTCTTTAGTAAGGATTAGTATGTCCCCCACAACAACTTGTGTGTGTTTTTTGAGAGAAAATATTGGGGAAACAAATGGTCTAGGGGAGGGAAGCATATCAAATGTACATTCATATGGAGCGTTAATGTTAAGAGATCGCAGTTCTGTGAAAAATCTGGTAAAAAGTTCCATGCATAAACTAAGCTATGCCTTGTGTCTCCCTCCCCAAAAGGCGAGCAAAACTCTTCCGCTTTGCATCGGAAAACGATCTTCCCGAATGGAAAGAACGAGGCACTGGTGATGTAAAGCTTCTGAAGCACAAAGAGAAGGGGACCATTCGTCTCTTGATGAGGAGAGATAAAACCCTAAAAATCTGTGCAAATCATTACAGTATGTGATTTGGTACACTGCACTTGTTGTACAGTACTACTTATTTTGCTGTAATAGCAAGAAAGGAAATTAATAATAGGGGCAGAAGGTGGCGAAGGTCCTTCTGGTTCTGGTTACTAAGGAAGCGTTATACCCAAGGCCACTTGCACAGCGAGCTTCTGCCTGCATCATCAGTTGGTGCGATGTTGGAGGTTAAAAGGATCAAGAAGCTATGTTGTTTACCTTCTCTTAGCAAACGTCTTTCAGATACAACCTCCATATATAATCCAGTATGCCACAAGCAGACATGAGATATTTCACAAAGGCATGCAAGTAGCTTTAAGCAAGATGGGGGTACCGTGCTGTGCAAATGAAGAAAACTACGCATGGCCCAGTCACTTATAGTCCAACCTTCTTTAGTTCAAAAATGGCAGTGAAACCTTCACATGTCTTAACCATAATAGCATGAAAAACATGCAACACTATGTAGTAGGGTTTCAGAAAACTAGTCCTAAAGGGTAGCGTTAAGATTCTGGAATGCAGTCTTAATTGTGAATAAAATCTAGTCATGCATTCATTGATAAATAGGCTAGACTAGAACTTAAATGCATTTTTAACAATCTTTTATGTTGCCGATAAGGTAAATATCTTCAGGCAGACAGTTAAGGAGGCTGTGTTGTTTGCTCTAGTACTTCCTGTGCCCAGCTACTTTTCTCTCTCTCTCCCTGCCCCTGCTTTTCCTTTCTAGTTACACCTGTAATGGAGCTGAAGCCCAATGCAGGAAGTGACAGGGCATGGGTGTGGAATACACATGCTGATTTCGCAGATGAGAGTCCTAAGCCAGAACTTCTGGCAATTCGGTTTTTAAATGCAGAAAGTAAGTTAAAAGCAACATAACTTTGATCACTTAAAATTGCTGTGTATGTATGAAGACATGTGAAGTGTCTGTAATGAAACAGGCTACCCTCTGTGCTAGTACTCTGTTAATACTTCAACAGGGTTGACAGGCCTAAAGAGCACGTCTCATGACTTCTATAAAGTAGGCAGTCTGGGCTATTTCAGAAAAATTTTATAGGTCACATGCAAATTGTGGGCAAGCAAATTAAGTATACTGGATTTACTTTTTGGATCGATAGGATTTTAGAGGTCCTTAAATCCTTGCCTCTTAACAAGTGGAAGCAAAGGTTATTGTGTTCTGCTCTCATGTGTCCTGGCCAAATGGAGCTGTTATTTCTATAAAAAGTATTGACTTGCTACCATAGCAACCTTCAGGTTCTGTGTTGATACCTTCTTGTGGTGTGCCAGTGAGGAGCATAGTTAGCTGTTGCATGTAAGCCATTCAGTAAACCCAGGGAAATGGAGCACAACTGTACTTTCTGTGCATAATGTGAAATTGGCTTTACGGACTTGAAGTTGGGGATGGAGGGAAGCAAATCAGACATAGGCCTTTGCTTCTTGTTTTCTGGCCTATGGAATAAAAATGCCTTTTTTGATGAATGACATTTTTCATTATCTAGCATTGAGCAACAGTGACCTCGAGTGGTAATTTTTGCTAATATATTGTAGTGTAACGGTAAACCACCTGACAACTTCCATTGTATGATAGTTATGAAAGTATTGATATGTTATCTTTATCAGAAATCCTTTTTGCTAATATTAACTCTATTAAAGAAAAATCTGGCAGTGATGCTAGTACATGAACTCTAAGATCTAGTTAATCAATAGGTCTTATGATACAAATCTCCACTGCACCTACTTGTCCAGCAAAACATCAAAGAGTGCATTTTACACTGAAATGTATAAACAGTTCTAGAAACTCAGATACTCTGTAGACTGCATATGTACATGTGGCTTTACTAGATCATAGGTACAGTGGTGCCTCGCAAGACGAAAAGGATCCGTTCTGTGATTCTCTTCGTCTAGCGGTTTTTTCTTCTTGCGAAGCAAGCCCATTGATGGATTAGCGGCTTTTAGTGGCTTATCAGCTTATCGGATCAGCTGATAAGCGGCTTAGCGGCTTAGAAAAGGGGGGGGAGGGGAAAAACCCGCAGGAACTCGCAAGACATTTTCGTCTTGCGAAGCAAGCCCATAGGAGATTCGTTTTGCGAAGCACCTCCAAAACGGAAAACTCTTTCGTCTAGCGAGTTTTCCGTCTTGCGAGGCATTCGTCTTGCGGGGCACCACTGTATTGTCAAGACCAGAGCTTTCCAAACTGTGTCTCGATACGTGTCAGCTGCAGTATGTAGGTGTGTCACACGAACGTTCTCCATGCTCCTCCTGGGGCAGGAAATGGGTTAGCTTAACCTCTGGTTTGCTAGTAAAACTTAATTACTGTGTCCCAAAATGATGCATGTCTAAAAAGTGTCTTGCCAACATCAAAAGTTTGGAAAGCTCTGGTCTTGATACAAAGAGGATGAGTGTTCATGCAATCTGAGGTACCAGAGAAAAAACGTTACTTACTTTAAATTGTGTCTAGATCCATTGCAGTATATTTTACGATACTTTGTTTCCTTAAAACAGATGCACAGAAATTCAAGGCAAAATTTGAAGAATGTAGAAATGAGGTTGACAAGGGAAAGAAAGGTAAGATTTTTTTTTCTTCTGATGAAGGAACACTGTAGTCAGGAGACTGCAAACAATTCTGCAAAAGCCCCTGAACTGTCAGAATAATTGGCATTTTATATATGTACTATATGCCAAGTTTTAGACCCTCCTTTAGATCCTCATTTACTTAAGCAGAAATGTAAGAGTTAAAGAGGCTTGCACTGAGGTGGTCTTTCCTTTTTCCATAATCTTCAGCAACATGCATCTCTGAACCTTTCAGCGTTACTGTCTCGTCTTGCTGTTTACCTAATTTTAGAATTTCTTGATCATACCCCACAGTTTAGCAATGTCAGAAAATGACATGCTATAAGTTTAGTTAACTTTATTCAAATCAATTTATTGCTAAAGAGAGAAGCAAATTGTGCATTGTTAGCACTCTCTTATATGCTGTTTTGAGGATAGACATTCTGGCTTTCAGGTAAGGTACTAAAATTATGGCAGTTGCAAGAAACAGTATGTAATCTTGGAGAACAATTGGAAATATAAACAAGATACATGGTCTTTGCATAAGAAGTCCAGCACACATTGTTTACATATCCAGCGATGACTAACTCATTTGCCATATTGACTGTGTTCACAACAAGCAAAGAGCCTGGACTTAATAAATTGTACTTGTATGAGCTCTGTGCTAGTGTGTTCAACCTTAATCTGTTTCACATGCATGGTTAAACAAATCAAGCCCTACTACTGGCAGACACCAGTCTTGTCCCTCAGGCTCTAGATGATATTGGTGTGTGTGAGAAGGGACACACGAAAGAAGGTGGTTCCTAAGGTACCCAGGTCCCAAGTCATTAAGGGTTTTCAGGCTTGAATTGAACCCAGAAACCAATTAGCAGCCAGTATAAATCGCTGTGGGACGTGGGTGGTGCTGTGGGTTAAAACACGGAGCCTAGGACTTGCCGATCAGAAGGTCGGCGGTTCGAATCCCCACAACGGGGTGAGCGCCCGTTGCTCGGTTCCTGCTCCTGCCCTCCTAGCAGTTCGAAAGCACATCAAAGTGCAAGTAGATACCTTCCAGCGGGAAGGTAAACGGCGTTTCCGTGTGCTGCTCTGGTTCGCCAGAAGCGGCTTAGTCATGCTGGTCACATGGCCCGGAAGCTGTATGCCGGCTCCCTCGGCCACTAAAGCGAGATGAGTGCCACAACCCCAGAGTCGGCCACGACTGGACCTAATGATCAGGGGTCCCTTTACATTTACCTTTATAAATCACTGAGAACTGACAAGATTTTCATAAGGAGAAACAAACCACAAGCCTGGTTTGGACACGGTGCTAAATTATTCCTTTTCTAGTTTGTTTAACTCTTCATGCCAGGGAAGGAATGAAGTGGGAGCAGAACTGTGCACCAGCACACATCGTGTACACAGTATGATTTATTAAGCCAAGGTTATTCACTTATTGTTGCATGTAACACAGCCAGTGACTGCTAAAGAATTTTCTGTTAACACCTGTACATAAGAAAATTAACTTGCTATAGTGTACATAGGACCAAGAGACATGGACAGCGAGGGAGCTACTAAAGTGACCTGCAACACCTGTGCCATGTCTGTCTTCATGCCTGAGAATGTGGAAAACTACACCTGCAAGGAGTGCAAGCGGATTCCCTTGCTGAAAGACAAGATAGAGCAACTTGAGACCCGCCTAGCCACACTTCAAGCTACTGGGCAAGGTGAGGAATTTCTCATTAGAGCAGACTGGACTCTCTTGGAACAGCAACACAGGTGGGGTGCCCCTAGGAAGGAGGAAGATTGCCCATTGCAGGAAACGAATGCCTGGAGGAACATGACACACAGAAGCAGTACTGTCAGGAACCATGCTTTGACACTGGAGCTGCAAAATCAATTCCATGCCCTCAACTTGGACACCAATTCTGGGCTAGAGGAGCAAGTACAGTAGTTGCAGACCTCAGAATGCATAGAAGTGATGGTGGAAGGTGCAGTGTGCAGAACAATTCCTGTCACTCCCCAGAGGTGGAAGAGAAGTGTTGGTGGTAGGTGACTTCCTTCTGAGGGGGACAGAGGCAGCAGTGTGCAGGTTTAACAGGATGTATTGGGTGGTAAACTGTCTTCAGGTGCAACAATTCACTATGTGACAGAGAGGTTGCCAAGTTTTATAAAGCCCACTGACGATGACAACCCCTTCTGATTCATGGGTACAAATGATACTGCTAGATGTAGTCTTCAGCATAATAGCAAGGGATGTTGACACTCTGGGCAGGAAGCTGAAGGGCCTTGGGGCACAGGTGGTATTTTCATCACTCTTTCCTGTTGAAGATTGGGGCACAGGAAGAGGAAAATGTTGGAAGTAAAGTACTGGTGGCACAGGTGATGTCAGGAAAGGTGTAGCTTCTTGGACCACGTTCTCTGCTCCTTTGAGGAAGGATGTCTGGCAAGAGATGGGTTGTACCTCATGGCAGTTGGCAAGAGTGCTTTTGCTAAGAGTCTTATGAACCTGATCAGGAAAGCCTTAAATTAAACCCTGAGAAAGAGGAAGAGGACATTACAGACTACAAGGAGACACCTGGTACTGAGGATAACAGCTTCACTTATGCACAGGAAATGGAGGTGTTGCTCCAGAAACCTGCTGAAGGGAAGGAAACTGCAAGAAGGTGGAAGAAGCAACAAGAGGATCATCTCTCTTGGACCTGTTACTTACCAGGAAGTGATCGACAAATGATACAGAGGCAAGAGAAATCTGAGTGTAGTCAGACATGTGCTCTGGACTTTAAGAAGGCCGATCTCAAAAAGCTTAAGGAATACTCAAAGAGAAGAAATACTCAAAGAGAAGGGAGTCCAAGAAGAATGAGAGTTTTTTAAAAAGTGGAATATTGAAGCTACAAAGGCAGACCATTCCAACAAGAAAAGTGGGAAACTTCTAAAGAAACTAATGTAGCTGCATAAGGTGCTTACAGATGAGCTGAGATTTAAGAAAAACATATATAAGAAATGGAAGAAAGGGGCAATCACAAAGGAGAGTAGCCAACAGTTGCAGGGAGAAGGTCAGGTGGGGCAAAGCTCAGGTTTGCAAGAGACGTTAAAAATAATAAAGTAAGTTTATTTGGCTATGTTCAAAGCAAGAAGAACAACAAGCAAGTAGTGGGTCCTCTGCATGGAAAAGACTGAGAAATTTTATTGGGTGACAGAGAAGGCAGAACTGCGCAACACCTACTTTGCCTCTGTCTTCACCCAAAAGAAAAGCAATGCCCAACCTGGCGATAACAGAATAATAAATGTTGCAAGGAGGGAGCTGCAACCCACGATAGGAAAAGAGGTGGCATGGGAACAGCTAGTTACTTTAAATGAATTCAGATCTCCCAAGGCAAGTATAGTGTCCTGATCAAAGGAAGTATTCATCCTGCTCTGTTGGTCTTGCCTTGGTCAGAACACATCTGGAGTACCAAGTCCAGTTCTGGGCACCACAATTTAATAAGGTTATTGACAAGCAGAGGAGGGCAACCAAGATGATCAGGAGTTTGGAAACCAAGTCTTATGAGAAATGGTTGAGAGAATTGGGTATGTTTAGCTTTGAAAAGAGGAGACTGAGAGGAGTTATGATTGCCATCTTCAGATATCTAAAGGGTTGTCACATGAAAGAGGGAACAAGCTTGTTTTCTCCTGCTCCGGAGGCTAGGATCCGAACCAATGGATTCAAGTTACAAGAGGAAATTCCAATTAAACAAAAGAAGAAAATTCTGACAGTAAGAGCTATTTGAAAGTGGAACAGACTCCAACGAGAGTTGATGGACTCTTCTTCCTTGGAGGTTGTTTTAGCAGAGGCTTGATGGCCTTCTGTTATGTATGATCTTGTTGAGGTTCCTGCATCGCAGGGGATTGGAGCAGGTGGCCCTTTGGACCCATTCCAACTAAATTCTATGATTGCATAAAAGTAGAAAAATACAAAACATTTCCTAAATATATAAGCCAGAAAAAGGATTACCAACTAATGCATTCTAGAATTCTATATAATTAAGGAATGTGTTATAGATAGCACCTTGGCCAGGCATGTAATTATTCTAGTACATAACAAATTTATTGAAATTTAAGCGCAGCTCAAAGCCTGAGGTTTCTTAAAAACAGTGACTTCTACGTTCAGAGTATTTCCAAGAAATATGTTTCTCAACCAGTAGTTTCACCACCCCTAGGCAGGATAATAGCTTTTCGGGTTAAAAACAGAGACATAGCAAATTACATCCTTAGCTACAGTAGCTGAAAGAGAGACTGGGGACCTGTATGTTTGAAGCAGTTCCCATTTCCAGCATCCTATAAGCTTTTCTGACAAGCTAGTGGTATTTTTTGAGTTGTGCTAAAGCCATCAGCCATCCAAGTCACACTAAGATCATCCAGGGTATCGCGGGTCTTTCATATGATAACCTTGGCATGGCATGTGTCAGGGGTTCAGGGACAGAGGCACAGGTGAGGGGGGAGACGGAGAGCGATGGGGAAGAATCCCAGGACTGTGAGGAAGAGGATGACAATGACTTGAGGTCTTCCATGAGTCTCTCAAGTGAATCGGAGGATTCCCAGAAGGGGGCGCCCCTAGTCAGGCCAAGGGGGGTCACAGGGGGGACCTGCCAGGAGCAGGGAAGCAGCAGGGAAACCCCGAGTGGGAGTGGGAGATCGGGGCTGGCTTCCAAGCAGGAACGAAGTGAAGAGAGTGGAGTTCCCAGTGTGACACACGGAGCGGAGCAGGCAGGAGACAGGGGAAGGAGATCGGGGCAGGACGTCCTGCCGGAAGAGGCGGAGAGTAGTACAGGGAGTAGTGTAAGTGTCAAGAGGAAGGTCAGGGGTAGCGAACGCGCGCCAAGTTCAAATGTGGAGGCGCGCGGAAATGGAGAGAGCTCGGAGGAGGAGCCTGGCCCCAAAGCACGAAGGAGGGGGGAACAGGCATCGGAGGAATCCGCTTCAGGAGAGAGCAGGAGGGAAGGAACCCAGGGGGGCAGAAAGACCCTGCGGAAAAGGAAAGACAGGAAGAGGTGGACTAGCACAAGCCTCTTAAGCTGGTGTAGGGGTGGGACCGATTCAGAGGGGACTTAAAACGTCTAGGCTAAGAGACGCGGGGCTGCGCGCCTCGGTTGTGGAAGCAATAATGAACTGCAATAAACATCCTTGTATATAAGAAGAACCTGGCGTTGGTCTTTTGTGAGCTGAGACCTGAGGCAGCCCTGACAGCATGTTTCATGTGAAGTGAAAGACTTGTACAGCATCCTTTGTCTTAGGGGAATTCCATTGTGCTCTGATGCTCTTTGCTTGCCTGTACATGATTTCTGCTTTTCAAATGGCCCTCAGTGTTTGTGCCTTGTTTCTGTTGTGAGAGGGGAAGCAAAGGAATCTCTTCTCAGTTACCGTCATACCGTGGTTCCTGAAAGCCTTGGTACTTGTACATTTTGGCTCCTGAATGCCGTAAACCTGGAAGTAAGTGTTGCGGTTTGCAAACGTTTTTGGAAGCCAAACGTCCGACGCAGCTTCCGGTTGAGTGCAGCCAATCTGAAGCCACACCTTGGTTTGCAAATGTTTTCAGAAGTCGAATGGACTTCGGAACGGATTACGTTTGACAACCAAGGTACGACTGTACTTACTGTTTCCTCCATTTGATACAAGTGGGGCTTACTATACTCTTCTAAAGAGTGCTTGATCTCAGTTCCTTGCGCATCACTCACTAGTCAAACTGGACGTTCACTATCAAACATGGTGTTCTTATGACCAGGGAACTCTCAGCCACAATTGACAGGATTACTTGACACCTGGATCTCTGTCACCTTGTTGGATGTCTCTGCCCTGCAAGCAGCTGATAAGGAAATGAAGTTGTGATATGAGTGATTGCAGCCTGATGGCAGATAACCAATAAGTTGCTCAGTATCTACAATCAAGGAGAGATTGAATTTTTGCGACTTCCTCTTAAGAACCCAGATGGAGATTCGGGATAGACAAAAAGAAGTACTTCGCAAAACACACACAGTGGTACCTTGGATTAAGAACGCTGCAAACCCAGAAATAGGTGTTTTGGTTTGTGAACTTTGCCTTGGAAGCAGAACATGTTTTACTTCCTGTTGAGTGTAAATTGAGCCCCCTGCTGCTGTGGGAAAGCATGCCTTGGTTTAAGAACGCTTGGTTTAAGAACGGACATCCGGAAGTTTGTAAACCAAGGTGCCACTGTATAGGTACGGAATTTATTACCACAATATGTGATAATCACCACCAACTCGGATGCCTTTAGAAGAGGATCAGGCAGTCATAGAGGATGCTCTCAATGGCTGTTAGTCGTAATGGGGGAGTTACGCAGGCGTGTTGTTGCATTTGTGTCCTGCTTGTGAGCCTCTCATAAGTATCTGGTTGGCCCCTGGGTTACAAGAGGATGCTAGACTAGATAGACCTTTGGTCTGATTGTGAGGGCTCTTACATCAAGTGTTCAGGGCCATGATTAACAGGTAAGCAATCTTCATTTTTATGCTTAATAGCAGGCTCACTCTGTGCCTGACTGCAATATTCAGTCACGGTGCTTTTTAGGCCTGCTAGAGTAATCCAGGATGTTGTGAACACTTTCCCTACTTGTGGAAGTCTGTTTCAATTGATCTTGGTACAGATGACCCTTTTTGTCCTTTCCAATCCATAATTCTATGATTACAGGTGCGTTATTATTACTGATGAATTTGAGGTATAGAGAAGTTACAAGTTTTAAAAATCTTGACGTTGGGATTTTTTAAGAGAGACTCTTAGTATTCAATTGACTTTTTATGTACTCATCAGAACGTGAAGTGTTATTCTCACTGAAGTGTCTGGCTTTCATATAGTTGCGTCATAGCTCTGCATGGATACATATATATATATATATATATATCAGAACATTCCAAAATTATTTCTTTCTTGCAGCACTTTGTTACAGTGGAATAGCTAGTTGCTTTGTAATTAAAATTGTATTAATGGATAGCAATTCAAAATCGTCGGGTAAGGAGGGGAGATTCTCCCCCCCCCTTTGAGTTCATGTTTTTTCAAACTATGAAGCATTACTTTTTCCTGCAGATTATCCTGAAGGCATAAAAACATAGACATGTTGCAATAGAGAGCTTCTACTTTTCAAATAATGTAACCTTGGGTTGAAGTAGCTTCGAGATGAATATTTTCGGGTTGCGCTCCATGGCGACCCGGAAGTAATGGAGCGCGTTTCGCCGCATGCACAGATGTTCAAAATGACGCCATGCATGGAAGCAGCGAAATGCGACCCGCAGTCGCGTGTTATGTTCACTTCAGGATGTGAACGGGGCTCCGGAACGGATCCCGTTCGCATTCAGGTGTACCACTGTATCTTTTTTAAAAACTTCGCTGCTTATGATCTGAGTGCCATAAGGACCTGCCTGTGAGAAATTGGAAAGTCAGGAACCAACCAATGCCTTTTCCTTCTTCCCTCCTGGGCCTGTAGTTGCATGTCTTTCATCCTAACCAAATTACCCAGCTTCTCCCAAAGAACTTGGGGCAGTACACATAGGGTGGGTTATTGCATGTTACAACAGTATCCCTCTCGGGTAAGCTGAGCAGAAATATAACAGCTTTTGCAAGGCTGTCCCATTAAGTGGAACTTTGAATCTGGCTTATCTGTTGTTCAAATCACAGCATTCGCCACACTGTCTGTCTTGCATTATTACACCATACAAAATACTATATTGTTCTCTCAGATCTTTTTGACATGTTTCCATATTACCTGCTGCACTGTCTAATAATATCTTTAAACGTTTTTTAGCAGGAACAGAAAAAAATGATAGTGCTGATAAAGTTGCCGAGAAACTAGAAGAACTTTCTGTAAAGGAGGAGATCAAAGAATCGGAGAAAGAAGTCAGGGAGAAAACTGAAGAAAAGCAATAAATCATCTTGGGCCTTGTGTTTTATTTTTTTCTTAATTTTTTAATTTTTACAAGGGACTTTATAAAGAACTGTATTACAACATTCACTTTTTTTTCTAACTTTTTGCCCTTTTTGAAGAGATCTTCAGAAAAAATCCATTCCCCAGTCATGAAAATGTACTGTGCTAAACTTTCTTTTCCATAGTGGAAACACTTATTTATAGTCATCCAAGAGAGTGAATAAAAGTTTGAAAATGGTGTCAAAGGACAGAACTGAATTTTCTGTATGCTTCAGATGTGTGGCTGCAATTATTACCTTGGGTTATATTTTTCAGTGCATAACTTTAGATGAGATGTAGTATAACTGAATTATACCAGTAGAAAAAGTGCAGGTAATAAAGATGTTTCTCATATACTGTGACTGAAAGCTGTTAATGAATGAAACAAGATACTCTATATTTTCCTTGTAAGTGGGGTTTGAGTGAACGTACGTGTTTCGTGAAACTTTGTTACGGAAAATGGCGTACCCCTTAGAATATAATGTCATAATCCTCCAATGGATTTCAGCATACTTATGGTTTCTAATGGTCCTTTGTAGTTGACCGAGCATGGCAGAACATACGTTCTGAATTTGCCATGGCTGAAAGTGATGCTGGTTGGCAACAATGAAGCTTAAGACCTTACTATATTTCAAATATTTCTCCACGCAGAACAAGAATGTGCTGTCTGGAAAGCTTTATGATTGCTCGCAGTTTGCGGAATAGATGGGACACGAAGCCCAGTTCACTATGATCTCTTTAAATCTTCAGTTTAGCTATCCATTTAACACAAGTATTAAGATTAATGTATTACATATCCTGTTATTTGTTGCTGTCTTAATGATAGCATACCCTAGTGCTTTTTGCAGGTGGGGGAATTGACTTAATCTTAATGGGGCTTCAGGCTGTGGGAAAGTTGAATATCTCTTAGCATCCTTGGGGGAAAGCATCAACATTTGAGGACTCCATCACTCATAGGGATAGAACCTCGGTCAGATGTAGCGTTAAACTTCAATGCCATGTACCTAAACTAAAATGTTCTACCGCTTGTTCTGCCATTGATAATAAAAATTTGTTATCTTGCAGGATTTCCTGCAAGGATAGTCTTATGTGGAAGCTTATTTCCACACGGAAGTCCTTTTCGATCTCTACGTAAGGAACAGCCAAGGGTGTTTGCGACTGACTGCATTTGGCACACAAGTTTACACTTCTACTGCAAAATAGGCAATGATTGCTGACAATGCCAATGATATTCCTGTATCCAGGTCTTTGTTGCACAAGTGTGTATGTGTCTGGATTGGGGTTTGTCTCAGTCCAAGTCCATTTTTTATACATTTATATTGTCCCACTTCTGTTAACTGTGTGGGTCTCCTCAAAACACATAGATTGTCTAACGTACTTGAGAGGTGAGAATAACTGATGCAGTCTTTAAAGGTCTGAGCCTCCCATGTACACATCGACTGTATATTGAGTGTGCATGTGTGTAGATGTGAAACGTTGCTTTTCCTATTCGTAATAGTATGCACAACACTTCGAACGCAAGCCTTTTCACGTGAAACTGGGTGGCGAAACCTTTCACTTAATATAATGGATTTAGAATGCGTCCTCTTGTCTTTACCTAGAATTATAAACATTTCCTGGATTTTCTGTTTCCAAAAATTGTTTTGGATTTCGATTCTATGATTAATTCCCCCCCCCCCCCCCGTTCTTTGTGCATACTGTTAGCTGCGTAGCATTTTGCCCTTGTCATGTTTGATTCTTATGGCTGAGTCTGTCAAGACTGCTAGAATTTCTTCGGACTTTTCTATGTGGGGGTGGGAATAAGACCTGCAGAAATACCTCATATTAAGGACTCTTGCCAGTATATATGATAGTAATGCATTTGAAGGTTAAAAGGGCATTGTCTATTGCTCTTCAGATCCTCCCATCTGTAAAAGTCACCATAAGTGGATTCTGATTTATCTTGTCAAAGGGAGAAATTTTGCTCACCAAACTAACTTCAAAATAAATTTAACTGTAATCATCATTCTTGCTTTTTTTTAGTTCTTATAATAACATCAGATATACATTGATGTTACAGAAGCAGAAAATGGCAACAAGCCATATCATGTGACCTTTTCAATGCTAAGGGTGCCTCTGCTGCAACCATGCCTTTCTTCAAATATGTTGTCTCATGACACATTTGTATACTTCTTCACATCCTCTGACTTGTACCTGTGATTGTTTACAACTGTTTAAAACATTCACGTGACATGATTTTTATATGGTACATTTGCTCACCATAAAACATGTTGAGGTTGGAGCGCCTTTTGGATGTTAAAATGTATTTTACATTTTTGTTTTTTTATAGCAGAGAGGAAGGAAGGTGTGCTTGTGTGTGTTACTGTGTTAACTTACTACGCAGAAGAAAGAGTTTTGTGAGCCTCCAGTGTAAAATCTGGAGGTTTCCAATGTTGAAGCAAGACTGGATTTTTTTGTCTGTTCATACTCACGTGTTATGCTTTTATGGAAGAGAATGTTTCAAAAATGAACCGAAGCCATACAGCAGAACTTTATAAACAATATTTCAACTTCTCTATACATAATAAATATACTAAAGTGAGGTGTTATAATTTAATTCTCTCTTTTTAAAATTGGGAGGTGAATTGGAGTCTGGTTGCTGCCATTTTAAGCTATGAACTCTTTCTAGGTTGAATTGTGTTATTCACAAACTGTGTAAAAGGATACCTTTATAGAGGTGCTATGTGAACTTCTGGGAAGCATATGTTGATAGCAAGGCTCCTAACACTAATTTACACTGCCTTGGGAAATGTCTGCAGAACTGCCTAATTTCATGAACAAAAGTCTGAATGGGAATATTACTATTTTAAAAAAATATTTTTAAAAAGGTTACTTGGCAATTTAACATATATAAACAAACAAATGCATTAAAACTGACATAAAAGAAAAAGAAATCTAAGTCCCTTTAAGGAAAAAAAGGCGGGATCAAAACATTCCCCCCGCTTTTGAGTCCAGAATACAGTGGTACCTTGGTTTACGAACCTGATCCGTTCCAGAAGTCCATTCTTAAACCAAGGTGTGCTTTCCCATAGCAGCGGGGCACTCAATTTACACTCAACAGGAAGCGGAACATGTTCTGCTTCCAAGGCAAAGTTCACAAAGCAAAACACCTACTTCTAGGTTTGCAGTATTCTTAATCCAAGTTGTTCATAAACTAAGCTGTTCTTAAACCAAGGTACCACTGTAGCTAAAGCATTTGCAAAATAAAAAATTTGCCTGGCACCTAAAGCTATGTCATCAGGGGTGAGCTTTCCACAGGCGGGGAGCCACCCCTGAAAATGAGTGCTCTCGTGTTGCCACCCTCTGCCCCCCCCAAGGAGGGAACACACAGAAGGGCCTTGGGTCTGGGTCAGTTCAACTAAGGAGAGGTGGTCCGTGAGATATTGGGACCCTGAGACACATAAGGTTTTAAAGGTGAAAACCATCACATTGAATTTGGCCAGGAAACTAATTGCCCACTGCAGTTGGGCCAGGACTTGTTACGTGACTTGAGTGCTTTGAATAGTACTGACTTAAGAAGAAAAAACCTAAATGGCACCAGGGAAATGAATATAAAATGTTTCAAGAACATTGATTCATAATTAAATAAGCATTGAGGGCTGCAGCAGTAATTAAGCTGTAAATGCTCTCTTTTTATGCTGCAGAAAGTGGACCTTGCCCAACACTCATTTTGTGCAGGTGAGATAATTGCTTTGAAACTTTAATTATCAGATGTGAATTGCCTGGCCTTTTAGAAAACAAGGTCACATTCATCCTTAAAGATTGGGATAATTAAATGGAATATTTTAAAATGTCATTTTTCAATTTTACAACAATAATACAAATTCAATAAAACCAACCCATTGAGTCAACCCCCCCCCCCGTGGTTTCTTATGTTTAATACTTGCTACTGCATATTCTAATTATTCCCTTTTCTTCCCTTTAAAATTCCAAATTCCTTTGTCTCTTAACTGCTCGTTCTATTTTAATCGTGGTAAAGTTTAAAGTTACTTACAATAGTTTTTCAAATAGTCCGCACGCTTTCCCTTTCCTTTCTTAAATGTAATACCTTTTGAAAAGTTTTCTGCAGCTTTTGGGGGCTGAAAAATACCCTTTGGGTCACGGGATGAGAAGCCTGTGACTTTCCGGGTGCTGCTGGTACTTCTCATCCACTTTAGCCAGTGTGACCAGGGGTCAGAGATCTTGGGAGTTGCGACTCAGCAACAAAATCTGGAAGGCAATAGCTTCCCTTTCCTTCCTTTGGTCATGCAAAAGTGTTCAGGGATCAATGTGACTTGGCAGTGGAAAGGGTCAATAAGCTTGCTTCACAGTACTTGCTTTGCAAGAGAGAGTCCCCGAGTCAGTTGCTGGCATCCTCTCGTCTTTTTTTAAAAATGTAGCAAGTGATGGGAAACTGATGGGGGCCCCAACATCTAGAATCATAGAACTATCGAGTCAAAACATACACTGTCATGTGATAAGACAACAATCCCATGACTGCAATCACAGAGCAGGAATTCTAACATCCTCCCCTGATTCATGATCTGTGTTGCAGTCAACATTAGAACCGCAACCACCATACAGATGTCATACACACAGTATACCCCTGTATCACTCGTTCCACCCTTGGAACTACCTTCAGCTGGATCGGCCTTAGGCCTTACCATCTTGCACTTCTGACTAGTCTTGGCGTCATAACCCTTCTGACTATCAGGAAGTCTCACACCTGGCTTTGTTGGGACTCGAACCCTAGCCCTGTTCCTTTCTAAGGAATCAGTGTTGGCGCACACAGCCTTTGGACGTGATCCACCTTCCTTCTCCAAGGAAACAGTGTCTACCCTTACAGCCTTTGGGCGTGGTTTCCCGTCCTTTGAGGACAAACCCTGTACCCCTTTCAAGACTCCGGGTTCCAAGACCTGTGTTGAGCCACTAACCACAGCTAAATCTGCAACAGCTGTGTTAGCAAATTCCTGAGCATACCTAGTGAGCATTTCGCCCTGTGTAGCTCCTCCTGATCTGCGCACCTGACGCATCTCCTCCACTGTATCAGTGGAACGCACCTCAGTGCACTGCTGTTTATAACAGTAACAGATTTAGTATCTAAGTCTTCAGCAATGGGGTAGCCTAGGGAAATACCCTGATTTTCCTCGCATTCTGCATTGCACTCAACATCCCTAGTGAGTAAAATCATCTCGGTATTAGGCCTTAGGGACGTGGGTGGCACTGTGCGTTAAATCACAGCCTAGGACTTGCCAATCAGAAGGTCGGTGGTTCAAAGCCCCGTGACGGGGTGAGCTCCCGTTGCTTGGTCCCTGCTCCTGCCAACCTAGCAGTTCAAAAGCACGTCAAAGTGCAAGTAGATAAATAGGGACCACTCCGGCGGGAAGGTAAATGGTTTCCGTGTGCTGCTCTGGTTTGCCAGAAGCGGTTTAGTCCTGCTGGCCACATGACCCAGAAGCTGTACGCTGGCTCCCTCGGCCAAGAAAGCGAGATGAGCGCCGCAACCCCAGAGTCGGTCACGACTGGACCTAAGAGTCAGGGGTCCCTTTACCTTTATTAGGCCTTAGTACTCCGTACAAGCCTTGCACCAGGAAGAATCTATGCTCCCTGCCTCGTGACATCTCAACCCACATGTCAGACCAGTGGCGTAGCGTGGGGGGTGCCAGGGGTGCCGGCCGCACCGGGCGCAACATCTGGGGGGGCGCGCTCGCTGCCTCCGGAGTCGCCGAAGAGCCTCGGGCGCAGGCTGTAGCGGAGCCGCATGTCTCGCGGAACCGGCGAGCTGTGCACGCATCCGGGCTGAAGCCGCCCGGCAGGCAGCGGCTCTCAGCCCTCGCCGCGGAGGACGCGCCAGGCAGCCCCTCTTCACAGCCCCGCCTCCGCCGCTGCTGCTGCTGCAGCTGCTGGGCCGTTGAATTTTCCTCGCCTCTCTGCCCCCCTCCTCCTCCGGGCAAGCGGCGTCGTTTGGGCGGCAGCGGGGGGCGCAAATTACTTGCCTTGCCCCGGGTTAGGGGGCGCAAATTACTTGCGTTGCCCCGGGTGCTTACAACTCACACTACGCCGCTGTGTCAGACCCATCCATTGGCATCCTGGCTTTTTCCAGGTTTATCTTGTCACAGTTCCCATCAGAAACTCTGTCTGAACCCAGGGAATGGCCTTGCAAACTATGTTTGCTGAGCGTATTGCTCTGTGACTTTGGAACCCACATGTCAGATCCAATCATTGGCATCTTGGCTTTTTCTGGGTTCACCTTGTCTCTGTCATCATCACTAATAGGGTGCCTTTGCATGATACCCATATTGCCTCCCCCTTTTGCTTTGTCCTGAGCACTGGTACACCTGACCATCTTCATGTCAGACATCAGCAATCTGGAAGACCCATGCACACATCCTGTATGGAAAGACTGGTTATCAGACATAACATCACTTGTCTCTCCAACCTTCCCACCATCCCCTATGTTAACATCACAACATAGTAAGAACAAGCCATTTATAATGTCGCTTTTGTGCCTCTGGGTGGGGTGGTCTCACTCTGTTTGTTGCCATAAACAGAACAGCCACGCTGCATCAGCTGGGCTTCTTGACCTGGAATGAAAAACACGTTAGGCATCACAACGTTACAGCCTTTCAGGTCCACAGCGCAGGTGCTATGCACATCCAAAGAATCGCCACTCGACTGGTGGATCGGATCCATCTTCCACAAAAGTGCGCCTCCGCCTTTATAGCAGCTATAAAAAAGCACAGGTTAGATTGATGATGGGTTAGACTCAGACCCATTTAAATTAATTGATCAAAGTTAGTCATATCTGCTACCAGATATCACATTTGCAGTGTGCTCAGCTGCCCTGTAACCAAAGTAAAAATTAAAAAGGAAGGGGGACTGTACTCTGTTCACTAGCTCAAATTTCAGTGGCACCCTGGACGCCACTAAATTTTGGCGCCCCCAGCCTTTCTTGCTACAACGTTGTGGCGCCCCCTTCTGGGCTATCCTAAAACCACCTCTGGTAGGATAAGTATATCACTAAATGGCTCTTACTTTAGCATTACTTTGGATAGCAACACCCAAAAAGGTGGGGTTTTTTAGAAGTAGGAGAATGGGATAGAAGTTCCAGGGCACAGCTCCAAAGCCCCAGGGCTTAGATTTCCTGCGTCAGTCCCTAACAACACCCTTGGCTGGAGCTGGGAAGAGATCCACGAACATTGGTGTGTGCTGTCATATGTTTGTTTTTTCCAGTTATACAGGAGATAAGAAGCTCAGTCTGGAAGCAGTATCCTAAGAGTGTACAGCCAGTGGAGGCTAACCCCTTAGGGCAAATCTGGAGTTGTCCCACCAACCTCAGTCTCCCCTTTGGTAGCACCTGTCTCCTTGCTTGCCTTCTAACTTAAAACCAACCTAGGGGGAGGAACTGGCAGTCAATTTCCTCCAGTGTTGCCCTCCTAGTACTCATCAGAAAGCAGGATGGAGGGGAAGCTAGAGTTAGCTGGCTTAGTTAGCTCTGGTTCCACTTACCACTGAATCTACCAACCACCACTGTGTGCAGCCACCCAAAAAGGCAGGTTTGTTTTGTATATACCACCATGTAGTTCAGTATGGCGGAGTCAGTCAGTAAATCGGTACATATACTGATCAAGCCGTATGACCAGGAAGCTGCTGCAGCTGCTCACCGCCAAGCAAAAGACGATGTGCAGTGTGACTTTTGGTGAACGAGTTCTGCAAATCTCACAATAACAGAACCTAAGGCCATGCAATGAAGCTGAATGTTGGAAGGTGGAGGAGAGACAAAACGAAGGGACAGCACATAGTTAAACTACGGAACCCGCTCTTCAAGCAGGCAATGATGGTTACCAACTTGGATGGCCTTGAAAGAGGATTTATAATAATATTTTTTTTATATATACCCCGCCCTCCCCAGCCAAGGCCGGGCTCAGGGCGGCTAACAAGCAATAATAAAAACAAGTTGAATGAGTACAACTTAAAAACAAGATTAAAATACAACATTGAAATATTGAAACATTAAAATATTAAAATGCAGCCTCATCACAGGAGCAGAAAGGAAAAAGAAAAAAGAAAGAGGGGGAGGGAATCAAATTGGCTCCAAGCCAAAGGCCAGGCGGAACAACTGTGTCTTACAGGCCCTGCGGAAAGAAATCAGATCCTGCAGGGCCCTGGTCTCATGAGACAGAGCGTTCCACCAGGCCGGAGCCAGTGTTGAAAAGGCCCTGGCTCTGGTTGAAGCCAATCTAACTTTCTTTGGGCCTGGGACCAAATTAGGCAAATTCATGGAGGACAAAGTTACCCGTAGGGCTGGGCGATACCTGGTTTTCAACACTGTGACATATCACCAGCTAAACATTGCAATATCACGATGTTTGAAATAAGGATGGAGCTATGTAGAGGCATTGGCTGGCTTCACGGTTTTCCCCGCATCGTGATTTTTGCCGGCACAGTTAACAAGGGCTGCTGGAATCAAGAGACGCGTCTCTGGCTTCAAGGGGTTTTTCCCACATTGTGATTTTTGCATAGCATGAACACACATCATGATTCGCAGGGCAGCATTAGGCAATCTCTCACCAGAACCTGGAAGCTACCACTGCAGCCACTTCTCCTCGTTTCAGGGGCGGAGGCAGCCACAGTTGCACCAGAGAAGTGGCGGCTTCCAGCAAGATCTTGCAAGAGCCCTGCAAGATCTTACTGATACCCAGAAGCTGCCACCTGGTGGATTCTGCCCCCTGAGGCAGCTGCCTCATAGACAGGCTATGTTCTACCTCCACCGTAGGAGGCAGTATATACCAGTTGTTGGGAACTGCAAGGATGGAGAGACTGTTGTTCTCAGGTCTTGCTTGTGAGCTTCCAGGAAGCATCGGAGGGGCACCTGTGACAGCAGGATGATAGGCCTTTGGCTTGACCCAACACTAGGCTGCTCTGGGGCGGAACCTCAACGCCATAAACAAACTGGATGGAGGTTATTATTCCTAGGAAGGAAAAACCCCTGGCGCAGCCGAAGCCCCGATCCGAACAACTTCTGCCATTACAAGGTGACCTCCAAAACTTGAAGATCACCCCCTCCACTAAAAAAATAAACACATTTTAAAGGAGGCATCTCTTGCACTCCCTTCCTAGCGGGGTCCATTTTTCGCGGCGGGCTCTCCAGGCGCGATGATGCTGCGCGCACGCAGGAGACGCCGCCAGCTTGGAAGCGCGCTGCTCTGTTATCGCAAGCATGAAAATCTCTCCATTTATTTTTTTAAGCTGGCGGGAGGGACCCTCCGTGGCGATCGGAGGCCTTAAAGCCCCGCCAGATAGCTAGGGACCAAATGCAGCTCCTTTGAGGGCAGGGAGGCGAGGGACTGCCTTTCCTCGGCGGCGCTTTCCTGGCCCCTTTAACGCCTCTCTCCCTGCGCGCTGGCGGGCGCGCGTCCTCCCTCTCCAATTGCGCTCTCCGCAGTTCTACCTTAAGGGGCTCGTTGACATCAGCCGAGTGGGCAGGCCTGTTGTGTGGGTGGGATTTCCTGTGCTGGAGAGGTCAGCTGTTCCCAATCCCTCTTTTTCTCTCACTCCCTCCCCCTCTTTTCTGTCTCATTCCCTCTTTTTTTTCTTCCTCCCTACCCCCTTTCCCCCCTCCCCTGCCTCGTCTCCGCATTGCCAGGGCTTCACCTCGCTCTCTCTCTCTTTCTCTCTCTCTCTCGTGTGCGTCTCTCTCTTTCTCTACCCCCGACCCCCTCTCCCTCTCCCTCTCTTCTCTGGCGACTCGCCGGTGCCTCTCGGACTCTTTGGGATTTTATACCTAGTGATGTGTAACTTACAGGATGCCCAGTAGCGTTGGAAAGAGATTTAAACCTACCAAATACATCCCGGTCTCCACAGCAGCAGCCTTATTAGTGGGATCTACTACTTTGTTCTTCGTCTTCACGTAAGTTTAAAAGGAGAACGCCGACGATACGAGCTTCTGTCAGGAAGCGGGGAGTGCGGGGGGGGGGATACGAATAAGGCCTGGTTTGTGGTGCCGGCTGGGTACCTTTCGGGGACTGGGTTGCTATGGAGGAGGCAGGAGAGTTGCTTTGATCCATTGGAGAGGCCCCTGCGTTGGTGTTGATGCTTTCGAGGTGCCCAGATCTCTCTCCCCCCCCCCCTTGGGGGTGGCGATTGCGGCGGCCGTGGCGTTGGGTGGGGTGGAGGGGGACGCTTCCTACTTTGCAGAGATTTTCCTGGTTATTTAATTCACATCCTCTCGCTCCAGCAGCCTTTAAAAAAGAAAAAGAAAAGATCCTCGACTCATAAGGAACCACCATTTCATGGCAAATCAGCCCTATCAGACTTGCGGCTGCTTGTCTGTGTACATTGGAGGCGCCAATTAAATGCTGTCTTCTTTTTCTGTCTCCCTCCCTCTCCCCCCGCGCTCTGCTCCTGTGCGCAAAAGGGGAGGGGAAAAGGGAGGGGGGGAGTTGATGTATGTTTTGAGTGAGCATCATCCTGAGAAGTGCAAAAGGCGCTTTTTTTTGCTGCAATTAGCCAACCCAAATCAAGCCTCTTGTTTTTTATATAGGCAGATTCAGCTCGCCTGCCTTGTCCCCCCCTTAAGCTGGCTGTGTGGAGCGAAAGAGAGAATTGGCCTCTGGGGCTTTTTTACAGCAAATGTCTTGTTGGTTTTGGGAGGATGGTGAAGGCTGCCTGGAGAAAATCCTTCGGAGGCAGCACCATTGAGCTTCTGGTTGTGCTGGAAACTCCAGTATTTAATGTGCACATCTTAATGGGGTTCATTCCCTCATTTAAAAGGAAAGGGGGAGAGATTTAAAAGCATTTGCCTTCATACACCCCCCCCCAAATGCTTTAGCTTGGAGATTTCCAGTAGCTTTCTTTTAGTTTTCTCCTCATTTTAAAATTTGCATGTAAAGGAGGGGATTGTTAAAGTAATTGCAATTACTTGCCTATTAAAGAAAACCTCTATATAACTTTGATTCCAGCAAAGATATAGTTTGTGCTCTGAACTGTTTGTTGGGTCTTGTAGCTCTCTGAATGGTAAAAGAATCCAAATGTTTATTGAGATGTTTAGAAAAAAACCCACACATTATTCTCTGCTGATTAGCTGTTAGCATGCGGTCTTATTTTCACTGGATCTGAGCTCAAGGGAAGATATTTATGGGGATGTAGTATCAAATGTGGGTCTAGCTTGGCTGCAAAAATGCTGTGTACGTGTGTTGACACCCAACCAAAGGTTCATGTCCTTGGAGTCATTGTTGTACCTTGATGGTAAAATGGGATGTTTGCATGAGAGATCAACGTGGGTTGTGTTGCCCTAGTCAAATGGTTCTGGGGTTGTTGCTTTAGTGTGTTTGTATCTGGGACAAATTGCATTTTTATTTATTTATTTTTTTGCTTTGAATGGCACATTGATTGAAAACTGCTTTTGAAAACTCTGGCTATACTTCCTGGATGAGACATAGACATAGCTGGTGGTTAAAGACTTGCTTTCCTCTTCTCTTCTCTTCTACTGACTCTTCCCCCCCCCCCAGCCCCACCTATTTTGCAGACTTGACCCCTTTCTAATTATAGGCAGTGCATCCAAGCTTACCATGGCACAAGACATTGGAAAAGTTGACGTATTGTAGGTGTAGGTCTGATTTTCGAAGAGAGTATTCCTAGGCTACCTGAAAGAATTCTGTTTCCCATATGAGATTGCCAGTTTGGTAGGTTCTGCTTCCAGGGCTCTACTAGCGTTCCCCAACTTTGTGCTCCTCCAGACGCTTTGGGATATAGCTTCCGTCAGCCCCAATCGGCATGGCTAGTGATCAAGGTAGATGGACACCAATATCTGGGGGACACCAGAGCAGGGGAAGATGCCGCCGCCTTCAAGAGTGCTCAGTGGATAAAGGGCCTTTTTAGTGGCAGCACCTCAGTTGTGAAATGCTCTACACAAAGACAGCTAGCTGCAGTGGACCCTAGTGTCTTTTCAACACTAGGTGAAGTTGTTTATCAGCTCTTGGCTTTGAATGGCTACCTTGGTGTTTTGCTATTTATTTATTTTTGTCTTTATTGTTGGTGCTTGCTTTAATTAATATTTCAGATTTAATGAGCTTTTGAAAATTATACATATGCTAATGGCTCTGGAAGCTTTGGCTGAAAGCCAGCGTAGAAAAAACAGTTTCGCTAAATAGAAAAAAAAACCAGATATTTTCTGGAAGAGGAGTCTCCTTGATTCAGAAAACCTTGGTATAAGAGCGATATTGAAACTGAGTAAAAAACTATTGGGAGCAATGGTGACCTATGGCGAGAGCCCTTCAAATCCCAGGTGGCCATTTGTGTGGTGCATGACCCAAAAGCAGTGTTGGACCAGAAATGTTTCAGCTGTGACTGTTTGTTCTGGGGACTTGATTTTCACTTTGAACATGTAGTTCAAATTAGCCATGCTGCAATATTTCATATTTGTCTATATTTGGCATTTGTGATATAGGAGGGCAGGAATGAAGCCATAAAGGGCCCTGTGGGATATCAGTGATATTCCAGTCCTATCCTTGTTTGTTCAGCTTTCATGCAAAAACCACAACAGGACACCTAAGTCTCTAGTTCCTTCACTTGCAGAAATATAAGGAGAAATATGCAGGAGGTAGTCCAACCATTCACTAACAAAGAAGGAAACTTGTTTCTCCTTTCCAATGTTCTGGGCAGTCAGTACAAAGCCAGTGGGATAATTTCACCACCACAAAGCTCTTATTTTAAAATTCTGTTTGATTTATTTTGTTTAACACAAGGAAATCCTATTCAACTGTCTGCAGTTTGGTTCTGATTCTGAATGTTGTGGCTCAACTTCCCTATTCCTTAAATCAGGCATAGGCAAACTCAGCCCTTCAGATGTTTTGGGACTACAATTCCCATCATCCCTGACCACTGGTCCTGTTAGCTAGGGATCATGGGAGTTGTAGTCCCAAAACATCTGGAGGGTCCAGTTTGCCTATGCCTGCCTTAGACCCTCTCGCTACAACATTTGACTATGGATGATGAAGGCTAAATGGATCTATCATCTTCCTATTTACCATTGCTAGGTGATTGCAGGCAATGCTTATTTGTCTCAGGCAAGTGGCTATTTGCAAGCCAAGCTCAATGAACTTGTGTAAACTCAGTGAGGTGGGCTAAGAGACTGGTGACTCCAAGGTCACCCAGTGAGCTTCATGATATTGTGGGGATTGGAACCCTCATCTCCCAGGTCCTAGTCCGACACTTTAACCACTACACCACCCTGCCTTCCTAGATTACTTCTGCTATGGGGCAGCTATATAAATGAAGTAGGTAAATAAATATGGGGAAAGCAAAATGCCATCTAGAAGACGATCTGAAATATTTTCCTTGAAGCTTGTTTTATTCTAGATTGTTTTATTCGATGTTTTAATGAACTGTAAACTGCTTTGATTTTCTTCCCTTTAAAGTATAAAGTGGTAGAGAAATGAAATTAATAATAATAATGATAGTAATAATTTTTTGATGGTAAAAAATGTTGCCTAGACATTCTATTGTAACTACTGTAACCTAGGTTTAAGGCGCCATTTGGCGGCTAGCATATATATCTGATGCATGGATGGCTTTAAACAATAATAATCATTTTATTTATTTATTTATACATACATACATACATACCCCACCCATCTGGCTGGGTTTCCCCAGCCATTCTTGGCAGCTTCCAACAGAATATTAAAAACATGATAAAACATTAAGAACTTCCCTAAACAGGGCTACCTTCAGATGTCTTCTAAAAGTCAGATAGTTGTTTATTTCCTTGACATCTGATGGGAGGGCGTTCCACAGGGCGGGTGCTACTACCGAGAAGGCCCTCTGCCTGGTTCTCTGTAACCTCACTTCTCGCGGTAAGGGAACTGCCAGGGCTGAACGATGGGGGTGGAGGCGCTCCTTCTGGTCTACTGGGCCGAGGCTGTTTAGGGCTTTAAAGGTCAGCATGAACACTTTGAACTGTGCTCGGAAACACACTGGGAGCCAATGCAAAAATGGTTTAGACAAATTAATGGAGGATAAGGCCTCAGTTCCACTGTTGGAGGCAGTATGCCTCATCTCTGAATGCCAACTGTTGAGAATTGCAATTTGGGAGATCACTAACCACAGTTGTAAAAAAGATCAACAGCGTTCCAAAAAAAAGGTCAAGTTTTCAATCCGGATTTTTCACTGTTTGAAATATGGCAACAGCACCTGCACTTTGAAGCTCCTTGCCTATTGACATCTGGAAAGTGCCTTCACTGGACTTCTTTTGATACCTGCTTGAAACATTTTTGTTTAGGCAAGACTATCCAGACATGTTGGCATTTTTAATCCTTTTTTTTAAAAAAAAACCTGTTAATTTTAATTATCCCTAGTTTTAAACATGTTTTTAATTGATAATTTTAATATCTCTTGTAAACTGCTTAGAGCAGTAGTTCACAGTTGGAGTTCCAGGGACCGTGGTCTCATTCACGTAACAAAAACTACAGTAGAAATATCAATTTTTTTCAAAAGTAGGGGGTCCATGGCTTAGCTTTTGAAAAACGGGGTCTGCAGCACTTAGCTTCGAGGTTTTACAGTGGTACCTCGAGTTACATACGCTTCAGGTTACAGACTCCGCTAACCCAGAAATAGTACCTCGGGTTAAGAACTTTGCTTCAGGATGAGAACAGAAATCGTGCAGCGGCAGCAGAAGGCCCCATTAGCTAAAGTGGTGCTTCAGGTTTAAAACAGTTTCAGGTTAAGAACAGACCTCCAGAACGAATTAAGTTCTTAACCCAAGGTACCACTGTACTACAATTACGTAAGTGGTGTATACATTTTGTTAAATAAATGCACGCACTCTCATACACACACACACCTACCTTTATTGATCCAATCATTCTGTTCCATCTTCCCTTTGGGGCTTGTGTGGCCTGGCTGAAGTAGGTGGAATGCCTCAGGTGGCCTCTGGGCTGCCGGCTACTCACCTGCCCTTTACATTGAGCTACCTTTTATGATCCTAATATCACAGAAGGATAGGCTGAGATCTCTTCATAGCCAAGACGCATTCCACTTTGCAGCACGTGCACTGAATCCGTACGGCACATCAGCTCTGGATAGCCCAGAGCACAAAACATACCGTAACCCACAGTTTCTGTCTCCTTAAGCACCGGTCCAAAGATGCTCTAAAATTTAAATCCTTCATGACTGTGTTAGAAGGGGACACACATCTTTTCTTGGACACCTTTAAGGAATGGGAAGGGGAGGGGGATGCAAAAAAGAGGTCCAGGGTGCATAATATCCCATGGTGCAAAGGTATGAGTGAGCAGCAAAGGCACGAGTGAGCAGCAATATTCCTGATTTAATAATAATAATAATAATAATTTATTTATACCCCGCCCATCTGCCTGAGTTTCCCCAGCCACTCTGGGCGGCTCCCAATCAAGTGTTAAAAACAGTACAGCGTTAAATATTAAAAACTTCCCTGAACAGGGCTGCCTTCAGATGTCTTTTAAAGATAAGATAGCTGCTTATTTCCTTCACATCTGAAGGGAGGGTGTTCCACAGGGTGGGTGCCACTACCGAGAAGACCCTCTGCCTGGTTCCCTGTAACATGGTTTCTTGCAGCAAGGGAACTGCCAGAAGGCCCTCGGCGCTGGACCTCAGTGTCCGGGCTGAACGATGGGGGTGGAGACGCTCCTTCAGGTATACAGGACCAAGGCCATTTAGGGCTTTTATGGGGTAACCTGCAGGTTAATGCATCAGCACGCAGACGCAGTCTCTCTCTCTCTCTCTCTCTCTCTCTCTCTCTCTCTCTCTCTCTCTTTCTCTCAGTGTAGGAGGGCTTGTGTGAAGTGTGTATGCTTGTTGAGTTATACAGAGCAACTATTTATTTCATAAAATTGATATACCACTTGATTGTTTTTTTTGAAAAAACAACCCAAGTGGTTTACAAAAAGAATAAAACAATACAACGATGAGTAAAAACCATTAAAACACCCAGAAACATGAAAACCAGCAATATGCTTTAAAAAAACTCAGCAGCATTCTAGATACCTAGGTAGGCTCGTCTAAACAAAGATGTTTTTAGCAGGCGCTGCAAAAGACTACAGTGAAGGTGTCTGCCTGATATCAATGGGCAGGGAGTTCCAAAGTGTGAATGCTATTGCAGTGAAAGATCGATTTCTTACAGATGTGGAACGAGTATTATGTGGCGCCTTCAATAGTGCCGGTTCTGCAGAATGAAGCGATCGAGAGGGTATATATTTGGTTAAGGTGATCTCGCAGGTGTACTCAGATGCCGCTGTTGTACATACAGGCACTCTGCTCGCTGAATGTTACATGCAGATAAATTTATGAGTGCAAATATTTACAGCCTGAACTTGAATATAATGTGTGAACACCCCTGTTGTGTCTCTGCATGTTCAGTATTGTGGGCCCAATTTTGTGGAACTCAACTCCCTTCTAGTTGAAGTCTAGACAGTTGAACTTCAAAGCCAGCCAAAGCCCTCGCCTTCATTTTTTACTACAGCAGGCTTTTAAATTCATTTCTGATTTTTTTGTTTTAAACAGTTCTAAGGTACTGAGTCTTCTGTCCAACTCTTGGAGATGGTTGTAAATTAAGCAGTGTATAAATGTTTGAAATAAATAAAGTGATTTTATATATGGTTTTTTCCCTCTTTTTAAAGAAAGGCTCAGAGGCCAGGTTTCATACACCTGGATGAGCAATTGGTAGTGGGTCAAAGTCTTCCATTAATTTTCCTCTGTCTTGACAACTAAGCAATCTCTAGGCAACCTTAGATGTATTCTGCAGATCTCCAAGCCCCCCACACGCCTCAGAGGCGCCATTTTGTTTTTGATTAAAGAAGATCTCTATCTGAAACCTTAAGGGCATGGATCCAACTGCATGATGTGTTTGAAACACATGAGGAAGTTAGGGGCATGTTTGTCAAGCGGGACCCTGCTCATGTTTGTTTGTTGATTTATCGCTATGTACTTATTGCAATAAGGGACGCGGGTGGCGCTGTGGGTTAAACTACAGAGCCTAGGACTTGCTGATTAGAAAGTCGGTGGTTCGAATCCCCGCGACGGGGTGAGCTCCTGTTGCTCGGTCCCTGCTCCTGCCAACCCAGCAGTTCAAAAGCACGTCAAAGTGCAAGTAGATAAATAGGTACCACTCCAGCGGGAAGGTAAACAGCGTTTCCAGAAGCGGCTTCGTCATGCTGGCCACATGACCTGGAAGCTGTACACCGGCTCCCTCGGCCAATAAAGCGAGATGAGCTATTCAAAGGGAAGTAGTCAAAGATCCCACTGGAACCCTAAGGCAAAATTAGATTTTTTTTTTAAAAACAACAACCCATTTTTGTGGCAGAAGGGAGTGCGAATGAAGAAACATGAGGAGTTGATTAACCCTTTCCTTGCACACCTCTTGCTCTCTCTTGTAGCTTTGCCCCTCTGGTGGGAGGCAGGGAAGAAGCTCGGAACAATTTAGAACCGAGAAACAGCAGTCAGGGACACAGTTTAGCCCTGTACTACAACTGCAATCCCAAATGTCTTCCTGAAAGCTGATTTCCTGGTATAAGAAAGAGCTGCCAGGACTACAGTATATGTCTTTATTTGTAATTAGAGACATGCAATATTGAACCTGGGACATCCTGCATACAGAGAAAAGCTTTTGCTATTGAGCGGCTCACCTAAATTTGCCAGTAATGTTTACTTTCAGCTAAGTCAATAAAAATCATATGCAGTGTTAATTAAAAGCTTCCCATTTGTAGGTTATGTCTATATTTTTAGCTTTGTAATAATGAAGAACTATACTAGACGGGAGAGGTGTTGAACAACTTGCAAGTCAGAATACTTTGTAGGTATCCTATATTCACTTTGGTGGATTGCAAATTGTGCGGGGGAGCTTTCACTCCTTAATATTTTCTCTCCCCCCCCCCCCCGTCAATCTTCAGACACACAGAGAAACATTCATGCTAAACATAATCTAGGAGCATAGAGGTGCAGCTCACTCAATTTGTGGCAGGGATTAGAGACTCAAAAAGCTTAGTTTCTTCTAAAATATTGCTTAATTTCCTATATGTATTTTTTTTAATTAATTGGGCCAAGTCCCACTTTGAAACGAAGGTAGCTTTCTTCCATTACGCTGCTTAATCGATAAGCTCTTTTACTCTTAATCTGGTCAGGCTTCGTTATGGATTGTTGTTTATAACCTTATCCATTCAGCTGGCAACCTGCGCCGCTTGGCTATTCTCTGATCTGGAAATACCGAAGGCTCCGGCAGCTCGCGTTTGGAAAGCCGACTTTGACCACAGTGCGCTCTCAAATGGGATTGCTTTGAGTGGAATGCCAGGTGGTGGGTCTAATTCGGTCCGCTGGAAGACTAGAGCTTAATTAAAGCTGTTTTGTTCAAACATGGTGTAGATGTCACTTTAAGTTAAAGACTGTGTAACATCTACTAGGGAAGCTGACTGCCGCTGAGAGGCTAAGAAGCTGGCTTAGGTGGCTTCTCTGCTCTTTTAAGTGCAGCCGAGAGATTGCAATTAGCTGGTAGTGGGATTTAAAAGGGACGTTCCCCAAACACTTAATCTAGTGCCATGTTATCCACCAATGCCCTTCCACATGGCCAAGATAGGAAACTGCTTTATACCAAGTCAAATTATTTACCCATCGATGTCATAACATTGACCAGTTTGATTAGCAGCAGCTCTCCTGAATCTCAGGCGGCGGTCTTTCTTATTAATTGTCACTTGGTTCGTTTAAACAGAGATGCCTGGGATTGAACCTGGGACATTCTGCATCCAGGCAACTTTGCTGTCACAGAGCCATTGCCCTAAATTTGCATGTAACATGTATTCGTCTGTAATGTTTGTCCGCAAGTAAATCACATTCAGCAAAGGTCCCCTGCAATGGTAGTTAAATACTTCCTGTTTTTGAGGATTTTTTTTGTATTATATTGTATAGTCATACCTCTTCTTGCGAGCACTTCATGTTTGATTTTTCGGGTTAAGAACGCAGCAAACCCGAAAGTGTTTACTTCCGGGTTTCGCCACACGTGCAGAAGTGTTCTGCACGGTTCACGCATGCGCAGAAATGCTCTGTTGCGCTTTGCACATGCGCTTTGCACTGCTCTGATTACAGACTTTTCGGGGTGCCAGTGGCACCCCGGAACAGATCATGTCTGCAACCAGAGGTACCATTGTATTGTATTGTTTTAACTCCTTCGGGTAGTGATAAAGCGGGATATCAAATCCAAACTCTTCTTCTTAACATTTTGATGTTTACTGACCTGGGCTCCTTTAGGAGAAAGGTCAGGATACAAATTTAATAAATAGTACTGGGGTTCTCCGTAGGCCCTCAAGCTCTTTCTCAGAAGAGTCGCTTCTGGGTTGGGTGGGATCCTGACAATTCCTGTGCCCTGTTTCTTGCTTTCGTTCCTCTGGTTCCCATTTCTGGTTCTTGGCTCTCCTCTGAATGCAGCCTGTGGCGCTGGTGGAGCCTTTGACGTTGGCCAATAAATGTCCAAGGTAAGACGCTAGAGTAGATTGATGAACTATGCTGCTTTACTTAGAGCTGAATGACCAGAGCATGTGGCTTCTCTCTGACAGCTGCTCTCGTCCTGGGCGTAGCTCAGCCAAGCTGAGAGTTCAAGGCCTTGAAGTGTGTTTATTAAAATTACATGGTAGGGAGTTGCCGTGCCGAATATAAATTCCCAAGATGACTTTCTACGATTACCATTTGATTTGTTTTTAAGAAACAGAAAAACCTTGCCAACAGTTAAGCAGCCAGTGTGAGCTGGGGTCACAGCCTATCATAATGGATGAATATTGGAGGCGTTAGGCTCAGTGGCAGAGCATGTCTTGGTTTTAATCCCAGACTCCTGGAAACTGGAAAACTATGGGTTGGCTGTGAGGGGGGGCCCTGCTTGAGACCCTTCAGAGCCACCCCCAGTCACTGGTGCCATCTGCATTATACATTTAAAGCAGTCAGGGGTGCGCAGATGAGGCGCTGCAGGTTGCGAACACTGCGGGTTGCGAACGTGCTTCCCTCACAGATCACGTTCGCAACCCAAGCGTCCATTTTAGCCAGAATTCTTTGAGGGAAAGAATGTGCTTTAAAGGTCTAGTGCCATTAAGGCATGCTGATTTCGATTTTCAAGTTTTGATATGCATTTTTACTATATAGGGTTGTGTTTTAAATGCGTCACGCAATATTTAAGAGATTGTTTTTATAAATAGGTGTCTGATAAGTGTCAGAAATTAATAAAGTCTAGTTCATTTACTTGGCTTCATCATATCGATGAAATAAGAGTTTTCTTCGCTTTTCTTCACAGACAGAACCCATAAATGGTTTGTTTTCTCAGTCTCCTCCATCATATACAAGTAGTCATTGATTTCTTTGCAAACACACAATTGTTTCCCTTCCATATTCTAGCTGCGCTGAGGTATGATGAACCTTACTGTGTCAAACCATTTCTTTAAATGAATCACCATCACTTCATTAGCGGAAAGGCTGATTTTTGTGAATTTCCGAGTCGCATTTGAGTACTGTTCATACACCTCGCTTGACAAGAAATTGAAATGACTATATTTAGGAAAGCTATTCCTGATGTTGACTCCAGCTCTCTGTCCAGTGAACATATGTGTGACCTAAGCAGCCAGCAAATCCTCTTCTTGTTCTGCTAACAAACTCAGCCAGAAGAATCTTTTGCAATCCAAAATAGCTGTTCCAGTAGAACTGAGCTGTGGCCAATATTAGCTCCATATAAGCCATCCCATCTCTTGGGGTGCAGCTGAAGAGGTCTTCTGTGGAATGTCGGGACTGTGTGCGTTGGACTATATCAAGCATATTCCATTTATAAATAGCAGCAATTTAAATGAAAATGCTCAAACTGGCTGGAAGCATTTCCTTGCCAGGGTGGGAGCAACTTGGTGAATGGTACACGGTTGGGCCGCAGAGTGTTCCCTCAAGAGGAGTTACCCAGTTTGGATTTGATATCCCACTTTATCACTACCCGAAGGAGTCTCAAAGCGGCTAACATTCTCCTTTCCCTTCCTCCCCCACAACAAACACTCTGTGAGGTGAGTGGGGCTGAGAGACTTCAGAGAAGTGTGACTGGCCCAAGGTCACCCAGCAGCTGCATGTAGAGGAGCAGGGAAGCGAACCCAGTTCACCTGATTACGAGTCTACCGCTCTTAACCACTACACCACACTGGCTCTCAGCAAGCCTGGAACAAGGATACTTATAGTTATTGTAGTTCAGACCTCTTGTGGTGGGGCAGCTTCAGAAGGATGGGGAGGAGAGATGCCAACACCCTCTCCCCCCCCCTTTAATACTGTCACAGGTTTCTGGTTTGGGACTGGGCTGCTAGCCCCGAGTTTTAACACAGGGTTGGGAACCTGTGGCCCCAGGGGCCAAATGTGCCCTCTCTACGTGGAATAGTAATGGAATAGTCTCGGGGTGGGGTGCACATTTTTATTCTTATTTATTTATGATTATTACTTTCTCAAAATAATAAATAATATGATATGATATTATAATAATAATCTGGTTCCCATGAAAGCTGAATTTCTGTTGCTGGCATGGAGGAACACTCATTTTTGTAGATTTCTTCTCCTTCATGTTGAGAGAGACTTAAGATGCTGAAGACCGCCTCCACTCCCGTGACCTTACGTTAAATTTTCCAGTGGGCTGCTATGTGAAGATGCCCCTCCCTTGTCCTAGAGATGAGTTGTCTATCTGTAGACCTTAATATGGCAGGATCAGGCCACACATCTTTTTTTGAGTGAATCATTTGGTGATGATGGATCGTTTTCCTAAGTGTGGCTGTGCAGCTTGTTGGATGTGGATTGTGTCTGCTCACATATGATTCGATCTGACAAGGCATCTCTGCTGCTCTCTTAGGTTGCCCTTAAAATACAGTGAAATTGCTATTTCAATCCAGTTTCTGGTGGACAAGTTCTTACAGTGGTTGCTGTTCCCTTTGAACTAATTAGGAGTACCCGTAATTATGTTAGGCTCTCTAAATTGAATTAGAGAGTTGCTTTGTTAACAAGAAGATCCAAGCATCACAAGCCAGTCTTCACAGCAAAGAAAGCTGTCTTCAGAATATAACCTCAAGATATTTGTCACTATTTATTATAGCAAAGAGCAACAACAAATTAAGAATGGCTTAATTCGCACACAAAAAAAGTCTTTATAATATGAGGAAGAGTTTTAAAAAGCTGGGCAGATGTTGACTTTGGCTCAGTTCAGAGTCCAAATGTGGTTTCAGCTAACCATAGTTTAGAACGCATGGCATAGATTGAACTTCCAAATGTGCCTTGAACAAACCATGGGATTGTTTCCAGTCGTCTCAGTACTTCTTCGGTTCACTCCTGCCTCCATAGTGTAACAAGTTCTGGAGGCAAAATGAGGTTTAATAGTCAGTACTTCTTCTTGGGGAACCCTGGGAATTGTTTGTTTCTGTGAGGAATCAGTGCCTCCTAACAACTCTCTTCACCCCTAACAAACTACAACTCCCAGGATTCTTTGGGGGAAGCCATGATGGTTTAAAGTGGTGGTATGATACTGCTTTTTGTATACTGTGCCGATGAGGAATTAGATTATTTCTGCTGCAAGTGGCAAGTACTCATTCTTTCGGTGGGATAGTCGCTATCAGTCACTTCTCAGCTATGTGGGTCACTCCACGCCAAATCACCTGGTGCCATGTGCTCTCACAACTCAGACAAAAAAATCACTTTGAATGGTTAGTGACCCTTTTCTGTGGCACTTAATGCCATTTTTATACTTTATAGGCCAATTGGTTGAAAAATAAGCGGAACAGGAGGTTTTTTCTAAACTGACGCAGAAATTGCATTAGCCTAAATCGCACAAAAAATTCAAAAATTCTCTTGGATCAAAAAATCTTTAAAATTTAATTTGAGGTTCTCTCATAAAAAAATATTGAAGAAAATCTGAATCGTGAGAGCACGGTCGAGTATTAAAATCAGGTGATTTGGCATGGAATGACCCATGTAGGTCCCTGTTGTTACTCTTCCTATATTGCGGTTTTCTTTCAATATCTAAATAAAACATTTTTGAAAACAAAACAAATGAGCCTGTCCATACCTTGTCTTAATGTGGATTGTGATCATGTACACAATGTAGTTCTCCTAGTTAGATTTTCAAAGCATAGGGAATCTCTGGTTTTAGGGTGGAGAAAATGTGGGGCCGCAGTACTTAGAGGAGAGGCAGAAGGGGTTCAAAATCTGCATTAAGGTAAGGTATGGATGGGCCCAACACCTCTTATACCAACTTTAAGGATATTTCGGAAATCACTGTGAGAAAATCCAACCCCACCCCATAGCAGCTGTGTTCCATGCTTCGCACCAATTGCTTGTTATTGTTATTATTAGTCATTTCTGCATTTGGCAGAGTTCGTCAGCACCGATTTGCTTCCTCCTCCTGAATGTCCTGCTCTTTAGAGAATGTTTCTTTGGAGCTCTAAGCTCTTCTGAATTACGTATTAAGGCAATGATCGCAAGGCTTTAGGACTCCAGATGGACCTTTTTCCATTCAGGCCTTGCAGTATGGCTTCTGACAAGCCTTATTTCTTGCCCCATCATTTTAAACGTTAAGGTGATAAAAGTAGGAAGGTTGTGTTGTTCATTTGGGGGTGGGGGTGGGGGAGGGAAACACCACCACTTGCCCAGGAAGAAATACCATTTTGTACTCTGTGAATTTCATAATTGGGGAACTCTGCTCTGGATGACTTCAGTGTCTATTGTTTTCGTGCTTACTACAAATGGTTGGCAAGTTCAAGACCTTCCTTACAATGGGAATGGCAAAACGTTGGCCTTCCAGGCATTGGAATCCACCAGCCATCAGCTCTAGTCACCATGGCCAATGATCAGGAATGCTGGGAGTTGTAGTCTAAGAACATCTGGAAGGCCACAGGCTCCCCACCATGGTCTTTAAAGATCAGTCTCTTTTTTGGACAGGGATAGGGTGCTCTGGTTGGGACGCGGGTGGCACTGTGGGTTAAACCACAGAGCCTAGGACTTTCTGATCAGAAGGTTGGCGGTTCGAATTCCCGCGACGGGGTGAGCGCCTGTTCCTCGATCCCTGCTCCTGCCAACCTAGCAGTTCGAAAGCACGTCAAAGTGCAAGTAGATAAATAGGTTACACTTCGGCGGGACGGTAAACGGCGTTTCCGCGCGCTGCTCTGGTTCGCCAGAAGCGGCTTAGTCATGCTGGCCACATGACCCGGAAGCTGTACGCCGGCTCCCTAGGCCAATAAAGCGAGATGAGCGCCGCAACCCCAGAGTCGGTCACGACTAGACCTAATGGTCAGGGGTCCCTTTACCCTTTACCTAGGGTGCTCTGGTTTGTTATGATTTCATTGACTGGCCACTCTGGGAACATGGGAAGCCGAGCTAAATTGACTGGGGGGGAGAGGGGTTGGAATGTGACCACCACACACACACAAAAATGGTGGAGAACATTTGGAGACAATTCTAGAAAGTGGCCTGTTTTTCTAGAGAGATGAGAAACAGAAGAATCTCAGAGATTTGGCTCATTAAACATGTCTTCTGGGGAAGGAGATTGCTTCTTAGGTATACTGGGCTTCAGCTGCTTAGAGCTTCCTAAATCTCAATAAGTAGCTTGGAAGATTATATGGTCCCGCACAAGATAAATGAGGATTGGTAAGATTTTCTCAGAGATACCTTTCCTCTTGAGGAGTCTGGCTGTGTTTTCACAACCGCTGCTGCTTTTGAACAGTCATTAAGTTCTACCCTCAAGGCAGAAAGCAGCATAGCAGTGTAGCCTTGAGATTGCAAAATACAATTTCCCCTCTGTAGTAAATCCCTTATCGTTTGGTTACCTGTTTATACAGATGCATGTACCCTTTCCTGTATGGCAGGAGCAAGTTTATTTTGCCAGAGTAGTTCCTCTGCAGGAATCGCCTCCCATCTTTTCACCCATTTCCTCCTTCCCTTAAAAATAAAATAAAGGTTTATCATCATATAGCCATTGCATTCATGCCAAGAATCAAGCAGAGCTGTTGGACTCAGCTGTTTTGTTTTTACACACAGGTCTTACACAGCAGTGTGACTTGGAACGAGTCTTCCCTGAGCCATTGTTTGAAAATTTAATGCTCTAATGCTGTTGTCTTTAAACATTAATTCATCTCATTCTGCGCTGGCAGATTTTGTGTGCCAAGTTACATCTCTGGCACTGTAGAACAAGATGAGTGGGGCAGATCTAATAGTCAGAACATGGGATTTAAAGAACTGAAAAATTAACTGGCTTTCACCCCAAATCTGCTGTTTACTTATTATTATTTACTTATATTGTTACTATTATTTCATTAAGACATGAGGAATATCAAAATGATATTATAATATCACTTTACATATGTAAAATTTCGCTGTTGTGCTACAGCAATCCTGGCAGCATCCATTTGGTGAAATGTCTTCATAACTACTAAATCCACATAAGAGGAGCTTATTCTCTGCATTTATATCCTACCTTTTTCCCTAGGCGGTACATGGTTCACCCCGTCCTCAGAAAATCCCTACAATGATTCTGTGAGGTAGGCTAAGAGGTTGTGACTGGCCCAACGTCACCCAGTGAGCATCATGACTGAGTGGGAATTTGAACCTTGATCTCCCAGGCCCTAGTCTGACACTCTAACTACGCCAGCCTGCCTTCAGGCAAGTGGATATTTGCAAGCCAAGATCAATGAATTTGTATAAATTCAGTGAGGCTGGTTAAGAGGCTGTGACTGACTCCAAGGTCACCCAGTGACCTTCATGACATAGTGGGGATTGGGACCCTGATCTCCCAGGTCCTAGTCCGACACTTTAACCACTACACTGCACTGCCTTCCTAGATTACTTCTGCTATGGGGCAGCTATATAAACTTAAGTAGGTATATAAATATGGAAAAAGCAAAATATCACTTAGAGAAGGATCTGGAATATTTTCTTTTAAGCTTGAATTTGTTTTATTCTGGATTGTTTTTATTTGATGTTTTAATGTGTTGTAAACCGCTTTGAGATTTTAAAATATAAAGCGGTATAGAAATGAAATGAAAAATAAAAACTTCTCCTGGGGAAGGGGGAAAGGCACTTAGACATTCTGTTGTGGCGACCGTAATCCTGGTTTAAGGTGCCGTTTGGTGATTAGCTTATATATCTGAGTTTCTTCGTGCTCTGCATTGCAGCAAGGCTTAATCAGGTTGTAGGACAAGGAGAGGCCTAGATATCTGGATGCACAGAAAGGCAGGACAAATGGGTCACGTCTTCTACAACAAAGTCCTCTGAGACAGAGGAAGACAGAGCCACATCTTCAGACCAGGGAGCTGAGGACCGGGACTTATCTGGTAGCAATGGCCCAGGGCTTGCCCTTCCATCACCTTCTTATTTAATCCCAGAAGAACTGCCCTGTCCAGTCGGCTGCGTGCTCTCTGCCAATTTCTGGTTGACTGGATTCTCTTTGCAGTCTCAGGTCCAGAGAGAGAATTATGCTGACCTCGCGTTTTCCATTGACCTTCCATGAGATTCAAAGAGAGAGGGAGAGAGAATGGCTTGAGATCTCCTTTGCGTGTTTCCATTGTAATCTTTGTGACCTTCCCCTTCCCCACACTCCAGTTTATTTTCTGCGAAGGCGTTATTAGTCAGTGGAATCGGGTTTTTCCCAAAGGGAATGACAGAAGTGCAAACAGTCTGAGCCAATTTAAAAAAGAAAGAAAGGGAGAAAAGGCAAGAGCACAGCGCTTTAGAACTAGACTGTGCTTTGGAAAAGCAACAACAGCCCCTGTGTTTGTGGTGATGGAGAGGAAGCACATTAGGGATGAGGATGGGTGCAAGGCGATTTGCTCCCCACCCACCCATCACTGTTGTAACTGTTCCGTGATGCAGCTGAAACTGGGTCTTTGACAAGCGAGTTTGCATGTTAGATCTGTAATTAGCCTTGACATTTCTGCCTCTTTTATCGCCCTTGGATGGTTTCAGAGAAGCAGAGGGCTGACAAGGGAGACAGGATGTGTGTATCCCTGCCTCTGAGACCTTCCTTCAGGAGGGGATGAAGGTGGCACATTTTATATCCTGTCTCCAAGGAACTGGCTGTTGTGGGTAGAAAGGGGTAGGCAGCGCCAGCGCAAAGGGTTTTGTCGCCTGAAGTGGAGCAGCAAATGTCCCCCACTGCCAAATCAAGGTGCGTGCATTCGCATCCACATTAAAGCACATGGGTTCCCACCCCAAAGAATCCTGGGATCTGTAGTTTACCACATGGAGCTACAGTTCCCAGCACCCTTGACAAGTGGCAGTTCCCAGGATTATACGGGGGAAGCCATGTGCTTTCAATGTGGCCCATTATCCAAGGCCAGTGATTGAATTTAAGTCGCATGAAGGGAAAAAGTAAAGCTCACAAGCTTCTCCTTTCCCCCAATAATAAAGGCTAAATGGCGGTCTTTTCATGACACTCAGATTTAGCAGCCTGAGGCAGCCATTTCACTCTGCCTAATGGTAGAGGGAGAGAGGGGGTGATGCATTGAAACCAGCAGAGTTGACTGTTCCTTCCTTCTTGCTCCTCCCTCCAGGATTGGTTGAAGGTGAATTAATCCCAACCACCCAAATTTACTCGGAGCGGGGGCTTTCAGTGTGCCTGCTCCTGTTCCGTGGAACAGCATTCCCGTCGAGATGTTGTTGTTTAGTCGTTTAGTCGTGTCCAACTCTTCGTGACCCCATGGACCAGAGCACGCCAGGCACTCCTGTCTTCCACTGCCTCCCGCAGTTTGGTAAAACTCATGCTTGTAGCTTCGAGAACAACTATCTCGTCCTCTGCCATCCCCTTCTCCTTGTGCCCTCCATCTTTCCCAACATCAGGGTCTTTTCCAGAGAGACTTCTCTTCTCATGAGGTGGCCAAAGTATTGGAGTCTCAGCTCCAGGATCTGTCCTTCCAGTGAGCACTCAGGGCTGATTTCCTTCAGAATGGAGAGGTTTGATCTTCTTGCAGTCCATGGGACTCTCAGGAGTCTCCTCCAGCACCATAATTCAAAAGCATCCATTCTTCGGCGATCAGCCTTCTTTATGGTCCAGCTTTCACTTCCATACATCACTGCTGGGAAAACCATAGCTTTAACTATACGGATCTTTGTTGGCAAGGTGATGTCTCTGCTTTTTAAGATGCTGTTGCTTTTCTCCCAAGAAGCAGACGTCTTTTAATTTCGTGGTTGCTGTCACCATCTGCAGTGATCATGGAGCCCAAGAAAGTAAAATCTCTCACTGCCTCCATTTCTTCCCCTTCTATTTGCCAGGAGGTGATGGGACCAGTGGCCATGATCTTTGTTTTTTTGATGTTGCCCATCAAGATAGGTGCTTACTGTTTGTACTTTCCAGAAACAACTGAAGACATTTTTGTTCCAAAGTCTATGCTTCCCCTCGAAAGGCACCCTTAATCCCCACCTGTCTCCCATCATGGATCCCAATCCAATAATATGGGGTTTTGCCGTGGTCTCCCATCCAACTTCTGACCACAGCCCAACCCATTTAGCTTCAACAAGGTGCCCTCAGACCCTGGGACTGATCTGGTGTAGGACAACTGTAACACATGCAGCAGATAATAGTTTGCTCCGCCAGCTGTTGTTGTATTGGCGAAGTAGCCTTGAAAGGATCCATCTTTAGCTAGGAAGAGCTGGCAAGAGCCAGCGGGTCTGCAAGAATTTTTTAAACCCATCTCGTCCTATTCAAGTCTGGAATATGCTAGAGATTGACTTTCACTCTGTCCTTATGTTTCATTTGCTTGAAAGCTTCTGGAAAGTTTATTTCCTTGGATAAATATACTCCCAAGCTGTCCAGTTTTGTCGTATCTGTGCCAAGCTTCTGGAAATAGCTTCATTATATGTGTGCATGTGTGTGTGTACACATATATTTATATGGAATGAATAGTTGCAAGGTTTCCCACTAAGCCTTCCTCTTTGCTGTTGGACATAAGCAATGGCATCAGGTTGGCTCTTATTTCAGACTATGGTGGGTGCAGCAGGGCTTGGAGAAAGCATGCCAATAGGAGCAGATACTCAAATTGGCTTTCTGAGGCTATAAAACCGTGGTGTAATTTATCTTATGAACAGCCTTTGCTTATGCACATAGGATTCTTCCTTTGCTTCATGCTTCCGGTGGTGGTTTTGGTGAGCACTAGACAGCATCTTAAAAAGTAGAGACATCACCTTGCCAGCAAAGGTCCATATAGTTAAAGCTATGGTTTTCCCAGTAGTGATGCATGGAAGTGAAAGCTGGACCATAAAGAAGGCTGATGGCTGAAGAATTGATGCTTTTGAATTATGGTGCTGAAGGAGACCCTTGAGAGTCGCATGGACTGCAAGAAGATCAAACCTCTCCATTCTGAAGGAAATCAGCCCTGAGGGCTCACTGGAAGGACAGATCCTGAAGCTGAGGCGCCAATACTTTGGCTACCTCATGAGAAGAGAAGACTCCCTGGAAAAGACCCTGATGTTGGGAAAGATGGAGGGCACAAGGAGAAGGGGATGACAGAGGACGAGATGGTTGGATAGTGTTCTCGAAGCTACCAGCATGAGTTTTACCAAATTGCGGGAGGCAGTGGAAGACAGGAGTGCCTGGTGTGCTCTGGTCCATGGGGTCACAAAGAGTCGGACACGACTAAATGACTAAACAACAACAACAACTGCGGCAAAGTGATTCAGGCAACTCTCTTTCCTCCAGCCATTATTTATGCAAGTGGCCATATTTTCTGGGGCTGATGGGAGTTGTATCTCAGCAACATCTGGATGGCCTAGAGGTTCCCCACACCTGGCTTAGCACAGCAGGCCAAATGGTACACCCAGCTGTGTCGCCCTCACACATTGCTGTTACTCCTTGCTCCCCAGCACCTACGGCCTAAGCTGCTTGCCTGCCATATACCTAACGGTAGGGCTGGCCCTGCAAGCTGATTTGTTTTCTCTCTCTTAATTACGTGTAAGTCAAAGCCTTGCAAAGTACCATGTGACAGCGCGTCTCGTCCTGATTGCTCCCAGCAGCAACTGTCTACATGGATATTGCATCATAGTTTCATCTTCTAGCGAGTGACCTATGCCAGCCTTTCAAAACTAACTAGAAGTGACTGTGTGTGAGCTCTGTAATCCCTCTGGGAAACGCATCAAAGCTGATGGCAGAACACTATGCAAGCAGAAGTCCCCCCGCCCCCTCCCAAAAAACCACCCCTCGGAGCTCTTAAAAGCAGGATGTTCCAAGAGTGTAAACCTAGCTACAAGCTCCCCCAGAGCAAGAATAGCTGTCTTAATATATCCCCCCCACTTGTCTGATTATTTCTGAAGCACAGTATTGTTTTAACATATTGAGAGAACGAGGACATTCGCTACAATTCTGTGATTCCATGAATTGGTTTGGTCAGTGTGTTTGGCCAGTGTCCAAGACAGTTTAAACCGAAAGAATGAGTGAAGGAGCAATCTCCACCCCCATCATTCAGCCGGGACACTGAGGTCCTCCTCTGAAGGTCTTCTGCTGGTTCCCTCACTGCGAGAAGTGAGATTACAGGGAACCAGGCAGAGGGCCTTCTCAGGGGCGGAGCTACCTGTCCCGGCACCTGGAGCGGTGTGGGGACAGGGCTAGCCGAGCGTCTGGGGGCGCTGCCTGTGCGGTGAGCATCTGGGGGCACTGTGCAGTGAGCGGGGGGTGGCGTGGCAATGTCACCCACCCTCACAGCTGACACCCGGTACGCACCACACCGCACCCCCGCACTCGCCTTACTCCGCCAGTGGGCCTTCTCAGCCGTGGTGTCCGCCCTGTGGAACGCCCTCCCATCAGATGTCAAGGAGATAAACGACTATCTGACTTTTAGAAGACATCTGAAGGCAGCCCTGTTTAGGGGAGGTTTTTAATGTTTGATGTTTTATCGTGTTTTTTATATTTTGTTGGGAGCAGCCCAGAGTGGCTAGGGAAACCCAGCCAGATGGGTGGAGGGTATAAATAATATATTATTATTATTATTATTACTATTATTATTATTATGAAAAACATTTACAGCCAAAATAAAGATGACCTAGTATTGTGGGGTTGTGAAATTTCAGAAACTCCCCGACACACATGAAAATTGTAGAGTTATACGCGGGGCTGTAATTCCATTTACCCGGTTGCCAAGCCTGCAAGGGTGCCACTGAGATTTCATTTTTAAAAAGAAGCTAGTCTACCAGAGGTAACTAAATCAGCGCACAATTTAATCACAAACTGCAGTTATTTCTTCTTCCTTTTAATTACTTTAAATTGCCCCGCCTCTCTTCTAGGAGCTTAAAGCACTTCTGTGGGTTCTCTCTCCCTCTTTCCAGCCTATTTTATTCTCAGAGATTCAGACCCAAGGTCATTTGTGAGCTTCATAGCTGAGCAGAGATTTGAACTGTTTGGGTTTTTTTTCTAAATCAAGAGCTATCTGAAGATCCAGCGGTAGAAATAACTAAGAACATTTAAAAAGGATTGCCTCTCCAATTTGTTACACTATGTACCAGCTTGTAGGTCATAACAAACAGTTCCTCTCCTCCCCTCCTCTCCTCCTCCTCCAGTGTGGCCACAAGGAAATCAGATTTTGCTCCCATTTTTTAATAACCACAGTTTAGTGTCACACCTGAACCCTAGGTAGAGGTAAAGGTACCCCTGCCCGTACGGGCCAGTCTTGACAGACTCTAGGGTTGTGCGCTCATCTCACTCGAGGGGCCGGGAGCCAGCGCTGTCCGCAGACACTTCCGGGTCACGTGGCCAGCGTGACAAGCTGCATCTGGCGAGCCAGCGCAGCACACGGAAGCGCTGTTTACCTTCCCACTGGTAAGTGGTCCCTATTTATCTACTTGCACACGGGGGTGCTTTCGAACTGCTAGGGTGGCAGGCGCTGGGACCGAACGACGGGAGCGCACCCCGCCGCGGGGATTCGAACCGCCGACCATGCGATCGGCAAGTCCTAGGCGCTGAGGTTTTACCCACAGTGCCACCCGCGTCCCACCTGAACCCTAAGCTGTAGCTAATTGTAACTGTGGTTTGTTGAAACAAATGGATTCATAGCCCATGACTGTGAAATTCCCTTGAATTAAATATGGTGCTATAATGGTGCTTATATTAAAAAAAAGAAAGGAGGTATTTCTTTTGACATTGAGTCAGATACATATAGAACTGGAAAATGAGCCACTACAAATATTGTTGTTTCATTGAAGGCAGGGTCTCTCTCTCTCTCTCTCTCTCTCTCTCTCTCTCTCTCTCTCTGTGTGTGTGTGTGTGTGTGTGTGTGTGTGTGTTACATCCATCTGCTGGCGTTTTTGTGTTGCCTAAGCAAATATTGCCCCAGCTTCCTGTGGTGTATGAGTTAAAGCTATGCTCCCATTATTTGTATGTACCAGCGTAAAGAAAGTAATTTTAGATAAAGGCCATGTTTTAATAGAACTGTAAATCTAGCAAATGTATTTACAGACAAGCAACTTCTTTTGAGATCTTTCCAGCAGATAAACATTGCAATTTCCTCACATTACAGAAACGAAACAAAAACAAAATAAACACCTATACATAGAGCCAAAAATGAGCAGCATGTTGCTTCAGTTTTAAAAATCTACACTCCAGTGACTACTTTCAAGCATCGCAATTTGGGACTAATCAAATTTGTTTGTGTTCATTTCTTGCATACTAAAAGTGCAGCATAAATATATTCATACTCAGACGTAATATTCAGCTCCAAAGAAAGACGGTGGGGGGTAATATGACACAGTGCCCAATAACTGTGCAGGCTCAGAGTTTTTGTAGCATATAGATAAAATTCACACAGCATGTGCAGTCATAGTATTAAATCACTGGAAACTGAACAGGAGGCCAGTTGACTCATCTGTTTTCCATACATGAACTGAGCAATGAACATATGTATTTAAATGCAGGGCCAGCCCTGCCGTTAGGCAATTCAAAGCAATGGCTTCAGGTTGCAGATGTCGTGGGGGCAAGATGATGGATGGTAGAACTGTGTGGCTTCCCCTGCGCCCCCTGAGCCCCCCTGCTTCCCTCAGATGTTTTAAGTACAGGGGATGCTCTGGCTGCAAACATGATCCGTGCGGGAGGCATGTTCGCAACCAGCAGCTTTCACAACCTGTAGCGCCACGTTTGCACATGTGTGGGTTGCGCTTCGGCACTTCTGCACATGCACAAAGCACGATTTAGCGCTTCTGCACATGTGCAACTGCCAAAACCCTGAATTAACCGGTTTCGGCGTGTCCGTAACCCAAAAAAAGCAACCTGAAGGGTCTGTAACCCAAGGTATGACTTACTGGCCTCTGCTCTCCTAACTAGCTGGTTGAATAAGTTTCTGCTTAGTGAATGACTACAGCCAGGGGCCGTCCATCCCGTTTTGCCACCTGAGGGGAAACGGGAAGCTACCGCCCACTACCCTTGCAGCCACCAGAGCCTCACTTACCCAGGGTCACATAGATGCAGCTTCCGGGTTCCAGCAAGATTGCATGGAGGCCTCCAGAGATCTCATGTGACCTTTTCAAGACCTGGTAAATGAGCCCCACTGCTGCTGCATCTACTTCTTTCCTTCTGCTGGTGCCTTTTGCATTTCACCACTTGAGGCAGCTGCCTAGTCTGCCTCATGGCCATGACTACAACAATCTTCACACATTACTCCCGAGTAGATGCTAAGCATGCTGAATGGAGATCACAGCTGTGCATTTTAGCCCCATTCCAAAAGTCACACTCCATGCATAAAATTGTCTCCATGCATCTCCTGGCTGCAGAGATTATCTTGATCATGGTGACGGTAAACAGTAGGGCCGGCCGGGTCCACACCTTTGCTGGCCATGTTCAGGATAGGCTCTGCCACAGGGAGTCTTCTCTATGCGTGGACGCAATTGGCAAGGGCTCTAAATCACAGGGGAGCATAGATAAAGCTGCTCATTGCAGGTGCTCTCTTTCATATGGTAGCAGGAAAAGGAGGAGGAGTGTGGCTTTGGGGGGACAGTGGTAAAGGTGCAGCCCCCAAACTCCACACTTATTTTTTCACATGCAAGTACAGTAATTAACAAAGAAGGCTCTGTGTCCTTGGGGAAATGGAGATATAGAATCTATTGGCTATGTCCGCTAACACTACAGTTGCAGACAACAGAGGCTGATTCTTCCTTTAATAAGAACCTAGAAAAACCACTGAAACTGATATCTTTCTATTTAACTGACGACTATTTATGTCCCAGATAAGGTTGCTGAATTCTTTCTATCTTCCAATACAAATTAGAAGCAGATGGTAGATTAAGAACCTAATTCTATAAATGTGTATATGTGTATGTGTGTCTATATCTGTACAGTCGTACCTCGGAAATCGAATGGAATCCGTTCCGGAAGTCTGTGTGACTTGCAAAACGTTCGAAAACCGAAGCGCTTCTTCTGATTGGCTGCAGGAAGCTCCTGTAGCCAATCAGAAGCCCCATCAGACATTTGCAAACCGAAACAGTTATTTCCTGGATTGCGACATTCGGAAGCCAAAACGTTCGGGAACTAAGCTTTTCAGCTTCCAAGGTACAACTGTATATTGATATCTGTTGGTATCAAATTAGAGCATTCATTTATCCATTTCATTGGGGCATTGTTGGAATTGACAGTATTGTGTATGAGCCAGAGCCGTGGGGGCCCTTTGCTCCCCCCCCCCCGGTAAAATATTTGAGGGAGCTGTGGACTCATCCTGTGAGCTTCTGTGCTAGTCCATCACCACCTTGAGAGACAGGTCCCTTGTCTTCTTTATAGAACATTATTTTTTTATTAAATATTTCAGGGAGCTCCCAACTGCTGCTCCCTGAATGAAACTCTAGCCTGGGTGCATAAGGCAGAGGTAGCCACCCGGGTGCCCTTCAGACATTGTTGGACTACAACTCCCATCAGCCTCAGCCATCATGGCCAGTGGAATAATGGGAGGTGTAGTACACTGCCCAGATCCAGACCGGATTAGCTTCAGCAATGTGGTCCCTTTTTTTTTTTACAAAAAGGAGAGACTTTGAAGCCCAGGAGCTCCAGGATTTCATGTTGTGGTAGCAGCAGAGTTTTGTTCTTTTACCTGGGATGCAGAAGTACGTATTCCAGCTGTAAACAGGGAAATAAATAAATAAATAAATAAATAATGTACCAATGTCCCAGTTTGGAAAACCAAGTCTTAAAATAGCCCCCTCCTCTCTCCTCCCTTGTTCTTCCATTCATCAAAAGCCCAAGTTCTGAAATCATCTTGGAATTTTGCTATTAATAAAGCAGGCTACATTCGTCTTAAAATTAGCCGTTATTGTGCATATCACTTTCACAGCCAGGCGAGCTCTCGATAACTTATATACTTATATATCTCTCAACGTTTCATCTATTTTTACATTTCTCCAAGCTCCAGTGAGTCACAGCCAACATTACATAACAGCAACACCCCCCAATTAAAAGTCTGGAATTAAGCTTGCAGGCAGGTATTAATATATTTGGTTTAGAGCTTTGCACAGGAACATCTAGATCCACCCATATTATTATTATTATTATTATTATTATTATTATTATTATTAATACCCTGCCCATCTCGCTGGGTTGCCCCAGCCACTCTTGTCAGCGCAGTAGTACCTCGAGTTACAAACGCCTCAGGTCACAAACGCTTCAGGTTACAAACTCCGCTAACCTGGAAGAGTTACCTCGAGTTGAGAACTTTGCCCCAGGATGAGAACGGAAATCGTGTGCGGCAGCAGGAGGCCCCATTAGCGAAAGCACGCCTCTAGTTAAGAACAGTTTCAGGTTCAGAACAGACTTCTGGAACGAATTAAGTTCGTAACTGGAGGTACCACTGTATTCTCTACTCTTGACAGGCAGTAGCTCCATGGCTTCAGGAAGATGATCTTTCTGATCCTTTCAGCAGGAGATACCAAAGATTGAACATGCATGAAAAGCATGTGCTCTGCTAGTGAGCCATGCATTGCTTTTTTTTTTTTTAACACACCTTTATTTTCTTCAACCTAAGGGCAGGGGAGGAAGGAATGGAGTGGCTTCGATGAGGGCATGGCCGGCCAGGCTCTTTCAAGTGTAGCCTTATGAGGCTTTGCCCTCGGGTGGGAAAAATATTGTGCCTGGGAAAGGGAAGTGGGAATCAACAGACACTCAAGGAATAGTTTCGGAGAAAAGGCTTTTTTTTTATTTATTAATATTTTATTAGGTTTTATCAATAGAAAAGTTCAGAAAAATACAAAAACAGAAAAATACAAAATACAAAAATACAAACATTAAACACAAAAAAGAAAAAGAAAAAACACATATAAAAGAAAAGAAAACTTCCTCTTTCTTGATTTCTCATCTTTAGTTAACTTATTTTCCTGACTTCCTCACGTCTCCCTTTTTTGTATCCCTTTTAAAAATTGGTTCAGCAAATTAATGTCCTATTAGTTTATCTATTATCAATCCCGTCTTACATTTTACCTTGTTGCTAGAACCCCTTCCAAAAGCTTTTATTTTTACCATCTATGAACTGGTAGAAGGAGCAAGTGTGATAACTCACAAAAAGCATGCACCAGTTCACAGTCATGTGCACAGAACATATATACCCCTTCCAGTTTCCTCCCCCTTTCTCCTCCTCCTTCCAGAGTCCTGCCCCATGAGTTCCTCTGAGCATGAACAGAAAGCTGTCTTGGGACTATAGGACTCTTGGCACCCTTTCCAGGAAAAGGGGAATGAAAGCATTTCAGCATGTCCAAAGATGTTGCAACCGAATGAGATAAGATTCGTTTCTCAGGCCTGCTTTGAACAGAGCCTATTCATTAGCCTTTAAAAGTAACATTTTGCCTATGCACAGGATCTTGTGAGAAAAGCAGAGAAGAGCAGAGAAAAGCTGTTTTGGATTTTTAGAAGACAAAAGGGAATTTTGGATAGTTTTGAGGCCTGGGGTGATTTCACAGACAGGATTTGGGTATCCTGTCCCTTCACAAGCAGCACTTTTATTAGGAGAAAGTAAATGCTGCAACATTTCCCTCTTCGTGGAGAATATCTTTGGGAATATCAGTTCTTGTGAGGGGAGTACATACCAGCTCTACGAGGGGAATAGGGGTGTGCTTGCCTCCTAACAACCCCACGGAGGACCTCAAGGTCCATAAATAGCAACACTAGTGGTCCCGGGCCCTAAGGAAGTTAGATTAGCCTCAACCAGAGCCAAGGCCTTTTCAGCACTGGCTCCGGTCTGGTGGAACGCTCTGTCTCATGAGACCAGGGCCCTGCGGGATCTGATTTCTTTCCGCAGGGCCTGTAAGACACAGTTGTTCTGCCTGGCCTTTGGCTTGGAATCAACTTGATCCTCTCCCCCTCTTTCTTTTTTTCTTTTTCCTTCTGTGATGGAACTCCTACTTGGGGACTTCCCTGGCTTTTTTCTGGCCCCTGTAGGACCAGTCTGGATAGTTAGCCTTGGTGAAGACTTGACGTTTTCATCCCCAAAAAAGTTTCTGCAAAAATGAGGCTACATTTTAATGTTGTATTTTAATCTTGTTTTTTAAGTTGTATTTCAATCAATTGTTTTATCTGGTGTTGGCCGCCCTGAGCCTGGTCTTGGGGGAGGGCGGGGTATAAATAAAATTTATTATTAGTAGTATTATTATAACAACTCTCAACAGCCTTAATAAGCTATACTCCCAGACAGAGCTTATACTTTCCCATATAGCTTAGTGGTGGGTTGCGGCAGGGCGCCGGCCTTTCGGGGCGCCCCAGCGAGTGGGGGAGCTATGCAGCTTTGCCGGTGGACTCCCCTTTCCCTGCACGCCCGCCAGCTGCGCCCCGTCAAAAATATGGCTGGTGGGCATGCAGTTTGCCTCCCAAGCCTCAAAAGTGTTGGTGCTGACCTATAAAGCCCTAAACGGCCTTGACCAGTTTTGAGGCCTCCACCCCCATCGTTCTGCGCAGACACTGAGGTCCAGCACCAAGGGCCTTCTGGCGGTTCCCTCGCTGCAAGAAACCATGTTACAGGGAACCAGGCAGAGGGCCTTCTTGGTGGTGGCACCCACCCTGTGGATCGTCCTCCCATCAGATGTCAAGGAGATAAACGACTATCTGACTTTTAGAAGACATCTGAAGGCAGCCCTGTTTAGGGAAGCTTTTAATGTTTGACGGTCTATTATATTTTAATATTTTGTTGGAATATTAATATTTTGTTGGAATTAGCTGCGCCCCGCTAATTATATGGCTGGCGGGTGTGCCGCTTCCTTCCTAAGCCTCTGCGGGGATTGCTCTCCCGTAGCGGCATGGGGGAGAGTTGCGGACACCCCCCCCCCCATGGCTGGCAGTGCGCAGCTTCGCCGCCATCCCCACTATCCGTGGTAATTTGGGGGCATTGAGCAGATATTTGTACCCCAGTGCCGCATCTCCTAAAGATGCCCTGCTCCCAGAATTCTTTGGGGGGGAAGCCATGACTATTATCACCAAGTGCTACGATGGTGCTTTAAATTTCTGGTGCTATTGGAGCCATAGTATGGCTGGCAGGGGTCCTCCAGGGTTTCAGAGGGGGGGGCATTTCCAGCCTTGCCTAGAGAGGCTGGGGGTTGAACCCGAGACCTTCTGCATGCAAAGCAGATGCTCTTCCACTGACCTATGGCCCTTCTTCCAGGCATTTGACTTGTTTATGTAATTTTTTTTGCACCTCGGGTGCTATTCATCAGAAAGGTGTGATAGAAGCACTTTTATAAATAGATACAATTCCCCTCTCTCAACCTTGTCCTTTCTGCTGCTCTGAAAGCACTGTACACAAGAGCCAGATAAATCCATCTTAAAACCACAGTGTCAAATTAACATAAAAACTGAAACCCACAGGAAAACAGACATGTAGTCTTCCTTGCCCTGTTTTTTTATCTTAACAACAACAACAACAACAACAACAACAACAACAACAACAATTTATTTATACCCCACCCATTTGGCTGAGTTTCCCCAGCCACTCTGGGCAGCTTCCAACAAAATATTAAAATACAATAGACCGTCAAACATTAAAAGCTTCCCTAAACAGGGCTGCCTTCAGATGTCTTCTAAAAGTCAGATAGTTGTTTATTTCCTTGACATCTGGTGGGAGGACGTTCCACGGGGTGGGTGCCACTACCGAGAAGACCCTCTGCCTGGTTCCCTGTAACATGGCTTCTTGCAGCGAGGGAACCACCAGAAGGCCCTCGGCGCTGGACCTCAGTGTCCGGGCAGAACGATGGGGGTGGAGACGCTCCTTCAGGTATACTGGTCAAGGCCGTTTAGGGCTTTAAAGGTCAGCACCTACACTTTGAATTGTGCCCAGAAACGTACTGGGAGTCAATGTAGGCCGTTCCCAGTCACCAGTCTAGCTGCCGCATTCTGGATTAGCTCTAGTTTCCGGATAACCCTGTGAGGTAGGTAAGATGTAGAGCAGGGAGGAGAAACCTGTGGCCCTCCAGAGGTCGTTGGACTCCAACTTCCATCAGCCTGAGCCACCATGGCCAATGGTCAAGGCTGATGGTTGTTGGAAATCCAGTCAGCCTTGTTCGGAGTTGGAGTGCAACCATGAATTCCATATCCCTGACTAACCCAAGGTCACATGATGAGAGCCTCACAGCTGAACAGAGATCTGAATCCATGTCTCTCTGGTCTAAAATTCTAGGCAGGAATCAACAAATATTGGATCACCTTTGGTGTCCTGACAAAGTTTGCTCCCTCAAGGACCCCTGCAACAGGAGGGGGCATGATGCTGAGACCGGAAAGGGGTTAGTTTAACCTCCGGTTTCCTAGTAAAACTGAATTACTGTGTCGTGAAATGATGCATGTCTAAAAAGCGTGTTACCAATGTGAAAAGTTTGGAAAGCTCTGCGCTTGGCCACTCTCACATTGCTTCAATTATTCAATGCATTACCAAGGAGAGCCCTTCTGTGCTTCTGGAGTCAGTCTGGCACCGCAGAGCATGCACACGTTTCTCCAGGCACAGAAGAAAGAGAGGGGCTCAGCTCTATTTTGCGCTCCCACAAGAGCAAAATGAGCACTTGATAGTGGCCAGCTGGCGAATGAGCTTGTGGATCTTTGAGTGCTGTGTTGAAGCCGTCACACCCAGTGCTTTTCTTCAGCTGGAGCATGCTGTATTTCAGTTCTGGCACCTCTTAGGTGGACACCATTGCGAGCCGGCACTCCCCATACCCTCTTTGTGCCTTTGTGTACTCTCGAGAAGCCCAAAACGAACATTTCAAGTCAAAATGGAAGCTGGCCAGCATGTGTGAGTCTACACTTTTTTTTAGATCTATCACTGTACCTAGCTCCTAGCTGCTCCTAGCCATGATTGGTCAAGCTATGGGGCAGGGCCCATTCATATTTCCTTTTCTTCAATCTATCCCCCTTGTAGCAATGGCTGGCTATCAGCTTTGCAGCCAGGCCTCTACTGTTGCGCGCACACACGTTTGTACGAGGGCCCTTCCGAGTTGCCCTTGCCTCTGTCTGAATCTAAGAGAACGAGGGAGGCAGGGGTGCATTTATTTGACCTGCACCAGAACCAGGAGCAACCCCCAAACCAGCTAGGGAGACAGCTTGCCGTAGTTTTTAGCTCCTCCGCAGGGGTGCCAAGCTGGGCTGACCCGAGTCACCCAGCAACTTGCTGTAACAACTTCATGGTGAGTTCCGGCACCTATTTTTCTTGAAAAAAAATGCACAACTCACACCATACCGACCTTCCAGGCATGCCAGCTGCCTCCACACCCAAATACCATCTTTCTAGCCCTGTGGAGAACAACATCTGGCTGGAAGATTGTAGGGTGCAGAAAAAGTGCTCTCCTCTCACTGTTGGAGGAAAGATTCCTTTGAATGCCTGTTGCTTAGAATCGCAAGTGCAGAAAATGCTGTTGCACTGCTTTGGGGCTTCCGGTAGGAATCTGGTTAGTCACTGTGAGAACAAGGGGCTGAAATAGATGGGCTACTGCGCTGGTGCAGCAGGGCTTACGTTCTTAAGAGGGAGAACCAGATTGTAATGTGTGAGGGTTTTAGCAGCTGGCCGAGATGCGTCTTGGAGGAAGTGGTTAGGACTTGGCAAAGATATACAATGGCTGTTATTGACACAGCCACCGGCGATACCAGCTTGACCTCACTGATGTTCCACAGGACCCTGAATTTATTGAACATAATGCCTGCTCAGCAGCAGAAGCGAGAGAAACCACAGTAGTAATTGTACAAAGCCCTAAGTGGTCTGCTGACATCATGTCTTCAGAATAAAGGAACGTCTGTACATGCTTGAAGGACCATGAGCCTTTCCAGTATTATTGTATAGCCCAGAGGCACCATTTCAGACTTCGGCAAGGACTGAAATGGCACTTGGCAAGGTTTAAAGATCTGCTCTTGAATAAATCCAAGATTAAATTGCAGAAATGTAGGGTGGGGGAGAAATCTCTCTTTAAAGAGCTTTATATCTCACAATAGCGATGGCCACGTTAATTGTTTTGTATTGTTTATTAATTACGTTATTTAATTGATACCTCACCCTTCCACTCAAAGGAGCCCTTAAGAGCAACTGCACACACAAAAAGTTTAAACAATATAATAAAGAAGAAAACAGAAGCAAGCTTTAAACATCTAAAAACAGTTATTACCCTCACAGCCAATAAATTAAAGGTGCCAGGGACAGTGTCTTTCAAATGCCCGGGTAAACAAGGGTTAAGGAGATTAAATCTGACATGCACTTTCCCTTAAAAACAAGCAGGGTTTTTTCCAACTCCTAGGAGTGGGTGAAGGCATTTTGCTTACCGACAGCATTCTGCACTTGACAAAAGTTCTGTATAAATTGCCCTTTGCTGTGGGGCATTGGAAAAACAACAACCACCTTGTGTCTATTCGACTAAACTTTGTTGTAAGCGTGTTGGCTCATGCCAATTTACAATGGAAGGCTGCAAACATAGTTTGAGGAAACAAGACTCCCTGTCCAAGCTATACATTTAAAGCAGTAGCATGCCACTCTGGATCCCCCAAAGAATCCTGGGAAGTGTAGTTTAAGGGTGCTGAGGGTCATTAGGAGGCAGGCCCCTATTCCCCTTCACCAAACTACAATTCCCAGAGTTCCCTGGGGTGAAGGATTGATTAGTAAACCACTCTGGGAGTTGTAGCTGTGCTCTCTGAGTGTTTTTACCTGGCAGAAATGTGCATTTGATGGTACCCATCGCTTGCCTGGATGAAGGGTAGACATAAGAGTGGCAGGTGTGTAGGAACTAGAGTATATTTATTGCTCTGCCTGCTTTTTACCCCTGGCCCCACCCAATTTGCCCCCCAGAAGATAGCCCAGAAACTAATGCAACTCTTGGAATTGAAAAGGTTCCCTGCTCCTGGTGTATAGGACAACACCCTTTGTTTCCTTTGCATGAGAGGGGAGTGGAGACTTCTGGCTCCTATTTGCTTTTGGAGTCTCAGTACGTAAGCAGAGACAAAACAGCTTGCACTTCTGCAAGACCCCCAGGGATTTACTTGTCCACCCCTCCCTCAAAGATGCACTCCAATTCCAGCTAGGAAAGTGCAACTCCCTTTCTCTGGACCGAACTAGATGTTATGTGGGAGTTGAATGAGTCAAACTCTCCGTTTCTTCTTCCCTCTTGCTAAAGCAGCTACGGAGGTGGGATTTGGACCAAGGCTGTGGTGCAAGGAAAGGGGGGGTTTGCTGTGAACAAGGGTTGCGTTCAAGGGCTGATGTAGCTGGGCGGAGGCAAGGGGCAGGTGACAAGAGCAGCCCCCCCCCAACTTGCCTCTCCTTTCCCCCACTGCTTGCCCTCCTTTCTCTCTGCCCCAGACAATGGTGGTGGTCAGGAGGAGCAAAAGATGCCACTTTGGTCCTGGTTGTCCGAAGCACGATGCCAGAGGCTCTGGTGTGCATGTAAGAAAGAAAGCTTTTTTCCAAGGCTTCCAACGATACAGGTGGAAATCCCCAAAGGTGCCATTTAAAGAGTTCAAGAAAGAGGCCTCAACAAACCCACCTCTCCCCCCAGCTTTTGTTAGGTACTGAGTTGAATAGGATCCAAAATGCAGCAGTCTGATTGGTCCTAGAACAATAGGATTCAGAATGCAGCAATCTGATTGGTCCTAGAACAATGGGACCCAGAATACAGCAGTCTGATTGGTCCACAGGAGCCACCCAATCCAGCTCCAGGTGGAAGTGAATCTGCAACCTGATTGGCCTACAGGAGAATCCTGGAATTAGCCAATCACTTGGGGCCCATTGTGTAAATAATGTATATAAAGCAGACATTCTGGGGGAACTTCCATTCCTCCTCACCACTATGAGCTGAATAAAGAGCATGAAATCCACTCTCGACTCCGAGTATATTTCAGCTTTTAAGGATGAGACACGGCTTGCTCACAAGACTCTCTCTACAAGATTGGTTCGCTTGGAGTTGTGGGCTTCCCTGAAGAGTCTGTTCCCAATGGCAGTGGAGACCCCATTCACCTCGCAGAGCTACAATTCCCTGTGTTCTCTGCAAAGACGGAGCGATTGTTAAACTATTCTGAGAACGGTAGCTCCGTGAGAGGGGATAGAGTTCTCCCACTCGCTCTCAGCACCCTTAGCAAAGTACAGTTCTGAGAATTAATTGGGAGTAAGTGGTATCATAGTACTTTAAATGAATGGTGTGGACGTGTAAGAATTCTGCAGTTAGGTCTCCCATTGTCGCCTTCTCTTGCTAAAAGTAGTGCCACGGACCCCTGTTTTAGACCTGGTAGTTGGAGAGTGGTGTCCATCTAACCACACACTTCTCCACCCTGATTAAAATCACACATCCCTTAGGGCTGCTTTTAAGCAGGGTGGGGGGGGGAAACACATGTGTGCAATACGAGCTCCTGTATTCCCCCCCCCCCTTCAAGGTGAATGGGTAGCCATAAGTGGGTGGGAGATTTGCATCCTGTGGCACTACCTTTAGCAAAAGAAATCGTGGCTGATGATCTAATCTCGGCTTTCCCACGTAAAAGCTAACGTTCCCACTCCGCTACCCCAAGATTCTCTGTGTTCAATCTGCTATTTCTTCTGCTACACATATGTTGACTCACGCCATGCAGAGCTTTTGGAGATCTCATTCTGGCAGGTGAATTACCCATTCAGGAAACACCCACATCTGTTGGAGTCACACTGTTAACATTGTTTTGTCAAATCCCTGACTCCAATCAAGGCAAAAATCATAGTGGTGTCCATTCACACTAATCAGGTCACCAGATTCATAACATTACAAAATAACATTTGCCAGTGTTATTTTTCAAGAAAAAGAGGTGCAGGAACTCCCCTTGAATTCCTCCCTTGTTCTCTTATAATGGCAATGGCGAGTTCCAGCTGAAAAAAAGCCCCGATCTTTACTGAAAGCTCAAGTTTTCAAACTTTTTGAGAGCACTCTTCTTTCTGTACTTAAATATGCTAAGTGTTTCTGTGGAAATGGTGCTGAAGCATCTGCCCTGGATTGGCCAATCTAGAATTTTCTAGATCTAGAATTTTCATGAAAATTCTGCCTGCAGAGGGAAGCTGTTGGCCTAAGAATGTTGGTGACATTCCAACTATGCAAGTTAAAGTGAAAAGTCACTTTGTGCTTGTGTAGAAAAGCCTTCATGCAGGCTGTAGAGCTGTGAGGACAAGGCTGAGGACAGACAAACTTGGGCTTTTTCGGGAGGAAGGGGAGGAAATATGGAGGTTAGAGACAGGTGACAGGAGGAGGGACCCCACCCTTCCTGACAAAATTCTCCTACCACACCTTTCCTAGGCTCCTACTCAAAGCTTCTCCTGCCCGCTTCATCTCAGTGATCTATAAGCCACAATAGCACAATGTTTAAAGGCAGAATAACCCTGGAAATCAGGTGTTGGGAACAAACAACTAAGGAACACCATATGCCCTTGCATCCTGTTCAGAAGAATACAAGTTTCAAATTAGAGTATATAATGTTTATAAGCACAGATAAGCCAATGGCTTGATTCAATATAAAGTAGCTCCATATATTCACAACCTCTCGTGGCAGTCTTATGAAACCTGTAACGTCCCCATTTTGCTAATCATACCAATCCCACATTTAGCCTCCATTCTTAGATCAGTGAACACACCTCTTTAAAAAAAATAAAAATCGAAAAATGCGGAAGGTGACAGCGGCTGAATTCTCCTCCAGATGAGAGCTGACAAGTTGGAAAATACACTGTCAGAATACATAGTGTCAAAACCATCGCATGAGTGCTATGGAATTGGTCTTCTTATAAGGCAGCGGTTTCCCCATTCTGGTGCCTTCCTGATGTTTTAGACTCCCATCATCCTTGACCATTGGCCATGCTTCCTGGGGCTGATGGGAGCTGGAGTCCCAACAACAACATCTGGAAGGTGCTGAGTTTATGAAGGAACAGCTGTGCATTAAAACCTTGTACAGGTTTATTTTGCATGTCTCATAAAAGAGGAGATAATAGATAGGGGTATATTTTGCTGGAACAATTCCTTCTCCCAGTGTTCATTCAGGGGAAAAAAATGTATTCAGAGCATTAAGAAATAACCTCTTATTTTAATGTATAGCTCCAGCTGGTTGGCAAGCTACGGCTCTTACTGGATGGACAACTTGACTGCAGTTACTTATGCACTGATAACCTCCCATATAGATAACTGTAGTGTGCTCCATGTGGGGCTTCCCTTGAAGGCTGTCTAGATGCTGCAGCTGGTGCAGAATGCCGCTTCGTAGTCTGCTATCTAGGATGGCGGGGGTCATATGACACTGATCCTCCAGTCTCTGCACCAGCTGCCTGAGAACCTCCAGGTCTGGTTCAAAGTGTTAATATTAGTACACAAAGCCCTGAACAACCTGGGACACAAGGACCCAAAGGAGCACTGTTGTGACGTGGGGTTTGTGATTTCAGCTCTCTTGACATAATATAACATATAACACCGGTCTTGAAAGACCTGCATTGGCTCCCAGTACGTTTCCAAGCACAATTCAAAGTGTTGGTGCTGACCTTTAAAGCCCTAAACGGCCTCGGTCCAGTATACCTGAAGGAGCGTCTCCACCCCCATCATTCTGCCCGGACGCTGAGATCCAGCGCCGAGGGCCTTCTGGCGGTTCCCTCATTGCGAGAAGCAAAGCTACAGGGAACCAGGCAGAGGGCCTTCTCGGTAGTGGCGCCCACCCTGTGGAACGCCCTTCCAGCAGATGTCAAAGCGATAAACAACTACCTGACATTCAGGAGACATCTTAAGGCAGCCCTGTTCAGGGAAGTTTTTAACGTGTGATATTTTATTGTATTTTGGGTTTTTATGGAAGCCGCCCAGAGTGGCTGGGGAGGCCCAGCCAGATGGGCAGGGTATAAATAATAAATTATTATTATTATTATTATTATTATTATTATTATTATTATTATATGCTGGAGACAGTTCTCTAGTAACACTTCTTTATTAAGGCAAACAAGACTGAAGCCTGAGGAGGGGAAAGCTACATTTATAGGGACAGGGAACTAGCTAGAAAGGATACATTTTGGAGGGAACAATATCAGGCAATCACAGACCTGCCTTTTGGAGGAAACCAATAAGACAGAGGATCCAAATACAGCAGCTTAAATGAACCAATAGTAGCTGTACCCTTTGAAACCAAAAGGCAGTTACTTTACCCTAATGCAAATACAGACAATAATAATACAGATATACAATCCTTTGACTCAATACACAACAAGCACCATCTCCAGTATTGCAGCAGCCAGTCATTAAGATCAGCCAGGCAGTGACACCTGACAAGGGATTTTCCATGGTGAACCCTAGATTATGTGACTCCCTCTTATTTCTGTTTAGTTGTCCTCTGCTCTGTCTACTTTAAGGTGACCTGTGAATTTATTTATTTTTATACCACCAGGAGTTGTGGGGTTCAATGATTCTTCTGCTGAACTTACTGCTGCTTTATTTTATTTTATTAGGGAGTTTTCAAAATGAGTTTATGGGTATTTTAAGTGTGTTGTTGTTGTTACTGTATTATACATTTGCAGTCTGCCCTGGACTCCCTTTTGGAAGAAGGGTGGGTATACATTTATGGAAACAACTAAGAAACTAATTATTGCCTGCATTGATAGAGCATTTAGCAAAGTTGCCTCTATGCAGATTGCAGTTCTTGATATACTCAGTGATACGCGACATGTATGCTGGGATTTTTGTATTTTTAGGCATTTTGTCTTCTGACTCTTGTGCTTATTTATTGTATGATATTATTATTGTATAATTATTCTGCTTTTTCCAACTATATGGTAATCTCAAACCAACACCGATTTTGCTATTACTGTTGTTAATTCTGTTTTTGGGTGGATTTGTTGATCCTCCGGGTTTTTCCCCAGGTAGAGGAGTCCTATGGTCATGACACTGGTTTGTTTGTTAATCTTGGGTTGATTTTTCCGGACCATCAGTTTTGCCCAGTGAGCATGGGCGAAACTGTAAGCATGGACAACTGTCTGGACTATTTTTTAGAGAGAAAGATTCTGATTATGGATTTCCAGAAAACCTACAAAGACAAGTGCTTTAAACAGATAAGCAAAAAGCCAGAGATCAAAGCTGGTTTGCACTCAACTACAGTGGAAAAAATGGATTAGGGTCTAATTAGAGGTCTAATTAGAGTCAATGACAGCTCAAAGCTCAGCTTTAAAATGCTTTGAAGTTTGCTTGGAGTGTCCATTGAAGAGGAGAAAAGGCTATGTGGACAAGACCTTTAAAAAGAAGTCATTGCTATGGACTTGGACTGTGATGTTTACCTGATGAATCAATTAAAACATAGGAAGATGCCTTGCTTTCGCATATTCACTTAATATGTGTTCTACTTAATAGTGTTAATAAGGCACATTATTAGTCCTAAAATAGCAATTCACAGAGCAATATACATATTGTTGCTTTAGAATTGCTACCAAATGAAAACTTGTGATTTTACACTTATACTTAGTCAAAAAGCTGAGAAGCTATTGAAAACCAATGATTAAAAAAAGACTGAGGTTGCACAACCTTAATGGGCATTTCTGCATTCTGGTCCCCAGCATATTTCCATTCTGGAAGAAGTCTAGAGAGCTATAGAAGCAGATTAAAAATGAACAGGCTGTGCCTGCTCCACAGAGAGCTCCCTCACTATATAAGCATAGCAATAGAAAGGTGAGGCACGCTGTTGGCCAGAACTATCTTTCTTGAAAAAGGCTCTTTGCAGCACTCATAGAGCTGGCTTCTGCAACGACACACAGACAGTATTGGGCGGTGAATTTCACTCAAGTACCCAGATTCTTTGAGGCCACCTTTGTGACCCCAAACACATGCACAAAATTCTTTGGAGTGGGAATTTCCTAATATTACAGAGTGTAATATTGAGAAAACACAATACAATCAAACAATCAATAAACAATAATGAAGTAAAACCAGGTGAGAGCATATGCACTGTTAAGTAGCTATCAGGTGCAGTAACGCAAATTCAAACCCAAAACCTGGGCGAATAAGTAGGTCTTTAGCTGGTACTTAGAAAGACCTGTTGTTCCAGCCATATCTGAGGAGGGTGGGAGAGGGTTCCACAGTTGGGATGCCTGTGGAATGCCTGCCTCTCATGTTGCTGCGCATTGAGTCTCTAACAAGTGTGACATCATTAAGCGAGCACCCCCAGGCAGGTGCATAAGGGAGCAGGCCTTGCATTAGGTATGGATTTCCTTCCAAAGTCTTGGGATTTTAATCACAGACGTAACCATAGATGGCTTAAGGCCCAAACTGTGTCATCTTGGAAGTGTTTGTGAATCATGCCGTCTGACTCCCTCGTGCCCCATAATAGGATGATATGGAAGAGCCTAAGGTCAGTGCCAAATAAGGTGGAAAACATGCCCAGCAGACATAGAAATCTCAGTGGAATTATCCTACGCATATGATCACTGTCCAAGTACACCCGGAGTTACATTCTGAAAAACCCATGTCGGAGTTCATTCAATCTTCCTCTCTGACGTTTAATATATTTATTTTGCATTGATGCTTTCAAAGCCGTTCGGTCTTTCTAGGCATTTAATGACTCAGAGGTCCAGCGTTTCCTAAAGAACGCTGCCTAACCAACCAATGGAAGACGGATCGCCTTAGGAGTAGATGGTTTATAGCAAAATTACAACGCTCTCGAGAGATGCTATGGCAGTGGGAAATTAAAATGGCAGTTCTCAGCTGCCCAGTGCTAATGCAGAGTGTTGCTTCAGTTGTCTGTGGTTTCATTTTTATTTTCTATTTTGTTTACCTTTGTTTCTATTTTCTCTTTTGTTTACTTTTAAATGCATTTGCTGCTTTTAACTGCTTTTAATTACCTTTAGTATACATCACCCTGAGACTGTTGCTTAGAAGGCAGTTAATAAATTGATGATGATGATGATGATGATGATGCCAGAGTTCAACAAGAAGTGTCTCACCTGATGACATTTTCATTCCCCTCTACAATTCCCAGAGTGGTTTAACAATCAGTGCCTCTTCCCAGGGAACTCTTGGAAGTGTAGTTCCGTGAGGGAATTAGTAGTCTCCTAACAACTCTCAGCACCCTTTCCAACTACACTTCCCAGGATTCCTTGGGGGAAGGCATGACTGTTGTAGTGCGAAACTTCTTTAAATACACAGTGACTTGGTCTATTGCCCTCAGGTGTGGTGGACGATACCGTCCCAACTTCAGTGTTGATGCAAAACTCAGTCGCTGATGCGTGGAATGGTGAAGTGAAGGCACCATCTTGTTTTTTAACCTCAGGCAGCAAAATGTCTTGGGCTGACCCTGTTTCAGTTATTTTTCCAGGGATTATATAACCATCCTTTAGCAGTAGCGGTCGTTGGAATATGCAATTTAGTGGCGATTACATTGTTTTGCTACAGTTAAGCGATTCCTTTTAGTGTTCCCTTTCTTACAAAACTGTCTTGACAGCCTAAAAGTATACTTAGAGGGTTAAAGGAGATGAAGTAACTTGCCATTAGCTTAATTGCATAGGCATTTTTCTTCAGAAATGTTTGTATTTTGAGGCAAGCCCACCAAGTATTTATAACATCAGCTGCTTCTTTACCGCAACATTAGGTCTGTTCTTGGTTGTTTTTAAAAAATGTGTTTGGCTTAGTCTGGGTGCAGCAAATGTTGCCAGTGGGAACTTGCATTGAAAATCGAAATTGATTGGAATGGAGGGGTGAGCACCGCATCTCAAAATGGATGGCCCCAGTCGTAGGACACTTAACTATTGTCTTCGCCTAAACTCAAATCCCCCCGGTCTAATATCCCTAGTGCTGCAAGATTGTCACAAGAGCGCCTGGACTAAAATTGTCTATCAAAAATTTCACTCTTGTGGTTTATCACCACAACAGCTACTCACTTTGGGTTTTAGTAAAGCAAACAGTCTAATTTGTCAGCGCCTAAATGATATCGAGCGTCAGAACAACTTGGTCACAATTAGGAAATTTTGCCCATGGTATTTTCCACCTTCCCATTTCAACTCTCTGGCACCCTCTCTGCATCACCTAGCAATTCTAAAATATAGACGTGCTCTCTCAAGATTGACTGTATTGCCCTCGGCTGTACTTGAGGGACGATTCCAACAGATTCCACACAAAAAACGCTTGTCCCTGTGGAGATGGCAGTACCAAATCGGTGGCGCATGCCCTGCTGGCTTGCGCTCTTTATAAAGATTTGAGGAATGAGGTTATCACCATTCTTTTATTGTCCATTTCCGGTCGCTCAGCCACTGCCACAGTGTCCTTTCTCTTGGCAGATCAAGATGAGCAGGTGACAGCAAAGGATGCAAGGTTTTTAGCTGGGGCAATCAGAATAAGATCCACTATTTGACTACTGATTCAAAACCATAAAATATATTTTATATAATTGACTTTTTGTTTCTATTCTTTGTATATCGTATTGTTGTTTTATTGCTATGGCCGATGGCTGACGCAAATAAACAACCAGGCAGTCCTAAAAATATTTGGATGCTTCTGAATGATGCTAGATCGACAGAGAGTGACAAAAAGCACCCAGACAGAGGGTTCAGCATTTGAAATGAACAGGCTCTGCAGCTCAAATAATTTGAATTGGAGCTAATGGAAAGTTGGACAGAGTTTTTGGAAAGTAAGCTTTGTGATTTGGAGATTTATAATGATAGTGTTTGAGCAACTGCCTCTTTGGTTTTAGATCTTACCATAGCCCAGAATTACCGTATTTTTCGCACCATAAGACGCACCGGCCCATAAGACGCACCTAGATTTTTGGGGGGGAAATAAAGGGAAAAAATTTTATTTCCCCCCCAGGTGCGCTGCGCTACACCAGGAGCTTGGGGCGTGCGGAGCTCAGCGCGCCCCAAGCTTCTGCGTGCCGGCAAGGTCTCCGCTAGCGTGGGAGAGCTGGGCGCCTCTCCCAGGGCTAGCGGACCCCTGCGCTAATCCAGAAGCTTGGGGCAGGCTGAGGTCAGCGCGCCCCAAGCTTCTGCGTGCCGGCAAGCAGTCCGCTAGCCCTGGGAGAGCCGCGGGGCTCTCCCAGGGCTAGCGGATCGCTGCGCTATACCAGGAGCTTGGGGCGTGCGAGCTCAGCGCGCCCCAAGCTTCTGCGTGCGCGCAAGCAGTCCGCTAGTCTTGGGAGAGCCGCGGGGCTCTCCCAGGGCTAGCGGATCGCTGCGCTATACCAGGAGCTTGGGGCGTGCTGAGCTCAGCGCGCCCCAAGCTTCTGCGTGCGCGCAAGCAGTCCGCTAGTCTTGGGAGAGCCGCGGGGCTCTCCCAGGGCTAGCGGATCGCTGCGCTATACCAGGAGCTTGGGGCGTGCCGAGCTCAGCGCGCCCCAAGCTTCTAGGTGCGCGCAAGCAGTCCGCTGCCGCCCCAAGCCTCGCGCACCCGGCAGGAGGTCCCACCGGGTGCGCGAGGCTTGGGGCGGCAGCGGACTGCTTGCGCGCACCTAGAAGCAGCGCGCCCCAAGCTTCTAGGTGCGCGCAAGCAGTCCGCTGCCGCCCCAAGCCTCCCGCACCCGGCAGGAGGTCCCACCGGGTGCGCGAGGCTTGGGGCGGCAGCGGACTGCTTGCGCGCACCTAGAAGCTTGGGGCGAGCTGCTTCTAGGTGCGCGCAAGCAGTCCGCTGCCGCCCCAAGCCTCGCGCACCCGGCAGGAGGTCCCTGCGGGTGCGCGAGGCTTGGGGCGGCAGCGTACTGCTTGCCCGCACCTAGAAGCTTGGGGCGTGCTTAGCTCAGCGCGCCCCAAGCTTCTAGGTGCGCGCAAGCAGTCCGCTAGCCTTGGGAGAGCCGCGGGGCTCTCCCAGGGCTAGCGGATCGCTGCGCTACACCAGGAGCTTGGGGCGTGCTGAGCTCAGCGCGCCCCAAGCTTCTAGGTGCGCGCAAGCAGTCCGCTGCCGCCCCAAGCCTCGCGCACCCGGTGGGACCTCCTGCCGGGTGCGCGAGGCTTGCAGACACTCGCCCGAAGCAGGGGGAGCCCTCCCGAGGGCTCCCCATGCTTCGGGCGACAGGCTGCCGCCCCAAGCCTCGCGCACCCGGTGGGACCTCCTGCCGGGTGCGCGAGGCTTGCAGACACTCCCCGCACGCGCTCTTCCGGCTGGGGAGGTGACCCGCGGCTATAGAGGCTCCTGCCATAGCCGCACGTCACCTCTCCAGCCGGGAGAGGGTCGCGGGGGGCTGCTTTAGCCCCGTGCGCGTGCTCTCCCGGCTGGAGAGGTAACACGGGGCTGTAGAGGTTCCTGCCATAGCCGCGTGTCACTTCTCCAGTCGGGAGAGGGTCGCGGGGCTATGGCGTCTTCGCTCCATAGGACGCACACACATTTCCCCTTCATTTTTGAAGGGGGAAAAGTGCGTCCTATAGAGCGAAAAATACGGTACTCAGTAAAGAAAGTGAAATGGTAACTTTTAGAAACGCAGGAGGAGGACAGGGTTTTTTCCCCACCCAGAACTTGCTGGAACTCAGTTCCGGCACCTCTCAGGTTGGCGCCATTGCCATTATAAAAGAAAACAAGGGAGACGTTCATGGTGAGTTCTAGCACTTCTTCATCTAGAAAAATAGCACTGGAGGAGGATGTCAGGTGGTGGTGTGGTTGTTCGAGAGCAAACAAGCAAGACTCCGACCTGTATTTTCCAGGCTTTATTCCTAGTGCAAACTATTTACAGTGAAGAGCGTTGCAAGTTCATGTCTGGTTCAGTCGCTAGCGGAATCTGGGAGTTGTCGGTCCTTGTACCTCCCCCAGCATAACAGTCGCGTGACCCCCAACCTTCTCCTCCCCTCCCTGCGCCAAAACCTACTGCACAGAATGGGCGCTGGCAAAGGGGTACTTCCCCTCTCTCCGGTTTGCTCAGTCTCGGTGTTGAGGCTCTCCCTAGCATCCTCTGGTCCCACCACCTCCTCTCCACTGGAGGTGGGGCTTTCCTCCTCGCTAGAGGAGGAACTGCTTCGCAAGATTTTCGGAGGTTCCCTATAACACAACTGCCCTTCCACCTCTCGCCTCTGAGCTGATGGCAGTTCCCTGACAGAGGAGATTGAAAATTTTAATGTGGGGGACCAACCTGCTTTTGTATGGGATTCAAGAGGAGGTGGGTGAGGGAGACAAAAAGGTAGGAACTGTTAAGAAAGCTGTCAATGACTCCCAAGTCCAATGACACACCTGCTAAGAGCATACAAAAATTGGCACAAGCGATGTACCCCTCTCCTTTAAAGCTACAGGAAGCAGGGTGGGCATTCCTTTTTTCATGTAATAGTTCTACCTGGAAGCAAAACCCTCATGATTGCTAACGTTAACAAGGCTTCCGCTGTACTGTCAGCATTACAGTCAGATCTGCTTGCAGAGCTGGAAAAATAAAAGAGGGGAGGGTGCTTAAGATGATTGGGAGATTGTACTGTGGTACTTTGGTTTTAGAACAGCTTAGTTTATGAACAACTTGGAAACAGAATGCTGCAAACCCGGAAGTAGGTGTGAGCTTTGCTTTGGAAGCTGAACATGTTCCACTTCCTGTTGAGTGTGTTCCGTTTGTAAATTGAGTCCCCCGCTGCTAATCAGAGGAAGCTTCCTGTTGAGTCTGTCGGCTGTTGAGTCCTGAGCACCCACACAACACAGATGTGATATTTGGAGCTTTTGTTTTTGCTAAAAAAAATATTGCATTTTTATTTGTGTGGCTTTTTTGTTTTTCCCCACTGTGACTTTTATGGGACTGATTGTGACTGTGGCTTGTGACTTCATTTCTGTGACTTGTTTTTGTGACTGTGTGGAACCCAGTTCAGCTACTGATTGATTGACTGTGTGGCTGCAGAAATGGATAAAAGCCCCCCTTCCAAACAATGACTATCATCAATGCACGTAAGAAAGTAATTTTAATTTTTATCATCTACAATACTGTCTTTTTTATTTTATAGTACAGTACACTGATTATTGCTTTCATTTTATGGATCAATGGTTACGTTAGGTAGTAAAATTCATGTTAAATTGCTGTTTTAAGGGTTGTTTTTAAAACAACCATTAATTAATCCATTTTGCATTACTTTCTATGGGAAAGCACGTCTTGGCTTTGGTTTGGAACAGACTTCAGGAATGGATTAAGTTTGGGAACCAAGGTACAGTACCACTGTAAAAGGAAAACATCTCCCTAGAAGATGTCTTCCACACTTGTAGTGGGACGGAAGCAGATTACCCATTTTTTCCTTTCATGTCACTGGAGTTAAAAACACACACAAAGCTGTGGGAAATGAGATAAGCAAATCATGTTTGATTAACAGGTTGTTCATCTGATTTAATAGGTGGTACATTTGCTATTTATGCTTTGAATTGAGCTTTTAGGACCTTGAAAATATATTCACGGTATATTATTTTGCATCAGTAGGTGATAGGACTGAAGTGAGCCAGTACACCTTATCATTGCAATTTTTGCGCCAGATGTAAACTGGCTGGTATTGATCTGGCTTTAGTATTTTAGCAAACCCCAAATATGAGGCATTAAGTTTTGCTTTTGCTACATTCCTGGGCAGACACGGCCTGGGATGAGACTACTTATTAATAAAGGGAACTCCAAGGAAGCTGTACTGCAGAATTTTTCTTCTGCTCAGATGGCCCTGTTGGCTGCTGGTGAGGAAGCAAGACAGTACTTTCATTTTTGGGGATAGCTGTTAATAACTGGAAGTTTAGGGACCAGGAAATGCAGAACAAACACTGTAGTCATGAGCGACGAGATAAAAATGGTGACAATGCACGTGAAATTATTAGGAATGCAGTCAAGAGGGCCAGAAGTAGGAATTATTCGAAAGAAATGATACTCACAGTAATAATGTTGCGGGAGGGGGATTAATTAATTAATTGCCTTCCACACACCCTGTCTTACGGTGATTGTGTCATCAGACACATCTTACAGTAACTCTGTGAAGTATAAGGGGTATGGCAAATAATTTATTTAACGAGGGACTAATAAAGCCAGGGGAGTTGCATTTCTTTTACATTCTGATTTGGGCTCAGTTCCTTGACTTACCTGGACTTAAACAAGGAACCTAGAGGTCTCTTAGACCAAAAAATAAAAAAAAAACAAATTGTGGCCTTTCATTTGGTGTAGGCTCCTGATCTGAGACAACTTACATGCATCAATTATTTAAAAATATTTTTAAAAAATAAAGTTACTTGTTTTCTCTTGAGGGAAATTCCTTAGAATATGAGAAGTATGCTGGTGACTTCACTGTTGGTTTAACCTGCAGGTCCTTAATAAAGTTTGCTCCTTCATAAAGTTGTTTTAAGAACTACAAGATACAAGGCGGTGGGAGGTGAAAGACAGCGACGGCAGCTCAAACAAGATGGCAGAAAGCAAGTGGTATCTAGAAGCCCCCAAGGAGGCACCTTGGCCTGCTCCCCGCCCAAGTTTCACGATCCCCAAGAAGGAAATCAACATGGTTCCTGACATGGCGAAGTGGGAACGCTCACAGGCTTATGCAGATTACATGGGCTTCATTCTCAAGCTGAATGAAAGCGTCAAGGGCAAGAAGATGACCTGCAGTTACAAAGTCTCTGAGCCCATTGAGAAGCTGGTTGCTCTCCTAGACACGCTTGACAGGTGGATTGATGAAACCCCACCGGTGGAGCAGCCATCCCGCTTTGGGAACAAGGCCTTCCGGACGTGGTACACCAAACTGGACCAGGAGGCTGAGAACCTGGTGGCCACGGTGGTCCCGAGGGAGCTGTCAGAAGCTGTCTCCGAGGTGGCGGTGTACCTGAAGGAGTCTGTGGGCAACCCTACTCGTATCGACTATGGGACAGGTCACGAAGCAGCGTTTGTCGCCTTCCTCTGCTGCCTTTGCAAAATTGGAGTTCTCAGAGTGGATGACCAGCTCGCCATTGTCTTCAAAGTTTTCAGCAGGTATTTGGAAGTCATGCGGAAGCTGCAGAAGACCTACAGAATGGAACCGGCCGGCAGCCGAGGAGTCTGGGGCTTGGATGACTTCCAGTTCCTGCCCTTCATATGGGGCAGCTCACAACTGATAGATCACCCAAACCTGGAGCCTCAACATTTCCTGGACGAGAAGGTGGTGAATGAAAACCACAAGGAATTCATGTTTCTCAAGTGCATCCTGTTCGTTACAGAAATGAAGACAGGCCCATTTGCTGAGCACTCCAACCAGCTGTGGAACATTAGCGCTGTCCCTACATGGGCGAAGGTCAACCAAGGCCTTGTTCGCATGTACAAAGCCGAATGCCTGGAGAAGTTCCCTGTGATCCAGCACTTCAAGTTTGGCAGCCTCCTCTCCATCCAGCCTGTTGCATCTTAGGGAGGTTTTGTAAGATATTCTTTCCCCCATTTCTTTCTCTCTTTTTTTTTAAAAAAAGAGGGGGTCAGAAAGCACTGGAGAGAGCAGGGTGAAGGGCCAGAGCTCCCCCCATTCAGCCCCACCCTCAAGCTATGCAGCCGATTCATTTATGCAGATTATATTTTTGCAACTTTTTGAGGGATGGGGCACAAAAAATCAGATTTTCCTATTCTCTTAAAGACACCCCCCCCCATATTTTGAAGAAGGGTTCCCTTGGCCAGCTTGCAGATTGGAAGAGTATACCTCCCTGTTATTGTATACACGCCATCCTTTGAGAGTGCCAACTTTTGGTATTCACGAATGCACCAACCATTAGTGGCGTAACAGCTGCTGCCTCTGTCACCTTCTGCTAAAAATCTGGGCCCTTCGTCTTTGCTCAAGTCCCCCCATGGACTACCCTCCTGTTTCTGTCATCTCTGCTGTCTGTTGCAAACACCCCCTTGCCACCCCACAAGCGCATGTAACTCCCCTTGCCCTAGAACCGCCACCTGACAAGGCTTTCTGCACATGGCACTATTTCCTCTGGTTTCCTCTAGCATTGTCAGGAAAAGAAAAATAACTGCAAAGATACATCCCCCCAGTTGTTATGGACTAGCTGAAATTTGCAAGACAAATTCAAATGCCACCCCATACAGTGCAGAAATTGTTGTGAGCCCTGACCCTTTGACCTTGCAGCTGCATGGCACAGGTTTCTGGGGATTCTTTCATTTCCTCAGTGGAAAACCACCAGGACAGCATCCAGGCTTCTCCCACCTAGAGGGTACAACCTTTCTACCATCCTCAGAGTCCCTGCAGTACCCCCGTCTCCCCAACCATGCAGACTAAAATCAGGTGAGGGTCATTTTGCAGTCCAGCCAGCTTCTCTGGGGATGTGGAGCCAGCTGACATAAGACTTGAGTTGTGCGCAACTCCCCACTGGAACAACACCTTTCTCCAGCAATCTTGGCAGCAGAGAAGACCACTGTCTTCTTAGCAGGCTTGCTTTGGAGCTATCTAAGGTAGTCCGCCCCCCCGCTGATTTGAAGGAGGGTGGTATTAAACTTGAAAGGAATGTGGGGAGGAATGGGTAAAGGTAACACTGGCTGAGATGTGACGTTACTTTCATGTTTTCTTTGCTTGCGTTTGTTTTATGCATTTTTTTGCCGTGCCTTTCCAAAATTATCAAGGCTGTTGACATAAAGAAAGAAATGCCACATCTAAGATGGGTGCTTGATGTGACATGTGGCTTTGACTATTTGCATGTGAATATACACAGATTCGATTGATTAAAAGCAATGTGATTAAACAGTGCACTCCTGTGCTTATTTGCTCAGAAGTTGTGTTCAATGGGACCTACTCCATAGTCAAGGACTGTAGCTTAAATTTGATGATAGCCCTAAAAATAATGTGTTGTTAGGGTCCATCTTCTTTCCTTGAATGTTACTCTGATGACATTTGGGTGGTGTAGTCCAGGGATGCCCAACAGGTCAATTGCGATGTACCGGACGATCGCAGGGTGTCCCCGGTCAATCATGGTTGATCGTGGGACCCTCCCCCCACCCAAAAAAACTCAACAACTCTGGCTCATCCTCCCCCCCCAAAAAAAGCCCATCAACTTTGTTTCATCCTCTCCACCCCCACCCCCCGCCCAAAGCTCAACAACTCTGGTCAATCCAAAGGGTAGATCACTGCCAGGTTTTTTTTATAGTGGGAGTAGATCGCAGTCTCTTGGAAGTTGGACGTGCCTGATCTAGTCCATCAACATTCTAGGTGGTCCTTATATTCTTGTTTGCTGTGCTTCTTCAATTTGATGGAAAACAGCAAATCGTTAATAGAATCTTCGTGATTTTGAAAGGTGTACTGCATTGTGATGTGTGCAGCACAGTCCCATTCCTGTTTACTCAGGAGTATTGAGCTCACTTGAGCTTGTAGAACACATATTTTGGCTCATGACGCAAAGAGAGAGAAGAAGCAAAGTTGATACTGGAAGATGGATTTTATAAAATGGAAAAACCAGAAATCTCCAAATGTTGTTATGAAGTTCTGAAAACCTTTTTTTTAAAAAAAGTGTTCAAAATTACATTTAGTAGGGAAAGTGTGTACAGAAAAATGTGTACGTTAGAAAAATTAGCATACTAAAATGCATTATATTAAGGGACCTGGCTTGCAAAAACTCTGTATAATAGGCAAAATTTGCATACATTAAGAGAAACACACACAAAAAGTTGTACAAAGTTTTGTGATGTTGTTGTTTTTTTAATTACAAACTGTGCAGAAGTAGGGAAAACTGAACTTAAAATTGGGGAGAAAATTTATTTAATTATTCCCCTAGATGTATATACTGCTTGTAATAAAGCCTCAAAGTGGTTTACAAAAAGAATAAAACAATAAGTAAAAAAGAATCTCTTAAAAAGAATAATATTAAAAAATTAAAATCAACAAGAAGCTAGAAAGCAGATAAAAACACATCAACATTCTACATGTCTGGTGTCTTTTTTAGAAGGCCCAAAACGAGTATATACAGCAAAGTCGCCTGCCTGAGATCAATAGGCAGGAAGTGTGGGTGCTTCTACATTAAAAGATCAATTTCTTACAGATGTGGAATACGTATTACCATATTTTTCGCCTCATAAGACACACTTTTTCCTCCTAAAAAGTAAGGGGAAATGTCTGTGCATCTTATGAAGTGAATGCTGCTCAGAGGAGGGACGAACAGGAGCCATGGCTCACCTTCCATGGCTTACACAGGTGTAAAGCAAGCACAGCGGGAGCCGTGCAATCCCTCGGCCCCCACGCTCAGCTGCCCCATTGGGATGGGTGGGTGGGCGCGCACCACACCCTTGGGATGACGCTCGCGTGGGCGATGTCCCACGTCCCCACAGGCGACATGCCACCACGCAAGACCCTCCCACCGCCACTGGTCTTGCCAGGGCAGTAGTGCCTTCCTTTGCCAGAAGTGTGAAATTTGAAGGGTGGCTGTGGTTTGATCCTTGTGTTGTGTACAAAGGTATGAATTATGTAGGTCTGACTTAAAATGGGAATTGAATCAGATTTCTCCTTCATTCCTCCCTCATATGAAAGCCCCCAGAGCTCTCTGCAATGAACAAGAAAGGAAGAAAGTCCCACTTATTTTGGCTTTATTAAAATAATTGTGTGGGGCCAAACCGTACAGTCCTTGGACCTAAGGGACTCAATGTGGGAAACTCATATATTTCCATTGCCTGCCCCTCTTACTAGGGGATAAAGTCTCTCTTCATTTGTTCATGACCGTGATGATGGTTCTTAATGCCACTGTTGACTGCTGTTCACTTTCATGGTTGAAATATTATTCTGATATACTGGTAGTTTATTAAATAGTTTAGTACAACATTTGATTCAGAATATTTTTTTTTCTTGTACTCCTCTAAAAACTAGGTGCATCTTATGGTCAGGTGCATCTTATGGAGCGAAAAATACGGTATGTGGCACATTTAACAGTGCCAGGTCCACATAAGTGGAGTGAGGCATCCCTCTTTTAGATCATATAATTGTACAGTTGGAAGAGACCATGAGGGTCATCTAGTCCAATCCCCAATGTGGGGCTTGAACCCACAACCCTAAGATTTAGAGTCTCATGGTCTAAATACGTAAGTTGGGCCATTCTTGTCCTAACCACTGCTGCATTCAGTACACCCTGCTGTATCTTCTATTGGGGATGAGAATACCTATTATGTAGGTTCTCCAAGGCACACAGTCAAGTCATAGGCCAGAGTCAACCTCCCATTCGCCGATGAAAGAGGGTGTTTGTATTCATTGCCCATTGTGCATTTCCTCACACTATTTCAACACTTGCCTTCTGCCAGGCTCCCCTTGCTCAGCTGAGGAAGATATTTATAAAGTATGTTTCCAACAGCGGCGCTTAGCTGCAAATTAGCTTACATTATTTGCGTGGCGGAGCACGGAATGTCTTGGCTGGCAGAGGAACGCTCAATTAAGAGGCTAGCATAAATAGTCTTCTGCTCCCAAGGATCTCAGTGTGATCTATGGCGCCATGAGTTGGCTCTTCCAGAGCAGCAGCTGTTGCGAGAGCTTTCCAAGTCCTAGTAGCTTGGGTGAAGAATGAAGTCAATCTTCAAAGAAGTTCCTTTTTTGTCTGGGAGGAAGGGTGAGAAATTAGGAGGCATGATTGCTGTCCCTCGAGATCCCTTTGTCAAGCGGTTTTCTGAAATCCTCTCGTGTTTCAACCATTTGGCATCATCCCCGATGTTCTGAAGAGCTGGTTTCCAAACTGGCAGCATGTTTAGTAATCTGTGTGCATGCAGTTACGTCAGTGTTTGCATCTTAGGAGCAAATGCTGAATTGGGAAGCTGTTGTGTATTCTCAAGAGCCTGAGCTTTCATTTAAAGCAGAGAGAGAAACTCATGGTCCTCTAGATTCTTTTGGATTCCAACTCCCATCAGCCCCAGCTAACAGTGGCTTATGATCAAGGGTGATGGGAATCAAAGTCCAGCAGCAGCTGAAGGACCACAGGTTTCTTCCTTTTTATAAATATATGCTTTATTGGTTTTAAAAACTGTGTAACATAAGGAATCAACAGAAAAGAAAAAGAAAAAAGAACTGCTGGAAGAAAAAGACAATAGGCTAAAACTCAAAAAAAATTGAAGAAATCCGAAATCACCTGACAGACTGGATGCAGTATTTCCAATTGAATGAGACCTTCCAAAAAGATTTGAAAAATCGGTTTTTCTACAGAACCTTCGAGACTTGAAAAAGATTTGATTCAAATAAAAGGTAAAGGTAAAGAGACCCCTGACCATTAGGTCCAGTCGTGACCGACTCTGGGGTTGCGGCGCTCATCTCGCTTTATTGGCTGAGGGAGCCAGCGTACAGCTTCCGGATCATGTGGCCAGCAGGACTAAGCTGCTTCTGGCGAACCAGAGCAGCGCACAGAAACGCCGTTTACCTTCCCGCTGGAGCGGTACCTATTTATCTACTTGCACTTTGACGTGCTTTTGAACTGCTAGGTTGGCAGGAGCAGGGATCGGGCAATGGGAGCTCACCCCGTCACGTGGATTCGAACCGCCAACCTTCTGATCGGCAAGCCCTAGGCTCTGTGGTTTAACCCACAGCGCCACCTGCATCCCAAATTAAATATAAACCACTCTCTAAAATATGTAGGCTACTCCTTGACTGGGAGGTCAAGGAGGAAGAAGTCAAATCCGTAATGGTGCAGTGGGCCAGGGACTTTGGCTGCAACATCCAAATGGAATCATGGGAGAGGCTTTGGAGGGAAGATATAAAATTCACGGAAGGACCACACCTCTGATTTAAAACAAAGACTAACTGCTGCTTATCCCTTGGCAGTAACACCTGCTTTGCTTCTCCATTGGCAGCAATCCATGAATCCTTGGCTCGCTGCAGTGTCCAGACCTAGGATCACAGCTTTTTCCTCCTGAACGAACCGTGCTTGTGAAACCATGGTTTGCTGATTATAGTTGCTCGGGAGAAACACACTGTGATTCTGGTTCAGGCATAACAACAAGCCAAGGACTATGAGTTTGTTGCTTCTGCTCACAACATGGGTGGAGCAAAGTGGGAACCACTGGACAACAGGCTCTTGCACACTGTTTGACCCCCAGAAGGGCCATTAACAAAATTTATCACTGTGTGCAAACTGGGCCTTTGGCTATACATATGCACAACACATTTGCATGCTCACACACACACACACACACACACACACACTAGCAGACTTTTACCTGGCATATATATATCAGTGCAGCTTTGAAAAGATCAGTCTACCATCTTTGTTCAAAATGGTGTCCACTTGTACCCAAACATAGATAAAAACCTGCTCCTTGATCTCAGGAATCACCGTGCAAGATTTGGTTATGATATCATTATTACAGTGGAACCTCGGTTTGCGAACGTGATCTGTGCGGGAAGCACGTTCGCAACCCGCAGCGCCACGTCTGCGCACGCGTGGGTTGCGATTCGGCGCTTCTGCACAAAGCACAATTTAGTAGTTCTGCGCATGCGCGAGCGCCAAAACCCAGAACTAAGCCATTCCGGTACTTCCGGGTTCAGCGCAGTGCACAACCTGAAAACACGTAACCTGAAGTGTCTGTAACCCGAGGTACCACTGTATTATTAATATTAACCTGCACAGCTCAGTTGGTTAAAGTGTGGTGTTGATAATGCCAAGGTTGTAGGTTCATTCCCCATATGGGGCAGCTGCATATCCTTGCATTGCAGAGGGTTGTTCTTTTGGGTTTCCCCATTGTCTTCTTTTATTTATTGTTATATGATTAATTTTCTAGTACCTGTGTTGATTCTTGTTTGGCCGGGTATGCTGGCTGTGTATTTTGGTGTTTTATTAAATTATGGATTTAAAGTATTTTGTTAGCCAAATTGGGGGCCTTTAGGGCAAAAAGGAGAATAAAAATATTATAAATAAAAACACACACATGCACACACAAACGTACATGTTAACGAACACATTTTTGTATTACTCTTCCTTATCCTTAGCAGCTATAAATGCTCTACATTAATAAAAATGCACATTGTGCAGAAAAACAAAACACAGCACCAGCAATCACTGGAGGTGGGGAAGTGAAACATTACAGCGAGGAAAAGATGTGATAAAAGCAGCTTGCATGGAATCAGTTCATATTGTTGCTTTAAAGTCTTTTTCTAAAAACTATACAGTAATTCTTGAGCTGTACTTAGGCTGGATCTGTACAGTAGTACCTAAAGTCAAAATTGTGTACAGTCATACCTTGTGTTGAAGTAACTTCAAGTTAAGTATTTTCGGGTTGCACTCTGTGGCGACCTGAAAGTAACGTAGTGCATTACTTCTGGGTTTCGCCGCTCGCGCATGCACAGATGCTCAAAATGACGTCACGCACATGCACGGAAGCGGCGAAATGCAACCCGCGCACGCGCAGAGACACAATCACGTCTTACGTTTACTTCAGGATGCGAATGGGGCTCCAAAACGGATCCCGTTCGTATCCAGAGGTACCACTGTATAGGCAAAACACACTGGGTACAACGGTGGATGGGGTTGCCCCCTTTCCGCCCCCTTTTCAATTTGTTTTAATTTTTTTGCCAAGCATGTAAAGCTGAATGCGCACAAGTTGAATGTGTGTAAGTTGAGTGTACTGTACATACAGCAGAATAAAATTGGGAATAAGATAGTCCATTCTATCAGCGAAGAATTCTATGTGACTTCAAAATGACAGCAAACCACATGGTCTCGTTCTTTTTCTTTTTAAAGAAACAGACAACTTGCAGGGGCCGAGGGCTAGCTAGAGTCTTCCTCCCTCCCAGGCTAGCTTTTTTTTCCTGTCAGGGATTTTTTTCCCCCATTAGGGATTACAGTGGTACCTTGGTTCTCGAACGTAATCCGTTCTGGAAGACCGTTTGACTTCCGAAATGTTCGAAAACCGAGGCTCAGCTACCCATTGGTTGCAAGAGCTTCTTGCACTCAGCGGAAGTCACGTTGCACGTTCGAGTTCTGAGATGCGTTCAAAAACAGAAGCATTTCGGGTTTTCGGCGTTTGAGAACTGAAATGTTCGACAACGGAGGTGTTCGGGAACCGAGGTATCACTGTAAAAAAATTGATTTCCCCACCTGCAATTTGAAATGATACAGTGCCCTCCTCTCTCATTCTCCTACATGGGTAGGCAGGCCTCATTGGAGAAAGAATGTTCATAAAACTGGGGCTGTAACTGAAAAGGCCCTGCTATTCTTTCTCACCACCACTCCAGTGGAAAAATCTTACATTCCTGAATGGATCCACAAGGATGATTTAACATTTATTTTAATAGGATTAAAGTATGGCTAACTGATGATCCTGCCCTGCAGGCAAGTATGTATGCCTTGGACGCATGAAAGTGTAAACATGGGAGTGGAAAGACAATTTTCCTGAGATGCACATCATTAGCAATCATGAATAGTTTTTAGTTTGGGCTTTTAGTTTTAGATAGTATGATTATATCTAGAGTTTTTACAGAGAAGTTAAACAGATCGTGGCAAACTTTTTCATTCCTTCTGTTGCCCTCCAGATATTGTTGGACTACAATTCCCATCATCCCTTTCCTGTGACCTTGCTGGGAGGGATGATGGAAATTAGTGTCCAACAACATCTGGAGGGCCACAGACTCCCCATCCCTGCTTTAAGCCATGGTTTGTTTTGGGCTTATGACTCCTGGCCTTGTTGTTTAGTTGTGTCTGACTCTTCGTGACCCCATGGACCAGAGCACGCCAGGCACTCCTGTCTTCCACTGCCTCCCGCAGTTTGGTCAAACTCATGCTGGTAGCTTCGAGAACACTATCCAGCCATCTCGTCCTCTGTCATCCCCTTCTCCTTGTGCCCTCCATCTTTCCTAACATCAGGGTCTTTTCCAGGGAGTCTTCTCTTCTCATGAGGTGGCCAAAGTATTGGAGCCTCAGCTTCAGGATCTGTCCTTCCAGTGAGCACTCAGGGCTGATTTCTCTAAGAATGGATACATTTGATCTTCTTGCAGTCCATGGGACTCTCAAGAGTCCTCCAGCACCATAATTCAAAAGCATCAATTCTTCGGCCTTCTTTATGGTCCAGCTCTCACTTCCATACATGACTACTGGGAAAACCATAGCTTTAACTATAGGGACCTTTGTTGGCAAGGTGATGTCTCTGCTTTTTAAGATGCTGTCTAGGTTTGTCATTGCTTTTCTCCCAAGAAGCAGGCGTCCTGGCCTTATTAGGAAGAAACAAACCAAAACTCCAGTTTCAGACACCGCAGGAAGCCAAGCTTAATTGCAGCCTCCTGGGTCGTTTCTCCTCCTTGCGCTGCAGAATGAACAAAAGCAGGAGTAATTTCGCATCATGCGCTAGCACATCACCCATGCACCATGAACCCTGATAAGACAGGAACCTTGACTTACCTTGGCGTGCAAATGCAGCCTCTGCCTAAGGGGCGTGAGGGTATAAGAAGCAGAGCCTTCCTCCTATAAGGACATCTCTATTTCTTATGCGATATTTGAAAGCCACCACCAGCAGTGGTGATTTCGTGGGATTCTGCCGATGGGGTGTGAAATTGTGCAAAAGCTAACAAGTCTGCCTCTGCCTTCCTCTGTTTCACTGACTCCTGCTGCTGCCTGATCAGAAATGCTGAGTCAGTCCTGTGCTAACAGCTGAAAAGCCGAGTCAGACTGAGGATGACTCCTTCAAGCGTGCCAAGGAGAAGACCTCAGCTTTCAAGGGCCAGTCTGCCTTGATAACTGCATGCTTAGAATTGGCCAGAGACCAAGTTGTCTGTCTGTATAACTGTCAGGGATCTAACAAGGGCATGGAATTAATTTAGCATTCTAGCAGGTAAATGGGGTTAGCATATAAATATGTAACTATCCACCATTGCCACATCAACTGTTACGCCTCCTGCAGTCGGAAGTGTCTCCAACTGCTGCTTTTGGAACGAAGACAGGAATCTTGCTTACTTTCCTTTAGAATTTTTTTTTTTTTGGGGGGGGGGGAGCGATAGTTAGACCAAATGTTGCAGTTTTGCAAATCTGGATTCTGCACATGCGGGCAGCTATACCAAAACCTGGCATGCTTTTGCTGTAATTGTGATGTTTTGCTCATTATTATTATTATTTGCTGTTTTGTTAACGGTGTTTTATAGATTGTAATAGTTTGATTGATTTGTTAATTGTTTTATGTGATTCATGCTGTATCTTTTATTATGTTATGTGTAGACAACTTTGAGATTCATTTGAATGAAACTACAATAGAAATACAATAAATCAAACCAAATCGTCATGTTCATCCTCCAACCGGGAAAGCTTTCTTGCTGTCAAGCTACATCAGGAGCATTAGGGATAAAGGTTTTAAGCCTTTCTCACCAAACTATCTGCATTCTCACATTTTATTTTACTTTCTTACCAGGCCATCACGCCAAATTTGGCCCTATCAGGACTTGTGGTGTTGCTTGCTTGCTTGTTTTACATCTGTGACAGCAATGAAGTATGTAAACAATTTTCAGGCTAGTTAACCCATGATGCAGTGTGAATTCGACCAAGTATATGTGTATAACAGCATGTGGAACTCCTGGAAAAGCAGTCACTGAATGGATGATGCAGAAACTCTTCCCAATGAATAAAAATCTGAATTCCTCCGATTTGCACACAAGTAACCGGCACAACTAGTCTCCGACTCGTTCACTGTATTTCAGGTGTTCAGGCACGAGTTCTGTTGCTTTCATAGCTGAAACAGCACCATCCATTCACAGGAGCAAGGATATCAGCACATGTTGAGGAACCCCCAGGTTTGCAGAAGTGCATAAAGAAACTCTTTAGGAAAAACCACAACAGAAGGGGCCTAAAATTGGCCTGTTGGAGGCTCAGTGGCCATGTAATCTTGACCGACTGTTTTGTTGTGTGTGTGGGGGGGGGAGGCAGGATGCAGGGAAATGGAAGGGAGCATCATTGAGGGGGGGTTGGCTGGCTGATTCGGAACAGTGAACAGGAAAACTTCACACTGCAACGTTTTGTAGCAGCCCCCCCCCCGACTCATAAGATCTCTAAATCGGCTTCAACCCAAGTACTTCTGCTCAACAAATTGGGCCGTTGCAGCGATTGCCACAGGGTTGCAGGGTTGCAAAACGCTGCTAAATTTGAAGGCATTTCTTGCCATTTTGCTGTCACATTAAGGTCACAGCTGTCACAGCAGTTTAGTAGCGTAACTGCAGCATGCATGCCCTTAAAATACCACATCTCTTTAAAATGTGGTGCATTGCAGCAATCTAGTATTCTTAGTAAGCTCACGCAGTTTGGGAACAGCCTTAGGGAGTTGTGGGTCCCGGGGCAAGCAGATTTCCTCAGCATGTGATTGGATGATACTTTCATGGGGGGGGGGGCAAGAACAGAAAAAGTGTTAAGGGTCTCCACTGAAATTCATGTAGGCTGATGACACAATTTGAAACCAGTAGAAGGTCCAGTGGACAGAAGGTGGGGTTTTCCAGGCCCAACATAGTCCTTTGCCCTTGTTCACAACTGGTGGAAACGTGTGTCCTTTAGGGGCACAGCTACCCCATTCAGGACCAGGGAGTCCCCCACACCTGCCCTCCCCCTGCCCTCCCCCTGCCCCCCAAGAGAAAGTGCTTCGGTCTTGTTGGGATTCAACCTCAATCCGTGGACTGCCAATGGATGCTAAAAAGGCAGCAGAAATAATGGCACCTGCCTTTCAAGGGAAGGAATTCCACAGGGTAGCTGCCACAACTCTAAAGGTGTGATTCTTCTCCTGATGTGATGGATACCTGCAGGAGGTCCTCACGTGCAGAACACAATGATCAAGGATTATATAAAAGAGTGGGACAATATTTCCGGTGTCCTGGTCCCATAGCGCTTTGCACACCAGGAATCAGCACCTTGAACGTAGCCTGGTAGCTACGATACATGTTGTTGTTGTTGTTTAGTTGTTTAGTCGTGTCCGATTCTTCGGGACCCCGTGGACCAGAGCACGCCAGGCACTCCTGTCTTCCACTGCCTCCCGCAGTTTGGTCAAACTCATGCTGGTAGCTTCGAGAACACTGTCCAACCATCTCGTCCTCTGTCGTCCCCTTCTTGTGCCCTCCATCTTTCCCAACATCAGGGTCTTTTCCAGGGAGTCTTCTCTTCTCATGAGGTGGCCCAAGTATTGGAGCCTCAGCTTCAGGATCTGTCCTTCCAGTGAGCACTCAGGGCTGATTTCCTTCAGAATGGATCGGTTTGATTTTCTTGCAGTCCATGGGACTCTCAAGAGTCTCCTCCAGCACCATAATTCAAAAGCATCAACTCTTCGGCGATCAGCCTTCTTTATGGTCCAGCTCTCCCTTCATGGATCACTGCCTTGCCGTGGCGAAGGGGCTTGAATAACTCAGAGAAGCTATGAGCTATGCCGTGCAGGGCCACCCAAGATAAACAGGTCATAGTGGAGAATTTTGACCAAACGTGATCCACCTGGAGCAGGAACCGGCAAGCCACTCCAGTATCCCTGCCAAGAAAACTCCATGGACAAAGACAACAGGCTGCGATACATATGCACACTCAAAACACACACACACACAAACACACACACAGTGCCAGTTAGCTTTGGAGGCACTTTGCTACACAATAAAGCACTCCAGGTGTTTCCGGAATCGAATAAAAGAACCCAATCCTAATCACTGTTTACTTGAAAGTCTCATTGTTCTCGCTGCTTAGGATGGTAGCCAAAAATCACACCACATGTTCAAACGTTTTGAAAAGGCAGGGTGGGGGTTGAAGGGAGAGGAAGAAGAAGGTAGGCTGAAGGAAAACGGAGCACTGGACTACATTGCGTAAACTTCTGAAGCTGCCTTGTTCCTGAATTAGGAACAAGGGGGGGGGGGATGCTTGTCATGGGCAGACTTCCAGATGACCTCTTTATTGAGCATTCATCCTGATCTGCCTGCACAAAGTGCAAGTGGTAGATACACCATGTCCGGTCCTTTATTGAGCATTTATTCTGATTTGTTTAGCGTGAGGTTCTATGATAATGAGCTTTCATTCCGCACAAATCCTGATTTGCTAGTGGGTTTGTTTACATGTCTTCTTCCTCCAGGCTGCCTCCAAGCTGCCAGTGGCTTGCAGGAGGGATACAAGTACTAATTAATAATAATAATAATAATAATAATAATAATAATAATAATAATAATAATAAATTTTATTTATATCCCGCCCTCCCCAGCCGAAGCCGGGCTCAGGGCAGCTAACAATAAAATAATACAACATTCTAAAATCATTTCATTATAAAATTAATTCAAATCAAATTTATGGCAACCATTGGGCTAGAGTTCTGTGAAGATTGCCAAAGGAGGGAGTCAGGCTGTGCCCTGGCCAAAGGCCTGGTGGAACAGCTCTGTCTTGCAGGCCCTGCGGAAAGATGTCAAGTCCCGCAGGGCCCTAGTCTCTTGTGACAGGGCGTTCCATCAGATCGGAGCCACAGCCGAAAAAGCCCTGGCTCTGGTTGAGGCCAGCCTAACCTCTCTGTGGCTTTGGACCTTCAAGATGTTTTTATTTGAAGACCGTAAATTCCTCTGTGGGACATACCAGGAGAGGCGGTCCCGCAGGTACGAGGGTCCTAGGCCATATAGGGCTTTAAAGGTTAAAGAACCAGAATGTTTAGGTTCCTTGGATTCTGCCATAGGGTGAAAGTCCGTCCCCTCCATTGCATCTAGCTCTACTGTTTTATCCTTACAGAACTGACCCTACCATTGGGCAGCTTGAGGCACCTCCTCAAGTGTCAGATGCCAGGAGAGTGGGAGTCAGTGCCAAGATGCTTGTGGGCAGAGCTGTGCGAACCACCCAGCCTGCCAGGTGCCTTCTCTGGCAGCCTGTTCTCCTCGGCTGAGATGGACAACACTGTCCTGTTGTCAGTTGCTGAAGCTGCCAGTCTCCAGCCAGCTTCTATATACACAGAATGATGTGGAGAGGGGCCACCATATTGCCCTTCTGGTCAGGCAGCAAAATGGCTTGGGCTAGCCCTGCGATTCTCAGGCTGGCTACATTTGGGTGGTACAGCCAGTGCCGGATTTATGTATAAGCTAAACAAGCTATAGCTTAAGGCCCCACTCTCTTGGGGGGCCACCCACAAAAATGTAAAGGGGAAAAAAACCACTGGATGTACATTTCCAAAATATAAGATAAAAAACTAATAAAATAAAACCTACATACAGCAATGGTGTTTTGTGTTGTGTAGGCTCCTATGGTGTAAGTCATGGGCCCTGACTGCTAGCCTGCTCCCTAAAATATCTCTGGTTTGCTCATTTCTATATATAGGGTGCCTACATTCTACATGGACTGGTTGTAACAATTACTTTGATAAAATACATATTTTGTTATGTGCAAATGGCTTTAGATACCTATTAGGTCCATAAATTACCATATAGCATATATTCAACACAAAAAACAGCGACAGTTTGTTGTTGACAAAGGACAGCTGGACATACAGTCATACCTCGGGTTGCGAACGTGATCCATGCGGGAGACACGTTCGCAACCCGCAGTGTTCACAGCCTGAAGCGCCACGTCTGTGCACACATGTGACGCTATTCGACGCTCATGCGCATGACGTCATTTTGTGTTCCTGTGCATGCGCGAGCACTGAAACCTGCAAGTAACCCATTCTGGTACTTCCGGGTTTGGCGTGGTCCGCAACCTGAAAACACGCAACTTGCAGCGTTCGTAACCTGAGGTATGACTGTATAAAGGGCCCCATTAGTTTCGGTAGCTTAGGGCCTCATCAAACCTAAATCCAGCCCTGGGTACAACTAAGTTCTTCCTTGGCTTGGGGAAAGCTTTCTAGGACCACATTTGAGAAGCCTCTGATTTCATCAGGAGCACTTATGATACACGAGAGCAATACTCAACAGCTTTTAACTGTGTAGTATGTCCACTCACTTCAGCGGCATTGTGCTTGAGAAGCTGTTCTGGAGATCGCAGTATAGATTTTGCAGGCTCCTAAGTAGATATTTATGCGATGCAAAGCCTTTGAGCTGCAGAGGGGGTTGTGGGGAAGGCGGGGGGAAGAGAAAAGATGGGAGTAGTTCTTTTATTTCTAATTATTGTTTACATTTCCCCCTTACCACCCTATACTTTTTATATCTGCCTCTCTCTCCCTCCCTCCCTCCCTTTCTGCAGCAAGGCAATCCAACCTCCTCTAATTTTATACAGGGGACCACAGAAAGCAGTGGCTGACATAACACAAAAAATTGCAGATGTTTCAGAGTTCAGAGCAGGAAGCAGACAGCTCGTTTTTCCATAGCTCAAGGCCAAGTTCAGAACTGGGCACAGAGCAGTGAGTGGAACAGAATGGTCTGGAATAAGGCACATTTACCAGCATCCATGCAATGCTTTTGGGATTGCTGCTTACACTTTGCGAAAAAAGAGGAAATGCATCATCAAACAGCAGGACAAGCGAGGACACTTTCTTGCGTCTCTGAAAATTTAGAAATAATCCACTATAATTTTTCCAATTTTTAGAGTTTGCAAATTTAATAAAGGAAAAGAAAGGGGAAGGGGGGAATTGAGTAACATAAAATACTTATTTATTGCACTAATATCCCACTTTTTTCTCCAAGGCGTTTGAGGTTCTCCCTCTACCTATTTTATCCTTACACTCTAACCCTGTGAGGTAAGTTAGTCTGAGAAATGTTGACTGGCCCAAGGTCACCCAGTGAGCTTTATGGGTGAATGGGGACTAAAGGTAAAGGTAAAGGACCCCTGGATGGTTAAGTCTAGTCAAAGGCGACTATGGGGTTGCGGCGCTCATCTCGCTTTCAGGCTGAGGGAGCCTGTGTTTGTCCAAAGACAGCTTTCCGGGTCATGTGGCCAGCAGAACTAAACTGCTTTAGGCGCAATGGGACACCGTGACAGAAACCAGAGCGCACGGAAACACCGTTTACCTTCCTGCCACAGCAGTACCTATTTATCTGCTTGCACTGGCGTGCTTTTGAACTGCTAGGTTGGCAGGAGCTGGGACAGGCAACGGGAAGCTCACCCCGTTGCGGGGATTCGAACTGCCGACTTTCCAGTCGGCAAGCCCAAGAGGCTCAGTGGTTTAGACCATGGTGCCACCCGCGTCTCAGTCCAACACTCTAACCACTACACCGCACTGTCTCCAGAAAAATGAAACTTACATCTTAAGTTAATATAAGCCCTCCAAATGGCCAGATAGGTGTTAACACAAAACTGACGTCTATGTGAAGTATGTTTAAATGTAGCCAGGGCCATAAGGTACTCGGACCATTGTGCAGTGACCATTGTGTATGACCATGGACAGTGCTTATTTATCCTTCCAGACTCAAAATATACCGTATTTTTCCATGTATAAGACACCCCCATGTATAAGATGCCCCCTATTTTGGGGACTTCAAATTAAGAAAACACCCCTCAGTACTACCTGTGTATAAGACGAGCCCCAATTTTAAACCTAATTTTTTGGTAAAAAAACCTAGTCTTATACACAAAAAAATACGGTAAGTCTCTTGGCAACCGTATAAAGTAGGACACATGGCTACCCCTGAAGCACTTTGGAAAGATAGGTGCAGAGAACTCGGTGTGGGCAAAAGGGGGCATCCATTCTATTGGTGTTCAGTGCATCTATGTTTCTACAGATCTGTTGGGGAAGTGTGTATAAAATGCATATATTTGTGCAAACAATGTACAGAAATGCATTATATTACAGGGAATTGCTTGCAAAAACGTGTAACTTGGAGAATATACACTCTAAATTGCTGATAAATTTTCATTAGGGCTTGAAAAACAGCAACGATGAAAACTGATGCAAAAATAATCATACCTCATGTTACGTCCACTTCAGGTTGTGTGTTTTTGTCTTGCGTCCTGCGGCAACCCGGAAGTACCAGAATGGTTTACTTCCGGGTTTTGCTGCTCATGCCTGCACAGAAGCGCCAAATCGCTTCGCGCGCCTGCGCAGACACGGCGCTTCGAGTTGCGGGCTTTTCACATTACAGATGGGCCTCCGGAATGGATCTCATCCGTAACACGAGTACCACTGTACTGTATGTGGAAAACCAAGAATCTGAAAGAATTTTTTAAAAATTGACAGATTTGTTGATTCTTCTTGCCATCTTGTATTGATGCATAGCAGGTCTGGACAACTGTTGTCCCTCCATATGTTAGAATCACAGAATTATAGAGTTGGAAAGGACCCCAACGATCATCCAGTTCAAACATCCTGCAACGCAGGAGTCACAGCTAAAGAATTCCCACCAGATGGCCATCCAAACTGTTTAAAAACCTCAAATGAAGAAGAGCCCCCAACTTCTTAGGTAGCCCATTCCACTGTCAAACAGCTCTTGCTATCAGAAAGTTCTTCCCAATGTTTTTCGTTGGAATTTCCTTTCTTGTAGCTTGAAGTCATTGGTTCGGGTCATATACTCTGGAGCAACAGAAAACACGCTTGCTCCATCTTCCATGTGGCAACCCTTCAGATCTTTCAAGATGGCTATCGTATCACCTCTCAGTGTTCCGTTCTCCAAGCTAAACACGCTAAACTGTTCCTCATAAGGTTTGGGTTTCCAGACCTTTTATAAACATGGCCGCCGTCTTCTGCACACTGGTTGCAGAAGTACAACTCGCATTAGCCCCAGCAAGCACGGCCAATGGCCAGGGATAAATAGGAGCTGAAGTTCATCAACTTCTGGAGGGCCAAACTCTTCCCTGTCCCTGTTTTACAGTACTGTGTGTATGTCTTTATTGCATTGCATGTTTTGTTGGGCACCATTTTTATATTCTATATGGGTGGATGGTATATTATTGCTTTTATCATGAATGAATGAATGAATGAATGAATGAATGAATGAATGAATGAATGAATGAAATACCTTGTGTAGTCCTACCACCATCAAAGCTCTTCTCAACACCCCTCCAACCTAAAACAGCTCAGCACGGGAAAAACAATTGATTTCTCCTGCTGTGGAGGCTAGGATCCGAACCAATGGATTCAAGAACTTTCTGACAGTAAGAGCTGTTTGACAGTGGAACGGACTCCATTGGAAGGTGGTGGGCTCTCCTTCATTGGGAGTTTTTAAGCAGACGTTGGATGGCCAATTGTAATGGATGCTCTAGCTGAGATTCCTGCTTTGCAGAGGTTTGGACTAGATCCCCTTGGGGGTCCCTTCTGACTTTATGATTCTTGCGTATTTGTCTGTATCTTTTTGTGCCTGGGATCGTACTTCTTGAAAAGTCATCCTAGGAGCAGCACGTATTTAGCTGCGGTCATGCTTGGCCTGGTTCACTTTTCGTATGCGGTCTGCCGTCATCTGTATCCTGGGACGTTTAGTTAATGAAACAACTTCTCGCCAGATACAGGTCCCACCCAGCCTTGAGGGGGGAGGCACGGCGCCAGGGTTTGCAGCCAGCAACACCAAGTATTGCGTTTTAATCACTAGATTAAGTTTTCTCCCTAATGCCTTTCCTTTTCGCTATCGCCAAGCATGTCATGTTAAAAAACAGTAACGTTAAGCAAGGCTTGGCTGGCATCGGCGGACCCCCTCGCCCCTGGCTGTGTCGATAGTGGAGTGAACATTTGGCTTGACAGGCTGCCAATATAGACTCCCTGGAAATCAAATTGGGCCAATGTTGGGGGGGGAGTAGTTGGGAAAGAACAGGCTTGCTGTGGATGGACAAAATGCAGAGAGAAGCAGAATGAACACAGGAGATGGAGAACAAAGGGTGACAAGCTAAAGACACAGAGCGTGATCTAGCCAAAAGTTACGCACAAATGTTTTTTAGTCCTCTTAATTTCAGTAAATGTGCGCAGAAAATCTATCCTCTGTCTCCATATTATTCCAGGAAAACGGATTGCTCACTTGAAGGGAAAGCCCAGTCTTGTGCAATTTTTCCATGCCTTTCCGTTCATGGGATGACATTTTTCAAAACAAGTCGTGCAATGAGCAACAAGGATTTTTGATATTATTATTTTTTTTTTTTGCAGACTGACCTTCTGTCTGTAAACTTGGAAGTCCTTGCTTCTAAGTTCGTGTGCACAGACCAGATTGTAGCCTTAATTAAGTTTCTTTCCAAACGTACCTAAATGGGTTGAGGGCAGGTCACTGCAAACACAAATGTCAGCGATTCCCCCCCCCCCAAAAAAAAAAAATCCCATTGGCTATTGGAAAGAAAACCACAGTCCTGACAAAATATATATAATTGTCTAATATGCAATGCTTTCTTTGCAAAGTTATTAGCATTTGTGGTCATAAGGCAATATTCTAGCTGTAGCGTGTCAAAGCACTTCACATGAAGGCCTGTGTGCACACGAAACATTTAAAGCAGATTTAAAGCATGTGGCTTTAAATCCTGGGAACAGTTGCATGTTAAGGGTGCTGGGGAACCACAGCCCTTTGAGGGGTAAACTACAGTTCCCGTGATTTTTCGGGGGAAGCCATATATGATGTACTGTATGTGCAGGCCTTAATGTGGATAACTACTCTCTTCTTGGAATCCTTGTAAAGTAGGGTAGGTCTATAGCCTGATAGCAAACTCGGTTCTTCTTCTAAAGTAGATCCTTCTGTAGTAAGTAAATAAATAAAAAACACCTTCCATGCACAAGGTATTAGCAGGTTTGCGGGTTGCAGGATTGCAGTTAAAAAATAATATTTTTGAGCAGGAAAAAGACCTCAGGTAGGGGGAAATCCCTAAATACAGTCATACCTCGGGTTGCAGATGCTTCAGGTTGTGTTTTTTCGGGTTACAGACCCGCTGAAACCCACAAGTACCGGAATGGGTTACTTCTGGGTTTCGGGGGTCGCACATGCGCAGAAGTGCCAAAATGCAACCCGCGTGTGCGCAGAAGCGCTGCTGCGGGTTACGAACGTTGTGGGTTGTGAACATGCATCCCGCACAGATCTCGTTCGCAACTCAAGCGTCCACTGTAACCTAATGAGGACTGTTCATGCTCACTGGCCACAGAATACTGGTTGATCGTTATGGGGCGGAGGCAGTGCCGGATTCATGTACAGTGGTGCCTTGTGTTGCATAACCTCCAGGTTACGGAATCTTCGGGTTATGGCCACAGCAAACCTGGAAGTGGGTTTGCCGCTCACGCATGCGCAGAAGCGCTCTGCAGCGCTGCACACGTGTGCAGAAGCGGTCCTCTGGTTACGGAATTTTCAGGATACGGCCAGGCCTCCGGAACGGATCCCGTTCGTAACCAGAGTTACCACTGTATGAGCTAAGCAAGCTATAGATTAGGGCCCCACTCTCTTGGGGGCCTGCCAAAAAAACAAAGAAAAAAAACTTGGATGTACATTTCCAAAATACAAGATAAAAAAACAAATCAAATCAAACCTACATACAGCAACAGTGTTTTGTGTTGTGTAGGCTCCTGTGATGTAAGTAATGGGCCCCGCCTGCTAGCCTGCTCTCTAAAATATCACTGGTTTGCTCATTTCTATATATAGGGTGCCTACATTCTGCATGGACTGGTTGCATGGCAACATGTGCAAATGGCTTTAGATACCTAGTAGGTCCATAAATTACCATATAGCATATATTCAACACAAAAAACAGTGACAATTTGTTGTTGACAAAGGACAGCTGGATATATAAAGGGCCCCATTACCTTCAGTAGTTTAGGGCCTCATCAAACCTAAATCCAGCCCTGGGCGGAGGTAATGGAAAACTGAGGGAAGAAGGAATGGAACAGAGTACAGTGGTGCCTCGCAAGACGAAAAGAATCCGTTCTGTGATTCTCTTCGTCTAGCGGTTTTTTCGTCTTGCGAAGCAAGCCCATTGACGGATTAGCGGATTAGCGCTATTAGCAGCTTTTAGTGGCTTTTAGTGGCTTATCGGATCAGCTGATAAGCGGCTTAGCGGCTTAGAAAAAATGGGGGGGGGAACCCGGCAGGAACTCACAAGACATTTTCGTCTTGTGAAGCAAGCCCATAGGAGATTCGTTTTGCGAAGCACCTCCAAAACGGAAAACTCTTTCGTCTAGCGAGTTTTCCGTCTTGCGAGGCATTCGTCTTGCGGGGCACCACTGTAACTTGTAAGAGAGCCAGTGTGGTGTGGTGGTTAATAGCGGTAGACTCGTAATCTGGTGAACCGGGTTCGCGTCTCCGTTCCTCCATATGCAGCTGCTGGGTGACTTTGGGCCAGTCACACTTCTCTGAAGTCTCTCAGCCCCACTCACCTCACAGAGTGTTTGTTGTGGGGGAGGAAGGGAAAGGAGAATGTTAGCTGCTTTGAGACTCCTTCGGGTAGTGATAAAACAGGATATCAAATCCAAACTCTTCTTCTAAGAGGGCATAGAAGGCTGGCTGGAACCCTGAGCTCAAGATCTCTACGCAGCAACATTTTATTGCAGGACCACTTGTTATCCCTATATTGGTGATTGCGAGGATGTGGTCTGCCTTCATTTGATTCTTTTAGAATAAATTTTACCTTGCCTTTAGATCAAGTAATTATAAATGTGGTTTACGGCAGATTGCACCAATACATGCACAAAAAACTCAAAGCCCGTATAACCCAGGAGTCCTCAGTTCCCTGGCTAATGGATGAGGCCAGTGTGGGCTTCCTTTCAGCTCTGCGGTCACACGGCAACTGGCAAATGGAGCTGAGTGTTCATTCTAGCAGAGAGGGGGAAGCAAGCTCCCTACAGATGCTCCTTTTCTGGATGATAAATGGGATCTGCCTGGCCTCCTTCTTGTGATGTTTTTTCCTGGGAGTCAAGAAGTATAACCCTATGTCAGAGGTGCTTTCCTTCCAAAAAAATAATAACAAGCCTGATTCACTGTACCATCTGTTAGCCACTATGCTACACTTACCTTTGTAGATTATTCTAGGTTCATTAGTGGGCTTGTGCTGGTACCTTTGTGGGGGCTAATAGACCAGGTCCCTTAAGGAACATAGTGGCTAAGGAGGGACTTACTTCTGGGTCTCCCTTATACACTCTTTCTACTTATACAGTGGTACCTCGGGTTAAGTACTTAATTCGTTCCGGAGGTCCGTTCTTAACCTGAAACTGTTCTTAACCTGAAGCACCACTTTAGCTAATGGGGCCTCCCGCTGCCGGAGCACGATTTCTGTTCTCATCCTGAAGCAAAGTTCTTAACCCGAGGTACTATTTCTGGGTTAGCGGAGTCTGTAACCTGAAGCTTATGTAACCTGAGGTACCACTGTACTTATACACACTTAGCCATCAGCTGTGGGTCTACTTTGAGTAAAACTCAGTTGAATTGCAACTCAAAATAAACCGAAGCAGTAATTGTGGATGTACAGTGGTACATAATTAGCATAAACTAATACGCAATTCACATAAGTTACACATTGTTAATATCACATTTTTATCAGAAATTGTTAATACATGTTTAATTTGGTGCTTACAATAAAAATATTGGTACCATACTTCAGTTTTCAAAACACTCTACTCTTTATTGTTAAACTTATAAACATATTGTCTATCCTTAACGTATACTTTGAGGCTTCAAAGCACACACATTTTAGTAATCCTTGAGTGTCAGCCAGGTGCAAAATTTGGCCCCCAAACTTTTTGAAGTGCTCACAAATAGGGAATCTTTAGGCGCAAAAGGCACCTGGCGCCCTGCTAATTTCAAACCCTGCCCTGTGGATCCTGCTGCCCGAGGCGATTGCCTCAACTTGCCTCATGGGTGGACTGACACTGTTTTGCAGGAAGGATTCGAGTGTGTCCTGGAAATTTAGCTTTACACCATTAAAATGAATTAAAATACTGTGCTGCAAAAATAAAATAAGATACAACAACAACAGACGGCTTGTGGTTACAAAATGCACCATAAAAATTGTGGGATGAATGAATGGGAAGACATGTAGAGCCTTTGCAAGCAGAACAAATGCTCAATAAATACCAGGCATAGACTAACTAACTACAAGCTTTGTTCAAGCGAATCAGGATGAATTCTGAATAAACAGGTCATCTAAAGGTAAAGGGACCCCTGATCATTAGGTCCAGTCGTTGCCAACTCCAGGGTTGCAGTGCTCATCTCACTTTATTGGCCGAGGGAGCCGGCGTACAGCTTCCGGGTCATGTGGCAAGCATGACTAAGCCGCTTCTGGCAAACCAGAGCAGCACATGGAAACACTGTTTACCTTCCCGCCAGAGTGGTACCTATTTATCTACTTGCACTCTGATGTGCTTTCAAACTGCTAGGTTGGCAGGAGAAACAGGTCGTCTAGTAGAGCCCTTAAAAAGATACTGTTTTTAAAAGGTCTCCAAAAAGGACAGGTGAAACCTCTGGAAGGAAACTTACTACAGTGGTGCCTCGCAAGACGAAATTAATTCGTTCCGCAAGTTTTTTCTTCTTGCGAGTTTTTCGTCTTGCGAAGCACGGTTTCCCATAGGAATGCATTGAAAATCAATTAATGTGTTCCTATGGAAACCGCTTGCCAGGCTGGCAGTGCGGAGAAGGGCTTTTCTCCCCACCGCAAGCCTTCAGGACAGGTACGGGAACAGAGGGGAAGGGGCGCAGCACTTCTCCTCTGTTCCCGGGGCTTGCGGTGGGAGGAGGGTTTTTCCTCCCCACCGCCAACATTCAGAACAGCATTCTGAATGTTGGTGGTGGGAAGGAAAACCCTCCTCCCACCGCAAGTCTTCAGGACAGCCATCCGAAGGCTGGCGCGGGGAGAAGGTCTTTCCGCCCCACCGCCAGCCTTCGGAGCAGCCTTCCGAAGGCTGGCATGGGGAGAAGGTCTTTCCGCCCCACCGCCAGCCTTCGGAGCAGCCTTCCGAAGGCTGGCGTGGGGAGAAGGTCTTTCCGCCCCACCGCCAGCCTTCGGAGCAGCCTTCCGAAGGCTGGCGGTGGGGCGGAGAGCCCTCCTCCCGCCGCCAGCCTTCGGAGCAGCCTTCCGAAGGCTTGCGGTGGGGCGGAGAGCCCTCCTCCCACCGCCAGCCTTCGGAGGAGGTCCGAGGACAGTGGGGAAGACGCGCTGCGCTTCCCCGCTGTCCCGGAGATTTCCCTATGGGCTTTCGTCTTGCGAAGGAAGCCCATAGGGAAATTCGTTTTGCGAAGCGCCTCCAAAACGGAAAACCCTTTTGTCTAGCGGGTTTTCCGTCTTGTGAGGCGTTCGTCTTGCTGGGCACCACTGTACATCCCTCACCCCCCAAATCTCCCCTTTTTCCAGATTCCCTAATTTTGATGGGCAAGAATAGAAGGAGAGGCCATAGGTCAATAGTGGACCACATGCTTCTCACATACAAAAAGCCCTAAGTTCAGTTCCTGGCATCTGCAGATCGGCTATTTGCCCGAGACCTTGGACAGCTAGGGCTAGTAAGGCTGGGTTATATGGCTATGGATCTGCTTCAGTGTAAGGAAACCTCTGTCTTTGAGAAAATGTCTTCCTTCCACTACTAACTACACTGTTTCATAGCACACTAGACTCAGCAGAATTTTCATCATCTTCTCAGTTCTACATTTCAGCCAGCCAGATTGCCTCCTTATAAATTTAGCTTGCTGACCTGACACAAATCCTATGACACTGTTGGCTTAATAGCATCGATTAGTAGCACGTGCCGTAAAGCCCTTTGAAGGATGTCTTGGTTTCTAACAGGGCATCCTTATTAGAAAGCAAGTTTGGACTGGAATATCAGTTCCCTCTTACAGTAAAAATGGATAAGTCATCTAAATGTCTTTTGGACTGGTGTATTCCCACTGCTCCATGACAGATTATTTCTGTCAGATTTCTGCCTGAAACGAAGGAAGTGTGTTAGAATCATAGATACATGGAATTGTAGAGTTGGAAGGGATCACGGGGGTCATCTAGTCCAACCCCCTGCAATGCAGGAATATCAACCAGACTGTACATGACAGATGGCCATCCAACCTCTGTCTAAAAACCTCCAAGGAAGCAGAGTTCAACACGTTCTGAGGGAGTCCATTCTGTGTCCGAACAACTCTTAATGTCAGAAAGTTATTCCTGATGTTTAGTTGTTGGACTCCAATGCCCATCAGCCCCAGTCAGCATGGGCAGCGGTCAGGGATGATGGGACTTGGAGGCCAACAAAGATCTGGAGGGCCACATGTTGCCCAGCCCTGTCATAGACCATTCCCAGCTCACTTAGGCCGATCAAGCCTTGGCCTCAGTCCTGGCCTGTCAGTCTGAACAATATTTCGCCTTGAGTAATGGACCCTAGTTGAAGTTGACTATGCCTATTTGGGCTGTGCCCTTGCCTCTTCCTCACCCCATTGTCTGCTCCAACCTACATCTTGCCTTTTTAGGTCATGCCCTTCTCCTGGCAGCTGACAACAGGCCCCTTCCGAGGCCGTATCAACCACGATTGGCCCAAGGTTGTTGAACCTCTAAGCGGAGGGAGGCAAATTGCCTCAGGCAGCGAGTTGTTAGTTAATTTATTCTTGCGTTTTGACTACCAGGGAAGGGAAAGAAACTTTGCCTTAGGTGCCAGAATAATTTTGGATGTTGGCTTTGGATGTTGCGCACCCTGACTTGGGAGAGGCACCCTGTATTGCTCTGCTCTCGGACATCCAAATTTCTTGGGGCCTGTATATCTGAGGGCATTGTTGGAAACTAAAATGGCAGCTCAGGCACAGTTGCCCGGTGAGGGGAGACCACTGAAGATGTTGTGTGCCGAGGGCAGGCCTGAGCCTGGGGGCCTAAGACAGTCAGGAATTGTGGTGAAACATCCAGTGTAGAAATACAGGTAGCCTCATATGGAATAGTGTAACTACTCTTAGTGAGCAGCTGGGTAGAATACTGCCTGCACACTTTCCTTTATGCGATTTAGCGAAAGCTGAAAATTCAGAGAAAGGGACTGGAATATTTCTGAGGGGGCAAGGCCAACAAAATTTCCCTTTTTCTGTGGCTCCCCGCCTGCCGCCTGCCCCCAGGGCATTTGCTCTTTGGCTTACAGCTTGCAAAGTGAGTTACAGAAGCAGCTGTATTGTACGGGGCACTTTAAACTCCCTTTGGCTTTTTAATGATGTTTAACCACAAACAATGGCAGACGCTGAGTCGCTGGCTAGCAATCTGAGTGGGAGTGTGTGCTGCCTGGGTGAGAACGATACTGCTAAAGTTGCTGAACAATGGCTTTTTGTTTTCGGGTGCTTTGCGTGGGGAGCTTTTTTATTATTATGATTCCTTTTTGCAGGCCCTGGATTCAGCCCCTTGTTTTCAGACTTCGTCGCAGAGGCTGTCCTTATCACTGTAGGGTAGATGTTTAACTGAAGGGCTGGATCAGACCAGTTAGTTGCCCATCTAGTCCAGCATCCTATTACCCATCATGGCCAGTTGGATGCCTTGAGGGAGCACAGAGGCAGAGGTCCCCTCTGGTTGCTACTCTAAGCAGCTGGTATCCTGTGGCATTCTGCTTCTTAAAACCAGAAGGCTGTGTATACAGTGGTGCCTCTAGTTACGAACTTAATTCATTCCGGAGGTCTGTTCTTAACCTGAAACTTCTTAACTAGAGGTGTGCTTTCGCTAATGGGGCCTCTTGCTGTAGCTGCGCTGCCGGCATGATTTCCGTTCTCATCCTGGGGCAAAGTTCTCAACTCGAGGTAACTCTTCCAGGTTAGCAGAGTTTGTAACCTGAAGCATTTGTAACCTGAGGCGTTTGTAACTTGAGGTAGCACTGTACTCCGTGGGCGGTATCCAGCAAATGCGTTCCATCAACACAAGTATTTTCTCTTGCGCAATGGTAATTCCTCCCATCTTTTCCCCAGAAGCATTCCCCTGCCCCCCAGATCGGCTCCAGAGGTTTGAGTGGGACTTCAGAACAAATTTAGGGGGCGGGCAGAGTGTTCTGTTATGCAGGTGGAAATCCTTGCACATTACAAGCCAGGGTAACAAATAGCCAGTGGTGTGGGGTGAGGAATTGACTTGGGAAATTTTCTGGAGGTGAAGTGCTACGCATTGTTTGCATCCTGAGGAGAAGAAGAAGAAGGGTTTGGATTTGATATCCCACTTTATCACAACCCGAAGAAGTCTCAAAGTGGCTAACATTCTCCTTTCCCTTCCTCCCCCACAACAAACACTCTGTGAGGTGAGTGGGGCTGAGAGACTGCAAAGAAGTGTGACTGGCCCAAGGTCACCCAGCAGCTGCATATGGAGGAACGGAGACGCGAACCCGGTTCACCAGATTACGAATCTAGTGCTCTTAACCACTATACCACACTGGCTCTTTTTTCTAGTTCTCCTAATACGGTGTTTGCAATTAGCATCCATTCATAGTTGCTATTATTTGATGATAACCAAACCACATGGTAGCAAATCCCATACATTAATGAATCATCGCATGAAGTGTTATTGTATGCTTCAGTTCCAGTTCTCCCAACAGCTTAAAACAGGTATAGGGAACCTTTGTCCCTCCAGATGTTGCTGAACTACATACCCCATCATCCTTGGTCATTTGCCATGCTTGCTGGACCAGTGGAAGTTGTAGTTCAGCAACTTCGGGAGGGACAAAGGCTCCCCACACCTGAGCTAAACAAACCTTGAGTTGCTTGTGTTAACCAGCATATGTAAAATTGCTCTTAATTAATGTACATCTGTAACTTGTATCCTGACAGGTATTGTAGACGTTATATATGAATCAAATTACTAAAGAAATGTCTTTATGTAAACTATATATCTATACACACACACACACAAAGAGTGAGATCCAATATGAGAGCACTGGATACAAAAACACATGCAACAAAGAAATATTTCAAAAGGTTCCTAAGGATTCTGAAGAAACTTGTACAGTGGTACCTCGGGTTACATACGCTTCAGGTTACATACGCTTCAGGTTACAGACTCCGCTAACCCAGAAATAGTGCTTCAGGTTAAGAACTTTGCTTCAGGATGAGAACAGAAATTGTGCTCCGGCGGCGCGGCGGCAGCAGGAGGCCCCATTAGCTAAAGTGATGCTTCAGGTTAAGAACAGTTTCAGGTTAAGAACGGACCTCTGGAATGAATTAAGTACTTAACCCAAGGTACCACTGTATTTCTTTGAAATTAGCTCTCTGAGCTTGTCCCTAAAGGAGGACAAAGGAGGTCCATTCCCACCAAGGAGAAGGCCCACTGCGCTTTTCCAGATTGTGCTCATGCATTTTCACGGGTGCTTGCCTTTGTGAATGAATGATCACAACATCTGCAGTGAATATCATCACCTCTGGGTTCTCAAGTGCCTTTTCAAGGGGACTTGCAAGCATCTGCTTCAATACCCCGCAGCAAACCATTTGTTAAGCAAACTTGCTTCAGATACCCCCACCACAAAAAGAGCCCCATGGCTGCTCATCTTCTGTGAGTCTTCTAGACCACCTTCCTGACTTCATCACACCTCTCCCTGCAAATTGTTTGGAGATTTAAATTTGGAACACCTCCATTCTGTTGCACAGTTCAAGCCTACAGCACCTGTAACCTTTGCGGCGATACGGGGATTCTTGCTGCAGTCAAATCGGCTTGACTGACTGGGTGACAGGAGGCTGTGAAATACAGTGTGGCAGACCACAATTAGGGTGCTTATTCCTAGGAGTGGGGGGGGGGGGAGAGACTGAGAACTTGGAAGAAATTGAAAGAGGAAAAACAAGCACACTTCTTTCTTTCTTTTCCCAGGGAGAGGGAAAGTGAAGCGACCTCCCAGCGGGGCCATGCCTTTTGCATACTAAACATGAGCAGAACTGACAATGCGACAATACATGTGTGTCTGTTGCACTAAAATCCAGCAGAGACATATTGGCCAGATGGCAGTGCAATAGGAGGAAGGAAGGGGGATAATAATAATAATAATAATAATAATAATAATAATAATAATAATACCCTAGGCAAACAGTACTTTCCTCCTGATATCTGAAGAGAGCTGGCCCTACCATTAAGCCAGGGGTAGCCAAGCTGGTGCCCTCCAGATTTTCGGACTGCAACTCCCATCAGCCCCAGGAAGCATAGCCAATGATAGAGGGTGATGGGAGTTGCAGTCCGGAAAACATGGAGGGCACCACGTTCGCTATCTCTACATTAGACACAGTAAGGCAGTCACTGTGGATGCCAGATGCTAAGGGGCAGGGACACAAGGTGTCACAGGACAGAGGTGCGTGCCATTTGGCTTGCCCTGCGCCCTTTTAGCTAGCTTTCTGCCCTCTGTTGCTGGTGGAGGACATTAACGCAACAGCGCATTGCCAACGTTGAAGGAAAGCTTAGCTCCCAGTCTGGTTGTCTTCTGTACATGGAATAGGGGAGCAAAATGGGTTTGACTGGGCCTGCATCTGACCTCATAGCCTGCATTTGGGCATCTTTAACCACTGCTTTCTTCCAAGTAGTTGCCTGACTACTACAGATGACAAATTACCAAGTAATAGCCTAATGCTATAGCTTTTTTTTTTTAAAAAAAATTATTAGATTTTAACAATGCAAAGTATAGAAAAATACAAAGACAAAAAGAATACAATGGCACAAGATACATACTACAAAATACAAAAATACAAACATCAAACACAAAAATACAAAATACAAAGATACATACATTAAAAACTAATAGTAAAAAGAAAAAGCACATATAGAAAAAACACTAAAATTCCCTCTCTCTTAATTTTACATCTTAAATTCACATATTTTCCTGACTTCCTCACGTCTCCCATTCTTGTATCCCTTTTACAAGTTGGTTCAGCAAGTTCATATCCTATTAATTTATCTGTTGTTGGTTTAATCTTAGATTTTACCTTGTTGCTAGAACCCCAGCAGTTCATTTCAATGTCATCAACATTCAGAAATTTTACAATATTTCTGCAAATAGGTTTTAAATTTCCCCCAATCTTCTTCCACTGAGTCTTCCCCCTGGTCACTACTGCTATAGCTATTAAAACAGTCAGTCTGCCAGCAAGTGTCCCTATTTTCCAGGGACGTCCCTGATTTAGAGAAGCTGTCCCCGTTTCTGATTTGATCCCGGAACGCGCCACTTTTCCTTAGGATGTCCCTATTTTCATTGGAGAAATGTTAGAGGGTAAGGAGTACCCCTGAGCCGTCTGAAGGCAATCTTGTACAGGGAATGTTGAATGTTTTATGGTGTTTTTATATGCAGTGGTACCTCGGGGTGCGAACGGGGATCCGTTCCGGAGCCCCATTCGCATCCTGAAGCGAACGTAACAAGCGACGGCATGTGTGCGCGGGTTGCGTTTTGCCGCGTCTGTGCATGCGCGAGCGTCTGTGCATGCACGAGCGGCGAAACCTGGAAGTAATGCGCTCCGTTACTTCCGGGTGGCCGCGGAGCGCAACTCGAACACGCTCAACCCGAAGCGCATTCAACCCGAGGTATGACTGTATGTTGGAAGCTGCCCAGAGTGGCTGGAGCATCCCAGTAAGATGTGTGGAGTATAAATAGTAAGAATATCATTATGGAATAGGACGTCCCTGTTTTCATCGGAGAAATGTTGGAGGGTTTGCTGTCAACAACATTCCTTTTTGGTAGTTCCACTGCCCTTGATGGCCTGGGTGGGAGACGGCATGTTTTGTGGCAGCCCCTGAGTTGAAGATTCACCCTTTGACCTTAGCCTTTGACATCTGAGGTACATATTTTTGGGCCCAGCTTACTCTTACACTTACTGCAGTTTGTTTCAACTGCCTTTAATAATATTTTAAAATTGACAGATTTGCCCATCTCTACATGTGGGCAGCCATTATAAACACTCCTGTAACTATTTCTCTTGTTGCTCTTCTTTGAAATATTATATTTGCTGCTGTTCATTTGATACGTTGCGAGTCATTGTGGGCCCAGTCTTGCGGAAAAAGTGGCATACAGATAAACGGATGATCAGAGTACCTAAGCGCATTGAGGACACAATTAATACATTGCTTTCTTGGCTGCCAGCCATAAGTAATATTGTGAGCCCTAACTACGCTGCGAGCCCTAACTGGCTTTCTTTGTTTAGCTATGAATCAGAATGCTGTACATCTCTGCTTGGTCATCACTGCTACATTTAATTATTTCCCCCTGGGCCTTTCAAGGAAAGGTGGCATCTATTAAAGGTTTAATGTCTTGCACCCCCTGCAGTGTGCATGGTGAAAAGGTGCAGCTAATAAGCTGGAACGACTTCTCAACAAAGGCGTATACTGTCTTACATTTACAAAATTGCTCCCTTTCCTGCCGTTTCCTCGTTTATTAATGCCCCTTGCACACTGTTTATACTGAGTCGGCGTGGGGGAGAGATCTGGTTCCAGCAGGGTATTACAATGGGGTGTTGTCGACCCTTAGCCAGAACACAGAACAGAGCATAAAGACAATGAGTATTTTGTCTGGTTTTTTCCTTATAGCTGTTTCATGTAGGGCATTTTTCCTACCTGGGTTTACAGGGATGTAAGCATGTGATTAGGACGCTCACTTGATTAAAGGAGCATTGTGCATTCCGGTCAGTTCATCTGGCATCCTCAAGTCAGTAACACCTGAGCAGATGCTTTCTAATTCTAAGGTTGCCAGTTCGAATCCCTATGAGACGCTGTGCGAGTTTTGTTAGCCCCAAAAATGGAAGGTGATGGGGGTCCCAGGCAAGGAGGATTGGCAACTTAAGATTTTAGGACATGGGTAGGCAAACTAAGGCCCAGGGGAAGGATCTGGCCCAATTGCCTTCTAAATCCAGCCCATGGATAGTCCGGGAATCAGTGTGTTTTTACATGAGTAGAATGTGCCCTTTTATTTAAAATGCATTTCTGGGTTATTTGTGGGGCATAGGAATTCGTTCATTTCCCCCCTCCAAAATATAGCCCGGCCCCCCACAAAGTCTGAGGGACAGTGGACCAGCTCCCTGCTGAAAGAGTTTGCTGACCCCTGTGTTGCAGTGGCGTAGCGTGGGTTCTCAGCACCCGGGGCAAGGCAAGTAATTTGCGCCCCCTAACCCGTGGATTTTAGCACTCGAGTCTCTTCCGCGCCCCCCCAGATGTTGCGCCAGGTGCGGCAGGCCCCCCCTGCACCCCCCACGCTACGCCACTGCTCCCACCACAAGTCTTCAGGACAGCCATCCGAAGGCTGGCGCGGGGAGAAGGTCTCTCCGCCCCACCGGGGGCGCGGAGGAGAGAGAGCGAAGGGCCCGAATTGCTCTCCCGCGTGATCTTTGTACCCCCCCGTCTCTCTTTCAGCGTAGCCTACCTCGCAGGAGTGTCGCGAGGCGTTGCTTATTTATTTGCCGCATTTATATTCAGCCTTCCTCTCCCCGAGGAGCTCGAGGTGGCGCACGTGGCTCTCCCCACCCCCATTTGATCCTCGCAGCCACCCTGTGAGGTAGGGTAGGATTGGAGAGGGGTTGACTGGCCCGAGGTCGCCCAGTGAGCTTCGCGGCTGAGTGGGAATTCGAACCCTTGTCTCCCAGATCACATAGCTCGACCTTAGTTCTAACCATTGCACCGCACTGGCTTAAGAGAAAGAGAGTGGTGGTGGATGAGGAGGTAACTTGTGTGTGGAATAATAGAATTACGGTGTTGAAAAGAACCACGAGGGTCATCAAAGTGATAAATAACTACCTGACATTTAGAAGACATCTTAAGGCAGCCCTGTTCAGGGAAGTTTTTAATCTGTGATATTTTACTGTATTTTTGGTTTCTATGGAAGCCGCCCAGAGTGGCTGGGGAAACCCAGCCAGATGGGCGGGGTACAAATAATAAATTATTATTATTATTATTATTATTATTATTCGGAGCAGCCTTCCGAAGCCTGGCGGTGGGAGGAGGTCTCTCCGCCCCACTGCCAGGCTTCGGAGGAGCCTTCCGAAGGCTGGCGGTGGGGCGGAGAGCCCTCCTCCCGCCGCCAGGCTTCGGAGCAGCCTTCCGAAGGCTGGCGGTGGGGCGGAGAGCCCCCCTTCCGCTGCCAGCCTTCGGAGCATCCTTCCGAAGCCTGGCGGCGGGAGGAGGTCTCTCTGCCCCACCGCCAGGCTTCGGAGGAGGTCCGAGGACAGTGGGGAAGACGCGCTGCGCTTCCCCGCTATCCCGGAGATTTCCCTATGGACTTTTGTCTTGCGAAGGGCCGGCCAAACGCGCCCCCCCCCAATGTTGCGCCCGGTGCGGCCGGCACCCCTGGCACCCCCCACGCTACGCCACTGCTGTGTTGCGATGTGCAGAACTAGCAGGTTTAGCACATAGAACAAGAGAGCAAGTAGAACATATATTCAAAGAAGAGTGGAAAATATGTATTGAGGACAGTGGTACCTCGGGTTACATACGCTTCAGGTTACATACACTTCAGGTTACAGACTCTGCTAACCCAGAAATAGTGCTTCAGGTTAAGAACTTATTTCAGGATGAGAACAGAAATTGTGCGGCAGCAGCGGGAGGCCCAATTAGTTAAAGTGGTGCTTCAGGTTAAGAACCGTTTCAGGTTAAGTACGGAGCTCCGGAACGAATTAAGTACTTAACCCGAGGTACCACTGTACATGGGAAATAATTGTATAAGGGCAAAAGCCCTGACAGCATTAAGATAAATTCAACAGTGTAATTAATATTGGAGCGATGTAAGATTAAAATGGTTAAAGTAAAATATGAAGGAATGATAGATAAGCAAAATGGACCATGGAAGGAGGAGAGAAGTCACTGGATATATAATATTATGTAAAATGTTTATTTTGAGGTGTAAAATTGGGGTGGGGGAGTACGAGTGTGTGTGTGAGAATCCCCGTGAGACTGCTGCTTTGAGAGCCAAGTGAGGCTGTGCCTTTGAAAACTCTGGTTATGAACTTAATTCGTTCCGGAGGTCCATTCTTAACCCGAATCTGTTCTTAACCTGAGGCTAATGGGGCCTCCTGCTAATGGGGCCTCCCGCTGCCGCCACGCTGCCACCACGCGATTTCTGTTCTCATCCTGAGGTAAAGTTCTTAACCCAAGGTACTACTTCCGGGTTAGCGGAGTCTGTAACCCGAAGTGCTTGTAACCCAAGGTGTTTGTAACCTGAGGTACCACTGGCGCCTACCTGGGTGGTGCTGGAACTGAGTTCTGGCTGAAAAAAAGCCCTGGTTTCGGTGCCCCGAGGCTCCCTGAACCCAGTGTGACCGAACTGGTCGTGCTCCCCTAAACTCACCTCTGGACTGAGATTATTGGGGCAGCGCTCCATTTACCCAAACAGAGGTAAACAGAGGCTCCATTGGCTACAAGGAACAGCAGCTGGGACAGAGGGCTCCAGGGTTGGCAGTGCATCCCCTGCTTAAACCTGGGCTTTGTCAGGTGCCTGGCAATGCCAACCGTGGCACAAAGGGTGAGTGCCCTAGCTTTTCCTACCCCAGTTTCCCTACTGGTAATCAAGCAATTTGGTTTATAATAACCAAAGTGCATTCTCTGTTCAGAGATTAGTTACAGTGAGCAAAAATAAATCTGGTTAGCTTAGCTTTGTTAAAACTCTTTCGCTGCATACTTTGCATTGTGACCCACTCTCTTGAAGCTCCTGGTTTTCTCTGTGATCAGCAGCATGTGTAATTATAATTACTTCCCTCCAGAATATATTATTTTCCCGAATCCCAGGGAGACCGGCAAGCCTCGTTTCCTCCCCGCCCTTTGCTTTGTGATAAGAATGCCTTATTAAGAAATCCACATGCCTGCTCAGTGTCATTTTTGGACCATGGAGAATGTGAAACACATAAAATGTTGCTACTGAACTGTTATATGTTGGCGTAGGTAGGAGCTTGCGGTTGTTTGAGATACTTGCATGTGTTCTTTGGCTTACTGGCTGCTGCCTACTGAGAGCAGAGAGGTGTGGGGAGCTCACGGAGGTGCCAGCGTGGTGGCAGGACTGTCAGATTGACTCTGCCACCTCTCCTGTCCTGCACTGGAGAGCCAGCGTGGTGTAGTGGTTAAAAGCGGTGCACTCGTAATCTGGTGAACCGGGTTCGCTTCCCTGCTCCTCCACATGCAGCTGCTGGGTGACCTTGGGCCAGTCACACTTCTCTGAAGTCTCTCAGCCTCGCTCACCTCACAGAGTGTTTGTTGTGGGTGAGGAAGGGAAAGGAGATTGTTAGCCTGTTTGAGACTCCTTAAGGGGAATGAAAGGCGGGATGTCAAGTCCAAACTCCTCCTCCTCCTCCTCTCTTCTTCTTCTTCTTCTTCTTCTTCTTCTTCTTCTTCTTCTTCTTCTTCTTCTTCTTCTTCTCGCCCTCTCTGAGAGCAGCAACAGTGCTCAGCATTGGGAACCTGCCTGCGCCCCCATTGCCCTGCTAGCATTGCCTGCCAACTGCAGCTGATGTAATAGATAAGACAACAAAGTTGGTTACAGATGCAAGAATTTCGAATCGTTTCAGCGGCTTAAAACTCAAACAGTGAAAATGGATATTTGTTTCCGCTGCCACGTTCTCACTTTCCTTTTCATAACACTGCTAAAGTAGCTATTAAGAGTCAGCCAACGGAGCAGGGGTGTTAAGTTGTGGGTGAGCATATCAGACGACACAGCGATTCTTCAAACAGCTCTTGTTAATTCAGCCAGCCTGCTTATATAGAGCTCCACTACAACGCAACAGTAACCACTTTCTGTAACTATCCAATCACTGAACGTCACTTTCAATCCCTTATTTGCATATGTGGACCTGAGTGAAAACTACAGTATCCCCCTGCTGGCCCAGGGTGAGAACTTCAGTGCATAACAAGGGGCACCTGCAAAACTTGCACATTTACTGTAACTATGTACCTTGCACCATGTAAGGTTTAATGGGATAGCGTGGCAGAAAGCCAAGGGTTCCTAAAAAGAATTCCAACAAGAATTCCAGAAAGAATGGGGGAAATGCAGAGAATACTTTACCAAACAGTGCCCCAAAATATACACCTGGACTTGTTTTGATTAATTTCTATAGGAGACTTTACGGGTTTTTAAGTCATAATTAGGAAAAATTGTAATAATCACATATAAAAGAAACAGTACACAAGAAGTAAATAAGAAGGCCATTTACAGGATAAAGGAAGTATTTTATTTTTATGTTATGTTTTCTTTATAGGAGTTTAATTTTGATAATTAAATTGTCAATGGTGGTGGGTTTGTTTGTTTGTATGTATGAGTTGTTGTGGACTATGTTGTAAATAAAATTTTAAAAAGGAATAAAAAGAAAGCAAAGGGTTCCTGTCTGGCTCAATATGCTCCAGCTGCACATGTTTACTAGTAACAGCACCCCTATTTTCTGATACATATCCCTGAAAAAAGCATGTCTCCACATTGCCGCCTTTTGGAGATGCTGTGTTAATTTTTTTTAGTGTGAGTTGCTGGAGTTGCAATTCTTCAGAAGTCATGTCCCATCCCAGAGTGCCAGGAAATCAAATCACAGCGTGGGGAATGGATGGCTGCATTGAATAGCTCATAAGCAATTGTAGGACATTGATTCCCGCCTCCCCTCCCCCCTCCACCAGCAGGGCCACTATTAGGGCCAAACTTCAGGGGAATAGTTCTGGAATCCAGAAGCTGGGGGAACCCACAACTGTGAGAAGGCCAATGATTTCATAGCAGAAGCAGGCTATTCCAGCACCCGTTGAAGGGTTGCTACCATTCATTCTTTCTAAAAACGCACAGTTATTGGCAGGGTGGATTTGATTTAAATCAAATCGATTTAAATCACGATTTAAATCACTAGTCAGTAAGACTTGATTTAAATCACTCATCAGTAAGACTTGATTTAAATCATTTTTTACAGAAATACTCATTCTTGCTGGTATAATCTTCATATTTTTGGAATAATAAAATTTCAGAGTAGTTTTTACAGTTGTATCAAAAATTACTGATTTGGTTATAATATTAAGAAATACATTGACAGATAATTATGAAATTATTGTGAGGTTCAATAAGTTAACTGTTTATATTTGGACAACTTTTCTGCTGTACTTTATTGGAAGGAGAAAAATAATAATTTCCGTAATAACAATTTAAACAAATTTATTTAACTAAAACAATAGCTTTATAGCATATGTATCCATGTTTGTTAACTGATGTGGTTAAACAATTTTTTGAAAAAAATGCTTAGACTGAGTTTTAGCACACATGAAAAACTTAAAACAATTCCTTATTTCCTGATGAATAGCCTTTTTACAATAAACAAAAAACTTTAGGAAGACTTTTCCTCCAAAAGCATTTTATTTTAAAAATCCGATTTAAATAAAAAAAATCCGATTTAAATAAAAAAATCCTATTATTATTATTATTATTATTATTATTATTATTATTATTATTATTATTATTATTTTAAATCATTGATTTTTATCCACCCTGGTTATTTGGGATAGCTGGGCAAGCTCTCAAGCAAAGCTCTGGCTTAAATGAACATGCAGGTCATGGCTGGAGCTGACCTGCCACTCAATTAATTGCTTTAAAGAGAGAGAAAGAGAACGTCCTTTTCCTGCTACTGCCTTGTAAGCTGCTGGGGTGTTGCTAATTTTGGCTGCTGTGAGTTGTAGTCCATAACCTCTTGAGGGCACCAGGTTGAAGAAGGCTGTTTTTTATACACATAGGTTCCTATGCAGGAGAAATAAAATCACCAGTGCAACATTGTGTAATAGGAGGTGATATTCTAAGATGAGATGCCATTTTAAAAAAAGGGACCGAGGACCAGTCTGTTGCACTCAGCAGTTGCATTGTTGAGAAGCTTCTTTTGTGTGCGGTTTCTACTTGGTGGTAAGACAGAGCTTTCCTTACTAAGAGCAGCTCCCTTCTCTTGCGTTTTCAATCGATTCGCCTTACCCGATCTGCAGTATACTGAACGCACATCACTAGTATTTGGAAAGGGTCCAGGTTGTAATGGAACGCTCCACCATATCTTATTAAACTGCAGCGAATTTCTATTCAGCCCAGCTGATTTGAATAATTAAACAGGGTTAAATTGGATAGAGTTGAACCTCAGGGGATGGTGCATCTAGCTCCCTTTTCCTGAAAGGTACTTTGCTCCCCTTCACCTGCTCTTTAAAAATAACAACAATCACAACAACAACCTTTAGTAATAGATAACTGCATTCAACAGGTTTTCTGCTAATGGGTGGTGTGACTTATATTTTTACTTTGATATAGTCTAATTCGGCCTACACGGTCTAGGCTTCATCCTGAATCAGTGTTAGCGATGAACTGACATTCCTTGGTGCTTGCCTTTGCTTTCGATCTACCTTTATAGAAAATGCTTTCAGCCTTCAGGGCACTGAATCGGCCATCTAAAAAGAAACAGTGAGAAGTTTGTAGGCAGTTGTATTACACAGAGACTCCCTGATCTGGCTGGGGATCGTGTGTGCAGAACTGGACCCTGTGCATTTATCTATAGCTGGATGGTGAATTGCCTGACCTGTCCCATGTTTTGCCTGACCAAAGATGGCAACCCTACCCCAACCCCACCCATGGGGGAGTGCAAGTCACTATGCAAAATTAAAATGGGGATGGGATCTGGTCACCTAGTACCACTCAAAGCACCAGAAGGTTAGAAACCTTTTTGATTTTTGCCAAGTGGGGTGAGGAATGGGTTTTTGTTGTTGTTTAGTCGTTTAGTCATGTCCGACTCTTCGTAACCCCATGGACCAGAGCATGCCAGGCACTTCTGTCTTCCACTGCCTCCCGCAGTTTGGTCAAACTCATGCTGGTAGCTTCGAGAACACTATCCAACCATCTCGTCCTCTGTCGTCCCCTTCTCCTTGTGCCCTCCATCTTTCCCAACATCAGGGTCTTTTCCAGGGAGTCTTCTCTTCTCATGAGGTGGCCAAAGTATTGGAGTCTCAGCTTCAGGATCTGTCCTTCCAGTGAGCACTCAGGGCTGATTTCCTTCAGAATGGATAGGTTGATCTTTTTGCAGTCCATGGGACTCTCAAGAGTCTCCTCCAGCACCAGAATTCAAAAGCATCAATTCTCTGGCCATCAGCCTTCTTTATGGTCCCGCTCTCGCTTCCATACATCACTACTGGGAAAACCGTAGCTTTAACTATATGGAGCTTTGTTGGCAAGGTGAGGTCTCTGCTTTTTAAGATGCTGTCTAGGTTGGTCATTGCTTTTCTCCCAAGAAGCAGGCATCTTTTAATTTCGTGACTGCTGTCACCATCTGCAGTGATCATGGAGCCCAAGAAAGTAAAATCTCTCACTGCCTCCATTTCTTCCCCTTCTATTTGCCAGGAGGTGATGGGACCAGTGGCCATGATCTTTGTTTTTTTTGATGTTGAGCTTCAGACCAATATTTTGCGCTTTCCTCTTTCACCCTCATTAAAAAGTTATTTAATTCCTCCTCACTTTCTGCCATCAAGGTTGTGTCATCTGCATATCTGAGGATGTTGGACTGGGTAGGCATCAGCAAAAGGCTGCTGGGTGTGGGTGCATCTCCCTACCCAAATGTCATTTCCTATAGGACAGTTTTCATTCAAATCAAAAAGCTGAGACAAGCTGGGTGTTTTTTAATTATTTGCTTTTACCAACAGAGCCCAAATGCTAGATATGATTTCCTGCTTCAAAGCCAAATTGGTTCGACTTACAGAGACAAAGTCCCCAATGTGTTTCCTGAGAAGCACAAATGTTAGCATTCATTTCATTAAATGTAAGCGTGGAATTTCAGTTTCTAATGCACACAAACACCCTTCAAAATGTGGTAGAGAGAGAATAAATGGCTTCCCTATTGTTTGCCAAATCTTGTTTAATGACTCTCAACACTTTCCTCCCGTCATTTTCTAGGCCAGTCATCCCTAAATCATATCTAAATATGGTAATATGTTTATGTAAAACAGGAATTTCAAAAGGAATTAAGGATACAAGCAACACTCCAGAGTGTGTTATGCTTTGTATTAATTAGTTTGATCTCCGAACGCAACTGCAGCATTCAGAAGATCCTGATTTGTTAGCCCACTTTGCAAATCTTGAATCTAAAGGATGGGTGCATGGAGATTTCCCATGTAAAGTTGGTGGTAGTGTTAGAACTCAAAACCACAGGGTTTATTTGGAAAGAACCAATCATTACCATCATTAGGATGTAGACATACGTAGATACATACCCTCCAACATTTCTCCATTGAAAATGGGGACGTCCTATTCCATTATTATTATTATTATTATTATTATTATTATTATTAGTGCTATTTTTCTAGAAAAAGAGGAGCCAGAACTCCCCATGAACACCTCCTTTGTTCTCTTAGAATGGCAGTGCTGCCCACCTGAGAGTTCCTGCTAAAAAAAGCCATTATTATTATTATTATTATTATTATTATTATTATTATTATTCCCTGTCCATCTGACTGGTTTGCCCCAATCAATCTGGACAGCTTCCAACATATATAAAAACATAATAAAACATAAAACTTTTAAAAACATCCCTATACAGGGCTGCTTTCAGATGTCTTCTAAAGGTTGTGTTACTTATCTCCTTGGCTTGGGGGTTGCATAACTCCACACCCTCCAACATTTATCTGATGAAAATAGGGACGTCCTAAGGAAAAGCGGGACATTCCGGGATCAAATCAGAAACTGGGACGGCTTCTGTAAATCTAAGACTGTCCCTGGAAAACAGGAACACTTGGAGGAGATAGATCGAGATAATATCACACACACGAGAACTCACACATTAAAGTATGCAGTGTAACACTGTAAAGCCAATGTGATGGTGAACAATACACACAGGACTCAACATTTCAATCACAACCATTTTTCTAGAGCAGAGATGGTGAATCAGTGGCGGACATTGACCACTGGCCCAAAATCTCAGCGGCGCCCTGTGCGATGCCAAAATTTGATGCTCCTTCCGTTGTTTGCTGTTGTTGCAGTGCCTCCTGCGGCGGCCTCCCAGCTCAGCACCCAGTGCGGACGAACCGGTCGGGCTACCCTATATCTGCTTCTGATGTGGCTGTGAATGTTATGGGACTTCAACTCCCATCATCCCTGACCTCTGGCCCTGCTGGCTGGAGCAGATGGGCACTGGAGTCCCAACAGCAAATTGGAGGGCAGCAGCTTTCCCCACTCCTCTTTTAGAGGCAGTGTAAGATCTTCTCGTCTTTGCATTTACCGCATGCTCCATAGTTAACTTATCGAATTCACATGATGTGGGGAGGAGTACTGATTTGGGTTCTCCCCCCCCAGTACTAGACCAATTTAAAAATGAGGATATGATCAATGGCTGTTTGGCAAAATAGAACCTCCATGTTTCAAGGCAGTAGACTGCGGAATGCCAGCTGCTGAGGGGCAGACAGCATGGAAAGGCTGTTGCATTTACTTCCTGCTTGTGGGATCCTTGGAGGCATCTAATTTGTCATTGTGCAAAAGCGAGGTGCTGGTTTCGTTGGACCTGTGGTCTACAATCAGGAAGACTCACGTTGTGTTCTAGTGCTTTGGATTATTCCAGGACACATGCCCTTGTGTGTCACACCCATCACTGTCCCTACTTGACACCCTGAGTGCTTTTGCCTGCTGGAGTGTGTCCTTGAACTCTTAAGGATGCTTCTTAGTGGTCTAGATGGAGGATAGACATGGATGTGTGGATGTGAAGACGTTAACCTAATGCACAAAGGTAAAATTCACTTTTATTGCTGTCCTCACGTTTGCCTCTGGCCCCTGACATGTGGCCCTTGGAAGCCTGTCCAGAATGGAATGTGGCCCTTGAGCTGAAAAGTGATTCTCTATTCATGCTTTAGGCTGTTGGTTACCAGAATTAGGCATAGCTGAATGCCCTGCTGTTATTGGCCAGCCAGCCTTTGCTTCAGTGTGTGTGTGTGTGTGTGTGTGTGTGTGTGTTTACAAGAAAGAAATTGGCATTGCCGGTGCAGCAGTGTGAAGAATGAAATAGCTTCTGTGGGAGTTTGGGAAGCTTGAGGTGGCAGTCATGCCAGGTGAGCTGTGGCTATGCAGAGAAGAAACCCACCATAAAATCCCTTGCTATGCTCTCCTGGCATAGCTGTCAAGTGTCCCTTATTTGAAGGGACAGTCCCTTATTCCAGCACCATGTCCCGCTGCTGTCCCTTATTGATGGATGTCCCTTAAATGTCCCTTAAATGATGTCTCTTAAATTTCAAAGGCAGCAGCTCCTCTCCCTCCCTCCCTGCCGGCCAGGGAGGAGGGAGGCTCCAACTGTGTTGCTTGACTGTGTTGCTCACCCAATAAGAAGTCTAAGAACGGCTGGGGGGTGGAGCTTGCATGCCTTGTGTGTGGCTAGTTAATGCAAGCTTAGGGGTTTTTTGAATGCTGGACGCCATTTTGTTGCATGTGCTGCTGCAAACTTTGCAGTGCAAAGCCAGGCCGGGAAGCCATCTTAAGTTGAGGCTGCATAGGCCTTGTGGTGCATGTGATTCAGATTCTATTCAGTTGAACCTCTGGTTACAAAGTTGGTTGGACAGTGTTCTCGAAGCTACCAGCATGAGTTTGACCGGACTGCAGGAGGAGAGGAAGACTGGAGTGCCTGGAACAGGTGAGGCTGCAGGTCCCTTATTTTGGCAGCTGGTCCCTTATTTTCAAGGCTGCTGGTCCCTTATTTTCAAATCTGTAAATTGACAGCTATGTCTCCTGGCAGTTAATCTCTGGCTTCTCCAAGGTCATCCACCATCGTTGCAATTAGGCCTATGGGTTGAGGTGCCTGGTGGGGCCTCCTCAAAGCCAAGCTGGATGTCAGGACCTGATGGGAGATGCAGCCCCAAACATCTGGTGGGCACTGAGTTGGCAGTGGCTGAGTGAAACAATACAAGCAATTGATAAGATTTGCTCTCCCGCTAAAGTTACCCCGCCAGAGTGAACTGAGAAAGCTCTCTGAAGGAGAGATACAGGTTGAAAAAGAATGTCCGAATGCCCCTGTCTCCACATCAAAATTCCTAGTTGGTTGAGGGAGCCGGGTTGCATGTTAACCAAAACAAAGCTTCCTTTCTCCGTACAGGCAGCCAGCCAGCCTTTTGAAGTTTGCTCTGCCAAATGAGTGGGAGAAGTCAGGTTTTAACAGGCAGTCACTTGTGACATTTCCTGGAGGAAAGGAGGTTGGGAAAGGAGAGAAAAGCTGTGCTGAAGGGTGCCGAAACTGCAGACTAAAATAAACAGAACATGGGACTGTATTTAGTATGCATGCTCTAGTTATCTCCCGCTTGGACTACTGCAACGCGCTCTGCGTGGGGCTACCTTTGAAGGTGACCCGGAAACTGCAATTAATCCAGAATGCGGCAGCTAGACTGGTGACTGGGAGTGGCCGCCAGGACCACATAACACCGGTTCTGAGAGATCTGCATTGGCTCCCAGTACGTTTCCGAGCACGATTCAAAGTGTTGGTGCTGACCTTTAAAGCCCTAAACAGCCTCGGTCCTGTATACCTGAAGGAGCGCCTCCACCCCCATTGTTCAGCCCGGACACTGAGATCCAGCACCGAGGGTCTTCTGGCGGTTCCCTCATTGCGAGAAATGAGGTTACAGGGAACCAGGCAGAGGGCCTTCTTGGTAGTGGCGCCCGCCCTGTGGAACGCCCTCCCATCAGATGTCAAAGAGATAAATAATTACCTGACATTCAGAAGACATCTTAAGGCAGCCCTGTTCAGGGAAGTTTTTAATATGTAACGCTGTACTGTTTTTAACACTGATTGGGAGCTGCCCAGAGTGGCTGGGGAAACAGCCAGATGGGCGGGGTATAAATAAGTTGTTGTTGTTGTTGTTGTTGTTGTTGTTGTTGTTGTTGTAAATACAGTTGCTAGAAAACTTCCAGGTGGGGGAGGAAAGAAAAATCCAATTTGGTGCCTGGAAGGGTTTATTGTGTACCCATGTGAGTTTATTTTTGTTTTTATATCTCATCTTTTCTTCAAGGACCTAGAAGTGGCATAATCGTTTTCACTTCTTCCTTATTTTTTATCCTCACAATAACCCCGTGAGTTAGGTTAGGCTGAAAGCTCGCCCAGTGAGCTTCATTGCTGAGTTGGGATTTGAACTTTGGTCTTCCAGGTCCTAGTTCAGTACCCTAACTGCTATGCAACACTGTCTGCCCACCCCACCTCAGACTATGGAGCTAACCTCTGCCACAGGCAGAGATCTAGGAGTTGTTGACATCCTCTATCTCCTGCTTCAGAGGACGAACAACATTCTGGGCAAGGGAGACCAACCTGGCCCTTCTATTGGCCAGTAAAGGAGCAACTGCAGGAAGTTTGCTTCCCCGATCCTTTTGTTGAGGTGATCAGGACGCGCACATATTACATGTGTGCTAAGGGAACTGCAACTGTGGGACGCGGGTGGCGCTGTGGGTTAAACCACAGAGCCTGGGACTTGCTGATCAGAAGGTCGGCGGTTCAAATCCCCGCGACAGGGTGAGCTCCCGTTGCTCAGTCCCTGCTCCTGCCAACCTAGCAGTTCGAAAGCATGCCAGAGTGCAAGTAGATAAATAGGTACCACTCCGGCGGGAAGGTAAACAGCGTTTCCATGCGCTGCTCTGGTTCGCCAGAAGTGGCTTAGTCATGCTGGCCACATGACCAGGAAGCTGTACGCTGGCTCCCTGGGCCAATAAAGCGAGATGAGCGCCGCAACCCCAGAGTCGGTCACGACTGGACCTAATGGTCAGGGGTCTTTTTACCTTTAAGGGACCTGCAAAGGTTGATGATCAGGTACCAGGTCTTGTTCAAATTCTTGTTGTTAACATATAGAGTCCTGAACGGCTCGGGACCAGGTTACCCAAAAGACCGCTTGCCCCTGTAGAGAGAGAGACCTGTAAGATCCCTTAGCTCAGGGGTCAGCAAACATTTTCAGCAGAGGGCCGGTCCACTGTCCTCAGACCTTGTGGGGGGGGTGGACTATATTTTGAAGGGGGGGGGGAGAACAAATTCCTATGCCCCACAAATAACCCAGAGATGCATTTTAAATAAAAGGACACATTCTGCTCATGTAAAAACACGCTGATTCCCGGACCGTCCACGGGCCAGATTTAGAAGGCGATTGGGCCGGATCCAGTCCCTGGGCATTAGTTTGCCTACCCATGCCTTAGCTCATCTAGAGAAATTCCTCTCTTGGCACCTTGCCCTGCAGGATGTCGTTGGGCAGTGACCCCAAAACAGGCATAATATGATTGTGCTGTACATTGTGTTTTTGTTTTGATCATATTGTTTGTTTTTATATGGTACACCCCCTAGAGATTTTTTTAAATACAGTGAACACTCGGGTTGTGAACGTGATCCATGCGGGAGACATGTTCGCAACCCGCAGCGCCGCATCTGCGCACGCGCGGGTTGTGATTTGGCACTTCTGCGCATGTGCAAAGCACAATTTTAGTGTTTTTGCGCGAGCGCCGAAACCCAGAAGTAACCTGTTCCGGTACTTCCGGGTTTTGCACAGTGCACAACCCGAAAACACACAACCCGAAACGTCTGTAATCCGAGGTATGACTGTATTAAGCACTTTAGAAATGCCTTCACATCTATAAATAAATGCATAAATAAATAGCCTGCCTGCATTCAGTTCTACTGCTAGTGGGCCAGAGAAGGAGCAGCTATAAGGAGTTTGCCACCCCTCTGTTCCACCCAGAAAGGACACTCTGCTCCAATTCCTACTTTCCTCTGAAGTCCTCATTCCTTTTTCCTTTTGTGAGCCTGCAGGCAGGGATTTATTTTCGTTTAATCTCCATGCAACGCTTAGAACATTTCAGGTGTATACTTCTTGCTGCTTCTGCTGCAGATTTTGTGCATGTGCGTTTTGAGGTGGGGCAGAGGCTTATGCTAGCAGACAGAGAACATTAGAAATGACCTTACGTTCCTATGTAAAAATACCTATAATAAGACTGGCAGTATGCATGCATGTGCATAATTCAGGAACACTCATAGCACCGAATGCGGTGTATTTCGGAGGTGAAATCGCCCACTTTTGTTTCTCTTTCGTCTTTGCTGTGTGTGGCGGCACCAGCAGTAGCAGGAACAAACCTCAGAAAGGAATTTTGGGGAGGAAACGGCAGGTGCCAGTCATTGGCCATTAAGAGGAGTGATGCATAGGCTGTTTTATGTACATCCCCACCCCTAAACTTTTACTTCTCTTAGAAAAAAATCACCGAATGCCGCATAAATCCATTTTGCTGCCTTGTAAATCAGGTGGTGAAATTGTTGGACCACATGTGACTCGGATATTCTGGAGCGCGGACTGCACACAGGGAGGCAAACGCCAGTTCAGGTTTCAAGCAGGTTTATTTGATTTGCATATGCATAGCAAATAGGGACCCGGGTGGCGCTGTGGGTTAAACCACAGAGCCTAGGACTTGCCAATCAGAAGGTCGGCGGTTCGAATCCCCGCGACGGGGTGAGCTCCCGTTGCTCAGTCCCTGCTCCTGCCAACCTAGCAGTTTGAAAGCACGTCAAAGTGCAAGTAGATAAATAGGTACCGCTCTGGCGGGAAGGTAAACGGCGTTTCCATGTGCTGCTCTGGTTCGCCAGAAGCGGCTTAGTCATGCTGGCCACCGGAAACTGTACGCCGGCTCCCTCGGCCAATAAAGTGAGATGAGCGCCGCAACCCCAGAGTCGGTCACGACTGGACCTAATGGTCGAGGTCCCTTTACCTTATGCATAGCAAATGGTGCAGTGCAATATGTTCGCAATCTGCACACCCCAATCAGGGTGCGCCCACTTTTTATAGACTAAATAAACAGAGAGTGAAAGTCTACATTCTTACCCAATCTCTAACATTCCATGTTTCTTCCTTTTGAAGGCTTCTTTGTTCGTCTGCCGGCTGTGGCCTTGCTCTCTTGTAACAGTGGCTTTGTTCGTCTGCCCGCTATGGCCTTGTAACAGTAGCATGATAACCGCATGCTGAAATTTCTATTTCTGAGGCCCTTCAAAATGCGGGGGCCCAATTTGGTTTGGCAATACACACCTGCTCAAAAGATGTGCGTCAAATATGATACTCCGGCAATTCAAATCTAGCCTTGAAAGCATTAGGAGGATTGGTGGCTGTTCAAAGGGATTAAAACCTTTCAGATTTCAAGGGCAAGAACCATTCAGGAAGTACTAGGAAAGCCTATTGTTTTTGCCTCTCAAAATAATCCGAAAGATGCTATGGATGAAAACAGAGATGTTGATAACTGCAAATAAGCTTATTGCCAAAAACTGGAACTCATGGAAAATTCCAACCATGAGGGAGAGGTTGCAGAAGGCTTAGCTTGCTAGGATCTTGCGTAAAATTACTGCTATAATCCATGCTCGTGAAAGCAATTCAAGGGCAAGGCAAGTATTTGTTTGTGACTGGGAATTGTTCATCTGTTTTTTTGGAACAATGCATTTACTCAACATAATGTCAAGGAACACATGCTGGCGATGTCATAGACTAGTGATTTGCAATTAACCTAATTGAAACTCCCTTTCTTTTCTGCTCTCGGAGACTTTTTCTTTTTGGCATTTCTGTGCAATTTGTAATAATATTATTAATATTTGTTTAAAATGTTACCCATTCTGTGGGCGTGGGAGGAAGGGAAGCACATCATCTAGTTTGTACCATCTCGGGCCAGCCGCACAAGAACAATTTGTACCAAAGTATTTCAGGGAAATCCTTTGTTAATCAAAGCGTGTTACAGCTGGCCTACCAAGCATGGGAGGTAGTTTCATACAACCAAGCGGCTTTGGCCCAAACTAGATGTGCAAGGCAATCACCTATGTGTTAAAAGTTTATCCTGTTCACATATAAAGTGGGAAATGGAGACGTCTGCTTTTTAAACAAAACAGAAGCTTGTTAAGCATTTTTCTCACGGCCAGTATTATCGTTATCATTAATCAAAATCATCTGCAAAGCTGCACACACATCAAGAGATAAGACAACGTCTGCCATTGGACTCAGAATCAAATAGGCATGACACAAAAGGAAAAGGGAATGAGGAGGGAAGAGGAAAACACGAATTGAAGCAGCTTTCTTTCACTGGTCAGTGGATAGCGCCTCTCTCCCCATCCCATGATGTTCACTGTCAGAGGCAAGGAAGTGTAGCCTCCCAGTGACCCTTCCTCTCTTGGCTGCTGCCAGAGGACAGAGGATGCCTTTTTTTGGTTTTGAAGTAATAGAACCGGGCCAGGGGGGGAATGCTTAAAAGTTATAAGGGGGGAGGTGAGGCATGGGGAGAGGGTTGGGTATTGCTTTCCTCCCCATGCACACCATTTTGTGTAAAAGTGCAACACCACCCCCCTGCTTTATTCGTGAATAGGGCGAAAACATTGCCCCACGTGTTTAGATTTGACTTTTGGGCAAATCTAGAACACTAGCTCTTCAAGGACTTCCTAAATCAGGCATAGGCAAACTCGCCCTCCAGATGTTTTGGGACTACAACTCCCATCATCCCTGACCACTGGTCCTGTTAGCTAGGGATGATGGGAGTTGTAGTCCCAAAACATCTGGAGGGCCGAGTTTGCCTATGCCTGTCCTAAATGAAGGTTTAGAGACTTAAAAATATACTTTATACCAGGCTTCGCCAACCTGATGCCCTCTGGGCTACATTGGCTCCCAGTACGTTTCCAAGCACAATTCAAAGTGTTGGTGCTGACCTTTAAAGCCCTAAACAGTCTCGGCCCAGTATACCTGAAAGAGCGTCTCCACCCCCATCGTTTTGCCGGACACTGACGTCCAGCGCTGAGGGCCTTCTGGCGGTTCCCTCATTGCAAGAAGCCAAGTTACAGGGAACCAGGCAGAGGGCCTTCTCGGCAGTGGCACTCGCCCTGTGGAATGCCCTCCCACCAGATGTCAAAGAGAAAAACAACTACCAGACTTTTAGAAGACATCTGAAGGCAGCCCTGTTTAGGGAAGCTTTTAATGTTTAATAGACTATTGTATTTTAATATTTTGTTGAAAGCCGCCCAGAGTGGCTGGGGAAACCCAGCCAGATGGGCGTGGTATAAATAATAAATTATTATTCTTAATTCTGGGCTACAATTCCCATTAGCCAGATGGGCAAAAGGTGCCGTATACAGAGTCAGATATCTTCTCTCCCTGTGGTCCAGTTAATGTCTTCACTGTTTGGAAGCAACTCTGAAGTATCTCAGGCAGAAGTTTTGGCACAACATTTAGTACCCAAGATCCTTTTTAAAATAATAAATAAATAAATCTGAAGATGTGAAGCATTGAACTCAGAACCTTCAGCATGCAAAGTGTGCTCTGTGCCACTCAGCTATAGTGAGCTTTTTGAAAAAGCTTTATTCTTGATTACATTTTAAAGCAGGGATGGGATACCTGTACCTTCCAGGTGTTGCTTCCAGGTCCCTACTTCCATCAGTTGGGAGTATGGTCAGTGGCCACAAAAGATGGGAGCTTTAGTTCATCAACATCTGGAGGGCTGCAGGTTCCCCATCCCTCATGCGGCCGAATGACATGACAGAGCTTTACCTGATAGTGATGTTTACCCAGTAGTGATGTTTCCCAGTAGTGATATTTTCCCTGTAGTGATGTATGGAAGTGAGAGCTGGACCATAAAGAAGGCTGATCGCCGAAGAATTGATGCTTTTGAATTATGGTGCTGGAGGAAACTCTTGAGAGTCCCATGGACTGCAAGAAGATCAAACCTCTCCAGCCTGAAGGAAATCAGCCCTGAGTGCTCACTGGAAGGACAGATCCTGAACCTGAGACTCCAATACTTTGGCCGCCTCATGAGAAGAGAAGACTCCCTGGAAAAGACCCTGATGTTGGGAAAGATGGAGGGCACAAGGAGAAGGGAACGACAGAGGACGAGATGGTTGGACAGTGTTCTCGAAGCTACCAACATGAGTTTGACTAAACTGCAGGAGGCAGTGGAAGACAGGAGTGCCTGGCGTGCTCTGGTCCATGGGGTCACGAAGAGTCGGAAACGACTAAACAACAACAACATACAGTATTCCTATCTTACCTTTTGCATTTAAGCTGGCAATTTCATTCACAACTGCTTATCTCAGAACTCAGTTCTGCAGTTCTCAGCAGAACTGCAGCAGTTTCTTTTTTTTCATAGCGCAGTTTATACCCTATCAAAAAAACGAAAAAGAGAAAGAAATCCAGAAAACAAATTATACAAGGAACAATGGTAGGGTGGAGACGAAAGAACTCTGGCTAATACTTATAATGATTCACTGTGTCCTTTCTTTAATCTTCAGTGAACTCATTCAAATATGCAACTCCAGTAAATGAACAGATTTGTTTATGGTTGTAGGTTTCCTTCCATGATGGATTGGTGGCACTAATTTCCTATTGAAAAATAGCCTATTAATTTTCACTGGGTAGCTAATTAGCCGCAGAGTCTAAAGAGGTAGAGCCTCCAGTTGTCGGACGTTGACTTGCCAGGTCGTTTGGGGCAAACCAGGAACACCTTTCCATCATAACGGCATTAGACACGGGAACGTTCAAGCAGTAGTCACAAAGGGAGACCCAGGAGCACACTCTGAACACGCTCCCGATTCTTCCTTTGCAGTTGCAGTTTGAACTCAACGCCTTTTGATTTTGGCACCTTCTTCAGTCCCCTTGCACGCGGTCAGGAAAAGAAGCCAAATTTTAAAAAAGCATTGAGTTCAAGCCGCAACCGCAAAAGAAGAATCAAGATTATTCTTGCATCTTGAAATCAAGCCAGGATTGCACAGGAAAAAAACTGAACAGCAGCTGCCCATGGTAGAATTGCAACCAAGTGTGAATGGATTGGATTTGCAGTGGTGTCCTGGCTCACCTCAGCTAAGGAAGTCTGATAGTTAAGTCTTTATTGATGAAGAAGCACTTACAGTGCTACCTCGGGTTAAGAACTTAATTCGTTCTGGAGGTCCGTTCTTAACCTCAAACTGTTCTTCACCTGAAGCACCACTTTAGTTAATGGGGCCTCCCGCTGCTGCTGCTGCGCTGCCACTGCACGATTTCTGTTCTCATCCTGAAGCAAAGTTCTTAACCCGAGGTACTATTTCTGGGTTAGTGGAGTCTGTAACCTGAAGCGTATGTAACCCAAGGTACCACTGTATTTCTGGGTTAGCAGAATCTGTAACCTGAAGCATCTGTAACCTGAAGTGTCTGTAATCCGAGGTACCACTGTACATCAACTCTGAATGTGGTCTGAGTGCACATGCACACACATGTTTCTAGCCACTGGGCACTGTCCCCCACGGATCTGTGCCTTGCAGAGTAGTTGCAGCGACAGCAAGACCCACCCTGCTCCTGGCTTATATACGCTCCCCTGATGGGTTGCGCTTCCACATCCTTTGAACCACATCAGCAAGGCTGAGGGGGGGGTGGACAGTGCCCAGGGCTAGAAACATTCATTTGCATGTGCATTCAGAGCACGTTCAGAGTTGATGTACAGTAGTACCTCGGGTCTTGTCGTCTGAGTAACCCAGGACCTCCATACATGCTGCCCAGGCTTGCAGGAAAACAGTGCTGGAGGCAGCAGTTGCAAGTTACCACTCTCTGCAGCCACAGCAGGCGCTGTGATTCTCCAGCGATTTGACTTCAAACTCCACTGTCTCTCGAGACGGACAGATGCCAGCAACAACTCTGCTTCACTCCTACTTTTGCCTTTGGGGAATGCCATATTAAAATGTGTTCGGGTTGAGATGCTCTAGGGTGGGAGACACTGACAAAGGCAAATCATTTGACAAACTAAGAATAATTCCAACCTCACTTTTCTCTTGTATGCAGGTGCCCCTGGTTAACAAGAGCCGTCTCTCCAGCCATCCCTCTATACAATGGGCTCGTGTTCCTGTTTGTACTCGCAAACTTCAGCATGGCAACCTTCATGGACCCTGGGGTTTTTCCACGAGGTAAAGCTGGACAGGATGAGGGCGGGTGGCTCGGGGAAAATATGGGCAGGAAGGAATGAAGGCAAACAAACAGATAATAATAATAATAATAATAATAATAATAATAATAATAATAATAATACCTTTATTGTCAATGTACAACCTGTGTACAATGAAATTAACTGAGCCTCCCCCCCCAAACACTCAATCTCATTGCACTCTTTGTGCTTGTCGCACAACACACCAATCCTGAATGTCAGTTGCACTATATTATTTTCCGTTCAGCAGCCTAACAGCCCATGGATAGGAACTGTTTTTTAGCCTACAAAATGGCACAACCAGCTTTTATCCCCCCCCCCTCCGCCACTATTAATACCCCTAATAGGAAAATCAGTTACCTGATTATGCAGCCTTAATCTGCAGTTTGGAGAACTCCTGTTCAGAGTTCTAGCCAGCCAGCTGTGCCCTGTTCCATCCTCCCCACCATCACCAGTCTTGTCCCGTCCGCCCCCCCCCCCCGTTCGCCCCCCGCAACAGATACTCTGCGTTCTGTTGCTATCGAGCATGCTCAGTCTTCATCAGACTGGTGGGGTTTTTTTTAATGCCACTTAGGTTTCCCCCCACCCAAATTGATGGACTTCTGTAACCCTTGGGGGTTCCTCTGAACATGTTGATACCTCCCTCCTGGATGGTGCAATTTTGGCCAAGTTGTGTTCTATAAACAGAGAGTGAGTTTACTATTGGTAAATAGCAGGGATGGGCAGATGGGAGTTGCAATTCAGTAATATTTAGAAGTGCACAGATTCCCCATCTCTGGTATATGGTAATTGTTGTTGTTCTTATTTAGATGTGTTAGTCACCCGTATCCCAAATAGGATCATTCATTGTTTATTTGCAACGGATTGCCGTTGTGAACAGCGACAAATGCTCTTGTCAGGTGTGTGTGTTTGCGTGTGTGTCTGGCTTCAACTCATGCAACATGCCAGCTTTTATCACGTTTGATGGGAGATGTGCTGGTAAACACTATGCAGATTCTTGTCTGGATAGCTTAGCCTCTTTCTTTTGAAGTGCCTGTCCTTTTAAGTCATGAAACTAGCGGCTTGTTCCTGCCTTCTCAGGAGCCTTTAGTGCAATGCTGCTGATGTTTGTTTTTCTGGGGTTTAGGCTTTATTCAATGCGTTACCTCTGCTGAGATTTCCTAGTGACGCCAAGCCTGTCACAAATGGTAGAGGAGGGAGGTAAATTTATACTGCAGGTGGGCACTCCATGGAATATGTATTTTTAAGAGCAGAAAACACTGAATATATAAAATGGGATGTGAGGAAGAAGGTTATGTTAGCCTAGCCTTCTCCCCTGATATTCTGATTTTTAATGTGCTGGGGGTTTTATTTATTTATTTGCACTTCCACACCTTAGATTTAAAGCACATGACTTCCCCCCAAAGAATCCTGGCAACAGAAGCAGCCTTAACAAACCACAGGATCCCAGGATTATTTGGGCGAAACCATGTGCTTGAAATAGGTGGTGTGAATGTGACTGTACAGTTTAGACATGAGTTTCATGTATCATTCCCTCTGTTCCCAATGATCAGACTACAGTGGTACCTGTTTGAAAACCAAGGCGCAGCTTCCGATTGGCTGCAGGAGCTTCCTGCAGCCAATAGGAAGCTGCAGAAGCTGCGTTGGAAGTTCGGCTTCCAAAAAACGTTCGCAAACCAGAACACTTACTCCAGGGTTTGTGGCGTTCGTGAGCCGATTTGTTCGGGAGCCAAGCCATTCGACAAAGCCGCTTCCGAGCTGGAGAGGAGGTGGGGTTGCGGGCCCACTCCCTCCCCACGCACGCGGGGTCTGGCTCACAGCCCCCGCAAGAGCAGGGGAATCCTTGGGCGCGTCACCGCCCCGGCCAGCCAATCGGAGTGCCGGGGAGGCGTGGCCTAACACTTTTAAGGCTGGCGTGCCCGGGGACTTTCCTCTCTTCCCCGTTCCAACTGTGTGTCACTGGTAGAGAAGAAGAAGAGTTTGGATTTGATATCCCGCCTTTCACTCCCTTTAAGGAGTCTCAAAGCGGCTAACATTCTCCTTTCCCTTCCTCCCCCACAACAAACACTCTGTGAGGTGAGTGGGGCTGAGAGACTTCAAAGAAGTGTGACTGGCCCAAGGTCACCCAGCAGCTGCATTTGGAGGAGCGGAGACGCGAACCTGGTTCCCCAGATTACGAGACTACCCCTCTTAACCACTACACCACACTGGCTCTCACTGGTAGGGCTATAGTTCAGTGACTGCATCCTCTTGCCTAGACAGTGGTGAAGGGCCTGAGCTGCGCTAGAGCAGTTTCTTTGCATGCAGAAGGTCCAAGCTTCAATCCCTGGCATCTCCAGGTGGGGCTGGGACAGAACTCTGCTGGAAAACCCAACAGTGGCAGTGTAGGAAGTACTGATCTAGATGCTCCAATAGTCTGACTTGGTACCAGGCAGATTCCCACTGTGTTGCTCTGTATTACGTTGTGCTGTGCTCTTAGCGGTTTGGCGCTAACCATCTTCTGCCTCCATCTAACCATGTGTTTTCTCCTCCTTTCCTGGGGACGGGGTTGAAACCTTTGAGCAGCAGACGAAGACGAGGATAAAGACGATGACTTCCGAGCTCCGCTCTACAAGAACGTGGAGATTAAAGGGATCCAAGTACGGATGAAGTGGTGCGCCACCTGCCATTTCTACCGCCCTCCGCGCTGTTCCCATTGCAGCGTCTGTGACAATTGTGTTGAGGTAGGACAAGGCCCCCCTGCCCACTTTGGGGGAAGAGACTCTAGCTCCGTGGTGGAGCCATAACAAAATATGACTCCCCAGTACAGTCAAACCTTGGTTGTTAAACATAACCCGTTCCAGAAGACCGTTCAACATCTGAAACGTTCGACAACTGAGCCGTGGCTTCCGATTGGTTGCAAGAGCTTCTTGCACTCAAGCGGAATCCGTGGCAGACGTTCGGGTTCCAAAAAACATTCGAAAATTGGAGCATTTACTTCCGCGCTTTGGCATTTGGGAGCTGAAACGTTCAAAAATGGAGCCGTTCGAGAACCAAGGTTTGACTGTATCCTTTAGCATTTTGCGGAGAGGGAAATCATAGCTTAGTTTTAACTAGTTTAATTTTGCTTTTGTTTGTTTTTTAATGTTGCATACCATCCTGGGATCCTGCATTGATATAAAAATGTATGGTGGTAGTATTTAGAATGAATATTTTGCTCAACAGCATTGAGCTTGAATCCCTGGGTTCAATATACTTTTTCAGCCATTGACTTTTTTTGGTGAGGTCAGGACTGTTACTTTTTTCTTTTTTAGCTTCAGCCCCCTAATAGCAAAGTATAGTGGAGATTTCTAGCCTGATCTGGCGAAGAATGCAGCCAAAGAGACAAGGAAATGTTGTTTGTAAACTAAAGAACTGTGACTCCAGGATGTTACTGTCAGGCAAGGTGTAGCTGTCCTCCATACCAAAATTATTCGGGGTCATTTCTGTTGTGAGGCCATTTCTTTCCATTAGCAGGTTGACTAAAGTTGTAATGCTAACCCCACGGAACTCAATAGGACTTACTTTTAAGAAAGCAAGAGTAAGATAGGACTCTTAAGTCTTTAACACAATGTTTAAAAGTAGTCAACTGTGTAATTAAAAAGGGAGGGGAAATCTAATCAGGTGTAATAAGCAGAAACTCATTAAGCGAGGTGTCAAAGGCAGCCAGAGTCAATTGTAAAGCATTCTGACTGTAATCACAAGATCAGTCGCAATGAAAACTAACGGAGCAGAATTCATTCTCCGAGAAACAAGAACAGGATTTTAATTGTAACAGCAATTTAAAAAAACCAACCCTAACAAACCTTTAAGCGGGTTTCAACATTCTCTTTTTTAAAAAATAAAATCTTCTTAATTTTGAAATTTACAAACAATTATCAAACAACCAAATTAAAAAGAGAATTCCATAGATTCTCCTGAACTTCCCTCCTCCCCTTTGTGGGTCCTTATGTTAACTTTTTTCCTCCTGCAACTTCTCTATTAATCCCAGTCTGTTAAATCTCTATTACAACCATAGGTCAACATTAAACTACAAGTTTCATTCCAATCCTATTAATAATATTAATTGTTTACAATGATAAATTATATGTTTTCCCCATTCCTTATTAAAATTTGGGTCTTCCTTATTTCTAATTCTTCCAGTCATTTTTGCATACTTCATCAGTTTAATTTGCCATTCTTCCCTGGTAGGGACTATGTCTTCTTTCCATCTCTGGACATGTAACATCCGAGCAGCAGTGGTCGCATACATAAATAGTCTTTTCTGATCCATTGGTATTTCTGTACCTAGAATTCCTGGAAGGAAATCTTTGGGTTTTTTTTTAGAAAAGGTTATTTTTTAAAAAAATTCTCCAGTTCATTATATTAAAAAAGGTAAAGGACCCCTGACAGTTAAGTCCAGTCGCGAATGACTCTGGGGTTGCAGTGCTCATCTCGCTTTACTGGCTGAGGGAGCCGATGTTTGTCCGCAGACAGTTTTTCTGGGTCATGTGGCCAGCATGACTAAGCCGCTTCTGGCAAAACCAGAGCAGTCCACGGAAACGCCATTTACCTTCCCGCCGGAGCGGTACCTGTTTATCTACTTGCACTTTGACGTGCTTTCGAACTGCTAGGTTGGCAGGAGCGGGGATCGAGCAACGTGAGCTCACCCCGTCGTGGGGATTCGAACCACCAACCTTCTGATCGGCAAGCCCTAGGCTCAGTGGTTTAGACCACAGCGCCACCCACATCCTTAGTTCATTATATACCGTCTCCCAAAATTCTTTTACTACTTTACAAGTCCACCACATGTGATAGAAGGTACCTTCTTTTTCCTTACGTTTCCAGCATGTATTTGACCTTGTTTTATATATTTTAGCTAATTTACCAGAAGTACCAATGGTACATCATTTCAATGTAATTTTCTTTCAAAGTAAAATATGCTGTAAACTTCAAATCCCAGTTCTATAACCTCTCACATGCTGTAAGTTGTATATTATGTCCAAAGTCCCTCACCCAGTGTATCATAACCGATTTAACCTGTTCATCTTTTGTATGCCATTCTAATATTAGTTTATACATTTTAGAAAGCAACATTCTCATAAGGTTCAACGGGTGTTGACACTGTGCTATACTGGAGCCAGATAATTCTTTATTGTATTGTATTTAGTGAAGTATTATCATAGAATTTTTGAAGTCTTAACACCTGCTGAACTTAATGACAATGGAAGGGAACGTGGAGATCATCTGGTCCAGTGGTGAAGAACCTCCAGCCTTCCAGGTGGTTTTTGTGGGGGAGGGAATACTCATCTGCCCATCACCTGATGTCATATGGCTGTCCTGACCTGTGTGGCCTGAGGGAAGGCAGAAGCGAGGAGGCCCAGAGCAGGGAAGACATGCGTCATCAGCTCCCAGCTGGCCTGAGATGACTCTGTCACTCTACATATTAGACAATGCAGTTGTTTCAATGTTTTAAACTTGTAAACCGCCTTAGGTGCCTTGGCAGAAAGGTGGTATATGAATCAGATAGATAGATGATAGATAGATGATAGGTAGATAGATGATAGGTAGATAGATGATAGGTGATAGAGATAGATAGATGATAGATAGATAGATAGATAGATAGATAGATAGATAGATAGATAGATAGAGGATAAATGATAGATAGATAGATAGATAGATAGATAGATAGATAGATAGATAGAGGATAAATGATAGATAGATAGATAGATAGATAGATAGATAGATAGATAGATAGATGATAGATAGATAGATAGATGATTGATAGATAGATAGATAGATAGATAGATAGATAGATGATAGATAGATAGATAGATGATAGATAGATGATAGATAGATAGATAGATAGATAGATAGATAGATAGATAGATGATAGATAGATAGATAGATAGATAGATAGATGATAGATGGATAGATAGATAGATAGATAGATAGATAGATGATAGATGATAGATAGATAGATAGATAGATAGATAGATAGATAGATAGATAGATAGATATAGATGATAGGTAGATAGATGATGATAGATGATAGATAGATGATAGATAGATAGATAGATAGATAGATAGATAGATATAGATAGAGATAGAGAGATAGATAGATAGATAGATGATAGATAGATAGATAGATGATAGATAGATAGATAGATAGATAGATGATAGATAGATAGATAGATGATAGATAGATAGATAGATAGATGATAGATAGATAGATAGATAGATAGATAGATAGATAGATAGATAGATGATAGATACATAAGCCACAGTGCTAAATTCAAAAAGAAAGAAAGAATCTACTTCCTTTCCAGCCTCTGTTTCAACATGGCACTTTTTAAAATTTCCCACCTTTTTCTGCCACCCTGCACAGCAACAGGAAAAGACACCAGATTCAAAAAGCATTGGATTCAATGCCTGTTCACTCAGCCTGTTTCAAGACCCAGACGTTAGACTACAACTCCCATGATTCCTGACATAGGCCATGCTGGCTGGAATGGATGTGAGCTGTCTGGAGGGCGTCACGTTCTCCACCCTTGAACTAGATGATGTTGAACTAGAATTTGCAAGAGCCATTTGCACAAGAGAAAGCCCTAATCTGAGCAGGGAGCTCACTGTGGAAGCGCACTCGCTGAGGCCAACCTTCCATTTGGGCAGGGATGGGGAAACTGTGGCCAGGTGCTGGACTACAACACCCATCATCCCTGAACATTGACCATGCTGGGTGGGTCTGATGGGACTTGTAGTCCAACAACATCTGGCGGGCATCCAAGTTAGGGGAGGTTGCCCTACAAGCTTTCCCCCGAGGAAGCACAAGGAGACCAGCTGTCCTTTCTTCCTCCCAGTTTTCCAAGTGAGACATAATGCAGACCATCTTGCATCACTTGCCGTCCTGGTTTGCTGTAGCAGACAGCATTCCTACATTATTAAGCTTTGATTTCTTACCGAGGAGAATAAGCAGAGCCATTAACAAACCTTGAATCAATAAGCTTTGTCATCAGACCAAGCCGTCTATTGACTTCCCCCTCCCTTTTTGGCGAGGTGAAACTCCTATGTGCTTATGTATCACACTGGTGCCAGGAGACTTGGTCACAATGAAGCCTTTATTGGCGTTTCAATCCAGAGGCTCCCTTTAAAAGGCAAGAGTCGTCATTCATTTGTTTCATTCACATCCAGGTTTTAAATTTCACAATCACTTCCAATGGAAAGCATAACTTAAATGCTGCAGGGCAAGATAGCAAATGCGGGAGACAGCCAGTCCCCACAACCATTCTACTCGCACAAAACAAGACCAGTCTTCCTTTCCCAGCGGTGTGCGGGATAAATTGGTTCTGTCCACACATGTCTGAATTTTGCATGTTGCCATTCAGTTGGTTCCAGTTTTTGGCGGGCCCTTGAGCAGGTAGACCTCCCTCCGTCCCACCAAACTTGTCTTGGCAATGGGTAGGGCATGCGACTCAATATAGTGCCCTGCAGTAGGGGCACATAGTCGTTTGGTAATGAATGAAAGATTTAGCCAAATGAAGCCCTACAGTCAACATTAATCCCATGAGTAACAATTGGGCTTGTTTTCAACAGCTCATTTGTCCCGGTCACTTGGGGATAGGCAGTGGGCCTAAATTTTGCAGGTGCCTTCTGATGGCTACCACTTTATCTTCCCAGAATGCCCCAGAAGTTGCCACTTTGCATGGGTATTGCTGGGAGAAAGGGGTTGCTGCCACCACCCATGCAGGCTGCCATGTTCCTATGATGGCTGCTGTTGGTTTTTTTTTTATCAACCATTAAGAGATAGAGGGAGAGAAGAAATAAGTTGGTTACAATATTGAATGATGACTTCCATCTCAACCACCGATGAATGCTCCAGAATGAGGCAATATCTAGAGCAACGTCTTCCAACCTTGGGTTGCCAGGGGATTTTTTTGACTACATATTCCATCATCCCTAGACATTGACTTAAGCTGTCTGGGGCTGATGGGAGTTGTAGTCCAGTAGTGTTTGGGGGCCCCTGGTATGAAAAAGTCTGCTTTTATACTGCTGTTCACCACCTTAGTGTTGTTGACCAACAACACTACAGCACACTTTCTACTGTTCAAATTAGAAACCAAGTTATGTACAGTTCAGGAAAATGTGAGCGTGAAAGCTTTGCTTTCAGCAGTTTAACTTTAAAGTGGTGTTTGCGGGGAGGCAGAGAATTCACCTTCTACCTGGGCATGGGGTGAAGCCATCAGGTACCTTATTTTTTGCTCTATAAGACTCACTTTTTCCCTCCTAAAAAGTAAGGGGAAATGTGTGTGCGTCTTATGGAGCGAATGCAGGCTGCTCAGCTATCCCAGAAGCCAGAACAGCAAGAGGGATTGCTTGTTTTCACTGCGCAGAGATCCCTCTTGCTGTTCTGGCTTCTGAGATTCAGAATTTTTTTTCCCTTGTTTTCCTCCTCCAAAAACTAGGTGCGTCTTGTGGTCTGGTGCGTCTTATAGAGAGAAAAATACGGTAATTGCTCTGCCACATACCAAACTATGATGCAGATATAATCAACCCACATTTTCTCTTTCCATAGAAGTCCACTTTCTCATTGGGTCTTTCTTTGACAGGAAGGGCCATAGCTCAGTGGTGGAGCATCTGCTTTGCATGCAGAAGGTCGCAGGTTCAATCCCTGGTGTCCCTACCTGAAACCCAGGAAAGTCACTGTCAGTCAGTGTCGACAGTGCTGATCTAAATGGACCAATGGTCTGACTCGCTGCAAGGGAGCTTTCTGTGTTCCTTTTTTTCTAAGCAATGGGACCTAGGACAAAGTTTAAAAATAACGAAAAGCTCAGGATTCTCAAAATAGTACAATCCAGCTGGATTCTGTGGTTTTATTGTTGCCAACTAAATACCGGGCAAAGCAAAGTTGGAAATTGTGGGTGGCATCTGTGATAACGTTGCTTCTTTCCGTAGCTGTATGTTACGCTGTGTCTCTTCATTTCTTTGCAAGGATTTTGACCATCACTGCCCTTGGGTTAATAACTGCATAGGACGGAGGAACTACCGATATTTTTTCCTTTTCTTGCTGTCCTTAAGCGCCCACATGGTTGGAGTGTTCAGCTTTGGGCTTATCTATGTTTTACACCATGCGCAGAAGCTGGGGGCGGCACCCACAGCCATCACGTATCCTTCCTTCGGTGTTTGGGATGTTCAAGAACTGTGCAGAAGGAACCGGGCAGATGGGGCCTCCCTTAGGACCTGCACAAACAGCTGGCCCTTCGGTCATGGTAGTTCTATGACTTCTCCCAGCCGCATGGCCGGTGATTGGGGACGATGGGAGTTCTGCAGCCCAAATAGCACATGGAAGGTCCTAGGTTCCCCATCCCTGGTGCAGATGTTTTACGCAGCTGTCAGCTAACATGGCATGATGCAGGGTCCAAAAGCCCTCCTGGCCTCCTCTGTTTCTGCTGGAGAAAGGCTGTGGCCCAAAGCTAGAGAACCTACACTGCCTGTAAACGGTGCCAGGTTCGATCCTCAGCATCTCCAAGGTAAAGTAAAGGTAAAGGGACCCCTGACCATTAGGTCCAGTTGTGACCGACTCTGGGGTTGTGGCGCTCATCTCGCTTTAGTGACCGAGGGAGCCAGCGTACAGCTTCCGGGTCATGTGGCCAGCAGGACTAAGCTACTTCTGGCGAACCAGAGCAGCGCACAGAAACACCGTTTACCTTCCCGCTGGAGTGGTACCTATTTATCTACTTGCACTTTGATGTGCTTTTGAACTGCTAGGTTGGCAGGACCAGGGACCGAGCAATGGGAGCTCACCCCGTCATGGGGATTCGAACCGCTGACCTTCTGATCTCCAAGGTAGGGCTGCCCAAAACTCCCATCTGAAATCCTAAAACGCTGCTGCCCATCAGTGTAGGAAATACTGAACTAGATGGACCAGGAGTCTGACCCAATATAAAGTAGCTTCCTATGTTCATTTCTCATATTTCCAGCTGGGCGCAAGGCGAGTTGCAAAGCAGCTGCACTCGGCGTACTAGCACACTCCACCGTTCACCCTTAGCCATGCTTTGGCTTAGTGTTTTGTTTTGAAACAGACCAGTCTCTCTCCCAGCTAGTGCAGAGTTTTCCCTTTCTTCCTTCTAATTCTGTTCCCTTTTGTGTCTTGTTTTCTAGATTGTGGGCCTGCAGGCCCAGGGCCTGATAGTTTTTATTCCTCTACAGTTCTTAGTGTATTTTTAGGCACCTTTATCAATAATAAATTATGATAATTAAGAAGAAAGCTAAGCAAAATCTCTGTAGTCAAAGGCAGTATACCACCGACTGGTATTTGTCAGAGGACAAACAAATGGGGGGAAATAAGTTTCACTGGGTCTTCCCTGCCCCCAAATGGAGGACGATTATATTCCAGGTTATTTTTTCTTCTCCTTCAGTCATTTCGTCATCCTTAAGTATAGAATTTCCTTAATGCTAGCATACAGTATGGCTGTCATGTGTGTGGCGGGTTTGTTCTTTATTCCAGTCATTGGTCTCACAGGTTTCCATATTGTTTTAGTGGCCCGGGGACGCACTACTAATGAACAGGTAAGATGACATTATTATTATTATTATTATTATTATTATTATTATTATTATTATTATTAGCAGGAGTAGTAAAAATGTATACCCTGCCCTTAGACTGCATTAGTCAGGCAGCATACATGAAAATATTAAAGATCACCTCCAGATTATCATTATTTTGGGGGAGGGATTCAATAGTGTTCTGGAAATTTGGGTTTGCACAGTTAAAGTCGCACTCTGTTGTGCTCTGTTGCAACAAACCTGCATTTTCATTTGACTTTTTCCACTTATGAAGGTGACAGGGAAAGGCACAAAAAAGCGTAAGGTAACGATTGATTAGCGTTCAATAAAGAGCAGACATCTTATCATCTCCAAACAAGCTCTGTATAAGCAAAGCAGAGATGGATGCTCAATAAACAGTTTGCCTAGAGGAACTCAGCGACGCAATAAACACATTCAAAGATGCAAACAGCAGATAGATAAAAGCAGGAATTTGCATGGTAATGTATATTTCCATGGAAACATGTGGCCCTCGAGGTGTGCTTGAACTGCAGTTCCCATCAGCCCCTGCACATGCAATCAATGGCCAGCGATGATGGAAGCTGTAGTTCGGCAACACCATTTCAAAACTTGACTTCCTTCCCCCTCTTTCTGCAGTTCCTTACCTTTATTTTTAATATCTTCTGCCTATCCAAATTAACTTGATTTGTTCCTTTATTCATCTACTTTAAAAATATACTCTTCCATTCTTTTATACCATTTCCATTCTTTTATAAAAAGTTTGTTATCTTGATTTCTTATTCTTCTGGTAAATTTCACCATTTCTGCATATTCCTTAAGTTTTTGTATCCATTCTTCCTGCTGGGACTTTTACTTCTTTCCATTTGGGGGCAAGTAACATTCTTGGTGCTATAGTAGCATTCATGAATATGTTTCCATACAGTTTGGGTAGTTCTGTCCCTATAATTCCCAAAAGGAAAGCTTCAGGGTTTGTTTGTTTTTACAAACGTTATTTTAAACACCCTTTTCCATTCATTATATATCATTTCCCAGTAAGTTTTAGCCTTACTACAAAACCACCACATATGATAAAAATAACCTTCTTTCTCTTTACATTTCCAACACTTACTTGATTTAGATTTATACATTTTTGCCAATTTACTCGGTGTTAGATACCATTGATATATCCGTTTCATATAATTTTCTCTTAGGCCATCACATGCTCTCAGAATTTTTCACTGAACTTCTGCTGCCCACCATTGCCAGTAGGGTTTATGTAAATAAAGCTGAAAAACAGCTTTCCCCTACATGTGGGAGGAAAATGGGATAGGGTATGGGGGCCTTAGGGCAGGGAAATGACAGGCAGGGTAAAGGAAAGTAAGTACTCCCTCTCTCCCCAAGGAGCTTTGCTATTTAAATTTTATTTTAAAGGCATCTAGGAACTGCTGTGGGCTGCTGGGAGACGTTTATTGTAGTCTTTCCCCAACTTAGTTGCCTCTAGATGTTGGTGGGACTACAGTTTCCACCATCCGTGACCACTGCTCATGCTGGCTGTGGCTGATGGGAAATGGAGTCCCAACAAACATCTAAGGTAGGCATGGCCAAACTTGGCCCTCCAGCTGTTTTGGGACTACAGTTCCCATCATCCCTGACCACTGGTCCTGTTAGCTAAGGATGGTGGGAGTTGTAGTCCCAAAACAACTGGCGGGCCAAGTTTGGCCATGCCTGAACTAAGGGGAACCAGTTTGGGGAAGGCCAGTCTTTTCTGGCATGTAGAAATTCTGGAAGCACCGAGTCGGCCATTGCTGGAAAGAGGACGCTGTGCTAGATGGATCTCTGGTCTGAGCAAGCAGGATCCTTCTTAAGGTCTTACGATATGGGGCACAGGTGATCAATGTGTTGTTGGTTTCTAAAGGGTTGATTGATGCTTCATGTACCTGTTCAAAGTGCCCTGAATGTTATAATTCCAGGTGACGGGTAAGTTTCGTGGGGGAGTAAATCCTTTCACTCGAGGATGCTGCGGTAATGTGGAACACGTTCTCTGCAGCCCTCTGGCACCCAGGTAAGCTAGGAGGAGAGACATATGAAACTGTAGCTACTGACCAAGGGTGAATCCCCACTGTGTTTTTATTGTGTGCAAAAGTCAGCTTTGGGCCTGGACAGCCTGTTTCAAATCTACCTCCTTGACTTATTCACATGTGGTGGGTGGAGGGTACATATCAGAGGCTCAGAAAAGGTTTCGCCTCTCTTCTCTCACATAGGAGGTGATGCCTCTTCTAAGATGATGCTAACAACCTTAAGGTTTTCTTAAAATATACTTGTATTAAATAAATATAATCCTGCATGTTTCACCGGAGGTGTCATCTTAGAAGAGGCAGGAGAGAATGCCTCTCCAATAATGATGCCTTTCTCATGGCAGGCATCATAATCTAAAAACAAAAATTATATCCTATATACTTTCCCCCTCTTTAGAATGATTGCTTTTTCTCCAATTTCCGTTGTATTCAGTTTTAATGGATTAATCAACTAAAACCATATACTTTCTTCCTTCAAAATGAGTGTCGTCCCCCCCCCCCCCCGCCACCGCCAATTTCAATTGTAAGCAGATTTAATAGATCAACAAAAAAACCATATACTTTTTTCTCCTTTGGAATGATTGCATTTTCTCCAGTTCCCAGTGTACGCAGATTTAATGGATTAATCAACTAAAATCATGTCCTTTCCCCCTTCAGAACAATTGTTTTTTCCTCCAATTTCCAACGTTAGCAGATTTAATAGATTAATCAACAAAAACCCATATACTTTTTTCTCTCCTTTGGAATGATTTTCTCCAATTTCAAACGTATTTATTTCACAACATTTTGATGCTGCTTGATTGTTATAAAACCCTAAGCGCTTTAAAGTTCACAGATGTAATGAATTATCTAAAGCCCATAAACAGATCTGTTAAGGCAGAATCTGATGAGAGTTGTAGTCCAAATCATCTGGATGTGGGCACCAGGTTGGGGACAGCCGAAGCATGTCAAGAAGACTTTGTCTTCAAAGGAGAATTGCTTACATACTTTCTCAGGTACATTGTTGAGCCAAAGAAGAAACAGCCCATAAGTGTGAAACCACCGTTCCTGAGACCAGACTTAACTGAGCGACAGATCACAGTGAAGATAAGCGATAATGGCATCCAAGCCAATCTCAACCGGAGCAAGGTAAAGCATTCATGGCATCACAGATTTCAGGTCCCTCCAGATTGGTGGCGGCTTGGGGCAGGTATATTCTGCAACATGTCATTGATGCAATAATAGGGCACGAGTGATGGGTTGTTTTCCTTGTTCTACGATTGTTCCATTTGTTATTCTATAATTCTATATTGTTGTAACGCACCCTGGGACCTCATGGTGATAAGTAAAATACAGTGGTACCTTGGCTGTCAAACTTAATCCGTTCCGGGAGTCCGTTTGACTCCCGGAACCGTTCGAAAACCAAGGTGCAGCTTCCAATTGGCTGTAGGAGCTTCCTGCACTCAATTGGAAGCTGTGTCGGAAGTTCGAGTTCCAAAAAATATTCGCAAACCAAAACACTTCTGGGTTTACGGTGTTCAGGAGCCAAGCTGTTCGACAACCAAGGTACCACTGTAGTGCTAGACACTTGAAACTGATAGACATGGTTCATTCAGGACCATTAAGTTAAACGGAATGGAATTTAGCTGGATGCAACCCACAATAAAATAAATAGTTTGGACCTAACCCTTTAATTGTATTTGCAATCAGAGTGGTTTAAAGACTGAGTTTTCCTTTGAATGCTTGTTTATGGATTGAGCTGGAATTCTAACAGGTACTAGAGATGCAGTCGGAGGGAAATAATAATTTCAGGCTAATTACTTGAAGTAAAAATGCTTGTGTGTGTGTGTGATGCATAAATATATAATCTCATTCATTAGTTTGTTTACTAAGCATGTTGCTACCTCTCAAAGCTAGTAGGAAAACAGATGGAAATGTGATCAAAAGATTCTAGGACTGTGTGTGCACTCCTGTTACCGTATTTTTCGCTCTATAAGATGCACCAGACCACAAGACGCACCTAGTTTTTAGAGGAGGAAAACAAGAAAAAAAATATTCTGAATTTCAGAAGCCAGAACAGCAAGAGGGATCGCTGCGCAGTAAAAGCAGCAATCCCTCTTGCTGTTCTAGCTTCTGGGATAGCTGTGCAGCCTGCATTCGCACCATAAGATGCACACACATTTCCCCTTACTTTTTAGGAGGGAAAAGTGAGTCTTATAGAGCAAAAAATATGGTAATTCTGCATCCAGTGAACTCCACTGCAAGTTTGAAAAGAATCTGTATCTACCCTGTATCTGTCTTGCTGTTTCTTATGAAATGCTGCAAGCTGGTGCCCACACATACACACACACCCTGGACACAAACCAGTTTTGCTCTGAATTGAGAAGAACAACCACCTAGCTGCTTTTTAAACCAGTAATGTGTTACACAGCCTAGTAATTCAGGGATATGTATTCTGGGGGCTCCGTGCACTTACGAACCAAATCTAGGAGAAATCCAGGCACTAGCTCATGAGACTGACTTAAGTGTTTTCATCTGCACCCTGACAATTTGGAGAAGTAATTCGAAATATTGCCAAATGCCTGCAAAATGGCATGGTCGGAATCGACCTCCTTACTTGAAGAGATTGCGCGACTTCTATGCCACACTCTCTGGTATGGTATAGAAAGACCTCATTTGCTTTGTGGTTATTTTCAGTCTAAAGTTAGCCTGGAAGGGCTGGAAGATAAAACCATGGATATTCAGCCTCCTCTACCCCCCAAAGGAGATTCCAGCAAGTACAGTGAGCTGGGGAGCAGCGAAGGTACAGTACCCTGTTTTGTGCTTTGTACTTTTAAAACCAGGGAAAGTATCTTTGGTCTCTTGAAACTTCCTTTCTGCTAGAATGTGAAGATAGGTTGAGTTGGTAGCTGTGATGCAGAAAACTCTGTCCAGTTGGCAGTGGGGACATAGCCAAGCACATGTTTCGTGTGCACAAGGTCCTAGGTTAAATCTCAATCCTCTCTGGTTAAAAAGATCTCATTGTGGATATTTCACCCGTCCCATTGCAAGAATCTCCTGACAATGTTTTCAGAACGGAGGGCCGCTCCAGCCTGACTCTGTGGGAGTCTGAGTGTTATCTGTCTAGAGATAATAATAATAATAATAATAAATTTTATTTATATCCCGCCCTCCCCAGCCACAGCCGGGCCCAGGGCGGCTAACAACAATCAAATAATAATCACACAATCTAAAAATATTTCATTATAAAAATTAATTAAATCAAATTGATGGCAACCAATTAAGCAGAATTATGTGCAGGTTGCCAGAGGAGGGAGTCAGGCTGCGCCCTGACCAAAGGCCTGGCGGAACAACTCTGTCTTGCAGGCCCTGCGGAAAGATGTCAGGTCCCGCAGGGCCCTAGTCTCTTTTGACAGAGCATTCCACCAGGTTGGAGCTGCAGCCGAGAAGGCCCTGGCTCTAGTTGAGGCCAGCCTAACCTCTCTGAGGCCTGGGACCTTGAGGATGTTATTATTTGCAGACCGTAGGTTTCTCTGTGGGGCATACCAGGAGAGGCGGTCCCGTAGGTACGAGGGTCCTAGGCCGTATAGGGCTTTAAAGGTTAAAACCAGCACCTTAAACCTGATCCTGTACTCCACCGGGAGCCAGTGCAGCTGGTATAATACCGGATGAATGTGGTCTCGCAGCGAAGACCCCATAAGGAGTCTCGCCGCGGCATTCTGCACCCGCTGGAGTTTCTGGGTCAGTCTCAAGGGCAGCCCCACGTAGAGCGAGTTACAATAATCCAGTCTGGAGGTGACCGTCGCATGGATCACCGTGGCTAGGTCAGGACGAGAGAGATAAGGGGCCAACTGCTTAGCTTGGCGGAGATGAAAAAATGCCGCCTTTGTTATAGCTGTAATCTGCGACTCCATAGAAAGGGAGGTATCGAAGATTACACCCAAACTCTTAACGGCCGGTGCTGGCACTAATTGCACCCCCGCAAGAGATGGGAGTTGCCCCCTCGATCCCATATCGTCCCGCCCCAGCCAGAGGACCTCTGTCTTCGAAGGATTTAACTTCAACCGGCTCCCACGTAACCATCCAGCCACAGCTTCCAGACATCTGGTCAGTGTGTCTGGGGCCGAGTCAGGATGGCCATCCATCAACAGATAGAGTTGGGTGTCATCAGCATACTGATGGCAACCCAGCCCAAAACTCCGGACAAGCTGGGCGAGGGGGCGCATAAAGATGTTAAAAAGCATCGGGGAGAGAATTGCACCCTGAGGCACTCCACACACCAAGGAGTGGCGTGATGACAATTCCCCCCCAAGCGCCACCCTCTGTCCCCGACCAGAGAGAAACGAGCGCAGCCATTGAAGGACTGTGCCCTGGATCCCCACGTCGGCAAGGCGGTGGTCCAGGAGTTCGTGATCGACCATGTCAAAGGCTGCTGACAGATCTAGAAGAATCAGCAGCCCTGACCCGCCTCGATCCAGCTGCCTGCGGAGATCATCTGTTAGGGCGACCAGAGCCGTCTCGGTCCCATGACCAGCGCGGAAGCCGGACTGGAATGGGTCCAGAGCAGATGTTTCATCCAGAAACCTACCAAGCTGTTCAGCAACCGCTCTCTCAATCACCTTACCCAGGAATGGAAGATTCGAGACCGGGCGGTAATTGGATAGATCTGAGGGATCTAATGATGTTTTCTTTAAGAGCGGACGCACCACCGCCTCCTTCAGTTCCCCTGGGAATATCCCGGTGCCAAGGGACAAATTGATGATATCCCCCAGGGGGCCCCGCACCTCGTCTGGACACGCTCTAATCAGCCATGACGGGCACGGGTCAAGAGGACAGGTGGTGGGCTTTCCAGCTTGGAGGAATCTGTCCACATCGGCTGGAGATATCCGGTCAAAGTGGTCCAATACTGGACCCGAGGACAGTCGAGGGGCCTCCAGTTCCTTTATTGTATCCAAATTGGCAGGGAGGTCATGGCGGAGCAACAGGACCTTCTCCGCAAAAAAGCTCGCAAATGCCTCACAGCTGTGTGTCAGATTGTTATTTAAATTTGGCTGTCCTTCAAGGGACGTTAAAGACCGAATTATACTAAATAATTGCGCCGGGCGAGAGCTAGCGGATGCAATGGAGGCCGAGAAGTAAGACTTCTTAGCAGCCTTCACTGCCATCTCATAGGTTTTCATAAAAACCCTATAAGATGTTCTTGAGGCTCCGTCACGGGCACCCCGCCATACTCGCTCTAGCCGTCTGAGGTCCCGCTTCATTTTCCGAAGCTCCTCGGTAAACCAGGGAGCCCGGTTTCTGCGAGGTCGCAGAGGGCGCTTAGGTGCGATCTCATCGATGGCTGCCAGGAGCTGGGTATTCCAGCCCTCAACAAGCTCAGTCAATGAGTCGCCAGGGGGAGCAAGGTCCCGCAAGGCTTGACGGAATCTATCCGGGTCCATCAGCCTCCGCGGGCGAGCCCAAATCGGCTCGCCACCTAAGCAGGGTGGGGGTGGAAAGTCAATCCTGGCTTTCAGAGCGTAGTGATCAGACCATGGCACCTTCATCGAAGGAGACATGATCACATCTATACCGGCGCCAAAGATCAAATCCAGCGTGTGGCCTGCTTGATGTGTGGGGCCCGAAACAAACTGGGAGAGCCCTAGTGTCGCCATGGAAGACACCAGGTCCAGAGCCTGTGAGGAGGGAGTGGCATCAGCGTGGAAGTTGAAGTCTCCCAATACCAATAGGTTAGGGAACTCCAAGGCCTCCAAGGTTAGGGAACTCCAAGGCCTCTTAAGATGACTGCTTAAGCAACTGTAACACTCATGCAGTCCAGTAGCCTCTGTTAGTTTCTAGTTCATTTTTAGTTTGCAGTAGCTGTAAAAGAAGTTATGCTTCAGAGCCGTCGTCCGTGTAGTTCATCCTCTGCTGTGCTCTGCTGACTCTGGCAATGAGTTTGGTGCTCACAGCTCAAAGTTGTGAGTCCATTGCACTTAGACCTGCCCCTCTGCAGCGGAAGGTCTCTGAAAGTGCTTTCCCAGCTCACCTGGCCCAGTCGGGGTTGAAGAGGTTGAGCCCAGTCGTTGGCACCGGCTCAAAGGTGAAGCTGACACTCAATGCAGGTGGTGAGAAACACCTTTATCCACCTGAAGCCTTAGAGAGCTACTGCCATTAGGAGTAGACTGGGCTCGCTCAATCAGTGGTCTGACTTGGTATAAGAGAGTTTCAGAGTGATGTTATATTGGGGGGGGGGACCCACCACTTGCAGCGTTAGACCACATCTTCTAACTAGCCCTCCAGATGTTGTTAGACTCCCAGCTTTCGTTATCCCTGCTGACATGCTCATGGACATCAATGCTGAAATGAGTTAAGAGTCGAACATCTGGGGGGCCCAGGTTGGCCACCCCCCACTTTACAGGGAAGGGCCACCTCTCAGTGGAAGAGCACACACTTTTTACCTATTAATAATCCATTTTTCATATTCCCTTATAGTATTACAGCTTAACACCACTTAATTTCTATCCAACATCCTTCTAACATCCATTAATTTTACAATATTTCTGTAAATAGTCTTTAAATTTCTTCCAATCTTCTTCCACCGACTCTTCTCCCTGGTCTCGGATTCTGCCGGTCATTTCCGCCAGTTCCATATAGTCCATCACCTTCATCTGCCATTCTTCCAGAGTGGGTAGATCTTGTGTCTTCCAATACTTTGCAATGAGTATTCTTGCTGCTGTTGTAGCATACTGTAATGGGATGATTAGCTGCTTGTGCGTAAAATCGTGCTCCCTCAGAGTTTGTGCGGCTCCACAAACCTCTGTGTGTGACAGAGCTCCTCAAACATGTCTGCTCTAGTCACTCGTAGAGTCTGACAGTGGCTGTCTGCGGAAGCGCTTCCAGCAAAGAAGCTCCTTAACGGAAACGCGTCTCCTGGACTCACGGCGTGACAGTTTCCGGCGAGGTGTGGGTCTCCCTATGGGAGACTCAGATACCTCCCCACTGTTCTCGCTGGAAGCGTCTCTGAGCCCTCCCTCCTGCTCGCATTCCCTCAGAGATCCACTCCTCACCCTGCTGGTTCCTGCTTCAGCTGTTGAGTCTCTTTCTTCCTCCCTGAGCCCCTCCACCACCTGATGCTCCGATGGCAGTTCCCTGACATCCACCTCCCCTCCAGGGCCCCCCTCACCCCCTCCCATTTCCTCTCCTCTGGGAGGTGAAGGGTTAAAACCCCGAAAAGAATCTTCTTCATCTTCAGACGTCTCGAACAATTCCCTCCATCGATCGCCGTCCTGGCTCGCTGAATCCTCCTCCTCTTCGGAATCTGTGAACCCCTCCAACTCCTCTTCTTCGTCGGTGGTGGCAAAGTATTCCCTCCGGAACCTCGCTACAGGCTGAGGTTTACGTGGGAACCTCTGATGAAAAGTTTCTATTAAAACTTCGTCATTGACATCCTCTGCCCTAACCCAGGTGTTTTCCGACTCCGGTTCCCCTTCCCACATTACCAAATACTCTACTTGATCTCCCTTCCACCTGGAATCAAGGATCTCCGCTACATGGTAGCTGTGTTCCTTCTCCTCCATTGCTGGCCCCCTAGTGACCCTCCCTTCTCTGTCCCCTTTATACGGTGACAGCAACGACCTGTGGAAAACTGGGTGCAGCTTCATGTGGTTCGGTAACCGGAGTCTGAAAGCCACTGGGTTGACCTGCTGCATGACTTCAAATGGGCCCAGCCTTTTGGGTCTTAACTTCTTACAACCCCCTTTGAATGGCAACCCTTGGGTTGACAGCCACACCTGGTCCCCCACCCTAATGCTTTCACCTTCCCTTCTGTTTTTGTCTGCCTGCCTCTTATATTCCTCCTTAGCCCTGTTTAAGTTGAGTTGGAGCTGGCGCTGGATCGCTTCCATTTCTTCAACGAACTGTTCTGCAGCTGGAACGCTCCAGTTCTCCCCTTCCCCCCCTGGGAAGGCTCTGGGATGGCACCCGTGATTAGCCAAAAAGGGGCTCATTCCCGTGGACACGTTCTCTGCATTGTTGTAGGCAAATTCTGCCAACGCCAGCTTCTCCACCCAATCATTCTCTCTGTCATTCACATAACACCTCAAATATTGCTGGAGAACACCATTAGCTCTTTCCGCCTGCCCGTTGGTTTCTGGATGACGGGCCGTTGAGAAATTAACCTCTACATGCAGTAAGCTCATGAGCTTCCTCCAGAACCTGGAAGTAAATTGTTTCCCTCGGTCTGAAACCACCCTCAAGGGGGCGCCATGCAACCTAAACACATTTTCTACAAACAATTTAGCTGTTTCTTCTGCTGTGACCGCATGTGAGCAGGCTATAAAGTGGGCCATTTTAGTTAACAGGTCTACCACAACCATGATGGCTGTTTTCCCTCTAGACCTTGGCAGATCAGTCATGAAATCTATTGCCACTGCTTCCCATGGTCTTTCAGGTGTGGGTAGTGGTTCTAATAAACCTGCCGGTGCCCGCCTCTCCCCCTTGGCTCGTTGGCATTGGTCACACCCTCTCACATACTCCCGCACCTCTTCCCTGACCTTGGGCCACCAAAATTCCCTGGTAACCAGCCACATGGTTTTGTGTTGCCCAAAATGCCCTGCTGTGGGGCTATCGTGCAGTTGCTTGAGTACCTTCTCCCTCAATTCCCCTTCGGGTATATATAACGCTCCCTTGTAGTACAATGCCCCGTTTCTCTCCTCAAAACCCCCGGGTTTGTCTCCCTCCCTCCTGAGACCCCTGAGTTTGTCCTGGGCGTATTCATCATGCACCGTTCCCTCTACCAATTCCCTTTGCCCCACCAATGCCGCCCCACACACCCAGCGGTCCTCTGGAATGACATGGGTCTCTTCGGGTGCTCCCTCCCCCTCCAAATATTCAGGTTTGCGTGAGAGAGCGTCCGCCCTAACGTTCTCTGGGCCTGGCACGTAACAAATCTCAAAGTTAAATTTGGAGAACTCCTGGGCCCATCTCAACTGCCGTTGGTTGAGCACTCGCGCAGTTCTCCAATACTCTAGATTCTTATGGTCCGTGCACACTTGCACCTTATGTTGTGCACCAATCAGCAGGTGCCTCCATTTCCGGAAAGCCTCATGAATAGCAAGAAGTTCCCGGTCGTACACCGTGTAGTTCCTCTCGGATTTGTTCAGCTTTCGCGAAAAGAAGGCACACGGTCGCCACTCTGACTCCTCCTTCCCCGGCTGCAGAAGAAGCACCGCCCCTATGGCTCTGTCAGATGCGTCTGTTTCGACCCTCAGCTTCTTTTGTAAATTCACATGCAGAAGTTGTTCTTCTGAGGCGAAGGCCCTTTTCAGTTCCTCAAACGCTCGCTCCGCCTCCGCCGTCCATACAAACTTCTTTTTACTGCTGAGACAGTCCGTAATGGGCGCCGTCAGGTGGGCGAAGTTTCGGATGAACTTACGATAAAAGTTTCCAAACCCTAGGAACCTCTGCACATCCTTCTTGGTTTTGGGTGTTTTCCATTCCAGCACTGCCTGCACCTTGCCGGGATCCATGGCCAATCCCTTGTCTGACAGGCGGTACCCCAGGAATTCCACCTCCTTGGTATGAAACTGACACTTCTCCAGTTTCACCCACAGCCTGTTGGCTTGCAGCCTGCTCAACACTTCTCTGACGTCTCTCACATGTTGCTCCTCATTCTCCGAATACACCAACACATCATCTAGGAAGGCCACGCAATTCTTGTAGAGCAAAGGACCCAGTACGTGGTTCATAAAAGATTGAAAGCACGCTGAGCCTGCTTGTAATCCAAAAGGCATAACAAGATATTCAAATGCCCCCAAAGGGGTAAACATGGTGGTTTTCCATTCATCCCCTTTCCTTATACGTATCAGGTTGTACGCCCCCCTTAGATCCAGCTTTGTAAAAATATTTCCCTTCCGCACCCTGGTCAAAATATCATCAATCCTGGGCATAGGGAAAGCCACTGGTTCTGTCACTGCATTTAACCGCCTGAAATCACATACAAGTCTCGGCTTGTCCGTGTGCTTTTTATCCACAAAAAACACTGGGCTACCCCCCGCTGCTTTGGACTCTCTGATGAAGCCTCTCTTCAGGTTCTTGTCAATGAACTCTCGCAACTCCTGCATTTCTCTGTCTGACATGGCATACAACTTGCCTACAGGAAGCTGTGCTCCAGGGAGTAAATTGATCTGGCAATCAAAGGGCCTATGCGGGGGTAGTTGGTCAGCTTCCTTCTCGCTGAACACGTCGCTGAGATCTGCATACTGTGGTGGTACCTTCACCTTCTCCATTACTTCTGTCCCTGCTAGGGTGGCTGGGGCCCCTGCTGAACCCTTTTCCCCTTTGCAGTGTTCTAAGCAATGTGCTGAACCAAAGGAAACCACTCTTTGATGCCAGCCCACCAGCGGATCATGTAGCGCTAGCCAGCTCATTCCCAAAATAATGGGAGCGCCTCCCAAGGTGGCCACATTAAACGCTATCAGTTCTGTGTGCCTTGCCACCCTCATTATCATTGGGACGGTCTGCAAGCTGACTCCTCCTCCCAACAACTCCCTGCCATCGATCGTGGTCACCTGCAGGGGGTTGCTTAAAGGGATCGTCTGTATCTGGTGTTCAGCAGCAAACTCCTTGCTCATAAAATTGCAGGAGCTGCCTGAGTCCAACAGCGCCTTTATTTTTAGGGGGTGTCCATTTTGCAGCTCTAGCGACACTTCAATCACTAGAGCAGGTTGAGGAGCTTCTGGCACGGGCACTTTCACTGCTCTTTGGCCTGGCTGCAGTGCCCCGACTGTGGCAACCAGGCGTTGGCTTTTACCTGCTCTGTTTCTCCCTGCTCTCCTCCCTCAACAGCTCCCACCATCCCTTGCCATTCCTTCCTCTGGGGGCAGACTCTGGCAAAGTGGCCTGGCTGTTGGCAGAGATAGCATTTCCGGGCGCCCTTTCCCTCCTTCTTAGCCCCCTCACTGGGTTTTGAAAATGCGCGCGCGCGCGCTGTTCCGATTTCCATCGGCTCTGCCGGCGGGAAAGCTGGCTCAGGAATGTCTGGAATGCGGAACTCCTTCCAACGTTCCCCTCTCCCTTCCCGCCTCTCCAAGGCTCTTGCCTCCTGACGCGCTCCTATGGTCAGCGCAGATTTGGTCAGCTGATCCATAGACACCGCCCTGGGGCTCCGGGACAGCTCGTCTTTCACAGCCGAAGAAAGACCTTCTTCAAATAGCATCTGAATGGGTGCCGCCGATAAATCCCAACCCAATCTGTGAACCAGCATGGTAAACTCAGTCCAGTACTCACGGACAGATCGGCTTCCCTGCTTGCAAGCCATTAGCTGTCTGCGCACCACCCCTTCCTCAATATCGCTGGAAAACATGATATCCATTGCACGAAAGAACTTCATCGTGTCCTTTAGGACGTCATTGTGCGTTGCCATTAGGGGTCGAACCCAGTCCCGCGCCCCTTTCTCAAGATGCCCAATTACGAAAGCAACTCGCGATTCCTCATCAGGGAACTCATCAAACTGCACATTAATGGCATATTGCATCTCTGTCCTAAAGGCATGGTAATCCTTGGGGTCCCCCCCAAACTTCTGCACCAATCCTGGTACCTTTCTGGGGAATTGAGTGGCTCTCCCCTTCTTGTCTGCATCCTGAGCCCTTCTCTCCTCAAGCCTCGCCGTCTGCAGCGCAAGTTGGACTTCCAACGCTCGGTATCTTTCTTCCAAGCTTGGACCAGCTCCAACCCCTGCTCCTCCGGTTCCGGCTGGGTCGCTCATGATGCTTTCTCCTGCACAGGCAGCGTACAGAGACTGTCAGACTGCTGTAATGGGATGATTAGCTGCTTGTGCGTAAAATCGTGCTCCCTCAGAGTTTGTGCGGCTCCACAAACCTCTGTGTGTGACAGAGCTCCTCAAACATGTCTGCTCTAGTCACTCGTAGAGTCTGACAGTGGCTGTCTGCGGAAGCGCTTCCAGCAAAGAAGCTCCTTAACGGAAACGCATCTCCTGGACTCACGGCGTGACAGTTTCCGGCGAGGTGTGGGTCTCCCTATGGGAGACTCAGATACCTCCCCACTGTTCTCGCTGGAAGCGTCTCTGAGCCCTCCCTCCTGCTCGCATTCCCTCAGAGATCCACTCCTCCCCCTGCTGGTTCCTGCTTCAGCTGTTGAGTCTCTTTCTTCCTCCCTGAGCCCCTCCACCACCTGATGCTCCGATGGCAGTTCCCTGACACATACATAAAAAAAGTTCTGTCCTTCTTTGGCACCAATTGGCTGACTATGCCTAGGAGAAAGGCCTCTGGTTTCTTCAAAAAGGTATATTTAAATACTTTTTTCAATTCATTATATATCGTCTCCCAGAAAGCCTTAATCCTTGGGCACGTCCACCAAAGGTGAAAGAATGTACCTTCAGTTTCTTTACATTTCCAACATTTATTATCGGGCAAATGATAGATTTTTGCAAGCTTGACTGGGGTCATGTACCACCTGTATACCATTTTCATAATATTCTCTCTTAAGGCATTGCATGCCGTAAACTTCATACCTGTGGTCCATAACTGTTCCCAGTCAGCCATCATTATGTTATGTCCAACATCTTGTGCCCATTTAATCATAGCAGATTTCACTGTTTCATCCTGCGTATTCCATTTCAACAGCAAGTTATACATCTTTGACAAAATCTTAGTTTTGGGTTCTAACAGTTCTGTTTCTAATTTTGATTTTTCCACCTGGAAACCAATTTTCTTGTCCGAATTATATGCCTCCATTATCTGATAATAATGAAGCCAATCTCGCACTTATTGTAATTTGTAATTTAACGTTACAATATTTTAAGATTAAAGACTAGGATAAACAAAGAGGGTAAGGATTTGCTGAACCAACAAACCGAACTGGAATACAAAAAAGGGAGGCGTGAGGAGGTCCGGGAAACAAGCTAATGAAAAATAAGTAATGGAAAGATTGAGTTGTTTTTAACCATTTTTTTTTGTATTTTCTTCTTTTTTATTTTTTATTTTGTAATATTTTGAAAATATTAATAAATATTAATAAAAAAAGGAAGACCACACACTTTGTCAGCAAATGGTCCCAAGTTCAGTTGCCGCTATCTACAGGGAAGGACGCGGGTGGCGCTGTGGGTTAAACCACAGAGCCTAGGACTTGCCGATCAGAAGGTCGGCGGTTCGAATCCCCACAACGGGGTGAGCTCCCATTTCTCGGTCCCTGCTCCTGCCAACCCAGCAGTTCGAAAGCACGTCAAAGTGCAAGTAGATAAATAGGTACCACTCCGGTGGGAAGGTAAATGCTCTTTTCCATGCGCTGCTCTGGTTCACCAGAAGCGGCTTATTCATGCTGGCCACGTGACCCGGAAGCTGTACGCCGGCTTCCTTGGCCAATAAAGCGAGATGAGTGCTGCAACCACAGAGTCAGCCGCGACTGGACCTAATGGTCAGGGGTCCCTTTACCTTTACCTGTTACAGGGGAGGTTTGGAAAGACCTGTGTGGAGTCACTGCCAGGCAGTGTGGACAGTATGAAGCAAGATGGACCCGTTTTCTTGCTTGGTAGAAGGCAGCATCCTATGTACAGTGGTGCCCCGCAAGACGAATGCCTCGCAAGACGAAAAACCCGCTAGACGAAAGGATTTTTCGATGTGCTTCGCAAGACGATTTTCCCTATGGGCTTGCTTCGCAAGACGAAAACATCTTGCGAGTCTTGTGATTTTTTTCGCTTCCCCCCCTTAGCTAAGCCGCTAAGCCTTTAATAGCCGCTAAACCGCTAATAGCGCTAATCCGCTAAGCCGCTAATAGGGTTGCTTCGCAAGACGAAAAAAACGCTAGACGAAGAGACTCGTGGAACGGATTATTTTCGTCTTGCGAGGCACCACTGTATTTTATATAAGAGCTAGCAACCTACACTGTTCAAATCAAGATGTGATTCTGCGGGTGGTATTCAGCTAATTTTTACTCAGAGTAGACCTGCTGGCATAAATCACTGCAACAAAGTTAGGCTCATTAAATTCAGCAGGTCTACTCTGAGTAAAACTTAGTTGAACGCCAACCTGCATCTCTGCAGTTTATAGTTCTCCAGCTGGTGTTCTCCAATATGCCTTTGCCGTTCCTCTGGGCCAGCCCCTCTTTCATTTATAGAGTAACAAGATGCAAAGAAAGACAGGGATCTTTAATTGTAGCTATCCCTATGCCAACATCATCCAAATCCCTGTATGGCAAAACTGGACCAGCCAAAATGGCTTCTTTGCTTGTACAAATAATAAAAGGTAAAGGGGGAGCCATGTTCTCCATTGGTCTTGGTTGCTGTGTCTTCCAATGTTGATATATTTGGGGGTTTTTGTCCTGGTATTTTCTCTTTATGAAGGTAGTTGGGTGTCTTGGGTGTCTGTCTGTAGAAAAGTAGGGTATAAATTGAATCACAGAACATTCTGTTTTCACAGCTTCCCCTAACTTTCCTCAAGCCCCTGATTCATTTCCTAGACGCCCCCTTCTCCTCATCTTATGACCTTTTTGACTGCATTGTCCCTCTGAAGAGCCAAACAAATCAGCCAATGGCAGCAAAAGACTCTTGCCTGCTTCACCTGCTCTGTTCCATCTATGCCAGTCTCTGCCAAACATTTTATCACCACCTCCAAATCCCTTTGCACATTGTAACATGAAGGGGCTGTAGCTCAGTGGCGATTTCATATGCTCAGTGTGAATTATCCAAGGGAACACCTTGTTTATCCAGTGCTACTATGCATGTGCTTCTTTCATATGCTTGCACATCAACATGAACAAATTATTGTCTTATCTGTGACTGTCCCAGCTTGCCTTGAGGTTCCCAGGGGAAGCTGGGTTGAAGTGGTGGAACTTACTAGAAGAGCAGAATCCTATCGTCAAGATAGGTTACAAAGGATTGCAGCAGGCAAGCAAAGCACAGTCTTTCAGGACCCTGGACAGATCACTATGGCAAGGGCTGGCTGGAGCTCACCCAAGGAGAGCTGTTGTCTCAGCAGCATGCTGAGGCCTTATGAAGGCTGTGACTGGTCTGGACCTGCTGTTAACCCCTCTCCCTCTGAGGATAGGATTTAAAGGGGCATTACCTGAAGCTGCAGGTACTAGCTCCTATGGCATGTTGGGGGTGAGGACTCCATTAGTGGGAGAGAAGCCGTCCACGTCAGGAGCCTAGGAGCCACGTAAAGCCATGTCTTCTGGCCTTGTAGGTCCTGGAGTGAGGAGGCCGCTGATCCTCTACTTCAAAATAGGGCCTCTGTTCTGTCTTTTAAACTTGAGTGGCACTGAATAGTAAAAGACACTATACCTTGTGGAATAATATATGATGTCTGTTTATATATCAAAACTGAAGAAAGCCAAAGGGGGGCAGGTTGAAGCCAGAGAACGTGACTTAGTGGAAAGAAAGAGAGTAAGTGAGTTTTCTTTCTTCTTCCCCACAACCAGAGAGCAGCCTTTCACCCAAACTGATGAGCCCTCCCACACCTGCAATGTACAAGTATCGTCCAGCTTTCAGCAACGATCCCAAAGTGCACTACCACGGAGCATCCGAACAGGTGAGCCTATCAATAGTTTGCAGTCTTATGGACACTTAACTGGGAATACGACCCTTTTGAATACGGTGGTGCTTACTACCAGGTCAAGAAGCACAGGATTACATTGTAGTAAAATAATCAAAAAGTCTTTCCAAAACCAGCAATTATGCAGGAAAAAATCTGCATGAAGAACAAATTTGAACCTCAGAAAATTTTTATCATTCATTTCACTTCTGTATTACTTTATATTTTTAAGGAGGGGAGATCTCAAAGCAGTTTACAAACTACATTAATTCATCAAATCAAACAATCCAGTATAAAACATTACAGAATAAAGTAAAATATAAAGTATACATTCCAAGCAACATAATTAAAAGGGAACTAAGATATTATCTTAAAAGATTTCCAAATAAAGCATTAGAAAAGGAGGTCAAGGACAGAATGCACATTTAACGCAGTAAAGTTAACAATATATATATATATATATATATATATATATATATATATATATATATATACATTTCAAAAGAAAACTTAATTAAAAGAAGTCAAGTATAAAATGCACATTTAAAACAGTATAATTAGCAAGAGAATAAAATATTTTCTTAAGCAAAATACATATCTGCTTCTGTTGCTGCTAATCTTGCCAATGGTGGTTCATGGCAGGCGATGACTTGGCAGCCCAGGCTCGATGACCTGGGTCTGCCCTAAGAGACAGCCAAGATTATCTCTGTTCTCTTCAGCAGCCTCAGATTTTTCAGCTGGAGTCAACCTGGGCTCTGCCCTCCCAGGCCAGCAAGGGAGGGAGCAAGTCTTTCAGGTCTCACAGCTAAGATGGTCTTTATTACATTTTCTAGCAAGAAGAACCAGAGGGGGAACTTCAGAAATGGACCTTTCTGTCCCTCCCAATTAGCTACAGAGCTACAGTGCGGGCCATTTTATTTTTTACTCTCTATGAGCTGAAGTTTCTTCTCCTCGCATAAAGCAATCCCTCCATCCTTTTTAACTTTAAAACTGAGGCAGAGACACCGAGCGAGAACTTTGGTTTTAAGAAACATGCAGGGCTTTTGTTTTTTTGGGATTGGAGTTCAGTGTGGTGACTCATCAGTCTCTCTAAGGGGACTTGTCTGCTGGCTGATGGAGGGAGAGCTTTTGAAAGGGAGCCTTGCGGTGCAAGATTACAGCACTGAGTTAGCCTTGGCTGAAAAGCTTATTATCTCAACCGCTTCACCTTATTATCTTGACAAATGGCTTGCTGCTTCCCTCCGCTATTGCTTTATGTGTGCTTCGGCTAGTGCTGAACTTGTAGCCTGGAACTGAATAGATCAAGCCGAATATAGGTAAAAAGCAGGATTGTGTATACTATGTGGAGCTTCCATGCTGATATGCCACAGAAACAGGATGCTGAACGTTTGTCCAGTCCAACAAGGATCTTTTTGTGTTCTTACAACTTTCTGTATATTGCAGTCCTGGGCAAGAAAAGCAAGCAAGCACAGAATTGCAGCTTTTAGCACAGAATATTCAGCATGATACAAGGGACGCGAGTAGCGCTATGGGTTAAATCACAGAGCCTAGGACTTGCCGATCAGAAGGTCGGCGGTTCGAATCCCCACGACGGGGTGAGCTCCCGTTGCTCGGTCCCTGCTCCTGCCAACCTAGCAGTTCGAAATCACATCAAAGTGCAAGTAGATAAAAAGGTACCGCTCCGGCAGGAAGGTAAACGGTGTTTCCGTGCGCTACTCTGGTTCGCCAGAAGCGGCTTAGTCATGCTGGCCACATGACCCGGAAGCTGTACGCTGGCTCCCTCGGCCAATAAAGCGAGATGAGCGCCGCAACCCCAGAGTCATCCGCGACTGTGTGGTGTAGTGGTTAAGAGCGGTAGACTCGTAATCTGGTGAACCGGGTTTGCGTCTCCGCTCCTCCACATGCAGCTGCTGGGTGACCTTGGGCCAGTCACACGTCTTTGAAGTCTCTCAGCACCACTCACCTCACAGAGTGTTTGTTGTGGGGGAGGAAGGGAAGGGAGACTGTTAGCCGCTTTGAGACTCCTTCAGGTAGTGATAAAGCGGGATATCAAATCCAAACTCTTCTTCTTCTAATGGTCAGGGGGCCCTTTACCTTTACCTTTATTCAGCATGATGGCCATGTTCCACCTCTGCTCTTGGAGGCAGTATGCCTCTGAATACCACTTATTCGTGGGCAGAGTGCCGTTGAGCTTAGGCCCTACTTCTGTGCCTGTCACAGGCATCTGATTGGCCACTTGTGAGCACAGGATGATGGACCAGGTGGTCCTCTCACCTGATCCAGCTAGCTCTTATGTTCTTATCTACCCCCACAAAGCAGGAGAAATGATGCCGCTTACAAGTGGGGAGGGCTTGTTGTTTGACTCTGGTCCTGCTTCTCACAGGCATCTAGTGGGCCATTGTGAGACTAGGATCCTGGACCAAGGGGTTGGGCCAGGGGAGCTTTGGCCTGATCCAGCAGGGCTGCTCTTATGTTCTTAGAGGGGTTAGATAAATTCAGCAGCCTATGCAGTCAAACAGGTTGGGAAACAGGTTTAGGGCCTTCAAATCCCTTTGGCCCCAGTAGACCTGAGGGCCCCACCATCTCCACCAAGGACTTAACAATGGGCATTAGATGTATTTGATCTGCATTTTAATGAATGGAATAGAGTGAAAGGTTATGTGTCTTTGAGTCATGTGGAGCATGTATGTATGAACTTAACAGTGCTCAGCTTATTTTTTTAGTTGCTGCTCTGTTAATGTTGTCAATATTGTTGTTATAGATCATAAATGCCGTATTGATTTGTGAATCATACAGGCAGCTCCCCGTTTGTTCGGGGGCTACGTTCCAAGGCACTGCACACACCAGTGAAATTGTGTATAATTGAAATCCATTGAAAAAGCCTGCAAACGCCCCGCCTCCATTCTGCCCTTTTAGTGATGTTTCAGTGATGTCTTTATGACGTTTTAGGGTCACTTCCAGCGCAATGCGTGTATGCACAGTCGTGTGTATATTGAACACAATTAAACAGGGCGCTGCCTGTATAATATTGACCTTTGCTATAATTATGACATTGATCTTATTTTTTAATTTGCTGCTTTGCTAACAGGGTTTTACAGATTGTACTTGTTTCATTGGTGATTTTTAAATTATTTTATATGATTTATGCTTAATTTGTGGTGCTCTTGTTATGTTACTGCTATTTATTGTTTGTCGGCCAATTTGGGATTTATTTGAATGAAAAGCAGCATAGAAATTCCATCACTCCATCAATCAGTTACCATGGCCAATGGTCAAGGATGATGGCAGGCTAGCAATATCTAGAGCAGCGGTTCTCAACCTGTGGGTCCCCAGATGTTGTTGGACTACAACTCCCATCACCCCTGAGCTCTGGCCCTGCTAGCTAGGGGTGATGGGAGTTCAACAACATCTGGGGACCCACAGGTTGAGAAAGGCTGATCTAGAAGGTCATGAACCCATCATCCCTGCTACAAAACCTTTATTCAGAAGTTGAGATTAGGAGAACTGTACATTGAGGGCAAAAGAGATCTGTTATAGATTGAGATGTGGGAACAACCATCAACATTTTACTGCTCCTGACCTGTCTCCCCTCCCTCTTCATATTTACTTTTCCATCAGATCTCCATTCAGGAAGGACACAAGCCAGGATCTGTGATGGAGGAGAATGACAGCAGCCTCGATTACCAGTCAGAGCCCAGCCTGGATATCCCGAACTACCGGAAGAGTTCCCTTCACAAGACTTACCAGTCTTCCCCGCTGCAGATAGATTCCTTTGCTGTCAACTCGAGGTCTTTGAGCCTGAAATCTGCCAGCAGGAGAGGAGGAACAGACAAAATGCCCCTGCATCCCATGAAGTCAGAAGGGGCCACCTCCACACCTTACAAAAGCATCTTTTCCCCCAACTCCCTCTCAAACAGGAATGGGAGCTTGTCGTACGACAGCTTGCTCAACCCCATGTCCCCCTCAGGGAGGAGATGCATAGCTCATTCCGCCGTGGGCTCCGTTGGGTACCACTCACCGTATTTGTCTGCCAAAATGTGCCACCTGCGGGGCAGGGAGCTTCAGCGCGTGCCCCCACAGAGCTTCAGCCCTGTGCTGGGCAGCTCGGCCCTGCACCCACGTGACCCCTCGCCAGTGCGCTACGACAACCTATCGAAAACAATCATGGCATCCATTCAGGAAAGGAAAGAAATGGAAGAGCGAGAGAAGCTCCTCCTCTCTCACCCGGACTCGGTGTTTGCAGACTCTGGTGTGTACGACACCCCTAGCTCCTACAGCCTTCAGCAAGTCAGCATGCTGTCAGAAGACCCCCGTAGCATAGTCATGAGGTATGGCTCAAGGGACAACCTGATGACCGGCAACAGCTTTAGCGTGAGGAATCCTGTGCTGCAGGCATCCGTTTCTTCGCTCTCAAGTGCGATGACCAGAACGTCAAGGACTTCCACTCCTTCCCTCCAAGCTGACCTAGCCAATAACAATGTCCAGGCCCATCAGGCACTGCAGGGCAGGATGAGCAATGGCTCCTATAAGTCACCCAGCCACCAAGTCCCATCATCCCCCGGGGGGATTCCCAGGTCGCCCTCTTATGGAGGCCCTAAAGCTGTCTCCTTCGTTAACACCATGGAGATAACAGAGGCACAGCCTATGGGGACTCCAAGGTACGGATAAGCTTTCATATCACTGTTGTTGTTGACAGCAGGCGTGCAAGAAAAAGGGGGAAGAAGCACTTCAAATGAACAAAGAGTGCTTTGGTGCTCACTGATGAAAGACTTGTTATTATAGCTCAGTGCCTTTCAGAATAAAATAAAAAAAAGCAAAACTCCTTGAGCTTGACATATCTCTCTCTCTTTCTCTCTCTCACACATACACACACACACACAGAGAGAGAGAGAGAGAGAGAGAGAGAGAGAGAGAGAGAGAGAGAGAGATTCTTAAAATCTAGCCAACTATAGAAACATCTTGAAAAAGGAGTACAGAAATAACTAAATGATTAAATCTTTGTCCACCTTTTTCAAGCTGTTTCTGTAGTTGGGTAGATTTTAAAAGCAGAAGTGGGCCCCCCCCCATTTTTTAATGAAAATAAATAAATTCTCAAGCCTCTGAAGCTTCTAAGGAAGGCACTGAGCAATATAATTAAGGGCCTTTTTATAACATCCCATGGAGAAAGAGGCAGAACTCATCTGAAGTTGCAGGACCACGGATAGCTCCAAGTGAGCAACGTGCTCCAACAAGGGTTGGGGATCAGGCTGAGGCCTTGGGAAATGCTGTCCCCAGGCTCTGCCCCCTGCTGGGGAATGCCATAGCTTTCAAGGGCCAATCATGTGATCTAGAGACGGGCACTTCTCTGTTCCATAGCCTCCCTCCTGGTGCCCTCCTTGCATTGCTGGCCCAGCGGCAGGCAAGGGGAGGCATCTGGCTCCAGGCTCTGATCCTACGGGCCCTGCTGTTCTGAGAGGTTCTTCTGGGAGCTCCTGTCTGACAGCCTCAAGCACAGTAGATTTCTGATCTCCAGCAGTCAGCTCACAGCCCTGAACTCTTTAGCTGGTGCCTCTGACTCTCTGTGCCTGGATTGCTGGTGAAACCAGGGGTTAAGACACCACCTGTGGCACCCCTGATGTCTGCGTAGAGGTGCTGCATATAGGATTGCAGTGTTAACCATTAATTAGCTAATAATTAATTAATTAATTATTCCACCTTTCTCCTAGTTCGGGACCTAAGGCAGCTCGCAATATGAATTAGAAACAGATACGGTGGTTTTTTTTTATTTTAAAAAAATCACCCACCCATTATAAATATATTGTGACCTGGATCTAGGATATCTGCCGGACCAATTCTAACCCTATATGAGCTAACGTGGTAGGATTTCTTTGCCTAAAGATATGCGGTGCAGGCAGCAGCTCGTTTTAAAATTGGAATGACAATTCCTGGGATAGTTCCTGGGAAATGTAGCAGTTTAATTTGAATGATGTGTGGGAACGTGCAGTTTTTTAAAACAACAACAACAACTGCATTTTGCCCTGTTTGCATTGGAGTAGAATAACATTTAGGTTTCCCTGATAGGTGTATGGAATCCTCCTCTCCTCACACCTGTAGGTGGTGGACCTGGCATTTCTGAAGCATTTCATTCTCATGTAGTATGTTAGAGCTTGTCTTACTGGACGTGGAGAAGGCAAACATGGGTTGAAATACTTACTGAGCCATGAAGATTACTAGGTGGCATTGGTTCAAGGGCTGACCTACCACTCAGGGCTATTGTGAGGATAAAGTGGGACAACCTCATGTATGCCTTCTTCAGCTCCTTGGAGGTCAGGCAGATAACATTAAGAAATTACAGTGGCAGGACTTGGTATGTTTGTGTTTCTCCTGAAACCGAAGCCTGGCTTCCCCACCACCTTTGACAGCTAGATGAGATCAGGGCCCTGCAGGATTTAACTTCCTTCCGCAGGGCCTGTAAGACGGAGCTATTCCGCCTGGCTTTCAATTTGAACTTAGCCTGATCTTTTATTCCCCTTCCTTCCCTCCCCGTTTTATGATGATTACCCGCTCTGGGATCCCACAGCTAATTCTCCCCTGGTCTCCTCGCTGGCCCAAATAGGACTAATTTAGCCAGCTAGCCCTGGTGATCATCTAATGTTTATTGGATGGATTTCCCCCTTAAACTGATTTTTGAATTCTGAATTTATTGTTCTTCACGTTTTATACGGTATTTTATGCTGTTTTTTTGTTGCATCAATTAAGTGTTTTAAATTTGTTGTTAGCCGCCCTGAGCCCGGTTTTCTGAACCAGGAAGGGTGGGGTATAAATAAATAAATAAATAAATAAATAAATAAATAATAATATCAGTCAGCGAATCAAGTGCAGTTCATTAGACACTGCCTTTTGCCATACTTCAGCCGAGCCGCCCGGTTTTGAAAAATGAATAAAATGGCACATATCTGTTAAATTAAATGTATGCCCATCCTTCTCTCTTCTTAAACCAGATTATATATTTTTTTAAGTGTTGAGTAAAAACTGCTTTGGGTATGTGGGTGAGTGATATTTCAGCCAATCAGTCCTGTACACAACATGTTTTTTTCCCACCATAAACACATGGAGCCATTTTCTTCTGAGCTAATTTCATATCACAAAGCTGGAGAACGTGTGGCCCCCCAGATGTCGTCGTACTGCACCTCCCATCATCCCCAGCCAGCATGGCCAATGTTCAGGGATGATGGGAATTGTAGTCCAGTATCTAGCAGGCCACAGATTCCCCACCCCTGCCATAGGAAAAAAAGCTGTCTTCGTAAACAAAACTCAGTGACTACAACAATGGTTCATATTAGGTCTTTCTGTCTCCTAAGCAAGTGGCTCTTGCGAATGTGTTCTCTTGGCTGTTCTTTGCGGAACCAGAGCATAAACAACCTCTTGGAAGTTTATGTTGAGCTTTGGCTTCTGTTGCTTTCTGTCTACTAACTCCCAATCCCATTGTCTTTCTTCCAACACAGGGAAGACATCCAGTTGAAGACACCTCACAGTAAAATTAATGGACAGCCAAAAGGAATTTCCAGAGTAGAGTGTCGGCTAGGTTCAACGTCTAGCTCTCAGGGGGCCCCCATGAGTCCTGCTAGACACTCAAACGTTAAGAAAGTGTCTGGAGTGGGTGGAACAACCTACGAAATTTCAGTATAAAAAGAAATTCGTAATATAAAGAGCCATCCGCAAACCCGGCCATGAAGCTAGGTGCACTGTGAAGAGTCACACAATAATGCCAACAAGATGAAAAGTAGGAGCAGCAGCTGATGGTGACCTTTCTGTATTATTTTGTGTTGTTTTTATTAAAAAAAAAATACATACACACAATCTTTTTTTTTTCCTGGCCAAAAACCAGCTGCAGCCTTATTCTTGAAGGAATCAGACTTTGTACAGCTCATTGGAAACTATCCTGAACAGACAATTGGGAACTAATTTAACATCTGCTGACGTATGGCACCACAATTCAGAGGGTTTTTTGGGTTTTTTGTGCGTGGAAGAGAATGGGAAAGCTATTGTGCGTTTGTCTCTGTCCACCAAACCTTGTCATGTGGACATTGTCGTGCTGTGGTCTAAAAACAATTTCATGTGGGCTTAGTGTTTTCTCTTAAACTCTCCAGGGTTGATGGAAAAGAATATGAAGGAGCGGCTGAGCCCAACAAGGGTTTTACATATTTGGGTAGCGGGTTTGGCCTACAAGTGATCAAACTGTTCAATTGTTTGGAGAAATTGAGTATGTAGCAGACTGTTGCCCCCAATCAGCAGGGTTGGCTTGTTCCTTGCCTACAATGGTTTCTGGTTCATTTCCGGGGAGAATGCAGATTCCTTGTGCCTGTCCTCATGTTCATGAGGACAGATCTGCTTCTTCCATTGGAATGAATGGGGAAGCTCACAGGTACATTGAAGGTCATGCGCACAAGTGACCATGTATGGATCTCTGCATTGGTGAGCAAACACATGAGGAAGACCTCCCAAGTGATGTTGATTGTATCCCTCTTCAATTGAAGGAGGCTAGTGGGTTCACCAGTAGTCATCCAGCAACCATCTTGGAGACTGGTCTATATGGGCAAAATAAGGAAAGGGGCGGTTTCTTAGTTACCCTATTGCCATTTGTGGTCGTGTAGGAGATTCTGTGTCAACAACTGCATCTGTCCATGTCCTAGAACCATTAAACAAGTAAGGACAGTTTTCTTCCTTGGACAATTTTAGGTAGGTTTTTTTTAAAAAAAGAAAAAAGCCTGTCTTGCTCAAGAGAGAGAGAGAGAAAATCAAATATTCGGATGGTAACCTATTAATGTAAACAGCCACCCTCCTTCCTCCTCTTTTTGTGCTACTGGAGATGGGCTGTAATACAATGTGTTGTCTTGCACAGGTGCAGTGTGTATAATCTCAGTGCAAGGTATTATATGATCTGTCGAAATTTGCTGTGTGTGTGTGTGTGTGTGTGCACGCACAGGATTGCGTGCGTAACTGATAGTGTGTGATTGTCAGCCGGGCACGTGCCTGTAGGAGATAAATTTTATTGCTTGCCTGATGATCAGTGAACGCTAAATATTTAGAGACAAGTCAGGTATATTCCAGTGCTGGTGCTCACGCTGGCTAGAGCTCCCATGAATGGGAATCTGGAGACAAAAGGAAATCCTCAAGCGACTTGTTTACAAAGATTCAAGATGTTCATTCTCTGAATTAGAAAGTGTTTCTTGTCCTGCCGCCCCAGAGTTGTCAATCACGGACACTATTGGATTTGCACGTTTTTAGAGAAAAGCAAGTTGAAAAAGCATTGCATTTAGGGACCTGATGCTTAACGTGATTGCCTTAAACCTTTCTTTTTTATTATTCAAATGATTTCTTTTATAAGTGTCCCTAAGTGAAGGGGTAAGAGTTTTTAAAAGTTTAACCTCTACATCCAGGTGTATAAATGAGAGGTGACACCAGAGACCATTTGCAGGAGACCTGAATGAGATCGTGACTACAGTGCTGAGTAGGGAGGAGGTAAATCCTGTTCTATTTACCAGTTAAAAATGGCCTCCATTAAGTTTATATTTGTTCTGCACAGGGAAACCTGGAATTTTTCACTTGCAGCACAACCACCAGCTACAAGGCAAGGGAGTCACCAAATAATAACTGAAACAGTGATGTCAGGTGCCAGTCGAACTGGTAGGGTAGAAGGCAGGGAGGCCAACAGTAGGTGGCGCCAGAGCAAATGACAAGCAGAGCCAACTTACTCTATTTAGTCCCTAGCCTCCTCCCTACTGTGTTTTACAAGGGCAACAGTTAGACTAGGGCAGAGGAAGGTGACAGTCGGGGCAACCCCTGGATTGGCTGTAAGTAAGGAGGCAGGTAGGGATTGGCTGAGGGCAGACTGAGGTTGGTGGGGCAGTACCCCATTCGCCCTAATGGACCAACAGCCATTGAGTGGAAAAGTTAGCCCCGGTTTCCTCAGCAGAAGACGGAAAGATGCCTTATGCCTTGTATGTGTTCATCTAGTATTATCTGCCCTGACTGTCAGCGGCCCACCAAGGGTCTCAAGTAAAGAGTCTTGCCCATTGGCTGATCCTTCCACCCAAATCTTTTTCAAGCTGCAGGTACCTGGAATTGATTCTGGGACTGTCTCTACCACTAAGCTAGGATCTCACTGCAGCGCCAACAATCCTGATCTTATTCTTGCCCCCTCCCTGCATTGCTGCATTTAACCACGCACATCAAATTAACTAAACGTGGCAATAAATACAAACACACACAACTTCAGCGGACCATGCAGCCAAGTCACGTCCAGCCGACTCTCGAAACAGCTCTGCTTTCAAAAACTTGAGTGTTTTGTTTTAGCATATTTAGGCCCTCTCAGTCGAGAGCCCTTCAGCCGGCACTGGCACCCTGCAAATTCACACAGCTGGTGACAGCCACAGCTGGCTTCCTCTCTGCAGAGTGGTTTTGATAGAAGAGGCATGGATCCTTCTCTGGGGCATGCTTCTGGTTCTTCCGGTCAACCACTGATAATGAATGGGATCCATGCAGGCGGGGAGTGGTCAAGTTAATCCTTTCCTCCTCTGCTGCCACCAGAGGAAAATCCTTAATCTGGAGGTGACGTTTGCATTGGAAGGAAAGTTACCATTGATATCAATGGTGGGATTTCCTCCCCAAGTCAATGCATGCTTCAGAAGTAGGAAGGACCCATACTTCAGTGGTGGAACATATGCTCTGCATGCAAAAGATCAGGTTCAGACCCCTCATCTTTGGGTGGGACAGCGACAGAGCCCTGTTTATAATCCTGTAATGCTGTGACCAGTCAGTATAGACAATACTGAGTTAGATGAGCCAATGATCTGACTCAGTATATGGCCTTCCTAAGAAGGTTTTCTCCCCAGGATGGCCACATCGCAAGAGGAAGTTGAATTCCCCCCTCCGCTCTTCTCTTAATCCCATTATAAATGGGTCATATTCCGCCCCCAGCCTCCAACTGATGGATTTTGCATTTGACTAAACCTGCAGATCAGATGCAAAGATGTATTCAACACCATGTCTGGTTTGAACCTTCAGTGCCTTTTAAGTTTTCTTCTCTCATCCTTGTTTCATTATTTTCCCAACTGTTTTGGTTTCTTAGATAAGGGGAGCGGGGGGACTGCTAAAAGATTCTAAAGAGGAAACAAAAAAGGCTGCAAAGGTTCCAAGTCTAAACTGCAGGCAACCCCCCAAAAAAAGTGTTTCATGGGAATGGTACAGGATTTTGCACCTGGATAAGCACATCGCTCTATGAGCACTCTGGATCAGGAAATGTTTCATGGCACCTGTGGGTTTGTTTATTTGTTTTGTCATTAGTCTTCGTCTTCTGAAGCCAACTAGCCCTGTGGTTCTGTCTGCCTGGGGTTCAGCTAAAGGGTCGGCGCAGCGGAGGCGATTTCTCAAACTACAATTTTGAGACTCAGAAGCATCATTCTTATGTTCACTGAAAGGTGCAAGGATATTTATTAACAGAATGATGAACTACCGAGCGAAATTTCAACAGAACATGTGGCCAGTTTTATGCCATCTCCAATTTGGAAACAGCGCAATGTCTAGCAAAACGAATACAATCTACTCAGTGCGCACCAAAATGTGTGGCATCCTCTGATCCTGCCTTCTGAGAGAACAAGGGTGGAGGAATCATAGAAAACTGGGGAGGTGCAGATGGAGGAATGTACATGTGTACAGCTGCATCACATTCCATCATGTATGTGGTATGTATGTGTGAGTGGCTGTGCATGCACAGATCTGCCGCCCGAGTGCATGTATGGTTCTGGAGACTTGTGTGAGCCTGCCCTTGCTTTCCTGTAACTGCACACAGGATCACAGCCTGGGGCTGGAAGGCTCATGCCTGCAGACTTCACATGGGTATACGTGCCAACAAAATATATGGAGTTAGTTTAGTACCAGAGCATGAACTTGGTCCAAGTGTTTCAGCTGATCAGACTCATAGAACAGCACATGGAAATTAGACAATGAGTTAGGTAAAGGGACCCCTGACCATTAGGTCCAGTCGTGACTGACTCTGGGGTTGCGGTGTTCATCTCACTTTATTGGCTGAGGGAGCCAGCGTACAGCTTCTAGGTCATGTGACCAGCATGACTAAGCTGCTTCTGGTGAACCAGAGCAGCGCATGGAAATGCTGTTTACCTTCCCGCTGGAGTGGTACCTATTTATCTACTTGCACTTTGACATGCTTTCGAACTGCTAGGTTAGCAGGAGCAGGGACCGAGCAATGGGAGCTCACCCCGTTGCGGGGATTCGAACCGCCGACCTTTTGATCGGCAAGTCCTAGGCTCTGTGGTTTAACCCACAGCGCCACCCGCGTCCCATAGACAATGAGTTAGCCATGTCCATTAATTTCAGTGGGTCTGCTCTGAGTGGGGTTTACCATTGGATACAAGCTGTGACTTTGCACTGTGCTGGTGGGGTGGTTAAAATTGTTAGTTTAAAAATGGGACAGTGAAAAGCAACAGTGGTGTGCAGAGGGCTGCCTTGGGATATTGGAGCATCCGTATTGATAGTGCTTAGTGTTCGAAGACAGGATGTGTGTAATTAGACTACAATGTCACAGCAGGCAAGGGGGTGAGGTCTTTCCTTTCGCTGGCACTGGCAACCTAGCACCTGATCCTTTGCATAATAAGCAAACTCCATGATTTTAGGGGAAAGACAAATGTAATGTTTAAGAAGCAATGCGACTAGCTTGGGAATCCTTTTACCATAACCATAACGACTCCAACCATAACGACTCCTTGTCTCCCGGGCAAAACTCTGAAACATAATAATTCTGAAAGTTTGCAGCCAAAGCTGGTTGTCTGTTCATGATGCTGATTGGCTGGCTTTCCATGACATCAGCAAGAAATTTCTCCCTTCCCAATTCTTTGGGATAGTTTGCACCTACAGCAACAACAGTGGGAAGTCTTGTGGCACCTTATGTTGTGGCAAATACATTGTGTTAGAAGCATTCATGGCCCCAGAGCCCACTTCTGCCCTGCAAAAGAAGATTAACTGGTGCTTGGAGATTATTAGAGCATATAATTCCAATTTTACTTCATCTGCTTTGGTAATCTGTTTGTTTCCAGGCTCAATTTAACGTGGTGATAATTGGCCTTTGAAACCCTAAATGGTTTAGGACTGGATTATCTCAGAAGCTATAGTACCTGCTTTTGTGTGAATCTGCTCAGGCTTTGTAATCAGCCTTACAGACCCTGAATCTCTACAATATTGTCCATATGTGAGATCTGGCAGGGAGTGCAGGGCATGAGATACAGAGCCTTTTCTGTGCTGGCACCACAATGAAGAAACTCCTTTTGGGCCAAATTTGTTAGGCTCCCTCTGTGCCTTTCGATGGATGGTAAAATATTTTAATTCAAGCTAGAATTTAATTAGTGATTAGCATTAGTAATTTAATTCATTATAGTGTGGGTCTTTTCCTGGAGTTTTAGTACTGTTGTCTTTTGATTGTTGTTTTGATGGAGGTATTATTCTACTGTTTTGTTTTTGGTAAGCTGCTTTTGTTATCTGTTCATTGTTTGTATTCTGTTCTGTTCCTAAAATAACTGTGCAATCCTATGCATGCCTACTCAGAAGTAAGAGAAGCAAGCCCATTGGTAGGCAAACTAAGGCCCGGGGGCTTGATCTGGCCCAATAGCCTTCTAAATCCGGCCCACAGATGGTCCGGGAATCAGTGTGTTTTTACATGAGTAGAATGTGTCCTTTTCTTTAAAATGCACCTCTGGGTTATTTGTGGGGCCTGCCTGGTGTTTTTACATGAGTAGAATGTGTGTTTTTATTTAAAATGCATCTCTGGGTTATTTGTGGGGCATAAGAATTCGTTCATATTTTTTTTCTTTTCAGAATATAGTCCGGCCCCCCACAAGGTCTGAGGGACAGTGGACTGGCCCCCTGCTGAAAAAGTTTGCTGACCCCTGCAAGCCCATTGAGTTCACTGGGACAATGCAGCTGTTTATGAGCTTGCAGACTAATCTCATCAGATGCATTGTGAATTCAATGAAGAGGGTTCTCAGGGTCAGGAAAGTCTGTATCCTAATAAATGTGTTAGCATTTAAGGTGCCACAAGATTTATTGTGGTTTTGGCTTCAGTAGGTTAGGGATAGCTAAATCATTCAGTTTCTGGGCCATCTCACTTCCTAAGTGTTCACGCAAGTCCCTTCTGCTGTGCCCTGTTTCTGCATCCATCTTCAATTAAAAAACCACTGCTCAAAGGTTTGCGTTTAAGTACATATTTTAAATATGTATCTTTTGAACACATTTTCTATCAAAATATGCATTCCTATTTTGATATTTTTTTAAAAAAACACCTAAAACTTGAATGCTGCATTGCAAAATTTGGCAAAATGCAAAGACGAATGGCTAGCTGTGTTCCCAGAGTTGTTGCTGTGTACTTAACAGATTTGGGACATGGGCCCAAATACACAGAAATGCATAAAATTAGCATATGCTGATTTGTATGAATAGAGTCAAATTTAAAATATAAATGTCACAAGCTAGCTAATTTCCCACTCATTCCCACTCATTGCACCCAATTCCCCTTCCCTCACCTCCATTCATTAACCCCAAATCATCTCTAGATAAAGCCGTCTCAAATCAATTTATCATCCTCCAATAATAATGATGAGGATGAGGATGATTTACTCAGTAACCTAGGTCACCCCCAATTACCCAACCCAGAAATACTCAGAGCACATAGGAAGAGATTTGAGGCCTTGTCAACTCATCTGTGACAACACCCCTGTTTGTTCCAATCCACACACTAGGTTAGGTAAAAGTAAAGGGACCCCTGACCATTAGGTCCAGTCGTGGCCGACTCTGGGGTTGCAGCACTCATCTCGCTTTATTGGCCAAGGGAGCCGGCGTACAGCTTCCGGGTCGTGGCCAGCATGACTAAGCCGCTTCTGGCGAACTACAGCAGCACACGGAAACGCCATTTAGCTTCCCACCGGAGCAGTACCTATTTATCTACTTGCACTTTGATGTGCTTTCAAACTGCTAGGTTGGCAGGAGCAGGGACCGAGCAACAGGAGCTCACCCCATTGCGGGGATTCGAACCGCCGACCTTCTGATCGGCAAGTCCTAGGCTCTGTAGGTCCAACTCAGTTCTACTCAGAGTAGACACATTGTAATGAAAGCACCTAAGTTAGCCGTGTCCACTAATTTCAGTGGGTCTACTCTGGGTATGTGCACAATCCATTCTTTCAAGCGTCGTCATTCACACTGGTTCATATTGGAACTCACAAAGATGGAATCTTGCCTCAACCACAGATGCAACCAAACTACAGCAGCAGACCCCTTTGGATTTTTTTCCTTAATGTTTAAAAGCACACACAATAAGGCAGCAAATAACTTAGGCACATGGGTGCTAATTGCGGTGCTCTTAAAACTTATTTTTAATATGTAAAAGGGGCAGCTGGTACACAGAGAGACTGACAGCGGTGCCACGTTTTTGATTCACTGCATTGCACTTGTGTCCTTTCAAGCTGTGAAGCCCAAACGGCTGAAAGGCCTTTATCTATTATGTATTGACTTCACCTTTTAACTGATTTAGGATGCAGCCTAGTTTACTGAAATGCCAGCCAAGTGATAGCAGTGCTTACCTGACTTTGTGGGGGGAAATATCAGCTACAGATGATTGGTAAAGGTTACCTTCAGTGTTGCCCAGCTGAGACTTCAGAATACCTGCTCAAAGTTAAGACCATGGGTAGGCAAACTAAGGCCCGGGGGCCGGATCTGGCCCAATCACCTTCTAAAGCTGGCCCACAGACAGTCTGGGAATCAGTGTGTTTTTACTTGAGTAAAATGTGCCCTTTTATTTACAATGCATCTCTGGGTTATTTGTGGGGTCTGCCTAGTGTTTTTACATGTGTAGAATGTGTGCTTTTATTTAAAACACATCTCTGGGTTATTTGTGGGGCATAGGAATTCGTTCATTCCCCCCCAAAAAAAATGTAGTCCGCCCCCACAAGGTCTGAGGGACAGTGGACCGGCCCCCTGCTGAAAAAGTTTGCTGACCCCTGGGTAAGACTATGGACAGTATCTAATGCTAGTCCCATGCAGATCAGACCCATTGAAACTGATGCACATGACTAATTTTGGTGCATTAACTTCAATAGGTCTACTCTGAGTAGCACTTAATTTTTATGTGTGGGTTGGGTGATTCTGAAGCTTTCATTACCAAGCTGCAGTAGCTGTAGGGATAGAGGTTGAAAACTGAATGCATTTGGGGGAGACATATTAGGTTAAGATGTATGATGGATCCGTGCACACACAAGCTGCAAACAGTAGCTCGTTAAATCCAGACACAAGACTCCTCTGGGATGGGGAGATACATTTCATATTAATAGGCTTATGATAGCCCCGGATTCCACCCCCCTTCTTCTTCTTTGAAGTTTGCATTTAAAATAGCCTGAATGGCCCAGAGACAACAGTAAATTATTCAAATCTTCCTGGAAGTCTACATCTGCAGATTAGCATTAACCTGAAAAAGGCAGAGGCACCCAGTTCTGCCCTATTTCTGTCTAATGCTGTGATTCTAAATACATCAGCTAAGAAGAAAGGCCCAGAGAGTTCAGCGTGGTTTTGGTGCACGTACAGGTTAGGACGAGCTTGTCAGGTGTCAATCCAGAGATTCCTTCCGTTTTGCTAAATTTGCCACTGAATTGGGCAGATTTATGGTGGCAAACAGGATTGCAGGGGTGTCTGTGGCAGGTGGGGGAGGGAATGGACAAAAGGTGGAAGGTTGTGGAAAGACAGGATAATTTCCCGAATCAGTAATAGATTTAAATAGATACCTTTGGATCAGCACTTAAGCTTTGGATCTCTTATGGTTCCACGCATACTTATAAAACTTGGGTCACAAACATCAACGGAGCAAGAGGTGGCACATGACACCCTATATGAACAGGGCTACTGCATCCCATAAAAGTTTACAGTTCATAGGTGCCAGTTTTGATTCGCACACAGGCTTTGATCCAGCCAGGCTTGTCTCAACCGAGGTGCTCTGAAGACCTGAAGGGGTTGTTTCTCTGTGTACTGATTTGGTCTCTTTCTCTTTTGTCAGTAATATTATTTATTGCATTTGTTTGTCGCTTTGTTTAAAAAAAATAAAATGCTGCAGGGCAATTTAACAGGAAGATAAAGTACCAACAGATAAAATAAAAGCCAAATAAAATTTTAAAAATGAACACTGCCATGTGCTTATCCAAAAATAGAATTAAAAAATATGAATCCTACCCCACCCCGCTAAAAGCTGAGCACCACAATTAAGGCTAGAATCACGCAGAAGTATGATTTCAAAACCATAACCACCAATAGCCTGGGTAAATAAAAATGTCTTTTAACCCAGTGTCTAAAAAGTGACAATAATGATGCCGGGGCTGTTTCCTTGGCAGTGGGGTGAGCCCTGAAATAGCCCATTCTCCATTGAAAAGAGCCTATTCAGCATCAACTGTAAGCAGGGGGATTTTGGGGAAGGACAGAGCAAGAGAAAATGGAGGGAATTGCTTCTCCTCTTTTTGGTTACCCATTTACCTGGCGATTGCTGAAGCAAAGGGTAAAGGTAAAGGGACCCCTGACTGTTAAGTCCAGTCGTCTCGTTTTACTGGCCGAGGGAGCCGGTGTTTGTTCACAGACAGCTTCCGGGTCATGTGGCCAGCATGACTAAGCCGCTTCTGGCGTACCAGAGCAGCGCACAGAAACGCCATTTACCTTCCCACCGGAGCGGTACCTATTTATCTACTTGCATTTTGACATGCTTTCAAACTGCTAGGTTGGCAGGAGCAGGGACCGAGCAATGGGAGCTCACCCTGCCGCGGGGATTCGAACCACGACCTTTTGACCAGCAAGCCCTAGGCTCTGTGGTTTAGACCACAGCGCCACCCGCGTCCCAAAGCAAAGGGTATCCCGTATTATAAGACTCAGGGCATATGCTCTGATTTCACATACACCCCATTGGATCTTGGCTAACTCTTTTAACTATCGGGGACACAGGCATCCAATCAAGTTCAAGCAAGCTGGTGTGTTTTTCCAGCTCCTGATTGGGTAAAACAAAGGCCGATGTGAGAATGAAGCTACAATCCTATAATCTGGGAGTCAAGTCCCATTGAACTTGGTGGGGCTCACTTGTGACTAGATATTTATGGGATTACACAGTCATTTATTCCGGTTGGTTAAATTAGATGGAGTCACCTATGGGGGCCATAAAACAACATGCCAAAGATGTAACTTGGGTTCCCCTCATTCTGATGTTCTACACCAGACATGGATCCTTTATTATGATCAAGGCAGAATAAGCTGACAATAAATGATTGAGTGCAGGTAAATCTTAGTTTTCTCAAAGCCTGTACTTCAAACACCCTTTCAAGCAAATCTTTGGTGGGAAATGCAAAACAGATGAAAGGAAATGCTTCGCACAGTGTGATAATGGAATATGCAATCGCAAGATGTCTCGGTTACAATCAATGTGGGCAGGGATTGGACAAATTCATGGCAGATCAGGCTATCACTGGCCAGGAGTCATGAGGGCTATGTCACTGTGAGAACAGCATGTTGGACAAGATAGGCCTTTGGTCTGATCCAGCAGGAATCTTATTACGTTCTTAAATGTGGTCCGTACAATTCAGCTTTTGCATTGAAGTCTCCATCTTACTGAAGAAACAGCAATAGTTTTGCATTACAGATTTGGGGTGTGCCATCCCGTCTCCTCCCATCACTGTCATTTCACTGAGTTGGGCAAACTGCAGTATTGTAGCTTGAATTCACGATAAAAAATGCTGAGATTTCTGGCATTATGTGGGTTTTATATTTGCAGGGAGAGAGAGAAAGAGAGAGAGATTAGTTTTGATTTTTTGATTTTTTTTTAACTTGAAGCCTTAACATTTTACTTCTTTGTCTGAATTAGCAACGGAGAACAGTTTATGAGAGACACTCCATGTACTATGTTTCTGCTTGGGTTGAAGACCAGAATTTACCCTGATATGCTTTTTAAAAAAAAAAAAATCTAGTTGATGATGACAAAGTAAAGGGCTCTTGCAATGTTAAGGATGGGAGAACAGAGAACATTCCTTTCGGATATATATTTTTCATGGGAATGGCTGACAAGTTTTCAACTGTGTTTTCAGAGGTATCAAAGAGATTCCCAAGGCCTTTATTATTTTGTATATATATATAAATATATATATAAGTGAAATGAAATAACCTTTCTTTCGGTAGATAACCTCAACTGTAAAAAAAACCCCAACAACCACACATACATGCACACATGAAAACTATGCAGATGTATGCTTTAATGTTGAAAATCCGATATGCAGCAGCAAAGTTGGCTTGCTGAAGAAGGCAAACCCAGGATTGTGTAAATATTTGCCCAGGTTTATTGTATTATTGGGACTACAAGGGAGCCTCTCCCAAGTGAGGACTACATGCCTGTAGGAAGACCCTAAATCAGGAATGGGGAAACTGTAGCTCTCCCAGATGATGATGGACTACGGCTGCAATCATTCCATGCTATTGGCCATGGCCAACTGAGGTTCATGGGAGCTGGAGCCCAACAGCAACTGGAGGAGTTCCAGGTTCTTCATCCCTGACCAAAATGGTGGCCACTAAAGTGTTTGGAGTGATCTACACCAGAGCCTAAAAGATAAAGACAAAACTGACTGGAAGACTGGAGGCAATGTTGTTACCAAGTGCATGGTTTGAGGACCTTGTCATTGGGATCTCTTTAACAGTCTGTATTTCACCTGTTCTACTACCTTGAATTTTTGGAATGTATCTGTTCAGGCTTTGTGGACCTCCGTCTGTAATTCTAATTTCTGTGGCTCTCAATACATATGTATATATTTTTCAGCTTCTTGAGTTAATGTGGTGTGTTTTTTTTGAGGGGGATTGTAGCATTTAAGCACTTTGTTTTGACTTATCAACATACAGTAGTGGGTTCTGGGAAAGAGGCACAAAAGTACCTCATATCACAATTTTGTATGGGATATAAGGAGCTGTATGCTGAATCAGACCACTGTTCAATCTTGTTAAGTCCATTACTGTCTCTTCTCCACTGTTCTGGCTCCAGTGTTGGAGGAAGTATGCCTCTGAAGGCCAGTATCTGGGAATCACAAGTAGGAAAAGTGCTTTTGCTTCTAGGGCCATCTTGCAGGCTTCCTATGGGCAGCTGCCTGGCCTCTGTGAGAATACAATGCTGGATGATGTTTGTGTTTTATGTACTGTGCCTAATTAGTAAAGGCTCTTGACTGCGCACTATAGTGCCACCAACAAAACACACACCCTGCAAAAAGAAGAAAAGAGGGTCCATATTTGCGTAAAATCTGCCTGTGCCAATATATGCATGAATTAGAAACAATCACTATAATTTAGGGGTCTGCACTGGCCTTATAACATTTGGTTCAGATCTCTCATCACTTCAGGAAGAAGCCCAATCTGTTCTGAGACATTCTGTGGTCTGTCCTAATCGACTCATGTGTCAGGTCTGTAGCAACTTCGTTAAAAACGAAACACCATTTGAAAATGTCTGTAACTCCCTCACGCCTTTTGGCAGAAGTAGATGAAATTTCCACACACAGCCACCAGATTAAGCCTGCAGAGTTGCAACCAAATAAATCAAGGGCCTGTGGAGGCTAGGCACATTATGGGTGAGTGGCTCCTATACATGGCAGAGAACACAACCATCGCGTGTTTAAGAAGGGTGGGATACTCTGCTTGGTCCCAATCCCTCCATCATGTCACAGCATCCATCCCCATTGTTCTCCCTGTGTCGGAGGGGAAACATTGGCAATGAGCATTCAGCCATCAGGAGCAGACTTTAGTCTTCCATATTTCAGCGGCTCCCTGTGCATGCCCAAAATTTGGTACCACCACCCCTTCCGTTCAGCTAAATTCACTGTGCCATAGTTGCAATGCCCTGCACCACTCCCTAGGCTCGGTGCCCAGTGTAGTAGAAATGGTCGTGCTAGTATAAGTCTGCCTTTGCTGCTATACAGTGGTACCTCGGGATGCGAACGGGATCCGTTCTGGAGCCCTGTTCGCATCCTGAAGAAGCAGAGTAGTTTGGATTTGATATCCCGCTTTATCACTACCCGAAGGAGTCTCAAAGCGGCTAACATTCTCCTTTCCCTTCCTCCCCCACAACAAACACTCTGTGAGGTGAGTGGGGCTGAGAGACTTCAGAGAAGTGTGACTAGCCGAAGGTCACCCAGCAGCTGTATGTGGAGGAGCGGAAACGCGAACCTGGTTCCCCAGATTACAAATCTACTGCTCTTAACCACTACACCGCACGACGCGACGGTGCGTCTGCGGGTCGTGTTTTGCCGCTTCCGCGCATGCACATGACGTCATTTTGAGCATCTGCGCATGCGCGAGTGACGAAACCCGGAAGTAACGCGCTCCGTTACTTCCGGGCTGCTGCGGAGCGCAACTCGAACGGGCTCAACCCAAAGCGCATTCAACCCAAGGTATGATTGTATTTCCATTGGCTCCCTGTCTGGGGAACCATTGGTCCTCCAGATGTTGCTAAACTACATCTCCCATCGCTAGTCCATTAGAACAAATGGGGCACAGCCCCACCAAACTCTGTTGGTCTTCAGCCAGCCCCCAGCTACCTGCCTTCTTACTTACAACCTGTCCAGACTGGCTGTCAGCTTGCTCCTCTTCAATCTTGAGTGTTTCCCTTGCAGAACTCGGCATAATGGGGACAAGACAAAAATCAGCTGCCTCTGGCTCTCTCTGTGTTGGGTCAACTATCGGGCTCCTTGCCTTCCAAACTATCGCTTCCAGTGGCCACCTGGCAAGCGTGCCTGTTTGGCTGAGAGGATGGGCGTTATAGTTCAGCAACATCTGGAGAGTCAAAGGTTCCCAATACCATCATTGTGGGTCCCGACACTCCCACTGCTGCTTGGGGAGAGCACAGGTAAACCGGAGCACCAAAAAGTAAAAGCATCAAAATGAGAAGACATGGAAAGAAAGCCTCTGTCTGGAAGCTGCATGAAACACACACACCCTTATGCTAATCCCTGCAGACACACTTTGGTGCTATTGTTAGCATCTGTGTGAGAGATGGCCCTGCACGGCCGTCAAGAAGATAATGGGATGGGGTGGAGCAACCGCTGGGCGTAGGAGTAGCACAACCACAGCTGCACACCAAGTCCTGATTAATAGCCAAGGAAGAGGCACACAATTGATAAGACAGAGCTTTGGCGTCAGTGTGTGTGTGTGTGTCCCTGCACTAAAACGAATATGAGTTAGGGATCGTTGCAATGTGGAGTGTTTTTTTGTCCAGCCTCCCAGTCTCCCCACTCCATTCGACCTTCCCTCTGGTTTCCCTCTCCTGGCCTGCCACAGCCAGCTTTCCATCCCCACGGAGCATGATCAGTCCTCAATGGCAATGAAATATACTCGGAGTCAAGAGTGGATTTTATGTTCTTTATTCAGCTCATAGTGGTGAGGAGGAATGGAAGTTCCCCCAGAATGTCTGCTTTATATACATTATTTACACAATGGGCCCCACGTGATTGGCTAATTCCGGGATTCTCCTGTAGGCCAATCAGGTTGCAGATTCTCTTACACCTGGAGCTGGATTGGGTGGCTCCTGTGGACCAATCAGACTGCATTCTGAATCCTATTGTTCTAGGACCAATCAGACTGCTGCATTTTGGATCCTATTCAACTCAGTACATAACAGGCAACACACCCTTTTATTTCCACTGGTGGTCTGTGTTCATTGGGACTGGTAGGATGGAAAGCAGGGAGCCCAACAGCAGGTGGCGCCAGAGCCAACGACAGGCACAGCCAACTCATTTTAGTTTTTGTCCCCATCATCATCCCTGCTGAGTTCTGCAGGGGGCAGCAATGAGCTGGAGAAGGAAGCTGACAGGCTATATGTCACCACTTAAGTCTGGTTGGAAGCAAGGAGGCAGGGAGATGTTGAACTGCAATTCCCATCACCCCTGCTCATTGGTCAAGCTAACTGTGGCTGTTGGGAGTTGCCCCCAGATGTTGCTGGACCTTGGCTACCCCTGGGAGACAGTGTCCGCCATGGCTCCAACCTTTAGACAGTACTGCCACCATTAGGACTGTCATGGATTTAAGATGGTGGTAAAAATTCTCCATGGGGAAAATGCTGGAAAATGGCAACATGTTCATCCAAATTGAACGCTGCCCTTTTTGTACATTCCAAAATATATATACATGAAACTTTGGAATTATTTTCCCTCAGACAAGACATTTGTTTAAAACACAGTATGGTGTCGCTCAGCAGAATGCCAATCAATGTCGGTTTTTTTATTTTTAAAAAAAAATTGGACAAGGACTTAAAAATTGCTATTAGTGAAAATGATTTCACACGTCTGACAGATCTATTTTTAACGAGGGCTCCAATTATGTACTGTCTGATTCTATGAAACAAACTTGCCATTCATATTGAAATATCAGCATTTGTACAATCTAAATCCTTTACAATTGGAAGAGAACCAGCTATAAAAGGCTCAAATGAGTTTGTGTCTGGAAATTATCTCTCGCCAGCATCCCCCAATCTGTTTCAACATTTTAAAGCAGTCCAGACAAGCTGAACAGCTCTTTTGAGAGTGGGGAGGGTGCTCTCAGGAACTCATTGTATCTGATTACATATAAAACAGGAGTAGCTTGAGAAGGCTGGGGATTAGATTGTCCTTGCACTGGAGTGATTAAAAAAAAATCCACAAGCGGATTCTTTATCCTATGATTCAAAGCTTTTATGTGTGGCCTGAGATTTTCTGAAACCTCAAAAAAACCCTTTTAATGCTTTTAATTTCCATAAATTTGCAATATAATTTGGGCATACAAGTCACCTGAGGCAGCTTTAAGCACAACCCTGTAGACCCCATATCACCTACGAAAAATAAATGTATTCTCTGTTACCTTCTCCTTCCCTCCTCTTTCTTTGTTATGTCCTCTCTGCACCAAATTCTAGATTGTAAACTCTCTGGGACAGAGCTCTGCCATCTTGTGATATGTTTCATACACATTTCTTGTGCTATTGGATTTGGTTGGCATTCATACCTGTGGTATGGGAAAGCAAAGGTACGTACATAAAGGATTCCATAATCATATAATCAGAAAGTCCCCTGATAAAGGTATAGCTTTACACTTTCTATCTTTTGGCTTTCCCACAAGGAAGCATTTGCGGCATCTTGTCTCTTTAATGTTGGGGGTCTGTATTATGTTCTTCCCATCCTAGTGTTGTCCTGAACCTTCGCTCTTTTAAATGCTGGGGGTTTTGATCCTTCGAAATGATTTTTTAAAAAACAACAACCAACAACCTCCATTTTAAGCAAGAAAGATCAGTGACAACAATGGCATGGGGGGGCAGTCTGCATTTTACTCCCGTGTGGACAACCCCCATTCTTCCTCCAAAGTGCTTGGGGCGTACCTGTTTCTCTAAAGGGCCCCTGGATGGTTGTAAAGGTAAAGGGACCCCTGACCATTAGGTCCAGTCATGACCGACTCTGGGGTTGTGGCACTCATCTCGCTTTATTGGCCGAGGGAGCCAGCATACAGCATACAGGTCATGTGGCCAGCATGGCTAAGCCGCTTCTGGTGAACCAGAGCAGTGCACAGAAATGCCATTTACCTTCCCACCTGAGTGGTACCTATTTATCTACTTGCACTTTGACGTGCTTTCGAACTGCTAGGTTGGCAGGAGCAGGGACCAAGCAACGGGAGCTCACCCCGTCACGGGGATTCGAACCGCCGACCTTCTGATCGGCAAGTCCTTAAGTCCAGTTAAAAGGCGATTATGGGGTTGCGGCGCTCATCTCACTTTAAGGCCGAGAGAGCCGGTGTTTGTCCACAGACAGCTTTCCGGGTCATGTGGCCAGCAGGATTGAACCGCTTCTGGTGCAATGGGACACCGTGACGGAAACCAGAGTGCATGGAAACACCGTTTACCTTCCCGCCGTGGTGGTACCTATGTATCTACTTGCACTGGTGTGCTTTCGAACTGCTAGGTTGGCAGGAGCTGGGACAGAGCAACGGGAGCTCACCCTGTCATGGGGATCCGAACCACCAACCTTCTGATCGGCAAGCTGAAGAGGCTCAGTGGTTTAGACAACAGCGCCACCCACACTTTTACCCTTCCTTCCTTATATCCTGACAACAGCCCTATGAGGCAGACTAGGTTCAGAGGGTGACTGCCCCCAAAGTCATGCAGCGAAATTCATGATGGAGCCTCAAGTTCTAGTCTTAACACTTGCTACTTCATCATTCTGGCTCTTACCATCAAATACCATCTCAGACTAGTTGCTCAAAACCTTTCGAGGGGGGGGGGCAAGCACAGGTGCCACCACAATATGGCCACCAGCGTCTACCCCCTAGAATTAAGTATGGAATGACACACAGAGCAGAAGCATGTGGCAAATTGGTGTCCCCCAACTTCCTTTCACATGGACCACTTTAAAATTACTGAGGTTTACGGTGGGCCCCTTAATGATTGTTCAGCCAACTGTAGCAGTGTAACACTTACAGCAAGATGCTGTGGGGTCATTTAATTAACCTTCTGTTGCTTTTTTTATTTCTTATATATTACATTTAATTGTATTACAATTTGAACTCCACAGTATTCAAATTGAAATTCAATAAAAGAAACAATTAGACATACAATTAAAAATCAAGATGCCTATTTAATGCAATGCCGTGTACTGTTTCTGGTCTTCAACTGCGAAGTCACAGATATATACTGTGGACCGCTGGGAAGAGCGCAGAGAGAATAAACTCCTTGGTGCACCTGTAGCAGCAAAAAAGCAGGTGCCTTCATCTGCCTCACCTGAAATAAAATATGTCTCTCCGGTATCCCTCTCTACAGTCACAGCAGGTGCTGTAATGCTCTAACAGTTTGCTTTTACCTGAAAAGGTGCACTTTTTCATTGTCTTCTTGTAGCACCCTGCTTGTGGTTAACGCTTAGCTGGAATGAAATATTCAACGCAGCAATAGAGAAATTAAAATAATAATTTATTTGTCAGACAAATAAATGAGAGACACAGTGGTATATGGATACCAAAGCTCTGCCCACTCCAGCCCTGATGGCCAGCGCTTATATTTCCTCAGCCCAGCCCCCTTGCTCCTCCTTTGGCTGCCTCTGTCCAATCAGCCTGGTTGAAATTCCTATTGGCTGTTTGCTAGAACCAATCATAAAAGATACACCCATTTCCTATTACCTTTTATGGGAGACAAAGAGCTATATTTCCTTCTATCCATAAATGGCAGACAAGTAGCCATATATCTTACATTTGCCTCGACCAGGCACCTTAATTACCAGATAACCTTTGGCCCCTGCTCCCCTATTACCCTATTCACTCCAAAACAGATGGCTAAAACAGATGGTGCATGGTTTTTAATTTTTATCTTAAACAGAGATCTTGGGTTCGCCTTCTCACACACCATCAATGAAATAAGAATCTAACATAAGAATCTAACATTTCTTACTTTCTAAATCCTTTGCATAATTACATTTAAGCCAATATATTTCATACATAACATAGATAGATTTTTAGAAGGAAAGGCCTTTTCAAAGAGAAGCCTCTTCAGTTTACAACTCCCTTTCCTAGCCAGCTGCTGTTTCTATTAGCTCTTGCCCTTTTTAACCTTATGAAAATATGGCTTGAGTCTTCTGTTAAACAATAAAACTTACTATTTACCAACTCTTAATTTGGGTTTTTGCAGCTTGATTGTATTCTGTAATTTGTATGGTCAGTGTGACCTTTTGCTCCCAGCCTGTAATTTCCTTTTACAACCCTGAGGCGCTCGTCTCCTGCTTATAGATCAGTGGGGCCCTGTTTAGGAAGATAAACATCTGCCAAAGCACCCAGCTGGTTTCTGCCTCGCATGAGAGATACAAAACATTTACAAATATATATTTTTTAAGCTCATTTTAAAATGCAGGTCTTGATCAGATGCCTCATCCTGAGACAGATGGATGCCAACAGTCTTCACGAAACTCTCAATGGACCACATTTTGAGAATCCATGCAATACAGCATGTCTAAAGTCCAGCCCAGGGGCCTAATCCGGCCCGCCAGTCAGTTTAATCCAGCCCCCACAGGCAGTTCCTTCCCTGGATTCTAAAAAAAAGTCAACAGCTTTGGGGTAAAATCCTAAAAATAAAAAAAGGCCAACAACAACTTCAATCTTAAAAGAAGGTCAACAACTTTGGTCGGCCCTCATGCATGTTCACTTCATCAAATCTGGCCCTCTTTGAAAAAAGTTTGGACACCCAAAGAAGAAGGAGACTGCACTAGAGAATCTCACAACGGACACACTGCATACACTGCTAAGAATAGCAATCAAGCGGTTTTGTTGAAACACTTATTGGAGTTTATGATTTAGGACAGGGTTCCCAATCTTTATAATTACGATGACCCCTTTTTAACTTCAAAAAATGTTGCAGACACCCCACATGCTATTTGTTGTCATTTTAGGCTCCATTAATTGAGAAAACACAATATGACGACAACAACAACAACAACAACAACAACAACAACAACAACAACAACAACAACAACAACAACTATTATGTATTCCAAGATGGACTAGACAGGACTTTGGTCTGGTCCATATCAGCCGACTGTGCATAAGCAAGAATTTGAGCAGGTGTGTCTCTTTTCACCCCTGCAGCGCTAAAATACAGAAGCTGCAACTTCTAAAATCCCCTCTCCTACACACCTGTTAAACCTACGTGTTCTTAATCACAGCATCTGGTCCTCGTATTTGCAAAGGAGTCTTGCATCCTCGTCCTCCACCGGCTGCACTCTCATGCAACTTAATTGTGAGCACATCCTATTGAGTTCAGTTGAACATCTTTCTGAATAGATCTGTTCTGGGTGCTGTAGCCTTACATGGTTACATGAGTAAGTCCCACTGAAGTGTAGTGGACTAGGGCCTGGGGGACACGGGTTCAAGTCGGCTCTCAGCCATAACATTCACTGGGTGACCTTGAGGCAGTTACAGTCTCTCAGCCTAATCTATTTTACAGGATTGTTGTGTGGAGAAAATCTGGAATATGGATGCAATGCAGTGTGATGCAATAAAAGTCAATGAGGCTTTTGAGCACGTTTTACAATTTTTAAATTTTGCAAGATGCTTTGTGGGATAAAGATAATACATCTAATGGAACAGGCTCATGCGCCACAGCTTCAGTCTCATGCATGATTACCTGGGAGTAAGCACTATTGGACTCCTTTCCGAACTCCTCTTGACACCTCAAAGCCCAGTGTGATGCAACAGGAAGCAAAATTTGGCTAAGTACCAACCAGTCGCCCCCATCTGAAAGGGAATGAGCCTCTCTTTCAGATAAATTGGAGGTAGCAGATTTCACACAGCAAAAAGTCCTTCTGAATGTTTTTCCTCTCCTGTTTGCAATACACAGTGCTTTTTTTCTAAAACAAATGTTTAGGAATACTCTCATTTTCCTACTCATATTGAAATACTGCCCCTCAATGAGGCCAAACTTAGATTCACAAAATATTTAGGGGTATGTATCTCCCCCAGGAAAAAAAGCACTGGCTATGCATATATATGCTGCAGAAAATTGCAACTTACTCAAACCAAGCGTTTTGGGTGTGTGTACGGGGGTTTGATATTTAACAGTCACATAATAAATTTACATTTATTGTGGCCTAAACTCTCGTGGATTAGAGGCCACTTCAAGTAGGCTTACGAGAGTTTACGCCACAGTAAATTAAAATTGTTTATGAGGCTGTTAAATATCAAACCTCTAGGGGTCACTGTTGTTTTTGAAAAGAAGAAAGCGAAAGGAATTCTATAATTTCAGCTGAATTAAGCTAGCCTCCTGTTATGGTTTATTTATATACAGTGGTACCTCGGGTTAAGTACTTAATTCGTTCTGGAGGTCCATTCTTAACCTGAAACTGTACTTCACCTGAAGCACCACTTTAGCTAATGGGGCCTCCCATGCCGCCGGAGCACAATTTCTGTTCTCATCCTGAAGCAAAGTTCTTAGCCTGAGGTAATATTTCTGGGTTAGCAGAATCTGTAACCTGAAGCATATGTAACCTGAAGCGTATGTAACCCGAGGTACCACTGTACTGCTTTTTAATCCAAGGCAACACTCCTGAATGAAGAAGGTCTACGAAATGGTTTGATTTTAGAAAACCACTCCTCTTGCATCAGCAGTATCCTGTCATCAACTCTGGTACAGGCTCCCTCTCCAAACCCTGTGTTTTGTTTCACATTCTTCATTTAAGGAAGGTTGACATTAGAATACCAAACAAGAGAGCCTGCAGCAGTAACCACCCTCTCTGGGAATCCTATATCATATTCGTGAGTCCCAAATCCAGCAAAGATAGAAAAAAAGAACAAGAAGAAAGAGAGTGGAGGAAAGGTGGAGCACGCCACAAAAACACGCTCAGAAATGCAGGGGTGGGGAGAGAGAGAGTTGGCCACATTTGCACCATATATTTAAAGCTATCTTATATCAAGGCTTCCCCAAAGGTACCCTGGGAACTTTATTTGTTAATATTTCCCATGACATCTACAGTATCTGCATCCTTTAAAAAAACTACAGTTCCCAATATTCATTGGGGGAAGCGAGATTGTATAAGAGTGCTTTAAATGCACTCAAGGGCATCCTGATCAAATTTGCAGATGACACCAAACTGGGAGGGGTGGCTAACACCCCAGAGGACAGGATCACACTTCAAAACGACCTTGACAGATTAGAGAACTGGGCAAAAACAAACAAGATGAATTTTAACAGGGAGAAATGTAAAGTATTGCACTTGGGCAAAAAAAATGAGAGGCACAAATACAAGATGGGTGACACCTGGCTTGAGAGCAGTACATGTGAAAAGGATCTAGGAGTCTTGGTTGACCACAAACTTGACATGAGCCAACAGTGTGACGCGGCAGCTAAAAAAGCCAATGCAATTCTGGGCTGCATCAATAGGAGTATAGAATCTAGATCAAGGGAAGTAATAGTGCCACTGTATTCTGCTCTGGTCAGACCTCATCTGGAGTACTGTGTCCAGTTCTGGGCACCACAATTCAAGAAGGACACTGACAAACTGGAACGTGTCCAGAGGAGGGCAACCAAAATGGTCAAATGCCTGGAAACAATGCCTTATGAGGAACGGCTAAGGGAGCTGGGCATGTTTAGCCTGGAGAAGAGGAGGTTAAGGGGTGATATGATAGCCATGTTCAAATATATAAAAGGATGTCACATAGAGGAGGGAGAAAGGTTGTTTTCTGCTGCTCCAGAGAAGCGGACACGGAGCAATGGATCCAAACTATAAGAAAGAAGATTCCACCTAAACATTAGGAAGAACTTCCTGACAGTAAGAGCTGTTTGACAGTGGAATTTGCTGCCAAGGAGTGTGGTGGAGTCTCCTACTTTGGAGGTCTTTAAGCAGAGGCTTGACAACCATATGCCAGGAGTGCTCTGATGGTGTTTCCTGCTTGGCAGGGGGTTGGACTCGATGGCCCTTGTGGTCTCTTCCAACTCTGTGATTCTATGATTCTATGATTCTATGAAATGTATGGTGTGTTGTGGCATGTTATCATCACACCTGTAATATACTATTTGTTCTTTCACAAGTACTGCAGCAAAATGTTGCAGTGTAGAACACTCCTGTTCAGGTTATTCCACTAAGGCTACTGATTCTTGATCCTTTCTACTCCCCACCACACCTGCTCTAGAGTAAGTCTGTGGCCTGTTCTCACTGAGTCCTCATTGGGCTGTTCTCGGGTTGTCAACCTCTCTTATCCTTCCATAGAGCACTTCTGCAAACCGGAGGCCTTCTGCCAAGGCTGCTGGTACAGTCATACCTCAGGTTGAATATGCTTCAGGCTGAGCGCTTTCAGGTTGCGCTCCGCGGCAACCCAGAAGTAACGGAGCACGTTACTTCCGGGTTTCGCCGCTCACGCATGCGCAGACGCTCAAAATGATGTCACGCGCATGTGCGGAAGTGTCAAAAGGCAACTCACGCAGAGGCGCCATTGCGTCTTACGTTCTATTCAGGAAGTGAACGGGGCTCCGGAATGGATCCCATTCGCATCCCGAGGTACCACTGTATCTCCCTCTTGTGTGTGGGTGGTGCTGTTTTGGCTTCACGACCAATGGCACCTGAATATTGGGATTAGTTGAAATGATTTATGATTGGCTGACAAAGTGGCTGGGGAAACCCAGTCAGATGGGTGGGGTATAAATAATAAAATGATGATGATGATGATGATGATGATGATGATGATGATGATTAGAGCTTGTTGACTGCACACACACCACAGATTCAAATCACAAACCCCCAAAGAGCCCTTGAGAAGTGTAGTTTGTTGCAGGCGCTTTGGAACTGTAGCTCTGTCACAAGTAAGTTATTATTCTCAGGATTTTTCTGGCGGTGAGTGGGAGGAAAATTGCTTTAAATGTATGGTGTGTATCAGGCTTCCTCAACCTCGGCCCTCCAGATGTTTTTGGCCTACAATTCCCATGATCCCTAGCTAGCAGGACCAGTGGTCAGGGATGATGGGAATTGTAGTCTCAAAACATCTGGAGGGCCGAGGTTGAGGAAGCCTGGTGTATATGCAATCAACAGGCCCCATTGGCCAATCATAATAATTTCATCTAATTCCACTATTCAGCCAAAAACCTTACCTGTGTAGTCTAGACTTTTCTGGTGTTTAGTGTCAGAATGACAATCTTGGGTTGCCAGTTCCATTTTATTTATGATATAGTGGTTAGAGTGTCAAACTAGGAACTGGTACACCAGGATTCAAGTCCCCACTTGGCTATGAAGCTCACTGAGTGACCTTGGGGCAGTCACTGCCTTTCAGCCTAACCTACTGTTATGTACTGAAGTTTTCACCCTGGGCCAGCAGGGGGATACTGTAGATAGTTTTCACTCAGGTCCACATCGGCAAATAAGGGATTGAAAGTGACGTTCAGTGATTGGATAGTTACAGAAAGTGGTTACTATTGCGTTGTAGTGGAGCTCTATATAAGCAGGCTGGCTGAACCCTTCAGTTCAGTTCTGTTCTGGCCTGTGAATAAACAAGAGCTGTTTGAAGAATAGCTGTGTCGTCTGATATGTTCACCCACAACTTAACACCTACCCCACAGGGTTGTTGTAGTAGTGGTGATTAAATGAGATGGGGGGAAACAATGTATGCCACACTGAGCTCCTTGGAGAAGAGGGTGGGATATAAATGCAACAAATAAATGCATTTATATTATTACAACTTTACTATTTTATCATTTTAACTTGTACAATCCATTGAGATAGATTTGTAATAGCTGGTATATATATACAGTGCTTTTTTTCTTAAAAAAAAAAAGTTTAGGGGTACTCTCATTTTGACGCAAGAAGATCACCTTTTTATAGGTCAAATCGGGGAAAATAAATACAATAAATGGACAAAAGTACAAAGATTCACAAAAGGTCTAGGGGTATGCGTACCCCTGCGTTCCCCCAGAAAAAAGCACTGGGTATATAAATTCACTGATAAATAAACGCAGAGAGACCATAATTACCCAAGGGCCACGCTTACAGCTGTTTTTCTTACTTTTTGTGGGTTTCACAAGCAACTGTATCTCTTGCCGCAAAAGGAAGAAAAGAGGAACTGAAAATAACCACAAGCTCTTCAGTTCTCTTTATTACACGCATACAATTCAATGCCTTTGCAAAACAGAAAGGAGAGGGTGTAGAAGTTGTGACAAGCTGTGGCAAAAGAGTGAGAAAATATTGAATGGAATGCACAGCATTCACGTGCCATTTTGCAATGCTCATTCACAAAACAGTTTGCAATATAAAATCAGTAATTCATAATAGGTAGGAACAGTAATCCATTAAAATCAATATAACAAATGACACAGTGTATCCACGCTCTCGTAAAATCTCCCAGTTGGATTACCTGGAGTTGCTTGTGAAAACAATCTGGAGACTTGAGACTGGTGCAAAGCAGGGTAGTAAGATTGCTAACCGAGACTGGAAGATCCATCAGTCTTTTGCCATCTGCACTGACTTCCTGTTTATTTCTGGACTCAATTCAAAGTGCTGGCATTAACCTTTAAGTCCGGCGCCACCTGGTGGCTAAACTGTATATGACATGAACTGCACAGACTCAGTTTGCCAGCCCAAAGTACTGTAACTAATTTGACAGCTGGCTGGATCAGACCAAAGAGATATTTCTCTAGTCCTGCCTGCAATTCTCACAGTGGCGAACCAGGGGCTTATGGGAAACTCGCAAGTAGGACCTGAGCGCAACAGCACTCTCCCCACTTTTAATTCCAGGCAGCTGGGACTCTCTGACAGTGGAGGCGGAACATAGTCTTCTTGTAAAGCCATCCAACTTGATGAGCATCATAGCATCCTGTGGCAGGGAGTTCCATAGCTGAACTAACCACATGTCCTTTCATCTGCCCTGAATCTTCCACCATTCAGCTTCATTGGAGGACCCTGGTTTCTACTATTATGAAATAAAGAGAGAAACTTCTCTCTAACCACTTTCTTGCTTAATTTTATGCGCCTCTATCACCAAAAAGCCACATATATTACATCAGTGACTAGACCTGAGCACAGTACTGTGGGTGTAATTTGGGGAAATGGGTGAAATTGCATCAGGTGCTTAGAGCATGCCTTTAGCATCCCACCCCCGTACCCCCACGTCCGGATTCTGCTTAGAGAAAGACCCCATTGCAATGGGGTGGTTAGAAACAGTCATGCCTAAAGCATGGATCATCCACACACCATTTCTTTAAGCAATCTGTGTATGTGCAATATCATCGGCAGGAGTGTGAGGTGTTCACTGAGAGCAAGGTATTTGCTTTGTGCAAGGTATCAGCAGTGAAGCTAAAGGTAATATGCTATATGGTAGAGAATTGTGAGCTGGTATGGTAAAGTTCTAGTACATTTACAAGCTTTACAGTGGTACCTCGGGTTAAGAACTTAATTCGTTCTGGAGGTCCGTTCTTAACCTGAAACTGTTCTTAACCTGAAGCACCACTTTAGCTAATGGGGCCTCCTGTTGCCGCTGCGCCGCCGGAGCACAATTTCTGTTCTCATCCTGAAGCAAAGTTCTTAACCTGAAGCACTATTTCTGGGTTAGCAGAGTCTGTAACCTGAAGCGTATGTAACCTGAAGTGTATGTAACCAGAGGTACCACTGTATTTCTAAAACCCAGAGGCACCAGCTTGCAAAGGCAATGGTGGGGGGGGGGCTATGACATGCCCGTGATGTCGGAAGTCAGGGGAGGGCTGGCCCCACCCTAAAAACATTGAGGGAGCTCAAAAGGGCTTCGCCCCCAAGAGCTGGCACCCTTGCTAAAACCAGAAGAACTGTGCTATAGGAGATTAGTTCATGATGTACCAGCATATCTTAAAGTTTATGTTGCTAGTGTGTTTTAAGCTTGTCTTAAACACTTCATACTTTGAAATGAACTGAGCAGGCAAGGAGTTTCTTTAACCAATAACTCCATACAGCGGCGTAGCGTGGGTTATCAGCACCCGGGGGCAAGGCAAGTAATTTGCGCCCCCTAACCTGGGGCAAGGCAAGTAATTTGCGCCCCCTAACCCCTAACCATGGTCATTAATACTGACGGCTCTACTCTGGGGCAAACTTCGTGGTGACTACTGCCCTCCGTGGTGTTGTTTTTGCAATTAAAGGACCCCTGCCTCAAATAAAGCATCTTGGGGATTGGGGACTGGGATTTGCCAAGGGAGCTGGAAATTGCAGTTCAGTGGCGGGTCAGGGGGAGAAGGTCCCTTCCGCGTCTGGGTGCCGCGGGCCCCTTTGCGCCAAGACGCGCGTCTTTGGGCGTCGCGGCGAAGCCTTCTCGGTCTCCCTCCCCGGCCCGGCTAGTCCCGACGCGGCTTCTTTCTGGCGCGGGGAGGGGGCTTCTTTCTGGCGCGGGCGGCTCTGGGGCCAGTGCGTCGGCCAGCCTCCGGCGCGGGTGGGGGGGCCCCGTCGGGGCGGGTGGGCGGTCTTGGCGCGCAGGCACTAGAGCGCCGCCGATGGCGCGTTTGGCGGGCTGCGCGCGTCCAGACAGCGACCCGAGCCTGGGCGGCGTGGCGCTTGGTGCCGGAGCCTCCGCCCGCAACTCCCCGTCGGGAGACCCGGCCGGAAGGAGCCTCGAGCCGGCTGTCGGACGCGGTTGAAGCAGCCAGGACGGCATGGCAGGCGGCGGCGGCTCCTCGGCGACTCCACGCGGCCAGCCCAGCGCGCTGGCCGAGCCCCGCAGGCAAACGCTGCCCGTCGGTGAGGAGGGGCTGCCTGGCACGCCCTCCGTGGCCCTGAAGCGCGGGGACCCCGCCGAGCGCTGAGAGCCTCTGCCAGCTTGTCGGTTCCACGAGACATGGTGCTCTGCTACAGCCTGCGCCCGAGGCTCTTCGGCGACTCCGGAGGCAGCGAGCGCGCCCCCCCCGAAGTTGCGCCTGGTGCGGCCGGCCCCCCCTGCACCCCCCACGCTACGCCACTGACTCCATAAAAAATTGACTACTGGAAAGCAAGGGCAAATCTACACTGGTTGGTTATAGCGTTAAACATGTGTTATAAAAAGGTGACACCAGAGGGCGCTGTAGAGCAGCAAACCTTCGACAATGGAAAATTGCTTTGAGAGCTACTGTATATTACATTGTTGTTTTTACAGCATTTTTACAGGTCAGTGTTGAGCCAGCCCAGGAAAACTCTGGTGTTCTGCTGGAAAACTCTGCTGGAGCTGTGCACGCTCCACTGATCACACTGGGCGAAATGTGGTGTAGTAGCAATGACAGATGGTGGAACTAAGTTTAACAGATTATGGGTCAACCAACTTCTACAAGTCTAACAAATATTGAATTCCAAGAGCAGTCACACTTCGTGTAAGGGCATTATGATAGGGACAGTCTTATTATCAATCACTTTTGTAAGGATCCCTACCACAGAATTTATCTTTTTTTAAAATAAAATAAAAACTACAGCTGCACATTGGGTCAGCATTTGCATTCAGCTATGAAAATTCCAAGATGTGAAGTTCAGATTATTTTGCCCCAATGTGCATTACTTTACACTTGCTTACATTTAATATTATTTGCTGTTTTAATGCCCTTTCACCTACTTTGGAAATAATATTTTGGGGCTATGTGTGATATATACACATACATATAAACATGGCAGGTGAGGATGGAGTTAACTGGCAATGAACTGCTAGAAGTACAGTCTGTGACCCTACAATTGAAATACTTTTCACAGCAGCAGTGATTGTCAACACAATTGTCTTAGCGTTACTGGAGTCAACCTTTAAAACCCAAATAAGGCACGGAAACCTTTTTTAGGTCTGTGGATTGTTAAGTAAATGCTGTGGTCATCACCCTCTTAAGCCACGTATCTGAGGGGAATAGGGGTTTCTCAACAACTCGCAGCACCTTTAAGAAACTACAGTTCCCAAGTCTTTGGGGGAAGCCATGACAATTTAAAGTGGTATGATACTGCCTTAATTGTATAGTGTTGATAAAGCCTTGAGAGAGGAATTGATTGAGGGTTTTTTGCTTTTTGTGTGATTTTTTAAATATTAGTTTTGCACTAAGCATGCAGATCCACGCAAAGCATTTAAATCCCATTCAGTGCACGTAATTTTCTGTGACACACACATTTAAAGCAGAGGATTTCTCTCAAAGAATCTGTGAACTGTACTTAGGAATGCTACGCAGCATTGCAGCTGTGAGGGGAGAAACTACAGTTCCCAAATATTATTCATGTTGTGTGTGCATTGCATGCATTTGAAACGCATGGCGTGGATACGTTAAGTGTGGTTTTATGTAATTGCTTTAAACCTAACCTTGAGAAATGTCGCCCAGAAAACTCCTGTTAGAAGGGGGAAAGAGCAGATGCAAATAACAAAGCAAGCAAACACGCTGGTATAAATTCTTCGGGAAGTAGCTGAACGCTAATTTTGTTTTTGAACAGTCGTTATTTTTATCTGCCAGCTGCCTCGAGTCCCGGCCGGGGGGGAAGGCGGCGTATAAAAGAAATATATAATTTCAACTAGTATTTTCCTGACTTCGGTTCCCCACCATCACCACCCCTAGTATTTTTCTCACAACTAGATTCGTTGGGCGTGGTGTTTTATTCTTTTCATTCTTTTGCTTTTCCAAAGTGTATATTCAGGTAAAACGGGTATTTACGATCTCTCCCCACCCCACCCCGTCCACTCCATCTTCATTTTGTATGCGCACATCATGTACGCCAGGCGAGGCGTTTGTTTCGTTCCCTTTATTCGATTAAAATAAAATAAAATAAAAGATTGCAGAACGGGTAATACAATACTGTAGAATGAAAAAAAGGAAACGCGCAAAAACAAGGGAGGTAAAGAGCGCGTGCGCGAGGAGGTTGGCGCCCCCTCCCCCTCCCCTCCTCACCAGTTTCCTTCAGAAACGCTTTTCTCCTCAGGGACGGAGCAATCTTGTCCCACGCCGGGCGCCGTCGGCGGCGGGAGTCAGCTTGCCTGCCTGCCTTGCCCGCCTCGGCAGGGCGGCGCTGTGAAGGGGGCGTGTGACGCCGGCTGCCGGCTGCTGCCTTTCCTCCTGCTCCTCCCTCTCCCTCAGTCCGCCTTTCCTTCGCCTCTTATTTAGGCTCGGGCGCCCCTTTTCCGCGCCGCTTCCTCGCGCGCTTTCTTTTTCGTCGCCTGCCTCCCTCCCTCATTCCTTCCATGGCGTTCAGGCGGGTCGTTGCGGTGGCCGCGGCTGCCGCTTGCGGGTTGGCGGGCGGCTCTGTCTTCTTCTCTGCGGTGCCTCTCGGGAAGCAGCAGCAGCAGCAGGTGGTGGGTAAAAGCTCCGGCGACGCCCCGGTTCCCCTACCTCCGTCCGCGGCTCCCCCGCCGGGGCTGCTGCTTCTGTCTTCGCCGGCCAACGCAGCCTCCTGCCCCGCCACGGCGCCTGGCTGGCTGGAGAAGCCCAACTGCGGCTATTGGGACGACAACTGGGACAGGTAAAGCGAAGCATCTTCAGGCCTCTTGGCGGGCGGGCGAAAATCCCGTTCCCCACCCCCGCCCCCCAAAAAACACCTCTCCAAGGTAATAGGAGCAGGCCAAGATGCCGTAAGTTGGCAACCCTTCAAAAGCACAGGAGCACGCCAGGCTGCTCTCTGTTGGCAACCCGCTATCCCACCCCCCATGGACTTCGCCATCGTCATATTTTAATCGTTCGGTTGCTTTATTATTTATATAAAGTGCTTTTCCCTTCACCTGAAAAGAAAATGAAAGTGAAAAAATGAAACGCTGTCTCTTCCCGATTGTCGAAAGAGCTGCATCTCCAGACGATTTCGTGGGTTTGAAGTGCAGTGTTGCTAAAAGTGAGGGGGTGGATTTACCCGGCCTTTGCTTTAAGGAGCTGCTGCCTCTTAATTACATGTATTTGGGGGGTAGATCATGTGCTTTGTAATAGGTGTTTTGTGTTTGAAGGTTCTGGTGTTTTAATACATCGTGATACAGAAATACTTTGATGAATCAGAGTTGGTGGTACAACTTTGATTGACTTTAGTCGTTTAGTACAGGGATGACAGGCCCTTTGTCATGTTAATACAAAATATGGCTAGAAATCTCTCTTGGGGAATAAGGGAGAGACTTTTGTGAGTTGAAACTTGAGAACTTAGTTAAAAAGTGGAACATAAATCTGCTGAAATAAGGATTCTAAAAAGTCATTTAGTTCATGTGTCCCAAAAAAAGTTGGGTAAATGGCTCCAGGAAGCTGCAAAGCCCAAAGGTAATGCATAACTCCTGGGAATGCTATATGGAAACAAACAGTTGTGGCTTAAGAGCCATTGTCTAATCCTTGTTGAAAGCCATCTAAGTTCCTCACTACCTCTACATCCTGTAGCAGTGTATTTCATTAATGATGTGTTGTGTAATCTTTATTATGGAGTTCTGGCTTAATATAAACAGATGCAGGGACTCTGCCCTGGCACAAATGAAGGCTATGTGGGAGGGGGTCTTTGTTTTGTATGAGCTAGGAGTCCAAATAAAAATAACTTGTTTAAATAGAATTTATCCATTTTGAATGGGGCTTAGTTGATGAAACGTGCATGTGAGTAAATGCAATTCTGCAAGAAAGATGTATGTTTTAAGTTAAGTGCCTGAATTTGTTGCAGCGGGCAGTCTTCATTGTGGAGAGATGGGAAATGTCTCTCCTAATATAATACAACCCTTCCCTTCAATACCTCTAATAAAAAGTACAATTTTTAAAATATCTGCAGCCTAATTAAACAATAGCAAATTCTTAACCCCAACACTTTGAGTAACTTTACTGAATTGCAATCTTAGAATGGATTATCTCCCTGTTTTTCCTGGAGAGTTACGCAGTCTATACACACAATCTGTTTCCTACCACTTTTGACTCCCTGCTTGCCATTCTTAACATTGATTTTAAGGCCCATATTCTCACTGGGAGAGAATCCCAATCAATTCAGTGATTGCAAAATGTTAAAAATCCCTCAAAAAACAAACTTGTATTTTTTACAAGCAGGCTTTTCTCCCATCTTTTCAGTGTTCAGTTATGGTTGTACATTCTAATTTGCATTAATTTGCATCTAATTTGGCTGTAGTTTCCCCATACTAACAACTTGAGTGACAAGAGTATTTATTGCCAAACATTTATTCCATTGTATCTGGATGCTCAGGGTGCCCAGAAACCTGATGGTGACTTGTACTCAGCACTTGCTACCCCACCCACCTCTGTCCAGCAAGCAGTTTTATATTTTCAACTATTTCTGCCACAGGTCAAGATTCATCCCTAGTTGTGGCTTGTAATGGCTCAGATGGCTTCTTACACAGCTTTTAACTAAAGGCAGTGCTGAAATGCACATGTATGTTACTGTGAATATGTGATTTAGACAGACTTCTGGTAAGTCTTGTGAGATATGGTTGCTGAACATATCTGAGAACCACACTTGTACTTCTTGCCACTTCCCTATGTTCACCTTAAGAAATGTTGAGAAACTTAATAGGAGAAGTTGCATTCAGTCTGCTGAGTTTATGAAAGCTTAATGTGAACAAACCCTAATGGATGTCTGCCCCTGAACTGGTATTTATGCTTCACCCTTGTTTGCTGAAGTACAGCTGTGCCTGGGGTGGAAAATGAAAATTGAGGAGTATACCCAGCAATTTTCAGCAGGATGTGGATTCATTCTCTTAATATCCAAGGAGATTTAAATTGGTGATGAGTCAAAATTATGAATTCAGCACTCGTTAATAAACTCGACTCTTTACCATGCCACAACAATGCAAATATAATTCCCCACTTAACATATTGAGGTGGTTATGTTGACTCCTGGCAGTTTAGGAGAGTCTTCTACACCAGTATTGGATGCGAAAGGACCTTTTAATAATTGGTTTTAGAGAACCTTTGGAGAATCTAAAAATAATAGAAAGTTTCCTGATGAAATCAGGTAGAAATCTATTAAATAATATATTTGAAAAGTTGTCAGAGTGCATCTTTTCTCTCATTCTGATTAGTTAACCCTTGTGGTCCCTTCCACCTTTTATGATTCTATTATTCTGTATCCGTATTAGTTACTTAAGCCATGTAACTCACCTATTAGCATAGGTGACTAAGAATTCCATGTAGGCAAGTAAGTGATCTGCTTTCAGCACTGGTTGCAGAGGAAGGGATGCTCATCTTTCCCTTCTGTTGCTCCTTCACCAGCCTGTTTTGCAGAGGGCAGTTTTTCCTTGTCTGCTAAGAGGCTAGTATCCTGTGTTTCCGTAGTGGCTGTAGAAGAGAAGGCTTCCTTCATGTGTAGCCAGCATGGATGTGCAGGCTAGTAAACATTTTTGAAGGCTAGCAATTTTTTGTGAAGTCTTTACAAGACTGGGTTGCCATATTTCTTGAGAAGCCATTTTTATTCTGATAACAATATGGTAGTGTTGCCCGGGCACAAGATTTGAGACCTGTTTTCTAATTATACTTAGAACAGAGTTGCAATTCATTTTTGCTGTTAGTTATCTTCAGTTGGAGTAATCCTTTCCAGCCCGGTGCCAACCAGATGCTTTGAACTACAGCTCCCTTCATGACTATTGCTGGGGCTGATGGTAAAAAAGGTAACGGTAAAGGTACCCCTGACAGTTAAGTCCAGTTGCGAATGACTCTGAGGTTGCGGCGCTCATCTTGCTTTACTGGCCGAGGGAGCCGACTTTTGTCCGCAGACAGTTTTTCCAGGTCATGTGGCCAGCATGACTAAGCCGCTTCTGGCAAAACCAGAGCAGTGCACGGAAATGCCATTTACCTTCCCGCTGGAGTAGTACCAATTTATCTACTTGCACTCTGACATGCTTTTGAACTGCTAGGTTGGCAGGAGTTGGGACCGACCAATGGGAGCTCACCCCATCGCGGGGATTTGAACTGCCGACCTTCCAGTCTGCAAGCCCACGGCTCAGTGGTTTAGACCACAGTGCCACCCACGTCCCATGGGGCTGATGGTAGATGTAGTCTAAAACATCTGGAGAGTACCAGGGTAGGGAAGGCTGAGCTAGAGGGAAGTGCTAAGCTTATATTTTTATTTAATTCCTTCCCAGATGGTTCTATCTCTGGTTTAATAACACTAAATCTGAGCAAAAGTCCTCCCACCTCCTAATTTTATAATGGCTTGGCACCACTACACATTGCAGATGTGTGCACAAATAAATGAGAGGCTTATTACGGATATGTCATTTGGTGACATCTGTTCAAACTTGGCTTATTCCCTTCTATGGCACAACACTGCAGCTTCTCAACTGCACCCACCATGGGGAAAAACACTTTTCTCTCTCACTTCAAAGTCTATACTATCTAGCTTTTCTTCAAAATCGTTCTGAGAGCAGTGAATAGGTAAACTCAGAACAGGCGCACAATGATGTGTCTACTCCTATGCTAAACTTTGGTATTAAATTTTTGTCTTGCTAGCATGTTTCAATTTTTAGCATATTTAACTTTTATGCTGTGAACCGCCATGTGATCTTCAGATGAAGGATGGCATACAAATTTTATAAGTAATATATATAATAAATATTCTTTGGGTCCCTGAGGACTTTGCAGAGAAGTTCCTTGGATCGGTGTGATAGCAATGAACAATTGGTTATATTGCTTGCCAGGCCAATATTTTTCATTTTAAAACTTCAAGTTTTCTTAATTTTGTTAATATTTTTTTAAAAAATAGAGTTCATCAAAATTAATTAGCTGGGCCAATAGTCCATCTAATTCAATATTGTCAACACTGATAGGCAGCAACTCTTCAGGGTTTCAGGCTTGGACCTCCCTCCCCCCCCACTATTTGGAGATACTGGGGATTGAACCTGGGACCTCCTGTATGCTTTTCTGCTGAGCTATGGCCCTTCCCCAAAGCTGTGAAGGCCATACATATCTGTCTTCTGTTCTGTATCTCATACCTCTTATCTCATGGTTCTGCTTAAACTGTTAAGTACTAAGATAACTTCTGGGTGTGAATGGGACATAAGACTATCTGTAAATAAGCTAAAGGAAAATATGTGGGGTGGGTACAGTTCTGGCTTGTTTCTAACATCCAGACTTCGGAATTGCATTAAGTGGTGCATGTATTTGCAGTTGTGCTAGTGGTATTGTGGAAACTAAGTTGTTCCTATTGTAGCAACTTCATCAAGTAGCATTTATAATTTCTTCCCTTAAAAAAAATCTGATTCAAACTGGGTCAAGCTAAATTGGGTTAGTTTCTTAAGCACTAAATCGGGGTCTGAATCAAATCTAGTGGTTGGTGCACACCCCTACAAAGTATGTGAGAAGAGAAATACTTGGTGCTTCTATATTGCTGTTGTGAAATGTATTAGTAGCATAAACATCATCAAAAAGATGTATCAATATTTAATGTGTTCTGTGTGATAGGGCTGTCTTATATATACTTTCTTTTGTGCTAGTCCACTTTGTCTTCCAGAAGTTAAAATAACTCTGACTCTTCTATAATATTCCAAAATTTTAAAAAAACCACATTTGAGTACATAAGCTGATGTTTACTTCCAAGAATTTCCCCTTTCATTGCTAAAAGCTGAAACAGCTGTGAGAAATCAGAACAGAAGGGAAAGAATGGGAAAATGTTCCAGGTGGATGATGGGAAAACCTACAATCTTGTGGCCTGTTGGCAGAAAAGATCCAAAGATATTGGCTGAACTGGTGCATTAATGGACCAGTGAAAATACAGTGATTAATAATTTCAGGCACTGGAGTGAAACTGAGAAACTTCAAATGGCTGCTTCAGAAGATGCATCTTGGTATAGAGCTGGTTCATGTGCTAATGCAGTGGTTCCCAAACCCCTACCCACCACAGACCACTTAAAAACTGCTGAGGATCTTGGCAGACCACTTAATAAATTATCTGCCTGCTGTAGTAGTTGTAGTGCACTGTGCTTAGATGCTGTATGTATTTTTACGCACACATTGCAGACTCATGCCTCAGTTCTTTAGTATGTCTAAAAGTGTTTCTTTGGGCACCAGTCATACCTCTCTCATTGCACTAGACTCCCCAAGCGTTGCATTGCTGCCTTTTCTTTCTGGCTTAACAAACTGCCTTTCTCAGTGGGTGGAAATGAGACATTATTGAGATGTTGAACTTCTTAATGAGGGATTGCGTGGGGGATATAATGTGAGCATTGTTACAGTGGTACTTCTGTACCAAACACTTCTGGTTATGAAAGCTTCAGGTTATGAGCTCCACTAACCCAAAGTAGCTGCTCCTGGTTGCGAACTTTGCCCCGGGATGTGAATGGAAATTGCACACCAGAGGCAGGCCCCATTAGCGAAAGCGCGCCTTAGGATAAGAACGGTTTCAGGTTAAGAATGGATCTCCGGAACAAATTAAGTTCGTAACCAGAGGTACCACTGTAAATCTGGTTGATTTTGTCAAGCGAACACTTGGCACTGAAAAGGATGTTGTTGGGTCACTTCATTTGCATGTCCAGTTATCTTATTACAGGGGTATCTTAACGCAGAGCTCTATGTATGTTCTTGGACTCCTCAGTTCCCACTGGCCCCAGCCAGCATGACCAATGGTCAGGAATTATGGGCACTGTAGTCAGACATCTGGTGAGCACTATGTTGGCTACCTCTGCCCCATCATTTATTGATACAGAAAGATAAACTTCAAAATGATTTTCAGGAGAGAACCACTGGCTCTTATGAACCTGAAAAAGAAAAATGAAGAGACTGGGGAAGAGGAGGACTCATCTCGTCTAGCCCACTACAAAGCAAAAGCTACCAGACACATATTCCTCATACGCCATTCTCAGTACAACACCGATGGGAACAGTGATAAAGAGAGAATTCTGACCAAGCTTGGTACGTATGACTGGCCCTTCCATACCTCAGAGCTGGGGGAGAAAGCAAACGTGCCAGTTTATTTACTGATTTGATTGCCTCTTGTTAAAATGTGGGGTAGGGAAACTATTCAGTCACCCTTAGTACTTCGTGGCAGAGACCAGAGTGGTGTTCTTAACAGGTAGATTATTTCCACTGTGAATTGGCATTTGGCATTACAAACTTTTGTTGGTCAGCTGTGTAAATAAATAGTTGCAGTAGCTGTGTCATTTCATCCCCAAGTCTGTTGCCCAGCCTTTTCTGCCCCCAGTGCCTTCTCTGCAATGCTGGAAGAGCAATATTTGGCCTAGTTTGCTGTTGCAGTAAGGAGCACAGCTGGACACATGATTTCTTTCCCTCTTCTCCAACATGACTGGCTTTTCTGATGCACAGGAAAACTTTATATTGCAGCATTTCTCTGTAGGTTCACTTGGTCTTGCCTATTAATCAAATCACTAAGTCTAGTGGCTTTCAAATCCCTCTTTACCTTGCTTCTCATCCCTTTGCTCTTATTTGCTCATTGCCTGTACTTGACTACCCTAATCCATGTGAAGGTTTCCTACTCTTTGAGAAGATCCCACCCTTACTGATTGGTATGCTTTGAACTGCCTCCCAGAATACCTGTATGTTGCCCCATCCCCCGCTTCTTCAAATCTTTCAAAGCCCTCCTTTTCCATATAGTCTTTGGCTCAGCACCCTAGTTCCCATCTCCTAGCAACTATTCCTGTCGCCAAGGCTAAGCATATGTAACTGAAACAAATGCATATATTTTCTTTATACTTGCCTACGCTACCCTTCCCTTCTACTTATTTATCCTCTGTTGAATTTTAGATTATAATTTTGTACTGCTATAAAGCATCGTACATATATATAATTATAATTCATTCACACACACACACACACACACACACACACACACACACACACACCAATATTATTAAATAGTTCTACAAACAATGCAACCTTCTTCCTGATTAAACAAACCCTTGATTAGCAAGGAGGCCCCATTTGGAATTCTGCTTGTACTTTCACATACTCAAAAATTCCTTGTATCTGTTTGGATGAAGATACAAGTAGAAAGAACAGCAGTGGCAATAACTGTTTGTGTATCATTGTGCTGGGACAAAAGGTCTACATAATGTAGAAATCTTATTTTACCCCCCGCCCCCGAATGTGTTAAAAGAGACACATTGCAATTTATACATTGCCTTAATTTTCAGGTCGTGAACAAGCTGAGTTGACAGGGCAAAGGCTTGCAAGCTTGGGACTGAAATTTGATAAAATTGTCCATTCTTCTATGACCAGAGCAACTGAAACAACCAACATCATCAGCAAGCATCTTCCTGGTGAGTGAATTCTCTTGTTCAATCAGGAAACATAATTTGTTCTAAACAGTGTGGCTTTAATAAACACAGGGTGGGCCATGCAGACTAAGCTGGGTGCATTCTTGAATCAAAGCGTTGACATATGGTGCCTGATTAAGCCCTTGCGCAGGCATTTTAGATGGGGAATTTTAGTTGGAATTGGGCTTTTTTTTTGGTTCCTAAGTTTTATGTCTTCAGTCTGCCTTTATGTCATTAAAAAAACAAAACACTACGTTTGTGTGTTACGTGAATTGTTTGCCTGCCCTGGGATATTCTGATGAAGGCCTGTTAAATGTTTTTGATAAACATCTCCCATGTATTCCTAATATATTTACTGTTTATTAGTTTTAATTGTGTGAGAACCAATATTGACTGCAAAGTGAGAAAGAACAGATAGTGATATGTTTAAGAGAACATTAGTACATAGAATAATAGAATAATAGAATTGTATTGTACTCTTGAAAGGGACCACAAGGGTCATCTAGTGCAACCATGCAAGGCAGGAATCTTTTGCTCAACATGGTGCTTGAACACACAGCCCTGAAATTAAGTCTTGCGCTCTACCGACTGAACTATCGAGGTGTTGCTGCAGAGGTTTGCCGAAATTCTTTCCTCTATGTTAGTGGTGGGGAACCACTCTGATCCCCCATGTCTGGATGTTCTGAGATAAGAGCGCAGGTGCACTGGGTTACCATAGCAACAGAGCAAGCTCAAGTGTATGACTTGCTGAGTCGTTCACCCTTCCATTGGTTCAGGAGATATGCCTATGAGTAGAGACAAGTATAATAGCCACTGGGGCATTGCTTTCATTATGTGACATCTTGTCTGGTCCTGTTCTGATGTTGCGCCTGTCCTGATATTGTCCTGTTTGCTGTCTGACTGAATCTGTGAGAGTTGGGAGAAGAGGTTGTGGGTTTTACACAGCAGCAGAGGTTGTGGGTTTTACACAGCAGCGTTAGCTAGTGATATATCTTTACGTCAAGGACCAGAAGAAATGTATAGAGTAGGTAGTAGTGCTTAGCTTTGTCTTGTGCTGGAGACAATAAACTCTTTGTTACTTTGAACTAAGTGGGAGGAGTTTTTTCCTTAACTTGGAATCTAGAAGAAACTGGTTGCTGGAAGCAGGAAATCTCTTAAGACTCTGCTGAGTGCTGCACATACTCTGCTGATACACCACACTGGTTGAGACGTGAACTACCAACTGACTTCCTCAAGTCACCAACAAGACCCTTTCTCCTAATCTCTGTCTCTGACATGATGCACGTTACTTGTACAGGGAGTACATTTTAGCACAAAACCTTCAGGCTGTGCACTATTCTTCCTTGCTTGTCATAACACGAGTTTACAACCAGGGTATTAAAAGATTTGCAGCACCTTTGATATGCTAACTTACTTTGTACAGATGCAGATCTAGAGTTTAATGTCAGAGATGGCCCTGGAGACAAGGCTCTGAAATGCATGTCTTCATTTTTCTTCCCCCCAGGGGTGAAGAAATCAAGCACTGACCTTCTGCGTGAAGGAGCTCCAATTGAACCAAATCCTCCTAGCTCCCACTGGAAGCCAGAAGCTGTGGTAAGATTTTTGTATAAGCAATTGCCTTAATGTTGTGTAATCTTTGGCTTTACTTATAGCAATGTAGACAAGTTTCCTCAGGTTTCTTCTGTCTGCTAATCCACCCAAAGTGGCACAAGCTGATTAACAGAATATTTTATTAAACAACAGCAAAAGGAATGAACATTTCAGTATATCACTAGGGAGAGAACTCTAAAGAATGGGAGCCACAGCAGCAAGGTCCTGCCTTTTTTCTTTAATCATTCTGAACTCGGTGAATGAGGAAACACAGAACAAAGCCCAGCTTAATGACCTAATAAACAGGATGATGCACAGTTAGTAGCACCTCCTATATCCAGTGTCCAGGCTGCGTAGAGTTTAAAAGGCAAGACCCAGCACACTGAGTTTGGTCCAGAAGAGGTATGTTCTGGGAAGTCCATTTCTCTTGATAAGATGGGCTTCAGATGGTGGAGAAAAATAGCCTTCACTAGGGCAGTAATCCCAGCAGGTTATTGAGGTTGGATAATGACCTCTGTATCTTGATCAGAAATGTCAAAATCCTTTTCTGTAGCCAACACTAATGATAAGTTAAAGATGAAAAGCTTGTGCGTGTTTAAATATATACATCAATAACCAATTATCTGCCTTTTAGCAGTATTATGAAGATGGAGCTCGGATTGAAGCTGCCTTTCGAAACTACATTCATAGGGCTGATGTAAAGCAGGAAGAGGATAGCTATGAAATCTACGTCTGTCATGCTAATGTCATTCGTTACATAGTTTGCAGGTAACTATGGCATTGAAACAAACTGGTGGGTATGGGAAACCTTCTGATATAGTTTAGATTGGCTCTTCATGGCCAAAACAATAATGCGCTAACCCTTAACTTAAGCAATCAAATGCATTTGAGTTATTTGGAGAGGGTGTGTGCACAGTAAAATGAACAGCTGTCCAGAGAGCATATGACTGCCAGATTAACTTGAAGCTTTGCTCTAATCTCTATTTTTGAGTAGGGGATTTAAAAACAAATAGACGTTCCATACTAAACATATTATGAAATTTAGAAATGGAAAAATGAGAATGCAGCTTATCTATTGCTCTGCTTGCAGAACCGCCAAATCCTGGACCAAAGTTTGGGTTAGCAAAACAAATTATTACTTAAATCCAAAGTAACTGTCTAGCAGGTCTTATGCCCCTGAGCTGTGAAACTGGATTTCCGTTCTGGCATCAAATAAATGTTTTGAGAGATGTACAGTTGTCCCTCATGTTACATCCTGCTCAACTCTACCATTTTTGGTTGCATCTTCTAAGACAGTATAACCTTGGTTTCTTTGAACTGTGCTGAAGACCTGTTTGGGTTGAAAGAGATGCTGAATTTAGTTAAGTGCGTCTGTTTTGGAAGTGCAGCATAAGAACAGAGCATACAGGCTTAAGCATCCATAACTAAAGTACACTTAGCCTGCACTGCATACTTGGGCTTTTAGTGCTGAAGTTTGAGCTCTCTGGAATCAATTACAGTTGTACCTTGGTTTTCAAACAGAATACGTTCCGGAACTCTGTTTGACTTCCAAAATATTTGGAAACCAAGGCACAGCTTCCGATTGGCTGCAGGGGTGTCCTGCAGCCAATCGGAAGCTGTGGAAGCCACGCCGTAAGTTTGGCTTCCAAGGCAAAGTTCGCAAACCGGAACACCTACTTCCAGGTTTGCGGTGTTTGAGTTCCAAGTTGTTCCTGAACTAAGCTGTTCAAAAACCAAGGTACGACTGTACCCGCCAAACTCATGATGTTTAGGTGCCTACTGAATAAATTTCAGTTTAAGAAGGAGTTGGCCCAGGTTGTGACTCAGTTATGTGTGGAATACCAATATTCTATATCTGAAAAGGTAGTTTTGCTGCTTTTTTCGTAGGGATGACTTTATTGTTTTTAGAGTTTGTTGAATTTATTTTTAGAGATTATGTTTTTATCTTGTACACCACCATGATGGCTTTATGCTGTGAAGGAATTAATTACCTATTCACAGGTTCCATTGGGGTGGTGTGTGCTCAGAATAGGTTTGCTATCCAGGAGGAGTGGTTGAAAATATGTGCAGTGGTAGTTTTCTGGGAGGCTTAAACATTTCTGGGAGACTTGGAGCCCAGTATGCCATCCATATATTAGGCAAATTGAACATTATGAGCTCAGAAATTTCAGTATGTTTAGAGTTGCTTTGTTTGCGTAGGCACGAAACATTAGGTAGGAATAGCTAGTATGAGATAAAATATTCCATCACAGCTCAGCTGTTTTGAGCTGGACTATCGTGTTGCAAGCCTCATGCACCTATCTGCATTGTTTAACAGTGTACTGCAAACAAGTAAGAAATGAGCTGGCAGTCAACATTGCAAAAGCAAATGAGACCTGAAATTTCAAAAGTTGATAAGATCACCTTCTTCTGGATAGGGATCTGCCTTAAGGAATGTCATATCATGTAGTGCAAGCCTGATAAGAGGCTGGCCCTGTTCCTACAACCTTCCACATTGAAACGTGACTATTGCCACATAGAGAGGTTAAAAGCCTTCTTAGTTGCATATTAACACCTATGGTGTCTGCTGACCTTTTGCTAGATTATAACCTCCATAACAACCTCTTGTGTAGCTTTCCTTTAATATTTAATATCCTGTCTATATTAGTACACATCTGTTACATTACATTTCTAATAGAGGGTGACATGTGTGCTTGCGCTGGCTAACTAGATTAACAGTGCAAGTCATAATGAGTAGTTTATGTGTGAACCATATTTCAGTGTATGTAGAAACAGATGGTACGTTAAGCTCTTTGTATGGTTTCAGAGTTGTACTGATGTCTTTCTGCTGAACTTCTAACTATCAAGCTATGCCAACAAATGTTCATTTTTTGAAAGAGTGATTTGTAGTAACTGACTCTTGCAAAAGATGGACACGGTTGTTGGACTTGAGGCAAGGTGGTTGAGTATTACACTAACGTAAAAGAACAGTTTAGTTTCTGGGACTACTGTTCAACTTAATGTATCTATTTGGAATTCAGGTCAAAGGAAAGATCATGCAGGTCTGCCTCCTTCCTCAAAATTGGGCACACTCATTTAAGTATTTATAGTGTTACCGGAAAAATCCGAGGGCTCCCTTGGACAAAAACAAAGACACCAACCAGGATAACTTGGAGCAAAACAGCAGCCTGTAGGCTTGGCCTTTATTGAACTGTTGCAACAGGGTGTTCCCCTCACTTGCAAGAGAGAGGAAAGACCCAGAAAGATGGTGTGCAAGACCTTATAAAAACTTTTGAAATTTCCATCCTCTAGGTCAAGCCCACCCCCAGAAACATCATGCATACATTACAGAAAGGAGGGGTTGAGGGAGGAGTTGTGGTGGTAACCTGAGTGTCCTGTCACCTGGCTGGTTCCTCCTTTCCCCCTCCCCATGAGTCACTTCCAGGAGACAAAGGGGAGTTGGCAGTTTCCTGCCCCCAGAGGGAAGATCTGATCATTGTCCTTTGTTTCAGTCCATGCTGAATCCACTCCCATATGCAAGTTCTTTGTGATCTTGATTGTCTTCTGTCTAGGACCATCAGGGTTGGCATAGCAACTGGGCAGGGCTCCTGTGGATGTGCTGGGATGGTGAAGGGATTATGGCTGACCAGAACCAAGCCACCCCCCTTTGATAGTCCTTGTCATATGGAGTAAAACAAAAATGGAACAGTGCAAATCCGATGTATGGTTGATTTTTCTATGAATTTATAACAGAAGTGTGGCATATGTAGTGTGTGAGTGTGAGTGTGTGAATTTTTGTACAAACTGAATGATTGGGGTGGGGGGTTCCTGCTACAATAGCCTGTACCCCTTGAAGCAATGAACCTTTTTTCTTCCCCCCTCCCACATTTCACCGTTCATACAATCCCAAATGTTTGTTTTAATTTTGAAATTTAACAAATGTTACATGGGCACAATGAAATTCCATTTTTTACATTTCTGAAATTACGTATTGGTCTCTGGTGGGACTTTTCTCCTGTGCACATAACCACCTCTCTCTTTTGATATTGTTTCACATAAGAAGGCTTGCTGACTACACTGTAACTTTGTTTGTCCCAACGTATCACCTGGTCAGTGTTTTTTTAAATAAATGTAATGGACGCAGACTTTACCATTGTGTTATAAAAAGACTAGAGAACTTTAAATCTTCATTCGTCTGGCCTTTCACTGCAAAATCACAAATTATTTCCCCAGAGTATATTTTTCTTCCACATTTACAATTAATAGGCAAAATAGCTTAGCCCGTGTGGTAGGTATTTTCTTGAATGTATTGGGCCTCTAAATCCAAGTAGGATTTTATTAATTGCTGGAAACCACAGGACAGGGGAGAGTTGTTGTGCTCAGATCCTGCTTGCTGGTTTCCCACAGGCATCTGGTTGGTCACTGTGAGAATAGGACACTGGTCTAGGTGGGCCATTGGCCTGATCTAGCAGACTCTTATGTTCTTAGGCTATCTCTGAGATCAATTCCACTGATGCTCATGGTGATTTGTTATTCGGCTGTCTCTTCTTCCTACCTGGAAGTGATAATCTCATACAATGCAAGAGCCAAAAGGTCCTTTTGCTTGGAATAAATTTGCCTTATGAATTGGGGTTGAGTCACTAGATGGTGAGGGTGGGTGAACCAACCTTAGAGATGAGGGATAGGTAAGCTGGCTTCACCTCTTTGTGTGATGCCTCTGGAAACCTATCCATGGATTTGCTGGGTGAAGTTTAAAATCCCTCAGTAAGCCTAAAAATGAAAATGAAAAATATCAAGTTGGCCCTGGCTGCTGATTAGGAAGCCCCTCATAGCCACTGGGAGCCTCAGCTTGAAGTTGGGACTCTTGATACTGAAGTGCAGTTCAGTGGATGGCCTTATGCTTTGGATGGCCTTGTGCTCTGTACTGTAGAATCCAGCCTCTTATAGGAATCTCATTCCCACTTAAAGTACCTGCAACTTGCAAAGTGCTATGGTGAATTGTAGGAATGTTAATCAGTTTTGGATAACTCCTGAGGCAAAGCAAGGTTCCCTGGAGGGAATTTTCAGCTTGTTAAAAGTAAGGTGGGATCTGTACAAGGCAACACATGTTGTAGCAGGGACGTCAGCAAGTTAGCCATCAAAAGCAAGCGGCAGGCAGATGTTTGCCGAAAGCGAAAGTAGTATCTCTAAGCTTACTGTAATGCCAAGTGTGTGGGGTGGAAGCAAGAGGGCAGGAGGACTAAGTTGTGACTGAGACTTCAGGTTTGTAATCAGAAGGATTTTACTGTGCTTGCAATGTCATTTATTTCTGTAAAAAGTAAAAAAAAACCCAAACCACACCTTTTTTATTTCTCAGTTGCAAAGGGTTTCTGTTCTGAATTTGTTATCGTGTACATATTGCAGCTGAAATGCTAATGTGTTCTATGCAAAAAGAACAGTGAAAAGAAGAACAACTCATTTCAAAATGCTGAAGTAACTGCTTTCCTTATCTTTTTCAGAGCTTTACAATTTCCTCCCGAAGGTTGGCTTCGGATATCCCTCAACAATGGCAGCATCACCCACCTGGTCATCCGCCCTAGTGGCAAAGTGGCACTTCGATTGCTCGGTGACACAGGCTTTATGCCTCCTGAGAAAATCACACGCAGCTGAGTGGGCCTTTTCTGGCACTGCTGGTGCCGCTGTGGTGTACAAGGTTATGGCTTGGTAGGAAATTGTGTTTCACAGTGTACTCAGTGAATGCCTACTCTTTCCCCCACTTCATTTATCTGTAAATAGAAGGGCTGTTCAGCATTGCTGTGTTCATGGTGCTTTTGGCACACTCCACAAAGTACTTCTGCAGCACAGTCTCCTGCTCCATTAAAATGAATGGAGACTTTACAGCAGTACTTAATGAATGAACCTAAAACCAGAGAATCTACATACTTAACTCATGTAAGGGTGCCACTTGCCTGGCTGCAACATGAAAGATTCCCAGGCTTCTTACCAAAGCATATTGCTGTGTGTAGAGATGATTTCCCCCTCTCTTCTGTAGAAAGAGGATACAGAAATACCACAGGATTAGAAAGCAATTCTTTGCATTGGTAATCGGCAAAATTAATTTTTGCTAGATCAGCAAGAATTGGGGCAGAGCGGTTTCAGCAACTACAATTGTGGCTGAGTTTTCATAACTTAATAATTTAGCTCCCTTGCATGTCTGTGTTACACTTTAGAGCAAAGGTTGGAAACTGAAAATGTGCAAAGGGCATGTATTAGAGGGTGTCCCCTGGCTATACACACCTGTTGGCGGGAACAAGAGTAGAATATGATGCTGCAATGGCTGCTTGAACAGCCCTTCTCACGATGGTATCCAAGATGAAGAGACTATCTAAAAGGAGACTGGACTTGATTCTTTTCTTCTTGCCCTTCAGTATCACATACAATTGTTATTATATGAAAATGAGTGTTCTCATTTGCTTTACAAATGCCCCTCTCACACAATTAGTGTAAAAGTCTGAATTGAACCACTCTCCAAGGCCTGGACTTATTAGCAGTAGTTATGGTTACATGTCATTTGTCATTATTCCCATTGAGGCAAAGCACACCTGGGGACACGGGTGCTAAACTAAATTTAGAAGTGAGCCTCCTCCTTACCACCCCCAAGAGCATAGCCTGCACTATTTCTTCAGCATGCTTATTTGTCTTATTTTATAATGTATCAAAACTACTTTTTGAAATGGAATCTGCTGTTGGTGAAATGCTACCTGGAAAAAGGTGGTGGTCTGTCTTTCAATCAATGCAAACAAAGTTATCTTTGTAAAATATCTGCAAATATAGTTTTTTATTAACTTTCACAAGGCTTCCTTGATATCAAGAGTTGCTAAAAATAGCAGTGGTTATTTTCTCTTCAGGTAAACAATTGACCTCTTAGCATTTATAGACTGGTTTTTAGTCTGTTTATGGTGCTGTATGTACATGATTTTGCTAATGGAGTAAGTTCTAAGTGTGTGGGGGAGATCTGAAGGGGTGAAACTCATGAGCTGGTGCCAAGCCCTGAATTTAGAGGCCCTTTCAATGCAGCCGTGGGAACGGGAAGTGGCGATGGCACTGATGGAGCATACCCAAGGGGAGCTACATGGCAATCTCACCGCAGGTGTGGCACTGTGGAGCCCCTTCCCTACCCACGGGGATCCTTGCACACACCCCCAGCCCCATGGCTGGCGCTGCCCGGCTCCATGGATCCTCTTGTCTTGGGCACTGCTGCTGCTCCACTCTGCAGCACCAGGTACTGGGGCCCCCGTTGTTCTTGTTTATTTCTCCTGTTTTGTGTTCAGCAGCAGTTAACATAAGCACTCTGCTGTTATCAGACCAAACTAGTCCAACATTTTCTTCACAGCAGACGGACATGAAGGCAATGGCACTCTTCCACTCATAACAAGCAGCTGGCGGTAGCTGCCTTCAAACGTGGTGGGTATACAGGCATTACGACTAGTAGTCACTGAGAATCCTATCGTCTATGAATTGAGTGCAAGTTTATTATTTTGGAAGCCTGATTCTACCAGGTTGCTGCCGATATTGCTCAGGGGCTGGGGGCAAGAATGAAGTCCAATTTGCAAAAGAATATATTTGCAACACACAAGCACTAAATAGAGGCAAGAGCTTTTTAAATAAACAAATTTAATAAGATTGTTAAAAATTCACTTGAACACATTGACAAAAAGGACTCGAATGTGAATTCTAAACATTAATATGTTTCTAACACTAACCCTTTAGACGCCCCCCTGGCAAGTGTTACAAACTGATCGGCTTGTGCTGCTGCAACACAGGGTTATATCCAATGTGAGTCATACTGAGAGTACACCCACTGAAATTAATGAGCATGATTAACTTAGGTCCTTTAATTTCATTGGGTCTGCTCCAAGTATGACTTGGTCACTACAACCCCTACTCTTAAATACAAAAAGGTATGCATAACAAGGATAAAGCAAAGAAGTTACAACAAAACACTGTCAATTTTTTAAACTTGGTTTTCTTTTAAAACCAACAGTCTGAAGATTCTAAGCAAGAATGCTCTTTATACACCATAGAGAGCTTCACGTAAGGGGCAGCTGTGCCTTGGAACAGTGGCATATATATTAGCTTAAAGATCAGTGAGTGTTGAGAGCTTATTTTCAATATTGTGGAAGGCTTCGTACCTCAGAGTGATACTGTTTTCAGCAAGCTATTTTAAGTTGGTTTGGACTTCCTAGATAACCATATACCATGGTGACAGATTTATAAAAGCTGACTTCTAAATTAAGCACCTCTAAATATTCCACTACAGAAGTCAAGAAATTCCTTCTATAGTCTCTTAAAGTTATAGAAACCTATATTAGAAGGCAGCTTCAATATGTATATCTGTTGAACAGCACTCTAATTTCTAATGGAAAATTATACAGAAAAGAATAGTCATGTAAGGGAATTGAGGTGCACCCAAGAGAGGCTGTATATTTGCATGCCCATTTAAACAATGGGATAATGATAAAGACCCAGCCAATCTGGAAATATTTATTCTGTAATTTACATTTAGACCACCTACATTAAATATACAAAATAATAAATGGATGGTTACAGCATCTCTTCAAGTCTTTAAACTATAAGGGAACAGCTTAAAAAAACCTGCATCCAAAAGTGTTGGAAAGTTAAACATGGTTACTGTTTACATAAGAGAACAGCACTTATTAAAAAGCAAGATAAAAATGTTACAAAAGGCACTAATAAAACTGGAAGAATCTTAAGTGCGGTTCTGGAGTTTTGTACCAAAACATCACACTCAGAAACAGTATACAAAATGCTCACACTTGGTATAAGGAAGCCACGACAGCTCTATGTGCAGTAGAGATCTAGGCTACTAAAAAGGCTTGCAGTGAATACAGCCACTAATAACACAGACTTTATCAAAGTCTGAAGGAGTCGTTCCAAAAAGTCAAAACTTAAGCTGCCCGAAGTTTGACTATTTTAATGGCAGCTGCATTATCTATTCCAGAAGTCTCCAAAAGGGAATTAGTTTTCCTGTAGCTAACAAACTTTAGCACTAGCCTTTCATTTAAAAGTTAATGTGCCCTGCCCCCCCCCCCCCAAGAACAGAAAAATCTGCCCATGATAAGTGGGATTGTGGTAGAGAAATTGTTTGGATACAAAATATTAATTTCTATCATTAAGAACATAGGACACTAAAGTGTTTGGCTCTTTTAAAATACCTCTAATTAGATAAATTAACAAACTATAAATTTGCAGTCTACATACATAGAAAAGAGCTTTCCTCCTTTCAGCTCAACTGGAAGACCTTAAAACTTGACAGCTTGCCTTGAGTTCCCTTTAATCTACAGTTGCTACAGTGAAAGGGATCCCAGTGAGAAGCACTGTACAGATAGTAAAATGGACATGGATAAATGTCCAAGAAAAGTAACTTCTAGGTTCTAGGAAATGCTTAAACTCTTCAGGTGCTCTAATTTAACTTACTAATCTGCAAATCACCAATCTGGTAAATGGAATAAAAATACTTGCTACAAGCAGCCCTTTCTCTGACAGAAATAAATAAAATGAGTTTGGGGTACATTATTTGTGTTTCAACACCCTATTTGACGCCTTACTTTTAAAAATACTTAGCTGAACTTTTAAAAAGAGTCACATTCTAATGGATGAGCGGGTGCTTAGAAGTGATGGCGCTTAGATAACATAACGTAGTTCACATATGCTGGGCTGTACCATCCAGGGCTCCCAGAATCGGGGGAGAAGCTGGCAGCACCTACATTGTATTTCCCAGGACTACCAAATACCGGACTGCTCTTTCCTGGGCTACAGCATGCCAGACCACTTGAAGGGCTTGAAGCTGTTTGAGACTTGAATCTTCCTTTTAGTGATGGAGTTGACCAGCTGGAAGAAAAGACAACACTTTTTATATATCAGGAAAATGTAACAAGGTGGAGAAGTTGAATTGCTGTGAGAACCTTTGTTCTAGATATCAATATTAATACCCACATATAGTTGAGACATTATATTTAAATGGGAGCATTTATCACTGAATATCATTTGTAAGTAAATTGGCTGTTGTCTTCTAAGAAAGACCTTGTCCAGGTGGTTATGGTTTGAGCACCCAAATACCTCGGGTTAAGAACTTAATTTGTTCCGGAGGTCCGTTCTTAACCTGAAACTGTTCTTAACCTGAGGTTCCACTTTAGCTAAGGGGGCCTCCCACTGCCACCGCCGCGCAATTTCTGTTCTCATCCTGAAGCAACGTTCTTAACCCAAGTTACTATTTCTGGGTTAGCGGAGTCTGTAACATAAAGCGTCTGTAACCCAAGGTACCACTGTAGAACAGTTTAGTTAACTACAGTCATACCTCGGGTTGAAGTAGCTTCGGGATGAATATTTTCGGGTTGCACTCTGCAGCAACCCAGAAGTAACAGAGCGTGTTACTTCTGGGTTTCACCGCGCAGACGCTCAAAATGACGTCACACGCATGTGCGGGAGCGGTGAACTGCAACACGCGGACGCAGGTTGTGTTTGCTTCAGGATGTGAATGGGGCTCCGGAACAGATCCCGTTCGCATCCAGAGGTACCACTGTAGTTCTTAGTATTATGCAAGACTTGACACCTCCCCTAGCCTAGAGGTCAGCCAGGTTCTGGTGAGAAAGTCTTGGAACTGTGAACCCTTAAAAGTAGCTGCGGAGTTTTGACTTGACCCTGTCCCACCTCCAAACTGGAAGTAAACACTTTTGCTTGTATCTGCACATGACAGGATTGCCAACTGCCTGTCAGGTACTGAAGAAGGCACTATGCCTCTACCTCATGTTTCAAGATGAGGAGAGAAGGCAGAGCGAATTTCCTACCCTGCCAGTAAGAACTAGCTACTGGGGAAAGGTGGGGAACATGCTGGCCAATCTGTTCTTTAGCAAGCATTATGCCATGGCCACACTGTAAACCTATAAGCTGTACCACACAGACCAGGTTTAGTCCTTTTAGCAAGCCATACCCATGGAGCACATCAGCTAACTTTTATTGAAACCAAGTATACCTTTGCCGGACAGAAGGAGAGTAGGACTGAACGGACACACTCCACTTGTAAATAGCAGGGTATTTTTGTGGATCCATCTCTAACCCATGTAATGCTGTTAACACATCATTGTCCAGCTTTGTTGGCTGTTCCCTAGAGACAGAAAGGGAGCTAGATTAGGAAAACAGAATCTGGCAGTGCCACAATCCCCAATGATTACTGCCCACAAGACGAGGTCAGTTTGTTAAACAACAGTCCATTTCATACCCTAAGAGAAACAGCTGCTTGGCTTTTTCGTTTGAGGATGAGACTTTTAGGAGACATTGCGAGGACATCTCAGACTGCAATTCAGAATTGCAAGACTGTTTTGTCTCCCCTCCCCGGACATCAGTTTCTGCTGACAGCCTCCCCACTTCTAGTGGTGTTTTTTCTTCTGTCCTTATTTTTGTATCCTCAGCAGCTGCACCTGCCTTGAGAAGCGGTGAATAAGTCTTAGTGAGATGGTCCTTAGGTTTTCTAAGCTGCCTTGTATTTTCCATCTGAGCACTCTCACACCCGCTTTTTGTGGCAGCCTGGCTTGGCTTCTCTGGTGAACATTCTCCTGCCACCATCTGATCCTGACAAGACAGCTTATCAAATTCTTCCATTAAATTGGAGACCGGAGACGGAAGGCACTCTTCTCCTCGACTTGGGTGCCTCCTATGAGGATTTACTGTCCTATCGCTGGTCACAGGGCTACAAAATCCATTTTTACTGGCAGGAACTCCTTTCTCCGAGTGCCTATCAGAAGTTTCTGCTGCAGGCATTATGCTTTCAGTCCGCTCAATGGACAGGATGTCACACTCGGAGCTTCTGATGTCAGTGATGGTTGGTTCATTGGATGCAACAGTTCGGCTGCAATTCCTGGCAGCATTCTGCCTGTTCTTTACTTCTTCCAAACTCATATCATCATCATCAAGAAATGCCCCAACAGAAATAGAATTGCAGCTTTTTTTACTTTTGCCTTTAAAACAAAATAAAAGAATTTTAGTGTGTGACATCTCATCCACCTGACTAGTCACTTTTTAATAACAAACGTTCTATATTCCACTTTGTTTCAAGGGACTCAGTCAGATTCAAACAAACAATGTTACCTGACCCAGCACTGAAATACAAATAGCATTCTCTCGTCAGTACTGGAAATTGGAGATTTCCAACTACTGGCTCACATCTATGTCTTGGTTTCATTTTAGTTACCCTCACTCTATACCACAACTGGGAATGCAAGATGGGGCACCACTACCCTTTACCTGTCAGATACTGCTCCCTGAAAGATAAGGGCTGCTGACTTGAAATCCCCAACCAAAATAATGCCTGGACTGATGTAACCTTGGCTAAAGGGGCATGGAAGATAGCTTGCAATCAAGCAGTAGCCAGATGATGTGAAAACCTAATTGAGGAAGCTTTGTACAAGTATCTGTTCAAAGCCTGAAGCAGCTCCTTAGAGCAGGTCTGAGAAAACTACCTAGGGATGAGGTAGCTGGGCTATATCTGCACAGATTGGAAAAGTTTTGGGAAAACATTTCTAGCCAGAATCTCGTAATGCTCAGTCACCCTTCCCTTATACCCAATGCGTGATATCCAACTAAGTCATATCTGACTAAGAGCAGACCCTCTGAAATTAATGGACTTAAAGAGTGACTCATGCCCATTAATTTCAATGACTACTCTTGCGTATGACTGACTAGATATTGCCAATTACATTAAGTCTTCCATCCAACAAGCACATGTCCCACCTCCATCTACAGAATGTACAGCTGCTTCAGTGATGGCAAAATATGCATTTAGGACAACACAGGGGTGCATTTTCTGCTTGTCTCTCTTCAACTCTGTTGCTTAACCCCTTTGCTCAGTACACTGATATTCCTCATCCAGTTTGACAGTTTTCTGGGTAGCAGTTACCCCACTTTATTGGGCTGGTATGGGGAGAGACTGAACACAACACCAGTATTTTGCCATCTACACAGCTACAGCAATTCCTGTGCCTCATCCTTGTTGCAGATGGCATAAACCCAAAGAATCCTTGCCTTCATAAAACTTGGGAGTTTCCCCCCTTAAGCTGACAAACAAAACTCAGTTCACAGCTGGGGGGGAGGGAGGAGAGATTTTATAAGAGAGACTGAAGTCTTCAATAGAAATATTATTTACACTGTTTAGAATACAATCTATTAATTTGTTCAGCACCTCTACTATAAAACAGTTTGATACAACTGTGGGCAACTATCACTTAGACCTGATTGTTCCAAGTGTAACAGTGGGGAATGTCAGTAAGGCTACGGAGTTCAATTTGTAGCATGGAAGGCATGTTCTGAAAGCCCCAGCAACATGAAAGTGATTTTTTAATTCTTTGGCCCATCCCCAAGAACCCGACATCATAATTTCTGCATTTTTATTATTCCCAAATATACTAACAAGCAGCAACCTTCCAGTTCAATACTGGCCTCAAGGATTGGCATGAATAGGCATTTGCCTAGAGTTCGCATCCCAGCAGGGGTCTCACTAACGGGAGCCTCAGAGACTCTGTGAGAGGGAGCCCCACAGAGAATGCCTTGCCCAAAGGCCCAAGAAACTTATACTTCTAAAGTGTCCTGTGCTAAGCAACTAATCTAACACTGGTAAATCTCAAAACTTGAGAAATTTTTATTAGATTTATTTTGTAACGTCTGAAAAATGATCTATTCAGTAATCAAACATTTTCTAACCTTCAGCTACTAAGAGATGCTTTGCTCTTACCAGAAAGCTGTGGGGTTTTGTATCTGTTGTGGGTTTCATTCTCCCCTTTCTCTTGCTGAGCCTTATAGCTCATTTCCCGTTGACTCAGGTATGCTTCTAGCCTTTGTAACCCCTCCTGGGAAGACAGATCAACAAAACAGCCCAGAAATTCCCAGTATTCAACCCACGGGAACCCCAGTTCATGAGCTAACTCCCTGCAATAAACAAGATAGAACGAATCATTTGTGAAGACATAAAATTAATTCGACAAGTTTACTAAAACACATGTTTAATTAACCAGCCCCAAGTCTGTACATCAAATGTAAAAAAACTTTTAACAAGTGAATTCTGCACCAAGCATGACCATAAGCCTTCACCAAATTCTTTTTAATTGTTATAATTCCCGCATTTTCAAAAAACAATTCAGAATAATTTCCATCCCATCTTGCGTTCTACTGTCAAAGCATACGAGCAATCTCAACAGAAATTCTATTACTGAATGAAACCTTTAAAGGCACATAAAATACTCTTAACACAAGATGAATTAGGCATTCTATGAGAAATAAAGAGACAAAGGCTTTCCAAAAACAGAGCACATATAGATGTATGCACTACAGTGGTGCCCCGCAAGACGAATGCCTCGCAAGATGGAAAACTCGCTAGACGAAAGAGTTTTCCGTTTTGGAGGTGCTTCGCAAAACGAATTTCCTATGGGCTTGCTTCGCAAGACAACAATGTCTTGCGAGTTCCTGCTGCTTTTTTCCCCTCCCCCCCTTTTTCTAAGCCGCTAAGCCGCTAAGCCGCTTATCAGCTGATCCGATCAGCAGATAAGCCGCTAAAAGCCGCTAATCCTTCAATGGGCTTGCTTCGCAAGGCGAAAAAACCGCTAGACGAAGAGAATCACAGAACGGATTCTTTTCGTCTTGCGAGGCACCACTGTACACTGCTAAGTCTACTAGCATTGCTCCTGTTTCTGCAATGTATTTATTTGGCACTTCCAAAACACAGATGATACAAATAAGGCCAGGTGGTAGGAAAAGTGAAAAGGTGTAGAAGAAATGGTTCGGGAAAGGCAGGGTGCAGGAAAAATGGGGATTGCCTGAAAAGTAGAGGAGGTTCCAACATGGCAAAATACATAAGCATGCAAGTGAAGAGGGGGGAGGAGAATAAGATAGGGAATGAGCCAAAGTTGCTAATGAACCAAAAGCTTGGCATGGATTTGGAAAACATGGACTCAGCACAAAACAGCACAGTGACTTCTGCACTGAAGTCAGAATAAGCCAATGAGGAAGAGGTTTTAATAAAGTAGGCTGTGTATTGAATGAGCAAGACCAGAAAGGATAAAAATAACAGTGCAGAATTCAACATTCTTAGAATATCAAGATCTTTTTCATATGGTTGCAGAAGTCAGCTTTTGTTGGGACGCTATTTCAATTTAAGCAGAGAGTGTTCACAATCCTGGATGCTGTGATCAGAGCATGGGCTAAGAGTTTTAGCAAAGGTTGGACATTTTAGTTACAAAACAAAATGATTGGGAATTTTTGCCTTTTGAAACATTCTGGGCCCTTAAGGAGTGAGAGAGATGAAAAGCTGCCCTGGATACATGTCATGGAGGTGCAATCGAAGAAGACAAAATGACAGACGACATGGAAATCAGAAAACGGATGATGACAAATCTTAGAGGTAGATTTGCAGACAGTCATCATCAAGTGATCCTCACAGAGTTGTTATAAATTCATTTTAAGAGCCAGAATATGCTTTAAAATTGACTTTTTAAAAAGCTTGTGTAAAACTTAACTTTATTTATTATTGTGGTTTTTTGTTTTGTTTTTATATTGTAAATCCTCAGATAAAGGGCAGTATAGAAATTTAAAAATAAATAGTCAATTAAGTTAACAGAACACACTGCCACCTCCAAAGTTCCATTCTCCCTCTGTCCTTATGCACAGATAGACCTTAATAGAAGCTGGGAGCTTTCTCAACAACTTCCTAAGCCTCTCCAGATGCAGTTTGTTCTCATCCGTAGCATTTTACCAAGTTTTGATATTTAATACAATTGAAATATCTTTTATTCCTGTTGCTATATTGTTTCATGCATTAATTCTGAAGTACCTTCCAACTCTTTCAACGCCTCTTTCCACATCAGATTTTCTGAGATTGTTAAAAAATCCTGCTCGCTCTCGAGGTGGAGTCTTCCAAAGTCTGTGGAACTCTTCTGCCTTTAAGGGAGGAAAATTGCATTCAGTTACTGTAGTTCTAGAGCATGCTAATCTTCTCTTCCTAAAAATCTGGAATGAGCATCCAGCTTTCATGCAAACTTCCAATCAACTTAGGGGCCCATCTGATGTAACCCTTTGTGATGCAGAATTTGCTTCAGCATAGTACAGCTCCCAACACCAAATAACCTTGAGCCACATGGATGAGGCCCACAGTGTAACTTCCAACAGCAACACTGCCCTAGTTTTGGAGAGAGGTTCTGCTAGCACTAGAGGAGCTGCAAGATCAGAATGTCCCAAGAAACATTACTTTTGCAACACAGGATTTCAGAAGCACAACTTCTATTTCCTACATTTTAACTGACTCTATCTGAACAATTACACAAATGCAGCTTAACACCTACTTTATTTGTTTTACCAAGTTAAAGCTATTCTTCTATTGCTTTGTGAAATAGTGACGATCCATATAACCTCGTCAAAGGACACAGTTTGCTTCAGTGTGTCCACATTATCAGTGTTACTGTCTGTTATGAGATTCTACTCATTAAACTAGATTCAAAATGACTTCTTATTCAATTATACAAAATACCAAGAGCAAAGCAAGCTTTATTGACTTTTAAAAACTACAGCTTACACTAGTTATCAGAGGTCTAGAACACCATGTAAAGTAGTACATGCATATCTTATGCTAAGAAATTAAGAGCATAAAAATGGGTTGTTCCATTCCCCCCCATCAATATAGCCATTGCACTCTTCCCCCAAATACCTCTTTTTTTGTCTCTTGCTTGAGTTTGGTTTTTGTGAAATTTCAGTTTTATATGTTATAAGTCTGAGTGGCATATTTACAGTACAAGGGCAGGACATAAATGCCACCCCCAAAGAAATAAAATAGTAATTTATCAATAATCTTGAAATGAATAAATGAATTGAAAGTATCTAATTCTTTCCAACTACCTTTTCCATAGCTGACATCTAAAAACAGCAGTTATTTTCTGTGTACTGTATTTTTGCATGTGTGCCTAAGATTATGACACTGAAGGGAGATTAATTCCTCTGAGCCAATAAGGTGCTTGGCTATATAGATAAAATGGAGACCTCTAGGGAGCTATTATTTTGTTAGTTGCAAAGAGCACCCAGTGTGGCACTTTATAAATTTAGTCCTTTATAAACAAGGTTCTGCTGTACTTTCAGGTCTATGTAATGGCAAACAAACCTAAGCCCAATTTTAACATAACCAGAATTAATAGGATTGGCTTGGGCTGCAAGACTGCGCTACTGGCACCACCTGCACACACTCAACTCCCCCTCCCCACAAAGTGAAATTGTTAGCTAACCCATGTTAAAGTAAAAAAAAGTGCCAGACTGTAAAAGGACCTGCACTACCTGGCAAAAGGTCTGCTGGACGGCATAATGAGGATGCAATGGAGGCAGCAAAGTATGCCTTCTTTGCCGCCTTCACTGCCACTAGGTAGGTTTAGTGATGAGTCCTCACTATGCTTTGATTGCATTCGACTGGAATTTTCCTCCACTCTTGTTCAAGCAGTCTCCCAGCTTTCTTCACAGCAAGTTCTCAAGTTCACCAAGGCTGGTTTTATTTGGCCCAGATTGAGAAGTGTCACAGGAAATGTTAAACCCACAGAGGGGGGTTGAGGGGGGAGGGAAGAATTTGCATGTGAGGAAGGTCTTTACAATATCTGGGTTTGAAGTAAGCACACTAACCCCACCTGTGCTCCTAAACTTGTAGACCAGGGGTAGGGAACCTAAGGCCTGGGGGCCAGATGCGGCCCATTCCCCTTCTCAATCCAGCCCGCAGACGGTCCGGGAATCAGCGTGTTTTTACATGAATAGAATGTGTCCTTTTATTTAAAATGCATCTCTGGGTTATTTGTGGGGCACAGGAATTCATTCATCCCCCCCCCCAATATAGTCCAGCCCACCACATGGTCTGAGGGACAGTGGACCGGCCGGCCCCCTGCTGGAAAAGGTTGCTGACCCCTGCTGTAGACTGTTCTACAGAATGTACCTGATTCTGCACTTCTACAGGTGTACTTGATTTCATTTTAATCCAGATTTATGATAGCCCGAAGTAACACCAAAAAGGAAGAACAAGACCAAATATTTTTTTGGTTTCTATTACCTTAGAAGGGCTCATGGGGCCTCCATAAGCCCTTACTGTCAACACAGGATCTTTGGGGCTGCCAAAATATCTGGGTAAAGAAGCATGAGGGCTATCCTCTGTCTGGTCAGGTGACCAAGGTGCTCCAATCACAGGTGGTCCGATCACAGGTTGTGAGGCATTGTCTTCTGCTCTGAAGAGTGGCACATAACACTGACCTAGGTTACAAATAATTGAAAATGGTGTTAAGTTTCTAGGAATGTTTATCATACACTTAAATACTACCCAGGTCGGTGGTTTCAATTTCCCTACAATTCAAAAATAAAATTCTCACTTGATACTGGATCATTCTGTTTCCACTTCAGAGACCATGTAAGTTTTATTTAACACCCCAGTTACATAAAATAATACATGCCATTTGCTTCTGGCATCATCCAATGACAACCAAGATTAAATACAAACCTTTCAAGTATTCCCTGATTTTCTCTTTCAGATCCACCGTTTTATTTTTACTTCTTTCACAAACTACCTGTTAGAAAAAAGCATCAAGGTATTGGTTAAAGAACAGAGTAGTTGCACATTTTGTACTGATCTATCCATTTGGAACAGCTCAATAGGCAGCACTTCTGTCCCAATAATTTATAAAGGTAAAGGGACCCCTGACCATTAGGTCCAGTTGTGGCCGACTCTGGGGCTGCGGCGCTCATCTCGCTTTATTGGCCGAGGGAGCAGGCATACAGCTTCCAGGTCGTGGCTAGCATGACTAAGCCGTTTACCTTCCCACCAGAGCGGTACCTATTTATCTACTTGCACTTTGACATGCTTTCGAACTGGCAGGAAATAATTTATAGGTTTAACTAATAAAACCTCACTGCAAGCTACAAATAATTTGGGGAGGCTTTTGCCAACTTACATGGCAGAAAACTACCAGAGAGCACTAAGGTAAAGAATAGTCACATTTAAACAAAAACCAAAGTGGTCATAACATGTTTTAAGGACAACTTACTTCTGCTGGAGTTTGGTTGTACTTGTTCCTTGGGTTCTTTACAATATCTGGATGTGAAGCAAGCACACTAACCACATCTGGGTTCCCAAATTTGCAAGCAAAATGTAGTGGTGTATCAAAACCCTATAAAAAGAAAAAAATATAATTATTCCTATTTTGGACCCTTGTTTTCATCTAAGTATATATGTGCATTTGGAGAAGCCTCTCTATTTGCATGGGAGAACGAGATCCATGTGACGCTCACTTGAGGTATGTGGAAAGGTATGTGTATTAATAAATTAAGAGTTGAGATGCACATAATCACATATTAACCCCAATACTGCAGGAGTCCACTGGTTGCCCCATTTGTGGGTTAATTTCAAGGTGCCGATTCTTGATTTTTACCATTAAAGTGTTCTCTATTATCCGTCTAGACTTCTGGAATTTCATTAACTCTTGAGATCCACCGCGTTCAGAGGCTTGCCCCATTTAGATGAACAATGAAGACTTTTCTTTTTAAGCAGGCTATTTTGGGGTTGTTGATTTTTTTAAAAAAATATCTCTTTAACAACTCATTTAAGTTGCAAAATAGATTATGGTTGTGTTCACCCATCACATGAACCCATAAATTAGTGTTTAACTATAGTTTAATACAAATGAGCAATGCATTGGTGGCCTACTGCTTAAATGTCCACATCTCAGTCCTCTCCAGTTCCTGGGTGCACAGGGAGTAACAAACCACATACTGCAGCTTGTTGTATCGTCCAAACCTGAGCTGGGTTAAGTTGCAAACCAGACCCGTAACTCCCCAATTCTAAAACTACATATCTAAAAACATTACTATATCTTGTCTGACAACAGGCCTCCATGGGATAATCAAGAATTACAAAAACAAGAGATAAAAAAATATTGCTTTAAAAGGCAGTGGTGACTGAGGAAGGCAGGGGGAGGCAGTGATGTATAACAGTCGCAGTATGTGGAGGTTGCTACTGCTGCTCCAACTGCTAATATGGCATTAAGTCGCACTGGCTTTTAATTAAGTCTGCCTGGAGCTAGACTAAATTACTTGCACTTTATTTGTCTCAATGAGACAAATTAAGTCATGACTAACTTTTCACATTAGTCTAACAGAGCTATCTTTAGGCTGCAATCCAGTCCTCACTTACCCGGGCCTAAGTCCCCTCTAACTCAAAAGGGCTTAATTTCCAGTGGATATGCATTGGTAGGCTGGATCCAACCCCATATGTTCTTCACTTAAAATAACAGGGTAGTGGTGTTATTCTTCAGTATCCAACACAAAGAAAAAGAAACCAGTGAGACTCTGAAACTCACCACTTTATCTGGTGTGTTAAGATAAAGGTCAACAATGTACCCGATGCGCTTCTGTAACATTATCTCATCATCATCAGGATACATCAATCGCATAAATTCAGGATTTTCCAAAGTGTCCAATAGCAACCGGCAGATACCAGGTTGATTCTCCTTGGCCACAACATGCATGACATTGTATCTACAGCCTTCCTAAAAAGAAATAGGCACACATTCACTAAATATGAAATCTGAACGATTTGTTAGAGAGGAATACGCTTACAGCAATGTTGTTGTTTTCCCCCAGATCTTACATACACAAAAATTTAGGAAACACAAACATATACTGTAAAGCCTTCAGTCGACCTGGAGAACTCTATACTAGCAAGCTGATGGTGTTAGATCTCAGAGGGGAAATCTAAGAATTTGGAAAACAGCAAACATGGCACATTTGGGGATACTAGTAAAGCCCCACAACAATCTGCTCAGAGAACAAGCCTCTCTCATATTTATACAAGTTATTGCTACCATTTGAGCCTGTATGTTCAGTTTTTACAGCTTAAAGCAGGCATAGGCAAACTTTGCCCTCCAGATGTTTGGGACTACAACTCCCATCATCCCTAGCTAACAGGACCAGTGGTCAGGGATGATGGAAGTTGTAGTCCCAAAGCTTCTGGAGGGCAGAGTTTGCCTATGCCTGGCTTAAAGTGTAGGGGGGGAGAGAGAGAGGGAGAGAGAGAGTAGAGCAAACCTGTTTGTAACAAACAGGAACAAGATTCTGGTTTTTTTAGCACAATATTGATTGACAGGATGGAAGATCTGCATCCCGTGTATGTGTATTTGTGTGTGCATGTCAGCTGTGAGGTGGCTATGACTACTTTTTTGGCATGTAGCACCCAGAAGGGGATGGAAGGTGTTGGTGGGGCCACAAAAGCTAGTCACTCTCGGTTACAGACTTTCCAAAAACAGCCAGCAAATTTAGATTTATTTTTTTTACTGATTTCGTTTTCAAACCTCATCCCCCTCCCAATATCATTTTTTAAAAAAGTGAAGCCCCAAGGTTCTCTACATGAAAGAAAGCCTCCAGAATCAGCACAAAAAAAACTGTAGAACTAACACTATGTCCATCTCTTGTGCAGATGAGTTTTGAAGCCATTTCCCTTGGTTAGCAAGTTGGGGAAAGGATGCAAAGGGTTTAATTCAAACTTCGTTTTGGCAAAAGCCAAACCATTCCCACACCTGAACAATTGTCGGGTTGTCTCCAGAGCCAATGAGATAGCGAGGATTACTCCAAATAAGTTCCAAGAATGCTGTTTCATCTCCTTTCTCAACCGCTTTCCGAAGCTTGGCAGTAAGATCCTGCGTACGAGGACTTTTATAACTGTTGGCTCTCTCTTTACTAACTGTTTCCATCTCAGGAGAGCATAAGCCGTCTATCAAAATAAAAATGGTATTCTACTCATGATGTGATCTTTGCTCATGACAGTGTGTCAGGTTATTTTATAAGCAACCTCTGTATACCTATTGTTCAGAACTTCTAGGCAGGTAAGTTAAGAACAGATCCTTCAGCGTTAATTTTAAAATAAAGAATATTTATAAGCTTTAAACCAGTTTAGGAATTCACATGATCCCTGTCATAATAAAGTTCTCAGAGCTACATTTTAAAAGCAGAAAAAGAACAGCACTGGCAGTATTTTAAGTATAAACTACAGTCCCAACTCCAAAAGCCACTTAAGTAGTTAAAGAATTGGAAAACATTTAAAAGCCTCCACTTACCTCTGTTGAACACCGAACAAACTTTCACAGGCGACAAAGATAAGGAGGGCTTGTTTGGAGATGGGAAATAGTCGCATATGCCTTTGGCAAATTTCTCTGCATCTTCCCTATTTGTGAAAGCTTTAAATCTTGAACCTTTTATCATTTTAACAGCTTGCAAGGCTTCCTTTTTATCCTCATATACATGCACCCTCTCTGGAACAGAAACAAATCAAATTAGTTTATTTCCATCGTGGTAGTCTGCAGGAGAAAATGCTCAAATGAGTTCAAAATTGGCTTGGTGAATATTACTTTCAGGAAAAGAGGCTTAAATTCTTATACATTTTCGATAGCAAATTTGTAGTAATATGCCAAATTTTTGGGGTCTTACAGAGAAAGAGAACAATCGTGATAGGATTGCACTAATGCTGCAAATCTGGCTCATTACAAATCATTCTCATCATGATTATGATGCAACTCTAAACACTTTTTCATCAGCAAGCAAAGAAAGGACAAGCCTTTGGAAAAATTCCCTACCAAACTACATCAATGTGACACTGTAAAAAATCTTTATTGAACACAGTTCACATTGCCTGGCATGAATTCTCCCACTCCCATCCAGAATATCCTCTGCTACTATAATAAAAAATAACAATATATTGAGATAAACTAGGCTAATTCTTCAGTGAAGTTCTGATATTTGTACACATCTGGTATTCTTGCAGCTTAAAAATAGTATCTGTATATTCTAGGACTGACTCCATAAATAGCATTAGTCTCCTAAATACTTAATCTCAAATCTAATCCCATAACAAGTAAGGGTGGAACCGAGATCAGTCTTGAAATGTTTTGAGCATCCCAAGAGCTGTCATCCTTGGTTGTTCGGGATTATGCTTCCTCAAAGAGAGAACATTAGATTCTCTAGTTTCAGGCTTGCAGCAGTGCTTGAAACTCCCATTGTATTAGGCGCATTTTGCGACAGGGAATTTCATTACAGCAAGCAATTTCTGAGCTCTGGATGTAGTACTGCGCCTAAGATTTCAGATTAAAACTGCAGAGTGGAAGGAAAGGAGGACCCTTTCTGCCTCCCCACTTCCAGCTACCGTATTTTTTGCTCTATAAGACTCACTTTTTCCCTCCTAAAAAATAAGGGGAAATGTCTGTGCGTCTTATGGAGTGAATGCAGGCTGCGCAGCTATCCCAGAAGCCAGAACAGCAAGAGGGATCGCTGCTTTCGCTGCGCAGCGATCTCTCCTGCTATTCTGGCTTCTGGGATTCAGACTGGAGAAAAGACCCTCTTAATAATATTAGGGGGTGGGCAGGGGAAGGACTAGACCATGTGAAAAATGAACATAATATTTTAGCTGCAGTTCATTAATTTTCAGCTTTGTATTCTTGTTACAAAAAAAGCGCACCTAGACACTCTTGTTGTGCCCCCTTAGGTTTAAGGTGCCATTTAGCTCCTAGCTTTCATCTTAGTTTCTAACACCGGCTTGCAGTACCTCTTGAAAACTGCTTAATTGCAAGAATTTCCTTTTAATTTACTTCCCAATGGAATGCTTATTGGTAGATTACCAACAAACTCTTCTACAGTAATAATGAATATAGAAAAAACCTAAAGCTAGAAATACATGAAAAGGCTATATGAAGGAGCACGTGATTCTGTTTTTTTGCACTTTTAAAAAATTTAAATGCTGGCCACCCTGAACATTTTATAAAAGAGTGGGGTATACATTTTAAATAACTAATCTGTAAAATAAATTAACCATAATTACTATTCTCCAATAGCACTCTTTTTCCTCCATGAAGGGTACATTTGCTTAACTTGATCTTTAACTACACTGCAGTGGTAAAAATAAAAATAAATTACCATTTCTTGCCAATATATCATCATAAACCGGACATACACCATAGTATAGCAGAGGCTCCTTAGATGGAGTCTGAGAACTGATCAGAGAATCATTGTCTGCCTTGTGCATTAGGGCTTCCTCTTCTGGGGGGTTCAAACCCATACTGTACCCAAAATCGCCATCCTCAGAGGAGCCTATGTGACCATTTTGATTCCTTGAAGGTTTCTTTGTTTGCGGTTGGCTGGCATCAGCTGCAGCAGTTCCAAGTACACCATTCAAAAGCGAGGTTTCTGCCTCTAATTCTCCTTGCTGTTCCAATAGTGCCTGGGCCAATCTTTTTTCAAAAATTGATCTCGTTGTAAGTGTAAGAGGCCCACATTTCTGTCCAGCTTTAACGATCTCTTCTCTGAGCTCATCAGAAGTTAGCTGCTTTAATCGTGATAAAATTGCATCCATTGTTACCGTTCCTAGAGAGAAAAAACAACCACCACCAAATGAAAAGACAACCAAACAGATTATTTAGCTTTGAGGACTCAAATACTGAAGAGCAATTTCTCCTAATAAGTCAGCTCACTGTTATCAAAGAATAGGCGAGTGAAAGGTAAAGGGGAAATTGGGGCTGTGTGAACCCTATGGTAAGTTTTTTAATCCCTAAAGGAGGAACACTTGCTTGCATGTGAACCTGTTCATTCATTAATACCTTCCTCAGAGGTGGTTGGCCCCATGACGTTCGAATCTTCTCCCAAGGGTTGCTTAGCTTGGCTCTCACTGAGACTAGTCTAGCTGATGGTGCAGGTTGAAACAGTGTACAGAAAACCAAAGCCTCCAAAGTTAGATACTAGGTTCTCACACTAGTGGATAGCTGCACCAACTGGGAAGAGAAGGGTTGATAAGGTGCTTGCTGGGCAGATCAATACACTAACTAGAAATGCAAGGGGAGAATTCACACCACTCCAGCACTCTCCTGTATCTGTTTTGGGCGCCTGGTCCCCTTTGCAGCTGAAGTATCTTAATAAACCCAGGTGTATGACAAGCATTGCTCAAAGCAACTCTTAAGAATATTTCGTGCCAATCAGGCTTACATGCTGCTTTGCTTCTCAATATTCTCTGGTTGGCCTCTGTTATTTTCTCCTACCGATGGAGAACCTACAAAGGACTCTATAAGGGCTCTTGTGTCCCCCATAAGATAATAAAGGCAGATTTTGTTTATTACACTAGCAATTCGGTTCTGAATGCAAAGGTTCAGATTACAGTGGTGCCTCGCAAGACGAAATTAATTCGTTCCGCGAGTTTTGTCGCCTTGCGATTTTTTTCGTCTTGCGAAAGCACGGTGTCGGGAAAGTTTTGGAAAAGCTTCAAAAATCACCAAAGTCTTTAAAAAGCCTAAAAAAGGCTACCACACCGCGTTCTATGAGTTGCTCCTCGAAGTCAAGTCGCAACTGTATTAACGGTGTTAAGAAAAAAGAAACAAACTTGCAAGATGTTTCCGTCTTGCAAAGCAAGCCCATAGGGAAAATCGTCTTGCGAAGCAACTCAAAAAACCAAAAGCCCTTTCGTCTTGCGAGTTTTTTGTCTTGTGAGGCATTCGTCTTGCGAGGTACCACTGTACAAAGACAACTTTGAAATACATCTTATCTCAACCATGTGCATCGTGTGGGAAGATAATAGCACTGTGCAACTAAATTTAAACACACTATGTAATGTTAAAACTTTGTACGCTCTCAAGTTTACAAATGTTTACTATCAACAAGGCAAATATGTGATTAGCAAATGTGGCTGGATGGCTCCATTGGTAAAGCATGAGACTTAATTTCAGGATTGTTGGTTCGAGCCCCGCACTGGGCTAAAGATTCCTCTTTGCAGGAGTTGGACTAGATGACCCTCAAGAGTCCCTTTCAATTCTACAATGCTATGATTCTAATTCAGTAGAGGGGTACAGCACTAAGACAGAAACCCCAGTATTAACACTTCCCCATTTTTGTAATATTTCCTAATAATTTCAAAATTTTACAAGGAAATATTTAAAACAGTGGGGGTTTTTTCATATACAGTAAAGTTAAAGGAACCCCTGACCATTAGGTCTAGTCGTGGCTGACTCTGGCGTTGCGGTGCTCATCTCGCTTTATTGGCCGAGGGAGCCGGCGTACAGCTTCCGGGTCACGTGGCCAGCATGACTAAGCCGCTTCTGGCAAACCAGAGCAGCACACGGAAACGCCATTTACCTTCCCGCCAGAGTGGTACCTATTTTTCTACTTGCACTTTGATGTGCTTTCGAACTGCTAGGTTGGCAGGAGCAGGGACCGAGCAACGGGAGCTCACCCCGTCGTGGGGATTCGAACCGCCAACCTTCTGATCGGCAAGTCCTAGGCTCTGTGGTTTAGACCACAGCGCCACCCGCGTTCCTTTTCATATATAGCTACTGTCAGTAACTTACAGAATTCAAAGCAATGATTCAGTAAGAGCCTCTTAGGAAACCTGTGTATTCAAATATATAAATTCCAGCCTCAAACAATTTACTCTGTAACTTCATATACAGTGGTACCTCGGGTTACATAGGCTTCAGGTTACAGACTCCGCTAACCTAGAAATAGTACCTCAGGTTAAGAACTTTGCTTCAGGATGAGAACAGAAATCGTGCTGCGGTGGCAGCAGGAGGCCCCATTAGCTAAAGTGGTGCTTCAGGTTAAGAACAGTTTCAGGTTAAGTATGGACCTCCGGAACGAATTAAGTATTTAACCCGAAGTACCACTGTAATTATAGAGTTGGAAGGGACCCCAAGAGTCATCTGGTCCAACCTCCTGCAATGCAGGAATCTCAACTAAAGCATCCTTGACAGATGGCCATCCAACCTCTGCTTAAAAACCTCAAAGAGTCCACAACCTCCCAAGGGAGACTGTTCCTCTTGTATACTAACTACACGCACTGTTTCTCAAACTTGAGTCTCCAGCTGTTGTTGGACTACAGCTCCCATTATCCCAAGCTAGCAGGACAAATGGTTAGGGATGATGGGAGTTGTAGTCCAACAACAGCTGAAGCCCCATGTTTGAGAAACACTGACTAATGCTAGCAGCAAGAATACTGAGCACCATTTCAGTACTTAGTCATTAAGCATCTGGCAGGAAGCTTTAGATCCACGTCTGCTCTTCTACTTAAAAAGAGAATGAAACAGATGCAAGAATTCAACCATAAAAGGAAAACTGGAAGAAGTTTTTAAATAGATTAGAATAAATAGAATATTTCAGTGGGGTAAGAACATCAAATATTCTCAACCATTTAACCTACTGCCTCTATTTTTAGGTCACAACAAACTTACTGCCCACGTTCCCAGTGAAGTTAATAATTTCAAACAGATTAGCTACTTATCAACATTCAAAGTAAACTGACTCTCCTGGCATAAGATCGTGTTATGGAGGGTGCAGTTAGTACACATGCCTGCAATTCTCACATGCAATCTGACACTCAATTCTAGGGGTCTTTTGCATTGAGACCTGGTCACTCTCCAGAGTTTGGCACCCCAAGAGTTAACACACAGAGAAGAGATGAGAAGCAAATGTGAATTTAGTCCATCAAGAGGGAATTAACTTGTCTCAAAAGGGAATTTACTAAGAAAATATTAGACAAAATCAGTAAGCATGCTAATACTAGTCTGAGTTTAGGAGAATTAAAACCAAATACAGTGGTACCTCAGTTGAAGAACAGCCCTGTTTACAAACTATTTGGTTTACGAACTCCACAAAACAAAGTAGTATCCTGGTTTGCGAATTTTACCTCAGTCTAAGAACGGAAGCTGAACAGTGGAATGGCACCAGCAGCAGGAGGCTTCATTAGGGAAAGTGCACCTCAGTTTAAGAATGGTTTTGGTTTAAGAACAGACTTCCGGAATGGATTAAGTTCGTAAACTGAGGTACCACTGTATAAGAGTTCTTGTTAGAAGCATTCCTAAGAATTTTTTAGGAAAACTAGGGTGCAGTCAGGGAAAGTAAATGGGTGAGGATGCTGGCTGGTGGTGCTATCAGAAGAGGATAGATCATGAGTGAATAATTATTGTTATTATTACTATTAATAATAATAATTTATACCCCACCTGCCCCAGCCAGAGCTGGGCTCAGGGTGGCCAACACCAATAAAATTACATTAAAACATAATGGGGGGGAGAAACCAGTTTATTAAAATACGGGTTAAAATACAATTTAAAGTGCAGCCTCATTTTAATAGCAGCCCATAAATAAAAACCATAAGGGGAGGGAAACATAAGGGTCAGACTGAGTCCAAACCAAAGGCCAGGCAGAACAGCTCTGTCTTGCAGGCCCTGCGGAAAGATGTCAAGTCCCTTAGGGCCTTAGTCTCTTGTGACAGAGCATTCCACCAAGTCCCTGGTGAAAAGCAAGCATCACCTCTGTTCTACCAAACATTGTGCCAGTTGATATAAGGTATATTCCAACAACATAATCAAGGTACAGCACTCTTGAGTAATATTCCACTGCACTTTTTCCTAACACCTCAAGGATAAAGGCAATTCTTATTTCCCTAAAAACAAAAGTAGAAAAATATTGTGGAAAACTCAAAATACAATATTTGAGTAAAACAGTGTAGGTGGCATGCCGCATACAAGAAAAATCTATTTAAGAGCAAAGGGAAAAGAAATATGGTAAGGAGGGGCAGGTTGAGATCTGAGCTAACTTTCTGGGCAAGGTTTTTACATTTAAAGAGTCTCAAAAAAGTATTCATGTCAATAAGAACTCCATGTGTGATAGAAAAGACTCCCAAACTGTGAGTCAGTGCTGGCAGCTGGAATTCATCTTAATAAATGTATTGATGAGTAGGCAATTACTCTGCAAGTGGAATGTTCCCAGGAGTAGGCAGGCTTGCAGTGACAGTTCAGATGTATTAATAGAGGTGTAACTATAAATACAGATCTCTTTACATAGGGATGTACATCAATTTGGGGGAAGAATCATCCACACTTATTTATAAAAGTGCCCAAAATATATACTAGGTCAAGGTGAAGTACATCTGCAGGCTTAAAAAAAAATTCTTTAAAAAAAGCAATTAGGAAATCTGCAACAACTGGCTGGGCGAGACTAAAAAACAAAAATCTAAAGGTTTAAGTAGGAAAACTGAGAAATATTAAAGAAATCAAGTGGAACATCAAGAAAGAAGTACATGAGAGAAAATATGAGACTACAGGATGTGATAAGACAGGCTATGCTGTACAAACTCATCAACTTTAGTGAGATAAATTTCTGACAGCTTGAAATCTCAAGTTATTAGACCTGAATGAGCAGGGTAAAGTATTTTTCTATTCCCTATCCCTAGTTCTCTCACTACTTCTCTCAGGTCCTCCCCCCCCCCCCCAGATTCTTGGGCGCTGGGGTTTAATCAGAGCAGACAGGCTGAGCTTGTTTTTCTGCCAGACAGAATGACAAAGGGAGAGGACGGCCTTGACATTAACCCACAGCAAAAGCCATCAAGTCAAAGAGCCTACAGGTAACTGAGGGGTTTTTACACAGAGGATTTTGGCAAGGTGTTCTGGGAACAAGAAGGAAACTGGGCAGAACTCCATGTGCACTGGCTGGGAGAAACTGCACCAAAAGAGCAGGGGGCCATGACTTATTGCTGGACCCAGTCTTGCTGAAGCTATGAGAGGAGCCACAAGACACTCTTGAGGTATAACGTTCTGGGCCCCCCTCCACTGCAGGCTTCAGGTGTAAATGTGTGTGAATAAACCATATTTCCTAGACACTGCAGACTCTGATGTGCCTTGATTTCCACTGGCGCACAACACTGAGTGGGTGCTTGGGACCCCCTGGAATCTTGTTATCGCTGGGCAGAGATTGGGGTGGCATGTAACAATATAATGACACTCATCTCCAACATGACAACTACTATGAGAATTATGCTAAATACTAGACACAAATTAAAAGTAAGGTTAGACAACATTATGTTCTTGATTAATTAAAACTGCATGTTATTTCCACATAATCTGCATGGTATATGCTTACGCCAGTCTCCACACAGATTCCTCTGCTCTTTCTCCTGCTTACTTCTCACGTTAAAAGGATTTCCACTCTTGCGCTTTGTTAAATACCATACACATTTATGTCATTATTATTATTACCGAGTTTTAACTAGTCCATACTTCCAGTAATCATACTAAAATCAATTGTTAGCCATGGCGAACTTAAATTCATCATTTTCAATGTGTCCATGATCTAACCCAATATGTATCTGCATTTGTTTTGTACACCGCCTTGAAGGCTTCTATTGCCCAAAGGCCTACAAATAACAAATGGGACACACACAAAAACAAAACCACCATATAATTCAGGCACCCCCAAACTCGGCCCTCAATATGTTTTGGGACTACAAGTCCCATCACCCCTAGCTAACAGGACCAGTGGTCAGGGATGATGGGAATTGCAGTCCCAAAACATCTGGAGGGTGCCGAATTTGGGGATGCCTGATATAATCCATCCCACTATTTCTTAAGACCAACGCTTAGGGCTTTTTTGCGTCATACAAACTTAAGAAAAACCACCAGGGGGGAAATAAAGAAAACATAAAACCAGAGCCACGTCACAGGACATAAGGACAATCTTAAATGACTATTAAATCTATGAAGGAAAACAAAACACAATGGTACCTCAGGTTAAGTACTTAATTCGTTCTGGAGGTCCGTTCTTAACCTGAAACTGTTCTTAACCTGAAGCACCACTTTAGCTAATGGGGCCTCCTGCTGCTGCGCCGCCGGAGCACGATTTCTGTTCTCATCCTGAAGCAAAGTTCTTAACCTGAGGTACTATTTCTGGGTTAGCGGAGTCTGTAACCTTAAGCGTCTGTAACCTGAAGCGTCTGTAACCCGAGGTACCACTGTATTAAAATGTACTTTGAGAAGGAAAAAAACACCATCGCATTTGTTGCCAGTTGTTGCAAAGCACGGACTCCCCACGCACACCAGGGATCATAAGATTAGCTACTTATTTGGCTACAGAGCCAAAACGAGATACTAATACACACACACACACACACACACACACACACACACACACTGTGTGTGTGTATGTGTGTGTGTGTAATCGTTCAGAGATCCCTCCTTCCTTTTCCCACAAGAAAGCCCTGATTCTCAGATGCCAAATGTGCACATGCTATAAGGAGAAGAAGCCGCAGGAGCAGAGAGGTCTGTGGGGCGTCTCTCCCTCTCACCTTGGTGGGGGCTCCCGCGGCAGCGCTGCTTCTCCTCGGCAGCAGGCGGCGGAGGAGTCGAGGCGGCGGACGAGGAGGCCCCCTGGGCGGCAGGTCCGGGGCCTTGGCAGCGGCGCCGGCCGCCGGGCCTCCTCTCCAGCAAGCGCAGCATCCAGCCTAGGGCGCCGATCACCGCGCAGGCGGCCAGCAGCTCCCAGGTCGGCCAGCGGGCCCACGAGGCCTCCCACAACCCGGCCCAGCCCGGCCAGCCAGCAGCAGCGGCGGCCGCCGCCCAGCGCTCCATCGCTCCCCTCTTCTTCCCTCTGGAACCGAACGAGGGAAGGAGGGATGAGGGAGCCAGTGCGCGCGCGTGCGCGGACGATTCCCACCGCCCCACCCCCTCCCGCAAAAGGGGAAAAAAAAACACCACACCACGCCCTTTAAGGGACAAGTCCAAGTACCTCAGGAAAAGCCTCCCGGCTTCCGTCTCTTTCCCTCGCGCTTTTTCCCTTCCCTCCCTCTCCTCGCGGAGGCGGCCCAGTGCGCAGGCGCCTCGCGTGCGAGGACCTCCTTCAACGGCCACTTGCCACAGTAAACGCTCCCTACCCGCAAGAGGGCTGTCTAGTGTACTGCCTGTCAGGGATTTTTGTAACAGTTTAGCGCCTGGGGGAAAAAAGGAAATGTCTTTCTCCCGAGTGGCGCCCGTTGAACGGGGAGCGTTTTATTTATACGGCCCCCCCCTGCAAGATTCCTGCATTTGAAGGGGGTTGGACGACCCTTGGGGTCCCTTCCAGCTCTCTATGGGGTGATATTCTTATAATGTGGAGCCCCTTCTTTAGAATGGCATTCACAGGTTTGAGGCTGCCTGTTCTCGGTGTGAGGGGGGAGAAAGAAGCGAGGGCCAGGGACTGAGCGAGAATAAAAATGGAAAGGGCTTTGGCAAGACGCCAGGGTGGGGTTTTTCCCCCTCCCCCCGCCGCGGTTTCCCTGACAGGAATTTCAATCCAAAGGAAAACGGACGAGGGCGCATCAGAAGCGATACCGAATCGCATCGAGCCACGTCACGGGTGGGAATGTTGCCGCGGCGCATGATGGGAAATGAAGTTTCCATCGGGAGTCCGGCTGCGGCCTTGAGCGAGGCGCCGCCCCTTTAACCCTAAGGCTAGAACTGTGTTGATGGGAGGGAGGGAGGCGATGTGCCAGAGACAGACGGATTGCCAAGTGCCACTTTTAATTTCTTTGTAATTTTATGTATCGTTTTACAAGTTTGCACAATATTTCGCCGAATACAAACCATAAAGTTATCATCAACTTCCCTTCTCCGTGGTTCATTTTATTAAGCCTTTACCACTGCATATGAAAAGGGGGGGAAACTGAACTGCTCCTGGTCCTTAGAGCAGTGTTTCCCAACCACTGTTCCGCGGCACACTAGTGTGCCGCGAGATGTTGCCTGGTGTGCCGCGAGATGTTGCCTGGAGGCGGGCGAGGCGGGCGGCGAGAGGCGGGGCGGCGGCGGCAAGGAGAGGCCGCCCAGCGCAGGGCTCTCGCCGTCTGCCTGCCTGGCTGCCTGCGAGCTCGGCGGGCAGCGCCTCCGTCCGCAGCGCCCGCCTCGCGGCTCTCATTCCCTGCCCCTGCCAAAGCTCACCCAGCCAAGCCGCGCTCTCCTTCCTGCCTCGCTTTGCTGCCTCCCCCCCCCCACCCCCAAAGCTTGGAGGTTCCCCGGCAAGGGGGAGGGAAAAAAATTGAAACTTACACTTTTGTGCGTCCCTCCCGGCGTGATGCTGCGCGCTGACGTCACGGGGCTGTAATGGTGGTGTGCCTCGAGATTTTTTTCATCAAACAAGTGTGCCTTTGCCCAAAAAAAGGTTGGGAAACACTGCCTTAGAGGACTCTCAAAAGCCCGGTAGAGTCCGAGAGTTCCCTGCGGTCGAAGATGTAGAACAAACACAGCCATGGCTTCTAGAGTCATACTTCTGAATCGTTTTTCTGAGTGGAACAAAGGTGGAATGGAGAAGATCTGTTGGGTGGTTGATTTTTAGTGAATTTATATTAGTTTACCTTCTTCCATGGAAGGTAAGACTGGAAGAAATTTAAAGAATATTTAGTGAGATACTATAAAATAATTAGGAAATCCCTAGAAGTAACAGATTAGGCTAAGGGATAGAAAAATATTAATAATAAAGATTACCATGGATGACAATTAGTAAGGTCAAGAAGTTTGTAATGAAAGAAGATACTGATGTTATAAATATGAAATTGGGAACTGCTAAATATGTAATAGGATGAAATCCAGATTGGAGGGTGTCAAAGAAGTCTTTTTGCAATGTAAATACACCAGTTTTTATGTTGTGTCAAATGTAATGTTTTTCTTTTGTGTTTTTGTCTATGTGTTATAAGAGAAAACTAATAAAAGTTTTTGAAATATATATATATATATATATATATATATATATATATATATATATATATATGCAGGTTTTGGTGTCTTCGGGTATCTTCCCGTGTAAGAGTTGGGGTGTCTAGGCGACGTTTCGACGAGGTCTCACTCGTCATCTTCAGGCTGGTGCTTTCGGCTTCTTGTTACTAGAACAGAGCTCTGAAGATGACAAGTGAGACCTCGTCGAAACGTCGCCTAGACACCCCAACTCTTACACGGGAAGATACCCGAAGACACCAAAACCTGCATTCCTGTACCCGTGAAAATCTACGAAAGCATATATATATATATATATATATATATATATATATATATAAGTTTACCTTAGTCTGTAACCATCTGCAAACTGCCTTGACCTAGACAGGAAGTAATTAATAAAAGTTGCTACATTGAAGCCTTGCTGGGCTGGCTTGATAGGATTTTTTCCCTTGACAGAATGGGTTGAATGGAAAGGAGTGCAATGTAAGGCTGTAGTACCAGCGATATGTACCCTAGGTGGCGCTGTGCAGTAACGTTGATTGGTCAAAGCTTGACAGATCATTTTGACAGTGTTTTGTACAAAGGTCTACCCAAGTTATTGAATCAGTGGTGCTTCTCCTGTGATCAGTTGGCAGTATCGGCTGCCCTTATGTATGGGGGCCGTGTAATAACCAAGTTATTAATTACAGATAGGTAGCCGTGTTGGTCTGCCATAGTCAAAATAAAAAAATTCTTTCCAGTAGCACCTTAAAGACCAACTAAGTTAGTTCTTGGTATGAGCTTTCGTGTACGTGCACACTTCTTCAGATACACTGAGTTAAGTTATTAATATTAGCCTCAAAGGTAAAGGGTAAAGGGACCCGTGACCATTAGGTCCAGTCATGGCCGACTCGGGGGTTGCGGCGCTCATCTCACTTTATTGGCCGAAGGAGCCGGCGTACAGCTTCCAGGTCATGTGGCCAGCATGACTAAACCGCTTCTGGAGAACCAGAGCAGTGCACAGAAACGCCGTTTACCTTCCCACCAGAGCAGTACCTATTTACCTACCTGCACTTTGACGTGCTTTTGAACTGCTAGGTTGGCAGGAGCAGGGACCGAGCAACGGGAGCTCACCCCGTCGCGGGGATTTGAACCGCCGACCTTCTGATCGCCAAGTCCTAGGCTCTGTGGTTTAACCCACAGCGCCACCTATGTGCCAATGTTAGCCTTACCTTAGGGTAATAGCAGGTAAGTGTTCATAACAAGCATGTTATGAGGCAACTCGTGGTTTCCTTGTGTGTGTAAAGCCTGGATGGGGTTACAGAGTGCTAATATTGTAGTTTTCTGTCTGCTTCCTCCCCACAGGTGTGACATTGCTAGAGGCACTAATTGTTTTTCCTGTTCAGAACAAGTCTGGGCACATCCTAGTGTTTGGCATAACCATTTCTCTCAGGCTTGAGCCCACATCCTTGCTGATAGCAGTTGTGAATGTGTGTTTTTCCTTATCACTGTTCTGCGGGTAGTTATTTTGTCTTGCTTACGTAACCCTTTTCACAGAAACAAAGGAGTACAAGCATGGCTACAGAACACTTTAGAATCTATAGTTTTGATTCCCTGCAATAAACTAGGACTTGGACCATAGTGCAGCTGTTCTTCCAATGGCATAACTGAACATTACCATATAAAATTCCCGAAGGTCAACCCTCCCCACTTCCCTCCGTTTAGAACACATATTCTAATTTTTCCATATTTTCTTTTTCAGTTTGGTTTTAGTATACTTCACACTGCTCAATTTATTCTAATCCTGTCAATGTTTTAATATCTTTACAATGATTTTTCCAATTATCTACAAATCTTTTCCAGTCTTCCTTACAGGTTCTTTCATCCTGGTCTCTTAATCTACTCGTTAAATTAGCCATTTCTGGCAGTTGATCTAGTTCTAGTGTATCATAGCTGGGAAATTCACCTCTAGCCAGTTACCAAAAGAACTTCGATAAGGTTCCATTTAAAGCCCCTTCTTTGAAGTTGCCACTTCATTATTGCTTTTGCTGTTCTGCAGGATGTCATCATAAACCAGTTCAGTGAGAGGAACAGAGGTTCTGGTGCCACGTCTCATCCTCACGGTGATATGATCCTACTGATGCAAGAACCTTTGAATTGAGAATTCAATTATAGCCCACCCAGTAGTGTAGGTAACCCAGGGTGCTGTGTGTGTGTATACAGTCAGCACCAGGTGGGGGGTGGCAGCGTAGGGGATCTGTACTACAGCATATTGGCTGCTGTGTGTCAGGGGTTGGGATTCTGGGCAGCAGGGGGAGCTTGAGGGCAGGCGCTGTCTAAATTTTTTTTTGGACTTCCTAAAAAAAGTTGCTATGCCACCCTATTTTTAAAATACATATACTGTAGCTTATAAAGCTTGGATAGATACTCTTAACATCCTTCTAACTTTCCTTGTTTAAAACAGGGAACTGGTAGAATTTCAATCCCTAACTTGATCTTGGACAGCTCTCCATTCTTCTGTTGTCTTGGTATACTGACCTTCATCAGTTTGTGGGTCATCTTCCCTGTTTCCTATCCTTTAAAATGTGCTTCTAGCTCTTCGAAATTTGCTGTTATCTTGAATCACCCCCTCCCCATTTTACCATAAAAAACAATGGAAACACTTTTTATGAAAAATAGTTTATTGCACAAAACCTGTTCAAGAACTTTTATGCACATCCTAATTATGTTTTTCATTAACATGCTTTTTAAAAAGGTCACAGTCATGAATCCTTAAGTCAAAAACTTCATAACTCCACCCTTGTTTGGAACTCCAAATTGAACATTGTTATGGAGGTGATGCTTTTCCTTATCAACACAGCAACTGATTGAAACCTTTAAGATGTGACAGAATATGTATGAGAAAATTCCGGTATTATTTCTTCAAATAACTCTGTGCAGGTCCATTCAAGGCAAGGCAGGTTTTCATAGATAATTTCCTAGTGGCTAGAATGATATGCGCCACTGGGACATAAACCATCTAGTTTCAGCAGGTTAGCATTAACATTAACTCTGAGTTTTCAGGAGGAAGAGTAAACAGATCAGTACAGTTAGAGCCCTCCTATAAATAGAGTGACAGGGATTAACTGTTTTTAATTGCGTGTCTATCACATCGAAGGAGGATTTGATACATTTTGGTTTATAAAGATCAGAGTTATCTACCTTTAATGCTCTCATGCTGATCAGCACACCTGCTTATAGATACTCCCACAAGTACTGAATTGTACATACTGAAGAAGCAGTAATGCGCAATACATCCAACATGCATATGTCATTCTAGAAAACTGCTTGTCTTTACCGAAATAACAACATTTTCCTGATAGGAAAAAAAGAACATTGTCCTCCACAAGGAAAAGGAAGAAGTGTGTTAACAGAGTACCCAAGTTTCCAAACAACTTGGAAGACAGTGGAATTAACATGTGACATTCTGCAATAATGCAGACACTCAATTTAGAGAACCATAAAATGTGCCTTTTTCTTTTTTACTGTAACACTGAAAGACTGCAGAAAATCCCTCAAACAATGCTCCAAAAGGAATGCTGAAGCTTTTTTTAAAACAACAACAACAACAAACAAACCTCTGCAATATTCAGACAGAGCATTTTGTGGTTTCTTCCCCATTTTGCAATGAAAAATATACCTTAATAGGTATTGACCTCTAGGGATGAAGAAGCCAACAAAAGCAGCACATTCCAATACTCTTATACACTGGATCCCTTCAAGATGATTCTTCTGATCTCTAAAAACATGACAGTGTTAACTGAGGCACCTGTCCACTTGGCTAATCTGTGGTTGCTCTGGAAGCTTTTCCTTGAATTATGGATTTAAAAGACAGCACCTTTTAAAAAGGGCATAGTCTCTGAAGACAGAGGGTGAGAACAATAAAAGTTCTGTAATTAGGTTTGTTGCTAATTAAATGTGCTCTCTTTTGCTCTCTCAAGTTTAGACCTATTTCCTTCCTGGTCAAAATGGCATGTTAATAGTAGATATAAAGAAGGGAGGGGAGATGTCTTAAAAGAAAGGAAGGAAGCATTTTCAGCTGGGAAATAAGAAGAGAAATAAGATTTCCTTTCCCAAAGGAGAAAGACATACAAGGCTACATACTGCTTTATGAATATACAATCTGGTTTCTTTTAAAGAGCTGGTCAGGAATTGGTAAAGGCCTGAAAGAGGTGTGTTACCTAATTTAGTATTTAACACATGAACAGAAGTTGGCAAGATTTATAAATACGAGAATCATTCCTGTAAATAATACCATGTGCTAAGTAGAACAGCAACATGAAAATCCCACTGGTGCAAATTGGGGAGCTGAATATATATTAATCATTACATAGTATTACCTTTGGTGTTTAAATACTATAGAATTTCTTCCTCTTTAAGTTAGCAAGTACATAAGCTTCAAGATTGTGAACAGCAGCAAAAAGAAATCACTCATTACTATTTACTCTGCAAAATAGACTTACTGGTAAAAGCTATTAGCATATCCGGGTTAATCAATAAAGCTTTCAATGTTTCATCTCGATAACAGTTTGATTAGTCTTATAAAATAGTCATTGTCACATTAACAGAAACAAAAAAACATTTACATTTTAAAAGTACCTTTCCTTCATATACTATATGCAAATATTAAAATGTTTTACTGCAGTTTCAAAATTATGGTTCATAGTATTAAAAAAAAGACGATGGGATGTTTCCAATAAATTATAATCGGAGTAGATCCATTGAAATTAATGGACCTAAGTTATTTATGTCCATTAATTTCAATACATCTGCTCTGAATATGATAAACATTGGATGCAAACCGTAGAAAAATCAAATCTTCAATATGAAGCCAGGGTTGTGGTGAGGGAGGTTTTTCTTTTCTTAAAAGCAACATGGGAATACCATACTCTGTCTCTGATGGGAAGATGGTCTCTGTATGTTATCTGGAAGGAAACCCACAAGAAAACTATCCTTATCCAAAGACATTCCTTCCCCTCAATAAGTTTGTTTAAATTCGAGTCTAATACAGTATGCAGTTTGAGAATTATGCAGAGGCCAAGACCCTCAAAGCCACTTACCCCAGAGTTTTTGTTTTTGCTATCAATCTACCCTGAAAGTCAGGTCAGAACTAAATACTATGGCAATCATGCATCTAGTACCCTGTTTCCCCACTGTAATATCTAATATAGAAATCTTAAAATTTTTCAAAGCTGGGGTCCACCTTTAACCCCAGCTTGCGACATGGGACACTTAAAAAACCCCACCGTAAATGTCTATCTTGCTTTCCATTTTGCCTTCCCTGTTTCTCCCCCTTTAAGTCAACTACTGCTAAATGTTGTCGCTGTGGCTCCTGGCCCACCTACTGAAGATCATCAGTCAGTAAAACACACCAACATCACTAATGAGCTGCATTTAATATGGCAGGAAATCAGAGGTTGCCACCATTTTTGGTAGTAGCTAGGTGTACACCATAATGTGATGTTGCAGAAGACCAAGGCAGGGTGGCAGTGGCGGTAAGACAAGTAGCTATCATTTTTAATCCAGCTTTGTCTGCACCTTAACTTCTAGTTCCGGACTCTGCAATTGTTACATCCCAGATTTCTGTATCTTTCAGTCAAGACTGCGGACAATCTGTTCATTCTCTAGCAGTATTTTTTCTCTAAAGCACCCTGGGGCAATATTCAAAACAGAAAGTAAATCAAGCCAAGTCAATGTGCTTCAAAACACAGCAAAGGTGGCTTTCTGTTGTCAGTAATGTGTGTGTGGGGGGGGTGTTAGATAAAAAGAGAAAACCTAAGGCATGTTGTTTCAGCCTGCTGATTATAGCTCAGCAGGGTCTATATGTAAAGGCAGCTACATGAGCACTAGTCTCCTAACTAGTTATTAGACCAGATGACGTTGGACTCCAACTCCCATCAGCCACAGCCAGCATGGCCAATGGTTAGGGATGGTGGGTGTGGGAGTCTAATGACTTCTGAAGGACTGCAGGGTCTGGATCCCTGCATAAGGAGAAGGGGGGTTAAAGCCAACAAACAAGGGTTTACAGGAAGTATGACATTCATGTTTGAAATATACAGTAAGTAAATTTCTAAAACTCCGTATTTTAGGGGTTGGCTTTCCTTAGGCCCCAATACATACATACATACATACATACATACATACATACATACATACATATATATCTCATTTTCCAACCAAAATATAAGATGCAAAAAAAAATAACAAAGCAAAAATAAAACCCAACCCCTGGTGATTTGTAACCTACAGAGTAAGTCCACTTAAAAACAGATACTCCAGGACAAGAACAGAGTTGAAGTATTTATATACACCCTGCGCTGGAGGAGTCCTCAAAAGACTGGGACAACAACAACAAAAAAGGTGCAAAATGCATCTGCCAAAGTGAAATCAAAGCTCTCCACTGGCCTTTGGTTGTGGATCCTCAATCTATTTCCTTTGAAGTAGTCCCAATTGATGCAATGGAACTACTTCAGAGTTGGTGGTTTTGAGATTCATGGCCACCAATAAGTTATTGGTTAGAACTGGTCGTCTCTATCAATCAAGGGTGTGTCTCTAAAACAAAACAAAAAAAGGGATTCAATTACCAGCCTAGGGTGTGTGAAAGTTCTGGTTCATATTCTCATGTCTACAGCAGACCAAGTCATTAGCCTTATTTGGCCATTCTGAATTCATATAAAATGTACCATGTGAGCAAGGGGGCGGGGGAGAAATGCACTCAGCTCTACCCACCCCTGTCATCCTTCCACTTTTGGAGGGTGAAGCCCTGATGCAGAGAGCTCAATTTAGAACCTCAGTCTCTGGCCCTGATTATGCAATCCACAAATAGAAAAGGCTCCTTGTTTCAAACCTTTGCCCTACATGAGTTTGGGGGTGGGGCGGGGGAAGGAACTTAGTGTGCTCACCCCTGCTCGCATAGCTTTGCATATCAGCAAAATCCTCAGCCTTCTATATGATTTTTTTTACTAACAACAAAAAAAAGGTTGGAAGTGGTGTAATGAAACCCACATTCCTCTGCAACAAAAGTCACTTTAACCACTTCTGAACAGATGAAAATGTCTTACTGGAGACCAAACATCACATTTCTTTTTCCTCCAAGACAGATTAAAATGTATTTTAATATAGCATTATCCTCAAATGTTTTGCCTCTGACATTTCCCCCCCCCTACTCAAAAGGAAGAACAGATGGAGATCTCTAAAACTTGGTTTCAAATAGGGCTGATGAACATGTTTCACATACTTCGAACAGCTGTGAAGTGAAGCAACAGGCGAAGAAGTCACTGCATCGGCTCTTCATTTTCCCCAGCACTTAGGTTATTATCCTTTAGGTCTACAACGGAGAGGCTCTGGTTACCCGTCGTAGTTGCAGCAAAGTTAGATGTAAAGTCCGTTAGTTGCCCTTCTATCTGGGTCCATGAAGACATCGATTCATGGACTGTTATCGTATGCTCTTCCATCTGACGCTGAAGGCTGTCCATCTCCTGCCTTTGTTAAGCAGAAAGGAGCAAAGGGTGGGATAAGAATGTAATATGAGCCCTAATGGATCAGACCAAAGTCCCGTCTAGTCCAGCATCCAGTTTTCCACAGTGGCCAAGCAGATGCCTCCAAGAAGCCCACAATGAAACCAGCAACCCCGCTCTCTGTTGCTCAGCAATCAGGATTGAGTGGCAAACTGACGCTGAACATGGAAATTCTGATTTGTTGTTATCATCTATAGCAGGGATGTCCAACAGGTCGATCGTGATGTACTGGTGCAGCGGTTCTCAACCTGTGGGTCCCCAGATGTTGTTAGACTACAACTCCCATCATCCCTGAACTCTGGCCTTGCTAGCTAGGGATGGTGGGAGTTGTTGTCCAACATCATCTGGGGACCCACAGGTTGAGAGCCGCTGTACTGGTAGATCCCTGCGAGGTTTTGATATATTGCGGTCAATCTCTGGCTGCCTTTCCTTAGCGTCGCTAAAACTGACTCCTGCCCCGGCCTCCATTGTTGTTTGATCTCTGGAAGGAAAGAGGAAGAGCAATTTTCTCTGTGCTGCTGATTTAATCCAAAGCAATTCCTTTGTGAGTGACTTAAAAGCTAAAGGGATCCCTGACCATTAGGTCCAGTCGTGGCTGACTCTGGGGTTGCAGCGCTCATCTCGCTTTATTGGCTGAGGGAGCCGGCGTACAGCTTCCGGGTCATGTGGCCAGCATGACTAAGCCACTTCTGGCGAACCAGAGCAGCACACGGAAACACCGTTTACCTTCCCGCCGGAGCGGTACCTATTTATCTACTTGCACTTTGACGTGCTTTCCAACTGCTAGGTTGGCAGGAGCAGGGACTGAACAACGGGAGCTCACCCCGTCACAGGGATTCGAACCGCCGACCTTCCAATCAGCAAGTCCTAGGCTCTGTGGTTTAACCCACAGCGCCACCCACGTCCCTTTGTGACTTAATCCCCCCAAAAAAGCTTTCTTTAACCCCTAAAAAAAAGCTCAACAATTTGGAGCTGAACCCTTAAAAAACGGGGGTAGATCACTGCCAGTTTTTAATTATGAAAGTAGATCGCAGTCTCTTGAGAGTTGGCCACTCCTGATCTATAGCATTTGCAATTCTCCTAAGTGCCACTGTTCTTTACGTAGCAAAAATGATACCACCCACACAAGAGAAGTATCAGCAGCCTTCATGAAACACTAAGGCTTGTGGAAACACAAAGCATCTTGGGGAAGGGGAGGAACCAAAACTATCCAATGATTACTAAGAAGGCTAACTTGTTTGGGTGGGGAGACAGAGGGAAAAGAAATGGAGTACCCCAGGAGAGGTTACGGCTGGCTAGCGGGCGCATTGGAGTACTCTAGGCCACAACATTTGGTTACAGGTCTCTCTAGTCATTACCATCGGCAGACTTATTTTCCATGACTTGGGTTTAAAACGAGGAGAAGACAATCTAAGCTGGTGGCCATTGCCACGCTTACGGTAGAAAATTCCAGAAATTAAGTTATGTGAAGGTTGTTATTTGGTTGCCCTTGAACCTAGTGTCAGTCAGTTTTCATTGGATGAAATAATGAAGTCAGAAGGCAAGACTACAGATGAATGGTGAGTGGCAGCTAGCAGTATTTCCACAAGGGGTTTATATCACAGGATTCGCCAAGCGTTCAGGAAGACACATTTCTGGCTGTCATAATGCAGACTTGAGAGAGATTACAGATCTTTATCATCTATAACCTCTCTTAAGTCTGCACTGCGATGGCCAGAAAACATGTCTTCCATATTAACATCTATATTATAAGAAAAAATACAGGTTTTCCATTTTCACAATGGTAACGTACAAGAGTCTATATCACTTTAATGGTAGCGTTAACAAGGGGGCAGGAAACCAACTTTAGAGGTGTAGTGTGGGGTAGTGGTTAGTGCTGAACTAGGACTACTCAGTCATGAAGCTCTCTGGGTGAGCTTGGGCCAACCGAATGCACTTCACAGATTTGTTGCAAGGTCAAAGGTGAAGAACTGAAGAGAACCAGGTACACTGCCCTGAATTCTTTGGCAAGGAAAGTGGGATGTAACATATTTTTTGCTCTATAAGACTCACTTTTTCCCTCCTAAAAAGTAAGGGGAAATGTGTGTGCATCTTATGGAGCGAATGCAGGCTGCACAGCTATCCCAGAAGCCAGAACAGCAAGAGGGATTGCTGCTTTCACTGCGCAGCGATCCCTCTTGCTGTTCTGGCTTCTGAGATTCAGAATATTTTTTTTCTTGTTTTCCTCCTCCAAAAACTAGGTGCCTCTTGTGGTCTGGTGCGTCTTATAGAGTGAAAAATACGGGGAATGTAATAAATACAAGACAGACACTGTGTTGCAGGGATAAACCTGTGGCCCTCCAGGCGTTCTTGGACTCCAGCTCCTATCAACCCCAGCCAGCGTGACCAAAGGTTTGGGATGATGGGAGCTGGAGTCTAGCAACATCTGGAGGGCAAAGATGCCCCTTGCCCTGCCATGTTGTCTATTTTGGATTGGACAGGATGACTCCTTTGGCACCCTGCCTTGTTGGTATTTAGCAAGCGAAGAGAACAGTATCAAAAAGCAGAACTGGGAGGAAAACAAAGTGTTAGGTAAGGAGGTAGAACTGAATAGTGACAGAGGGCAATGTACATGGCAAGGAAAACAATTAAATTGTACAGATAGAGACTTCTACATTTAGAATCACAGAGATGGAGCACTTAGCCTGCAATCCTAACCACGTCTACTCAAAAGTAATTCTGAACCAAACATGTCTGCAGAAGTGGATCCCATTGTGGGACTTACCCCTTTGTACATATGTCTGGGATTGCAGTTCTAGGAGCGCTTTCTTGCGAATAAGTAAGCCTCATTGAACACTCTAGGACTTACAACTCTGAGCAAGCATGCATAGGATTGCGCTGCTAGAGGAGCAACTGTATACTAAATGGGAGTGAATAGAGACGAGTTATGTGCTCATTAAAGATAGTTGTGTCTCTGCGGGGAAAAAAATACAAAACAAAATAAGTAATTCTGAACTCCAAAGCAAGTGTGAGTAGGATGGCAGCCTTGGTCTCTAACCCAATATCCTACTAGTTGTCATTTGATAATAATATATCTTAAAAGAAAAAGAAAGAAAAAGAAAAAACCCCTAAAAGCAGAACATAAATATTGACATATTTCCTACACAGAAGACCTGAGCATTTCAGACAAAAAAAGCAAACACCATCTGTCCATGTCACTGTTCATGAAGCTGCTAAAATACTTATAAGTAGTAATATGCAGGTTTAAATAAAAATACCAGAGAGACAGCAGGATTTTACTCACTTGAGTTGCTGGAGGCAGCTGTTGAGGTTTTTCAAAGGCTCTTTATTCACAGCTGCTGAGGGTTTCAGCAGCTCTTCTAGCAAAGCTGCTGGGACTGGGCAGTCAGGAATCTTCACTGGAGTCACCGGGTTTGAAGGATTTGACTCTCCCTTCAGTGTTTTCCTCTTTTTGAAAGAAGAAACAAATCAATCCACATGCAATAAGCAGCAGCTCTCTCTATTGTGAATACCTGAAGCACAGTTCTTAAGACATGCTTTCCACCAGCAGAAAAAGGTCATTTGTAAGAACTCAATCTTTTACCATGGCAGCAACTATTGCACTGGAACTCCTGCTTAGTGATTTACTGTACTCTTTTCGGCACCTGTTTAGACAAGCCAACCCAGATATCTAGAATGCGGATTTAGTTTATTGCTGGTTTTAAATTTTGAACACCTTAATTAGTTATAATTGTTTTTGCCAATAATATTACTGTCTTTTTTTGTAAGCTGTTTGAGGTTTCTTACAATCAAGTGGTAAATAAATTTTATTAAATAACAGATAGATAGAGGATAGATAGATAGATAAAAAAGAACAAGAAGAAAATATTTTGGAATTAAATAGGGCTGGAATCCTGTTCAATTGACTGTGCTCTTTAATAAAGTCGCCCCAGACTGCATAAAAATTGTCATGTTTCCTTTGTGTAGTTACACAGTGAGGCATATGGTAGGACAGGACCTATGGTCTACAGGACAGTTTGGCATGTATGAAGCACATATTTTAATTATTTTTCTCTTTTCCTCTTGCCTTTATATAAACTGCTATAGACCATAACTGCTGCCGATACACTACATTTTTGCTGCTTGTGAAAATTATAATGGTTTTAGCATATACACTTTGACAAAAGTTTGTTGGTGTATTCAAAGACAATTCTCAGTGTTTGTTGTTTTATTTTTCATTTTCTGTAATTGTGTAATTATTGTGTGTTATATTTTTAATAATATATTTTTTAAAATGACTACGCTCTCACTAGACCCCCAAGTACGGTCAAGACATTTAATCAGCCATGAATGCCACTGTATAAATGGCAGTTTAGATTATTTTATTATCCGTTTCCCATTTCATCCAACTTAGGGCTGTTAGCTTTGAAATAAGCCACAATGATAAATCCACGGTTTGGGAGTTAGCTTAACATCCTGGCTTGTTCCGAAGCTGGTAACAGTTTTTTCAGTTCATTAGAAGCTTCCTATTTTAATTGCAGCTTGTGAAAGTTCAATAAGCCAAGACAGATGGTTCAAAGCAGCTCATAATGCAATGCATTTGTACTGGGGGGGGGGGACACTCTCTCTCTGTGCATCCTACCTTGTGTGCACAATCCCACTCCACTCAATATACGACAATTATGAACCAATAAAAGCTGGATTCTGTGACCAGTCTAAAATGAAGCACGTCTCAATTTACGTTGTTTCTTCTTTACCGAAAAGACAACAGCTGCTTCTAACACTTCACCAGGCATTTAAGCTTCAGTTAACAGCCATAAATGCCACCGTGTATTTGTTTCAAATAAAAAGCAGCCATTGAAATTAATAGACATTGCTCACTTAGGTCCATTAATTTCAGTAGGTCTAGGATGAGATACAACCAATGGTCTTGCTCTTACAGCTCAACTGCTCTCAGGGAAAAGCCCTTTTGTTCTGCTGTTGTTTCTCAAGTACCATCAGTTCCTGGGGCCTTGCCTCTTTTGAGCTTAGAGATAAGACTCTTGATTTCTGAGATGGTTACTGGAGGACAATTTGGAAGGTTACATGTATTTACCCTTTTATTTTGGGCAGTAATAGCAACGGTTATCTATCCCACTCCATCCTTGCTCTCAAAGGAATGAAACAGGGATACATCTTTGTCCCTACTCTTTTCATATACTGTATTTTTCACTCTATAAGATGCACCAGACCATAAGACGCACCTAGTTTTTGGAGGAGGAAAACAAGAAAAAAATATTCTGAATCTCAGAAGCCAGAACAACAAGAGGGATCGCCGCTGCAGCTGTTCTGGCTTCTGGGATAGGTGCGCAGCCTGCATTCGCTCCGTAAGACGCACACACATTTCCCCTTACTTTTTAGGAGGGAAAAAGTGAGTCTTATAGAGCAAAAAATACGGTAAATTATTTGGCAGGAAGCTTACCAGTGGAACATACTTACTATCCTAGTCTGTCAAACAAACCCCTGCCAATTCTATTATATGCAGAAGATGTAGTATTTTTGTCTCTGACTAAAAGTGGGCTTGAGACGATTGCTAAGAGCCTTGGGGAGTTATTGCAAAAAAGGAACCATTACAAATTAATTATGATAAAACTAAGATTATTGTGTTCTCTAGGAAAAGGATGAAATACAGATGAAGATTGTGTTTCTTAAGTACCTTTTTCATCTTTCCATGCTTCAAGTCCAGCTTCAGTTGCTGGTTCTGCTGCAGTAGAGTCTTCATGCTATTCTTGAGTTCAGTCACTTTTGCCTGAAGCGTGATTTTATCTTTTTGGGTTAAGGACAAATCATCCCGAACCATCTCCAACTCTGTCTTGATATTCTAGAATGAAGAAGGATTGTTGGAAACATTGACCTTCTGCGTTAACCAAAGATCATTCCAAAAAAAGGAAAGAGGTCACTTCCTTTAGATGGCAAGCCTCTACCTATCTACTCAGAAGCAAATCCCATTGAGTTCAATGTGGGTAACTCCCATATAGAGTTATAGGATTGCAGCCGTAGTCTTACAAGTCTTATAGAACCTGAACTCTGGTGGAGGCTTGGAACACTCATAAACCTTTTATTTCATTAGCATCTTATTATGTCTTGTAACAGATCTTCCATGACAACTGGCTGACAGTCCAATGAAATACCTGTAAAACGGCTTGTACGCCTTCCAACTCCTTCTGGTTGCGTTGCTCAGTCAAGTCCAACTGCTGCTTCAGAGCTAGGATTTCTCTCTCCTTCTGCTCCACTTCCCACTTGAGATCTTCAACCTAAGAAATGTGGGGGGGGGGTTTGGGGGGGGTAGTATTTCAAAATATAATTACATAAGAAGCTGTAATACTGCAGGTCAATTAAATCACATTGAGGTTCAGTGAGATTTAATAAAAACAAAAGAGGAGCCCAGTTGGGTCAGACTAAATGGTCTATTTAACCCAGCACTCTACTCTCACTGTGCCCAACCAGATGCCTCTGCAAAGCTCACAATTTTGCATAAAATGTGCATTTGCTAATTTATACACATTGATGCAAAACCTAGAACCTAAAATGCCACTGGAGGAAGGCCGGCAAATTCCCACCCCAGGTAAATTCTTCAATTATTTTGCTCCCAACTCCAAATCAGTCATTTTAAAATTCATTTACTCTCAATTAATTTCCCAAATAAATTCAGTTTGCCCTCCGTTGATCCCATTCATTCCCCCACCCCCGCCATAATCTCTGGATAAAGTAATTTTAAATTAAACGTATTTCACCCAATTGGTGCCCTGTTTAATAACCTAGATTCACCCATCAAATCATTGCCCACTCAGAAAAAGAGAATGTCAAATGTCACACCACTAGCAATGCCCCTGGAAGCAGTGAATGAGCAATATTGATGCTTCACCTCTTGGTTTTCTGCAGGCTGCTTGCTAAGTTGCTCATCCAGCTGCTTCCGGAGGAGCTGAAGCTGGGAACGCGCTTCTGCCAGCTCTTCCTGGAACTGGGATACTTCTGCTGAATGCTTCCCATCTTCAACTCTAGAAGAAAAAGACAGATTCACATCACTGTGAGGAGAACACAGCTCTCAGACTGCAGAGTCACGGCAAGAACACTGAGGGGAAATAAAATAAACTGTACACGTTAAAGTTAGTTCAATACATTATCAACCAAGGTTGCAATTATTCTAGAATGAAAATGGGGGACTGTAACCACCAAAGGCAGGCAACCAAAGGACCACAAAGTAGGAGACCTGCCGAGTTTCTTGCAGTAGGAGGCACAGAGCAATCAGCGGATAGAATTCTTTCAGAGCTGATTCCCAGAGGAAAAAGAGAGCCCCCTCCTGGGGATAAGGCAGATAAATGCATCCATGTAGCTTCAGTTACCAGCTCTCCATTCTGGCTTCCAACACAGCTCGGCCACCTGACTCCATCCCTTGACCTCCACTTCTTGGGCAAAGTTCTGAAGTTCTGCACTTGTGCAGGCTCCTCCCCGCATAATAAAGGCTCCCAAATGTGTGGAAATCGGTGGGGTAGAACTAGGTGAGATGTTGGGGGGGCAGGCCCAGCGGGTAGGCCCCAACTCCCGTTACAGTGGTATCTCAGGTTAAGTACTTTATTCATTCTGGAGGTCCGTTCTTAACCTGAAACTGTTCTTAACCTGAAGCCCCACTTTAGCTAATGGGGCCTCCTGCTGCTGCCGCACCGCCAGAGCACGATTTCTGTTCTCATCCTGAAGCAAAGTTCTTAACCTGAGGTAATATTTCTGGGTTAGCGGAGTCTGTAACCTGAAGCGTCTGTAACCTGAGGTACCACTGTATTCATCTGTTTGTCCTTCATTCATGGTTAACCCATGAGGAGGCCTTGCAATTCCTCCTAAAATATATGTGTCTTTTTTTGTCCAAAAAAACCAAACTATACATATTTTTAATAGAAATGTAGTTTCAGTTTCCTTGTGATACTCACTGCAGTTTATCCACTTCAGCCTGAAGGGCCCGGATGAGGACTTCTTTGGCCTGCAGCTCTCGTTTCACCTCGCCAAGTTCAAGGGCAGCTGCTTTATAATGGCGGCGATTATGCGCTGCCTCAACTTTGACTGTTGCAACCTATAGCAGCAAAGAGCATCAATGTATGGATCATTATATCTCCGCCATCCTACCCCATCCATTTCCCTCACCCTTTCGTCCATGTGTGCTGCATCTCTGTTTAAGGACCACAAGCCTACAACTAAAGATTGCCCCTTCTCCATCTTTATTACTGGGCACCTGCGATTTCTCTCTCTCCCCTCCCAGGCTGGGGAGCCTTTGGCCCTCCAGATGTTGCTGGACTACAACTCCCCCCATCCCAGACAACTGGCCACACTGGCTGGGGCTGATGGGAATTGTAGTCCAAAAACTTACATGCAATACCTTAAAATAAAAAAATTCCTTCCAGTAGCACCTTAAAGACCAACTAAGTTAGTTCTTGGTATGAGCTTTCGTGTGCATGCACGTGTGTATCTGAAGAAGTGTGCATGCACCAACACGGCTACCTATCTGCAAATGCAATACCTTGGCAATCATAGCAAAAGCCTATCATGTGGTGATTTTGGCATCCTCCTGCTGCAGATAGAAATAGGGACTAGGGAGGTCTTAGAGTATCAGAGGCCACCCACTGAGCCTGTGGCTTCAGCCAAGATCTGAAATGGAGGGCTTTACAGCTCATTGCCATTTAACCATAATCATGCAACAGTCCTTAATGGCTGCTGCTCATTTATATGCATACCACACACAGGGCCCTCTGCCCAGTTGGGCAGGCAAGTCTTAAAATGCTCATGGTGAACAGTAACACACACACACACACACACACACACACACACACCAGTTCTTACCTGTTCTTTAAGGCTGTTGACCTTGGTCTTCTCCTTTTCCAAGGCCGTCTTCAAGGCTTGGATTAGTTGCTTCATTTGCTGGTCTTCCTCCTCTTTGCGCTTCAGAACTGCCTGTACCTGGCCATCAATAAAACCCACAAGGTGAACCCTCCCGATACAAAGGACTTAAAGCTGGTGTCCTTGGGCTTGCTCACTGCATTGGCTGATGATTTCTGAAATCACGTGTGCTTAACTAAGGCACCACATGCTCTTCAAAGCAGCATCATACTTGGAAAAGTCAACATCCCCCTTGAAAAAGTCAACGATTCTCCCAAAGAATCATGGGAAGTGTAGTTTGTTAAGGTTTCCGAGAGTTGTTCTGAGACTCCCATTCCCCTCACAGAGCTACAGTTCGCACAGCACCCTGGGAAGAGGGATTGGATGTTAAACCACTCTGGGAATTGTAGCTCGGTGAAGGGAATAGGGGTCTCTGAACAACTCTCGGAAACCTTAACAAACTACATTCCCCATGGTTCAGATGTACGGTTCATAGTGACAAGGAGCTGTGCATTCAGCACTGTGGGACCAGTTTTGTGAAACTCTTTCTGTTGATTTCAAGTCCTTTCCAGCAGGCTTTTTAATCAAACTCTGATTTTATAATGAGTTTTAGCTCATTTTTAGTCTTGGTGTATTGAGCCTCTTGTGCACCACTTAGAGCTGACAGTGATTAAATGGTGTACAAATGTGTGTTTTTGTGTGTTTATCCCCTGCTTTTTTCCCTGATGGGACTCAAGGCAGCTTACAGATAAAAACAAGAACCACTAGAAAAACGGGTGGGGTGGGGTGGAATTAAACATTGAAATTATTAAAACTATATACAATCTGCTTAAAACATACAAATAATTACAATAAAAACAGCACAGCACCAGCCCTTCATTGAAAGCAGTCAGTTCCCAAGTTGGAACAAGAAGGTCTTTACTGGTCAGCAGAAGAACAACAAGGAGGGAGCCAGTCTAGCTTCTCCAGGGAGGGAGTTCCAGAGCCTGGGAGCAGCCACCAAGAAGGCCCTTCCCCGTGTCCCTCCAATATGATACATCCCTCCTATGTAATATTCACAGACTGCAGACCAAAATGAATGAGAGCCTAAAGAACTGGAACCGATTTACAGCACCAGCCCAGGCAGAAACGTCTCAGAGTACCTGAAGATTCAGCTGCACCAGGTCTGCCTCTCTCTTTGCCAGCGCTGCTTCGAGGATGCGGTTGTGTTCCCGCAGAGCTGCGTTGGACTGGCCGAGGCCAGTGAGCTTCCCGCGTTCGTGCTCCAGCTCAAGGGAGAGCTTCTTGTTCATCTCTTCCAGTCGCTTTATCTTTCTCCGGAAGCCCCTGGCTTCCTGAAGCTAAATGAACAATAGGAACGATTACTGCAGCCACCATAAGGAATCACTTTGCAGGCTCACTGAATGTCACTGAGTAGCAAACAATGAAGAAACACTATAAACCGATGAAGTTCCCAGACCCTAAAGTCATCTTCAGAGGCCCTTCTGCTCAAATACCTGTCAGATGGCTTCTAGGGAGAGGGTCTTTTCAGTAGTGGCACCTAGTTTTGGAATGTGCTGTCCAGAGAGGCTCATCTAGTACAGATTAAAAACCTTTCTGCGTTCCATTTTTGTGCTTTTAAAGTTCTTTGCTTTATTTCTGTTGCTGGCTTTATTCAGATGCTGTTTTATACCCAACGCTACAACTATAGTTGGAGGCAGGATGTTGTGGTTCGAGGACCCGACCCCCGCGATGCGAAATGAATACACAAGGACACATGATATAAGGTTAATGGGCGTGGAAAGGCCACAACTTTATTGATTACAGCAGTGAAAAGGTATTGGCTTAGGCATTGGATGTCTAAAACAAGGGGGTTTATTCACCAGTAGGTGGAGCCTGTTGATGCTAATCCAACTATAAGCTCCCCCCTGATGTCACCGAGGGTCGTGCTATGGCCTCCCGCCAAGCAGGCATCGGACAGAACACACGACCGCCAGATTCCTTTAACGGAATACCCAAAAATTGAAGGCATAGGCGATGGCCACACCTAGCCCTTCGACACACCACAACACATTATTCCATTGCCTAACCTACCCACCAATACCACAAAAGTTGTGACAATTGCTATGAGGTAGGCGAAAAAACCAAAAAGCCTAATGCCAAATGGAAAAACTCCTACCAGGCCCCCTAGACAACCAGGGCGACCAACCTAAGGTCCATAGCAAGGCCAATAACCTAAGCCCTAACTCTAAGGGAGTGGAGGGGGGGTGACTCGTGACGAGACGATGGTGAAGAATGAGGCCGGGGAGAGGCTGGCGCTGCAGCAAGAGGCTGCTGGACACGCCCCCTCCGCGGCACCTGGTTGGATGCCTCCCGAGGGGCGTGGGCGCCAGCCAGGAGAGGTGGAGGCAGGGGGCTTTGCCCCCTGCTAGGGGCGGTGCTCAGGCTCCCGTCCACAACCACTCCCCTCTCTTCCAGGGAGGAGAGTCTCTTCTGAACACCAGCTGCTAGGAACCACAGGAGGAGAGAGTGGTGTTGCACCCAGGTCCTGCTTGCAGGCTTCCCAAGGGCATCTGGAAGGCCACTGGGAAAACAGGGTGCCGGAGTGGATGGGCAATTGGTCTGATCCAGCAGGCTCTTCTTATATTTTTACTCACAGGGGACCCACTGAAAGTAATGGGCATGACTAACTTACATCCAGTAATGTCAATGGGTCTATTCTGAGTAGGACTAAGTTGGATACAACACTAGAATCATAGAGTTGGAAGGGACCCAAAGGATTATCTAGCCCAGGCATCCCCAAACTTGGCTCTCCAGATGTTTTGAGACTACAACTCCCATCATCCCTAGCCAACAGGACCAGTGGTCAGGGATGATGGGAATTGTAGTCCAAAAACATCTGGAGGGCTGAGTTTGGGGGTGCCTGATCTAGCCCAAACCTCTGCAATGCAGGAATATGCAGTTGTCCCTTATGGGAATCAACCCTGTAACCCTGGTGTTATCAGCACCAGGCTCCAACCAACTGAGGTATGACTATGTTTGTTTGTTCATTTGTTTACTTCACTTCTTGGTTCCACCTTTTGTCTGTGCACTGCCCAGATAACTTTTTTTGGCTAAAGGGTGGAACAGAAATATAGCTAGTGAAGTAAAACAATCAAACTGTATTCCAGACTTGTATCCATTTAGAATACTATCACCTTACTTGCCCACATACTTGCACAGCATGGAGGAATTAATTGGTTTTTTCAACCAAGCTTTTCAGGTTGTTTAAATACAAATCTAATAGATGGTTCGGGACAGTCCGCTGTGGAGTTCCTACTTTTTAAATGGGCTGTAGAAATTTCCAGTGTTTTCAACTCAAAAATTATCACGCGTTATAAGAAAATCACCTCTCCCTGGAGGAGGAAAGCAAGATAACGATTATATTTGTGTAACTGCAGAGCTGAGAAGTGTTGTGTATAGCTGCAGACCCTGGAGGCATCCTGGTCAAAACAATTTAAGGTACAGCTGTTGCATCAGGTTTACTTCAGCTGGTACACCCGCGAATCTAGTTCTGTCTGGAGCTAAAGAAGGATGTCCTTACATCATCTGCATTCATTTCAATGTTGTCCTATGCTGCACAGCTGAGCTTCCCGCACGGCAAAACTCATAAGTCAATGCCCAATCTAGAGCATCGTAGTGCCTTGTGTTACACTGGCTATCGTGCATTAACCAGAGGGCTAAGGAATCTGTTAGGCCTTGAACCCAAGCACCACATATGGCAATGCAACAACAAGCATTTGTACAGCTTTTTTCAGTGCTCAAGATGCTTCACATATACGACGTTATTGTAATGTAACAATGCTGGAAGGCAGAGCAGGATTGCCCCCATACTGCAGAAGGGACTTGTAAAGCATAGATTTGCCAAAGGCAGTGCAAGTTCCCTTGGGCAAGAGACTCTTAGCAGGGGGGCCCTTCTGCTGGTTGCTGTTACTGCTGCATATTTACCTTCCTCCTCCTCTTGGCCTGAACAGGCACTCGCCTCCCAGGGGAGAGACAGGGCAGGGAAAAGCACACAGAGGTTATATTCATTTGGAGAGAGCAGGTGCATAGCGGGCAAAGAAGAATAGCAGTGGTAGAAGAGCAAGGAGGCTGCTGGGAAACGGCAGTAGGGCCATGGTGGAACATGGGCAGTGGGTGGCACAGGGCACCAAGCCGAGGGGGAGCAAAACTGAGAAAACCCATAACTGAGAAGATCCATTTGGGGGCACCAAATTTTGGCCTCGCACGGGGCGCCATGTTACAAAAGATTACCAAAGTCCACCCCTGCATGGGCCATAGCAGGTGCCCAACGCTGTTGAGCTCATGGCAGAGGTGAAATTTGATTAAGAGCTCCATAGTTCTGGGGTTGAGAACCTCAGGGGCAGGAACCAAATGCAGCTTTCCAAGTCTCTCCATCTGACCCTCAGTACTTTCCCAAGGCCACACATCTTACTGGCCTGGCCTTGAGTGTTTTTATGTCTGGCTGGAAGGTATCCTTAAAATCTGATAATGTCTCATTTTTGCGTAAATAGAGAGGGGCATATACTGTATACAGAAGTTTTTTCATGTTTAATGTTTCATTATTTTTATATACAGTGGACGCTCGGGTTGTGAACGTGATCCTTGCGAGGGGCACGTTCGCAACCTGCAGCGCCGCATCTGCGCATGCGCAGGTTGTCAGTCAGCGCTTCTGCGCATGAGCAAAGCGCAATTTAGCGCTTCTGGGTATGCGCGACCGCCGAAACCCGGAAGTAACTCATTCCGGTACTTCTGGGTTTCGGTGCGTCCGTAACCCAAAAAAAACACAACCTGAAGCGTCTGTAACCTTAGGTATATTGGAAGCCTCCCCAAGTGGCTGGGGCAACCCAATCAGATGGGTGGGGTACAAATAATAATAGTGTTGTTGTTGTCGTTTTTGTTATTTGCCTTCTGTACAAACGCTAACATGTACATTCATGGCTCCACCCACTTTTGCCTCTGGCCCCACCCACCACGGGCATGCAGACCCCAGAAGGTTGCCCAGAAAGGAATGTGGCCCTTGGGCTGAGATATATTCCGCACAACAGCTGTAGTTCATAGGTCAGTTTCTGCACCAGTCTGCCTCCACTAGACAGATCTAGGCCATTGCTGATCTTTAGGAACTAGTTACAGGCATCCAGCCTACAGAAGCAGCACCACATCAAGGAGATATATGATAACAAGAAGCCAACACAATTACCTCGTCTTCAAGTTCAAGGACTTTCTCTCTGTACTCCTCCAGTTCCTGGCTGGTGAGCGAGATCACTTCTTGCAGTTCCTTTTCTAGAACCATCTTACTGTGGCCGAGAACCTCCAGTTCTGTCTCCAGAGCCTGAATCCTTTCCTGAAGGCGAAAAGACAAAGTAAGTCTAGTTAGGCATCTCAGTTGGGGTAGGAATTCAGTTGCTTAAAGTTTGGGTGTGGAACATCGGCCCCACAAGCAACATTAGGCCCCACAAGGCCATTTCGGCGATGCCGCACCCCTCGGCATTTTATATATATATATATCAGCCAAAGGGGGTTTTGCAGGCCCTGTGCAAAGCACTCGGCAGAACCTTACCATAAGTTGATTGTTGGGTCGTGCAGAGTCCATCACAAATCACTCTGCAAAATCCAGCAATGAGCTGATTCTCAGAACTTGCAGAGCACTTGGAAAGGCACTCTGAAAGAGCTCTCTAAAACTCAATGATCACTGGGTCTTGCAAACAGCTTCAAGACATGTTTTGCGGGCTGCACTTATGCCCAACAGTTTGATTTCAAACTGTGCAGCCCCCCCCAAAATGGGTCACCTGATGTCCTCTAGACGTCAGGTGGGTGCCCTCACCCACCAGTGGTCTCCAATGAGGGAAGGAGATAGACAACTGACTCACTGGGCCAGATTCAGTTCCCCACTCCTGTTTTAAGTGAGTGAAGTTAGGCCTGCTCAGAAATTTTGCTTACTAGGCCAGCCTGGCTGTTTTCACTGTCAGAGATTTGTGCCTTCAACTTGGCCAGCTCTGCTTCAGACAATTCTTTTGCTGAGAGGGCTTCCTGTAGCCGGCGACTGAGGATCCCAACTGCATTCTCATAAGCTTTGTGTTTTGCTTTCATCTCCTTCTGTGCTGTGCTCAAATCCGAGCCCAGTCGTTTCATTTTTTGCTTCTGTTCAGTAAAGGCCCTGAAAGTAATATAAAAAAAACTACCTCAGAAAAAGCTCCACATTAAGATGAACAAGTAGGACCTCGCCTTCTGGACATTTAAAGGTTCCAGCCAGCTATACACTCTTCCATGATGCGAATAAGCATGTTTCAATCTGAACTTATTCTAAGGTTTATAAAAAGTTGACATAACTTAATAAACAGGGGACCCTCCATTACAAACTTTCCTGGCCCTGGTACCAGTCTGATCTCAAAAAACATAACCTGGAGAGCATTTAGAAACATCCCGAGATTCTCATGCCTTGCATAAAGGTCAGCTGGTGTAAATCTAGCTACCCTTAAAATCTACTTAACACCCGAATGGGTGCCATCAAAATAACGGTGGGATAAGTTGGAGACAGAAGGCAGACAAAGATGACCAGTCTTAGTCATTGTTCACTAGGATCATGTTCTCTTTCAACTGTTACTTAAGTGAAATGGGCAAAGTGGGAAATAGGCAGGAAACTCTGAAATAAACCCAACAGCACAATAACTAGGGAAATGATAGGAATTACTCCCTCAAAGTCCCTCTTCATTTAATCCGCACAACTACCCTATGATGTACGGTTAGGGCAAGAAGCAGTGATTTGCCCAAGGTCACCCAGTGAGCTTCATGGCCAAGGGTTGAATTGAACCATGGCCTCCTAGGGCCTAGTCTAGCCACTCTACTACTACACAAGCTCATGCCCAAGCGGGACTGCATTAAGCCCCATAGGAGAACTTTCCAATGGGCTATATCCCTTAAGTCAGATCAGTCTGTCTTCCGAACTGCTAGCTTAAGGACTATCCAAAGCCTGTCACATTTTGCATCAAGGATGTTGCAACAGAGCTGGTCCCCCGCTGGGGGCGGGGCGGGCGGGTGGGGGGGAGTCTACTTAAGACATTGGCTATCACTCTAAATTTAATCCAACCTGAATCTGACCCAGAAGACCGATATGACATCAGTGGTACACAGCATATGCTAAAGAACAAACAGCATTAAAAGCAGAACGTTGGCAATGTTCCCAACAATAATTCCACTGTAGTTTGGTACTAAAGAGGATTAAGTAGCAAATGGGATCACAAACATGCACCGCATTAACACAGGCAAGCAAATTAATCATACCACACAATTAGACAAAGGCATATTGTAAGAATCAAAGCCACTCTTTTGGCTTTAATGCTTTTTAATCTGCCTTACATACATTTTTAGTCTCACTGGGCAAGAAAAGCTTATCTTATTTTAAAGGCAATTGAAGCTACTTCAAACTACCCATTTACCTTTAATTAAAAGAGAAACTCCCATATAAATAGTGCATGTTTGTGATCCCAACATGTCAAAAACTAATTTTGTGCTGCATTGTTCTTAGATTACCATTATGTGACAAATGACATCAATGCTATAGGAATCAGAAATCCAGATAAAAGGCAAAAAGAAGACTATGACCCCATTAATAGATTGCAGACCCCCCCTCCCCCGCATAGGCACTTGATGAACAAAATCAATGAGTACTAGTTGCTGTGGCTATTCTAGGCAAGGCATAATCTGTCATACTCACATTTTGGTTTCCTGCTGCATTTCGTCAACCTGCCGTTTTAATACTTCATTCATTTCAGCTAGAGCAGACATCTGTTCTCTGTCAAACTGCAAAGTCTGAAAAGCAGGACAGGAGAATTGTAAGCTAAATGTTCTTCTCTAATAAAAAGGTCTTAATTTTATATACTTGGCACAGGCGACACATTCAGTGGCTGAACTCAAACAAAACTAATTTGTGGACCTTTTATGGCCCACAAACAATCCAATTTACTCTGGGATGGTAATTTATGAACTGCCTTTCTAGATCACTCCAACATCTATGAAGCTTAATGTTCTGGCGGCACTGTCATTATAAACCATAGTTTATCATGATGGGAATGAGCCTTGCTTTCCCCTAGTCTCATAGTTCTGTCTTTCCCCTCCATCTTACTCCATTGCAGGCACGAGGAATTAGGAAGGTCTCACTTGTGTTTTTTTAATGAACCACAGCTTGTTTTGCCAGCTGAACCGTGGTTAAATTTAACAATGGTTTATCCTGAAACAAGGCAACTTCAAGCCACATTTGGCTGACTTCAAATAATACATTGTTGAATACAATAATCATAGATTTGTAGAGTTGGAAGGAACCCCGAGGGACATCTAGTCCAACCCCCTGCAATCCGGCAATCTCAACGAAATCATATATGACAGATGGACACCCAACCACTGCTTAAAGACCTCCAAGGAAGGAGAGTTCACCATCGCTCATAAAACAGGTTTCAAATAGTACACTAAACAAGCTGTGTATCTGAAGAAGTGTGCATGCACACGAAAGCTCATACCAAGAACTAACTTAGTTGGTCTTTAAGGTGCTACTGGAAGGAATTTTTTTTATTTACACTAAACAATGATTGTAAAGGAAGTAAAAGCTTATGATTTCCCCATTGTGGCCATGCTGAAGGGAGAAGCAGGAGATCATGAGAGCTTTGGGAAAGGCTAGGCTCATTCCCATCACAGCCCACACCAGGGATGGAGGGCTTGTTGCCCTCCAAACAAATGTCCACAGCATAGCTACTGTCTACGTATTCCAACAGGCTGATCCAAAGCATTATTATGGACGTTAAGAAGGACAACAAAGGCTTCATCTGCACCTGCAACTCTCTCTCCATGTCATCTCGCTCTCTTTGGACTGCTTGCAACTGGCTTTCCAATTCCTCCATCTGCTGCTGAACCCGAGACACTTCCTTGCCCAGCCTCGAGTTTTCAACCTCCACAGATTTCTTTTCACCCTGAAGCTGGAGCAGCTCCCGTCTTAACTCTTTCACTTCAGAGTCCAGCCTTTTCTTGGTGGACTTCAGTTCACTGATCAGCTGATCCTTTGAATTTGCATCTCTCCGGTAAGCTTCCACCATCACCTGGAAAAGAAATTGATATGCTTAGCTTTATTATTATCATTATCATTATATATCATTACATATTTATTTAAAGGTAAAGGGACCCCTGACCATTAGGTCCAGTCGTGGCCGACTCTGGGGTCGCGGCGCTCATCTCGCTTTATTGGCCGAGGGAGCCGGCGTACAGCTTCCAGGTCATGTGGCCAGCATGACTAAGCCGCTTCTGGCGAACCAGAGCAGCGCACGGAAACGCCGTTTACCTTCCCGCTGGAGTGGTACCTATTTATCTACTTGCACTTTGACGTGCTTTCGAACTGCTAGGTTGGCAGGAGCAGGGACTGAACAACGGGAGCTCACCCCGTGGCAGGGATTCGAACTGCCGACCTTCTGATAGGCAAGCCCTAGGCTCTGTGGTTTAAACCACAGCGCCACCCGCACCCCCCACATATTTATTTACCTTTTACCTTGATGGGACTCAAGGAGGCTTACAGTTAAAAATAAGACCCACTAAAAAACACGGGGGGAAACCATTTTTAAAAATTGATAAAATATATGTATACAAAACATATTAAAACCAAACCAATAATTACAATAGAGACAGCACGGCACCAACCCTTTCATTAAAAGCAGTCAGTTACCAAAAGCCTGTTGGTACAAGAAAGTGTTCACCTGCCGGTGAAGGAGGGAGCCAGTCTAGATTCTCTCGGGAGGGAGTTGCCTGCATGTGGGAGCAGACACCGAAAAGGCCCTCTCCCATGTTCCTATCAAGCGAGCCCGTAAGGCTGGCAGGACTAAGAGAAGGGCGTCCTCATTTTAGAAGAATAGTTTGGATTTGATATCCCGCTTTATCACTACCCTAAGGAGTCTCAAAGCGGCTAACATTCTCCTTTCCCTTCCTCCCCCACAACAAACACTCTGTGAGGTGAGGGGGGCTGAGAGACTTCAGAGAAGTGTGACTAGCCCAAGGTCACCCAGCAGCTGCATGTGGAGGAGCGGAGACGCGAACCCGGTTCCCCAGATTACGTCTACTGCTCTTAACCACTACACCACTCTGGCAATTACACTATACAGTGGTACCTCGGGTTAAGTACTTAATTCATTCCGGAGGTCCGTACTTAACCTGAAACTGTTCTTAACCTGAAGCACCACTTTAGCTAATGGGGCCTCCTGCTGCCGCCGCGCCGCCAGAGCCTGATTTCTGTTCTTATCCTGAAGCAAAGCTCTTAACCTGAAGCACTATTTCTGGCTTAGTGGAGTGTGTAACCTGAAGCGTATGTAACCCGAGGTACCACTATATAAAACTGCAGCAGGAGTGTTGACCCCTTTTCAGCTCAAGAGCCACATTCCCTTCTCGCCAATATTCCAAAGGCCGCATGCCACTGGTGGGTGTGGCCACAGGCAAAAGTGGGTGGAGCAACCACTGGAAATTTTTGCCTCTGTAAAGGAGGCAAGTTTCGACACACACATACACACAAACCTCTATTCTCCGTCCAGGTTCAAGGACATATTCAAGCACTCAAGGAGGCAGAGAGAGTAGGGTTGGTGAGGTGTATGGTCTGTGAAGAGTTCTGAGAGCCAGACAGAAAGGCCTGGAGGGTGATATTTTGACCCCCAAGTTCCCCAGTCATAAACTGACATCCTTATGAGTCATTTATTTATTTTAATTACCATACTTTTTCCATGTATAAGACTACGTTATTTTCTTTAAAAATCATGCTTAAAAGTGGGGGTTGTCTTATACATGGATAGTGAATAGGGTGAACGTTTGACTGGTTGCTGCTGTGTCTGTCAGCAGCTATTAGGCATGTTATTGGTTGTTGTGTCAATGGCTGGTGTGGATTGGCTGATGCTCTGGCAATTGGGCGGGTGATTGGCAGCTTCTGCTGGTGAGGGGACAGGCGATAGGCGGATTTTGCGTTGCGTGCTGGTGAGCAATTTTCAGCTATCCCCCCCTAAAAAAAGCTGAACAACCCTGTGCAATCCCCCCCAAAAAGCAAAAAAAGCTCAACAACTCTGAGCCACCTCCCCCCATTTAATTAAATTTGCATGCCCAAAAATAGTTGGAAAATATACAAGGAAAAATGTGGTATTTTAAAACACTTATATAGACACACACCTTTTGCTGAAGGAACTGCTCCTTGACCTTCTGGGTTTGCTTCTTGAGACTGGCACTCTCAAGCTGGAGATTTTCTACCTATGGGGGGGGGGGTAAATAATAATAGCAATATTACTTGGGCTCTGGACGAGGACTAGAGAAGTGAACTAGTTTTGTGGCATCCAGAGTAAGAATTTTCCCAGGTGTAATTTCTACAGCACATGATCCCAAAGTGCACGTGCTGTTTAATAGCAACAGGCAGAACAGGGGAAAAGAAGGGGAAAGTTGCTTAAAAGCCACTCTGGGACATAAGTGGCATATAAATTAATTAATAGTTTTTTTATAATGGGAATTGTGGTCCAATAACACCTGCAGGGCACCACATCGGCCATGCCTGTTATAAAAGGTTTGTGAATTTTGCAAGAAGTTCTGTGAGGAATGATATTAGAAATATTGCAAAAATGGAGAAGGAGACATGATATGTTAAGAGATGTAAAGGCAATATTAAGTTAGGAAATGTGTAAGAAGTGATTAAGACGGAGGATTATCAGAGGTGCTGATGGAAGTCCAATAAGAATGTATTTGTGATAAATTGTGTGGTATGTTTTATAATTTTGTATGTTAAAACCCAATAAAAATATTTAAAATATATATATATAAAAGGTTTGTGAACACTTGCTGTGCAGGTTGCCCTGGCTTACAGGTGTGTTGATGATTATAAGTGCATAAAAGAGCAGAAACGCAATTAAGAAGTGTGTATTACCTGGCTTGACTTTACAACTATTTCTTGTCTCAGCTGCTCCAGGACATCTGATGCCGCCTCAGTGCTCTCTCCTAAATGTTGGACTCCTTCCTTGAGTCCTTCTTTGCCGGCTTTTGCTACCTGCAAAGCCACCTCTAGGACAATCTTCTCGTTCTGCAAATACTGGATAGTGTCGTCTTTTGAGGTGGCTTCCCCCTGCAACTCCGTCAGCCTGGCCTCCAGCTCATCGTAACGTGCCTGGAGGTCGCCCAGTGACTGCTCTCGGGTCTGCAGAGTCTCCTGGGTGGCAGTCAGCTGCTTCATGAGGTCCAGCTGCTCCTGCTGCAAAGCCGCGACCTGAAGATCTCGTTGATGCAACGTCAATTTCAGCTGAATAGAAGGAAAAATGTGTTAGGGTGTTCTCCCATTACGAATGCACACATCACATACCCAGCACTTAAGGTCTATAGAGTGGGAGTGAGGAACCCATGAACCCTCCGGATGTTGCCTGACTACAGCTCCCATCATCCTTGACTGTTTGCCATGCTGGCTGGGGCTGAACGGAACTGGAGACCAACAACATCCAGGCAGGCACAGGTTCCCCATCCCTGAGCCTAGAGTACTATCACCTATGGCAAAGGTAGCCAGCATGGTACCCCGAGACGTTGTTGGACTACAACTCCCATCATCTACGACAGGGGTGCCCAAACTTTTTTCAAGGAGGGCCAGGCCAGATTTGATGAAGTGAAGGGCCGTGAGGGCCAACCAAAGTTGTTGCCCTTTTTTTAGGATTGAAATTGTTGAGCTTTTTTTTTTAGGGTTGAAGTTGTTGAGGGGTTTTGTGAGGATTTTACCCCATAAACTGCCGAAGGGGCCGGATTACACCCCCGAAATGGACTTTGGACATGTCTGTGGTAGAGCCTTTAGCCAACAAGGTGTGCTAAAGGTGGGAAAGGAGATTGCAGAGGAGCTGAACGGATTATTTGCATCTGTCTTCAGAGCAGAAGACTTGCGAGTAACATAAAAGTAATAAGGTGAAACAGGAGATATGCGAGCCGGGAAGGGCGACAGAAGGGCCCGGCCGGGCGGCGACTCACCTCGCAGGCGGTGCGCCATCCCTTTGGCCCAGGCGAGGCGGCGGCGGCTGCTCAGCAACCTCCTTGCCCGTCTCCTCGTGAGGGAAACGCGGCGTCAGCGTCAGGGCGCCTCCAGCGGAGCAAGGCTGCTGGCCTGCCTGCCCCTCCGCCTTCCTCCTTTTCGCCGCGCCGCCTGCACCTCCGCTGCCTCCCACTCTCGGCGGGCCCTCCCGGGCGTCGGGCTCCGAGGGCGAAGGCACCCCTACTCGGCCCCACTCCACCATGCCCATCTGCAGCACGGCCCCCGCCGCCACGCTCCCGCCAGCCGCCCTGGCCGCTTCGCCCGCCTCCTCGGAGGAGAAGGAGAAGAAGTGACGGCGACGACTCCGCCGCCCCAGCTCCAGATGCTCCAGGCCACCGGGAGGGCAAAGTCCCGCTATGGCCCCCCGACCCTGGACGAAGGCCGCCGCCGCCTCGGAAATTTTCTCTCAGGCCGGCCATGTAACGGCGCGGGAAGGGAGCGCCTTCGCTTTCTCCACCGTCCGCCTTCCAGCCCCCCATCCCCGCCCACAGCGCGCCGCCTCGCAGGGGGAAGCGGGCTGGCAGCTACACGGGCCACATGACAAGGTCTGGCGGGCCGGATTTGGCCCGCGGGCCTTGTGTTTGACACCCGTGATCTACGACTACTGGCCATGCTGACAAGGGCTGGTGCGAGTTGTAAACCAAAACCATCTGGAGGGAACCAAGTTGGCTATCCCAATCCAAGGTAATTAGGTCAGCGGCAGGAAGGAAAAGAGCATTTCCTGGTGTTGCATTCTATGGAAGTCAAGGTACAGAATTCAGCGGCCAGGATGCTCACCAGAGCAAAATAGTTTGAGCATATTACACTGATCCTGGTCCGACTGCACTGGCTACCAATTAGTTTCTGGGCCTATAGAGCCTTAAATGGCTCAGGACCAAAATACGTCAAGGACCACCTCTTTCCATATGAACCTACCCGGACCCTGACATCATCTTCTGAGGCCCTCCTTCGTGTGCCTCCTCTTTGAGAGATCTGGAGGGTGGCAACACAAGAACAGGCCTTCTTTGCGGTGGCTCCCCATCTGTGGAATGCTCTTCCCAGGGAAATCTGCCTGGCGCCTTCATTATACACCTTTAGGTGCCAGGCAAAAACGTTCCTTTTTAACCAGACCTTTGGTTGATCTGGTTTACATCCTATGCCAGTTCAAAATGTGTTTTTTTGGGGGGGCGCTATTGGGTTGTTTTTATTTTTATTATGTATTTTGTGGTTTTATATCTTGATTTTATTCTGTGAACTGCCCTGAGACCCCTGGGTATAGGATGGTATATACATTCAATACATAAATAAATAAATAAATAAATAAATAAATAAGGTGTAATACGTTACTGTATATAAGAAACAAAAGAAGTAACAAAAAATACAGTTAAAAATCCTACAGCATCTAGCACAGTGCATTGCAATTGCTACAACAGACCAAAAAAAAAATAAGTGGTCCCCCAAGACCTGCAGCAATTTTCATGCTGCTTGGAGTAGGGGGTTGGAATTTGAAACCAGTGTGGTAGGCAAACAAGGATGATGTGGAATGCAGACGTGTAATAGATGGGGGACGCGGGTGGTGCTGTGGGGACACAGGTGGCGCTGTGGTCTAAACCACTGAGCCTCTTGGGCTTGCCGATCAGAAGGTCAGTGGTTCAGATCCCCGTGACGGGGTGAGCTCCCATTGCCTGGTCTCAGCTCCTGCCAACCTTGCAGTTCAAAAGCAGGACAAAAAAAAAGTGCACGTAGATAAAAAGGTACTGCTCCAGTGGGAAGGTAAACAGTGTTTCTGTGCGCTGCTCTGGTTTCAGTGTTCTGTTGAGCCAGAAGCGACTTAGTCATGCTGGCCACATGACCTGGAAAAACTGTCTGCAGACAAAAGCCAGCTCCCTCGGCCTGTAAAGCAAGATGAGCGCCGCAACCCCAGAGGTGTCTGCAACTGGACTTAACTGTCAGGGGTCCATTACCTTTTAATAGATGGAGGACTCTAGGAAGCAGCAGTGGTGGGAATTAGAAAGCGAGAGAAGAACTGTATTCAGATAAAAATGCCCTTTGTTGCTACTACCAAATGGCTGATTGACGGGTGGAGGCAGCTACTTTATCCTCACAGCTGGCTCGTCATGATCAGCATTTGCCTTCCACCAGAATTTTCAAAAGCACTTTAAAAAGAACTCCTGTTTGCTGGATTGCATCTCCTGCTTCCAGTTTTGTTTCTCTCCAGTCGTAAGATGCAAACTAGGAATAGGCTTTTGCTAAGCTTTCTGTGAAAAGCTCTGCTCTACCAGCTGCATATACCTGCTCTAGCTCCTGCTCCAATATTGCTGCAGAATCCGCCATTTTCTGAAGCTGCTCCTTCTCATCCTCAAACTCCTCCAGTTTTCTCTGCAAGTCCTCTTCCACCATGGTCTTAGCCTCTTGGATCTGCAAGAAGGCTGCTTCCTGGTCTAACATGTCAGCCTGTCAGGAAGAAGCAGACAATTCTAATGAGTGAAAGAAGAAGTGGCCAACACAATACAGGCAGGAGTTTTGGGAACAATCCAGTCCGTCATTCTCTTAATAAGTTATGTAACCTTAATCAAGATTGCTGAGATCTGAAGAAATGACTCTTCAGGCCAGTGTTGATGTTAGGCTATATATATGGTTGATCTTCCACTTATTCATCACCCCAAATATTTTTAACTTTAAATTAAACCCCACCCCAGATACCCCAAATCAGTCCAATTACTAAACAACCAAATTACCGCAAATTAATTTCCCACCCAGATGATCCAGAACCTGCTCCAAAAAATCACTCACTTACCACATTACCCCCTCCAAATTCAATAAATAATGTGCATTCTTATTTTTTTGGGTGGTACAGGGGGCAGAGGAAGTATTTTATGACAAGGTTGTCCTATTATTCATTAAAAAATTTATTCAGACCAGAGGGCAAGCTAGCAACTGAACAACCATGTGTTGTACTGCACCACATGCTGTACTGCAAACTGAGACTGCAAATGCCCCAGGGAGGCAGAAAAATGGTGTTGCTTCTTTATTTCCCCTTGGCCTTGCCCCACTAACTATGAATGATGATTTTCAATCCACACAGAAACAGGCAGTGGCAACTGAAATCTCAGAGACCTGACTTCTCTCCAAGTCTTCTACTCTGTAAGGGATTTTTGTTGTTTTGTTTAGTCGTCTTCGACTCTCTGTGACCCCATAAACCAGAGCATGCCTTGGAAACTCTCACTTTCTTCTCAAAGCTGCTCCTTTTTTATGTCCATGGGGTTTTCTTGGCAAAATACTGGAGTGGACTGCCAGTTCCTTCTCCAGGTGGATCGCATTTAGTCTAAACTCTCGGCTATGACCTGTCCGTCTTGGGTGGCCCTGCACGGCATAGCTCGTAGCTTCTCTGAGTTATTCAAGCCCCTTCACCACAACAAGGCAGTGATCTATGGCTGTATGGGATACGATCAAGCCAAAGCACTCATTAAGCAATGTGTAGCAGACACAGAGCGCCAACTGGATCTAGCCAGGACCCCAACTTTTATGGCCAATGAATCCATCAGGTACTCTGCCTCCCGCGTGGCGTATCTAACTAATCTCGAAGTCCCTAAGCACCAGAGGGCCTTTACCCTGGCATGATGTCATGCCCTCCCCTAGTCTGTCACTGAAGGTCGATACAGGAAGATTGCTTACTCAGTGAGACAAGACCCCTCCGATTCTGGACAAACATAAACAACAGAGCATGTGCTTCTCCAGTGCCTATATTACAGAGACATTTGTATTAGCCTCAGCTCCTCACTACAGTGGTACTTTGGTTTATGAACTTAATCCATTCCGGAAATCCGTTCTTAAACCAAAACATTCTTAAACCAAGGCGTGCTTTCCCATAGCAGCACAGGACTCAATTTACAAATGGAACACACTCAACAGAAAGTGGAACATGTTCTGCTTCCAAGGCAAAGTTCACAAACCAAAACACCTGCTTCCGGGTTTGCAGCGTTCTTAATCCAAGACTAACCTGATCTCGTTTTTTGACAGAATTACAAGCCTGGTAGATGAAGGGAACGCAGGATGTAGCCTACCTTGATTTCAGCAAGGCATTTGACAAGGTGCCCCATGATATTCTTGTAAAGAAGCTGGTAAAATGCGGTCTTGACTATGCTACCACTCAGTGGATTTGTAACTGGCTGACTGACCGAACCCAAAGGGTGCTCATCAATGGTTCCTCTTCATCCTAGAGAAGAGTGACTAGTGGGGTGCCACAGGGTTCTGTCTTGGGCCCGGTCTTATTCAACATCTTTATCAACGACTTGGATGATGGACTCAAGGGCATCCTGATCAAATTTGCAGATGACACCAAACTGGGAGGGGTGGCTAACACCCCAGAGGGCAGGATCACACTTCAAAATGACCTTGACAGATTAGAGAACTGGGCCAAAACAAACAAGATGAATTTTAACAGGGAGAAATGTAAAGTATTGCACTTGGGCAAAAAAAATGAGAGGCACAAATACAAGATGGGTGACACCTGGCTTGAGAGCAGTACATGTGAAAAGGATCTAGGAGTCTTGGTTGACCACAAACTTGACATGAGCCAACAGTGTGACGTGGCAGCTAAAAAAGCCAATGCAATTCTGGGCTGCATCAATAGGAGTATAGCATCTAGATCAAGGGAACTAATAGTGCCACTGTATTCTGCTCTGGTCAGACCTCACCTGGAGTACTGTGTCCAGTTCTGGGCACCACAGTACAAGAAGGACACTGACAAACTGGAACGTGTCCAGAGGAGGGCAACCAAAATGGTCAAAGGCCTGGAAACGATGCCTTATGAGGAACGGCTAAGGGAGCTGGGCATGTTTAGCCTGGAGAAGAGGAGGTTAAGGGGTGATATGATAGCCATGTTCAAATATATAAAAGGATGTCACATAGAGGAGGGAGAAAGGTTGTTTTCTGCTGCTCCAGAGAAGCGGACACGGAGCAATGGATCCAAACTACAAGAAAGAAGATTCCACCTAAACATTAGGAAGAACTTCCTGACAGTAAGAGCTGTTCGACAGTGGAATTTGCTGCCAAGGAGTGTGGTGGAGTCTCCTACTTTGGAGGTCTTTAAGCAGAGGCTTGACAACCATATGTCAGGAGTGCTCTGATGGTGTTTCCTGCTTGGCAGGGGGTTGGACTCGATGGCCCTTGTGGTCTCTTCCAACTCTATGATTCTATGATTCTATGATTCTATGATTCAAGTTGTTCATAAACTAAGCTGTTCTTAAACCAAGGTACCACTGTACTCCATAAATACCCAGGACACACAGAACAATTCTATACCTCCCTGCTGCTTTCAGATACCAACCCTGCTACAACGTACAATGTTGCCAGGTTCTGTGTAGCAGCATTCAAAATTCGTCGGATGATGACTTGCGCCACAAACTAGATTTAATGAACACCCATATCAGAGTGCTTTGTAAATTGACAGCCATTGCCTTTTATATACTAACCTTTTATGCTCTTCCACGTCCGTTTAATGCTCCTAACCCTTCTTTTAGATTCTTTTAGCTTCTTTTAGATTCTTATAGTCTTTTATATATACCTTCTGTTTTAATCAATTTAGCTTTCCAAAACGTTTTACAGATTTTAGAGGATTGTTCCGCACCCTACTTATGCTGGTCTATGAACGTAATAAATGATTTGATTTGGTGTTGATTCTAATATTCCCAGACACACTTGCAATTTCCGTATGCAGTTCAGCACAAAGAAATGACAGCATCTTCTCAGGAAAACTGCCCACTTGGTTTCATGCAGGAGTTACTGAGGTGCCTTCACCACATAGTTGGTGAGCTGCACTAGCCCTTGGCTCCCAGCACCACCACAGCAGCTGCTGGCAGACCCGGATTTGAGCCCCAAAGACACAGCAATCCATAAGGATATAAGAAGAATTCTGTTGGATCAGGCCAAAGGCCCATCTAGTCCAGGATTCTGTTGCAACAGCGGCCAACCAAATGCCTGAATGCAACAGCACTCTCTCCACTTGCAATTCCCAGCACAACTCATATTCAGAGCCCCCTAATGACATCCTTAGATGCAATATGTTATCAACTGATACATAACTGTACAGCCTCTTATAACTGAATGCAAACAAGCACTTGTTACTGTTGGGAATTCTGCCAGGGAGATATAGTCCATCATGGCCCCAAGCCGGCTGCCGGACGTCCATCGATCTCCCGTAGTCACGCAGATCCAACAATTAGCGACACGAAGCCTCAGAAATAGACTGCCACATTCCAGGCTCGTGCACACTCTTTATCAGCAGAAACACAGCCAGAAAGTCGCACCGCAGAAGAGCATATTTACAGACTTTATTTAGCGTTGAACAGAACAAAGAAAAACATGACTGTTCTGAGTCAGTGTCTCCGACCGACTGCGAAATCGAAAGGAACAGCAAACATAAACATCCTGTGAATAGGACATGCGCAGACTCTGTGATTCACAAAGCCTGCTCCCTTTTAAGGTGGAACGGAAATATCCTAACAGTTACGTGCTTGTGTTTTAGGCCAGTGTTCCCCAACCTTGGGCCTCCAGCTGTTTTTGGACTACAACTCCCATCATCCTTGACCACTGGTCTTGCTAGCGAGGGATGATGGGAGTTGTAGTCCAAAAACAGCTGGAGGCCCAAGGTTGGGGAACACTGTTTTAGGCTAATGCGCTTTTTAAAAAAATAAAATAAAAGGATAAAGCATATCTTTCTTCCAAGTAAAGGAAATTTTCAGATTATAGGTACAAATATTTAGGTAGCTATGATAGGGTTGCCGGATTTCAAAAAGTGAAAATCCAGACATAAAAGTTGTTGAACTTTTTTGGACAAAGTTGAGTTTTAACAACCACCCCGCCCCCCAGCTATTTTTAAGGAAAATCATCCAAAAAATGGACATTTTAGCAATTTCCACCCAGACACTGCTTCTGACTGCAGCATTCCTGCAGTATTCTAAGCTGACTGTCGTATTCTAAGCTATTACAATTCAGAAGTTTTGGTAATCCCCATATTCCAGGAAATACTAACAGAGTTGAAAGAAAATTCCTATGAAGTTTACCTCAATATTTTGCAACTGTGTAGCTATACGCTCCTTCTCTTTGATGGACCTGTGCTGAGTCTCCGTTAACTGATGAGAGAGTGTTACGTTCTCCAACTTGAGATGTTCCAACATGCCCACCTGGGTCATTTGACCAGCCTGTGAAAGGGGAAAGAAAAAAAGCCACACAAAATGTTGGTTAACAGCAGTTCAAAGGGGAAGGGAACTGAACCAGTCGGGTTAGGATTCATGTCCTCTGTTCCAAAGAAATATACAAATATTTCCTTTTATTGGACATGCTTCAGAGGGCCTGCTCTCAGAGCCATCTCACGATATTTGAGAGACGGGAACAATTGACAGGGCTTTCTTTGTGGTGGTTCCATGGACTTGGAATAACATCATGATCAAGGCTCCCTCTCTGAGTGTCTTCTGCCAGAAACTGAAGATATTCCTTTCCTGTGGGCCTTTCAACGCATGATTTTAGCTGCCAAATGTTTGAATGACATCAGGACCAATGCCGGATACCACCGCTCCCAATTGACTGAATCTGGACAACTATCTCTCACCTTCTTAAGAAGCTGGGATATGCATGAATATTTTCCCTGCCAGCACAGCTTCTCTGCTCCTCTCTTCACCTAAAGCCATGATTAAACCATGAAGCCTATAGTTCCTCATTTTGTCCAATCTTTGAAATGCGTTACCAGCTTTGGAAGAAGCCACAATATTAAACCATGGTTTGTTGATGATTTTAATGCCCAACTTGTTCCAAAGCTGGTAACCATAGTTTCCAGGGTCACACAAAACAGGGAACTATGGTTAATCCGATATTTCCCTGTCTAATCATGGCTCCTGACAAAGGGAGAAGGGGCTCTCATTTTAATTAAATTATCTTTGGGGTGTCCAACTAGGGTTGCACCACATCTTAGGTTTCTAGATGGCAAGGCACCAATTGTCTAATTCCATAGTGGCCTAATTTGGCCCCAAGTGTCAAATACACATGGAATCACAGAATCACAGAGTTGGAAGGGACATGAAGTGTCAACTGGCCCAACCCCCTAGATTGCAGGAATCTCAGCTAAAGCATCCATGACAGATGGCCACCCAACCTCTGCTTAAAAACTTCCAAGGAAGGAGAGTCCAAAACCTCCCAAGGGAGACCATTCCACTGTTGAATAGCTCTTACTATCAGAAGGTTTTGCCGTATGTTTGGTCGGAATCTCCTTTCTTCTAACTTGCAGAAGAAAGGAATATTTATGTATGTCTATACCAAGGGTTGCCAATTTGGTGCTCCTCCAGATGTTTTGGGTCTACAACTCACACCATGCTGGTTGAAGCTGATGGGAGCTGGAGGACAACACATTAGTTTCTCCTGATATATATAGTTATACATGCAAATAACGAAGCAATGGTTTATTGAAATATGTTGTGTGTTGTGGTGGAAGACCACCAGGGCAAATCACCTTTCAGCTGCTAAAGCTCAATAGGTGCGTCCTGGCCAAGCCTCTCAGCCTAACTTACTGGGGAATAGGTATAGCTCAGTAGAAGAGAAGCTGCTTTGCATGCAGAAGGTGCTAGGGTTCAACCCCTGGCATCTCCAGGTAGGACTGGACAAGAACCCTGCCTGAAATTTTAGAGAGCCACTGCCAGTCAGTGTGCAAACTACTAAGACAGCTTGACGATTGGTGCGACTCAGTATAAGACAGCTTCCTCCATCTCAATTACAAGATATTATGCGCGCACCGAGAAGTGCCACAGCAGCTAACAAGGGAGAGTCCCCCTTACCTGTATGTTTGCCATCTCACTCTGCAGCCTGACCCTTGCCTCCTGGGCCACAACCAGCTGCTGCTGGTACCAGTGCCGCACTTTCTGCAGCGACGCAATCTCTGTTTGAGACGACTTCAGCTTATTGGTCAACGTGGTGCGGTCCAGTTGCACCTGCTGGAGCTGACTTTGCAATGAGGAAAGCTGCTGTCGGAGATCATGAACTAAGAAGCCAAGCGAAATCATTCGAAAGGTTATGAAGGTTGATCAGCAGCAACGATCAAGCAAGAAGCATCTAATTTTATAGACATTTCCATCCCACCTTTAAAAACAATTACTGTAGTTCTTAAAAGGTAAAGGTAAAGGACCCCTGACAGTTAAGTCCAGTCGCGAACGACTCTGGGGTTGCGGCGCTTTTTTTAATTACTGTTTTTCGATTACCTGTTATATGCTTTGTTGCAGTTGTCAACTGCAATAGAAGCCTCTCTCTGACTATAGGAGAGCTGCAGAAGCTGCAGAAAAGGGCAACACAAATTTATGATCGCTAAAGTTTTATTTTTTAAAGCTCCTCATCGGTCTTACTTTTGCTTTAATGATGATGGTGTTATAGATTTATTTGCATCTATCTATTTGCTTGGTACCTGCTCTTGCAAACCTAGCAGTTCGAAAGCACGTCAAAGTGCAAGTAGATAAATAGGTACCGCTCCGGCGGGAAGGTAAATGGCGTTTCCGTGTGCTCCTCTGGTTCGCCAGAAGCGGCTTAGTCATGCTGGCCACATGACCCGGAAGCTGTACGCCGGCTCCCTCGGCCAATAAAGCGAGATGAGCGCCGCAACCCCAGAGTCGGCCATGACTGGACCTAACAGTCAGGGGTCCCTTTACCTTATCTATCTATCTATCTATCTATCTATCTATCTATCTATCATCTATCTATCTATCTATCTATCTATCTTTAACCCATTCGTAGATTTTAGCTGTGTTTTCTCTACCATTTTATTACTACACTGCTGGGAGGCCTTTCGGATCAAGCCATTTAATAAATATTTTAAATAAATTTACAAAGCGCCGCTTGATAAATAAAGATTGTTAGGAATAAAGAGAGCAGCACCTACTCACCTGCGCTATCCCTGCTGAGGACACTTTTCTGCATGTCTTCCACCTTCCCCATCAGTCTTTGGTACTGCTCTTCTGCCACCTGCAGGTCGTTGTTGGAGGCAGCCAGGCTGGCATTCTTGGCCTCCAAGGCAGTCTGAAGTTCCGCCATGGCTCTTTCCAGGTCCCAACAAGACTGCTTCAGCGTGGCCACCTCCGAGTTCAGCGAGTCTTGCTTCTGCTGGCTGCTCTGACTGTGCTCCACCTGGGACTGAAGCTTCATGTTCAACGCAGCAAGCTGGGTTTGCAGTTCCGTCTTTTCTTTGAGAGCCTGAACAAAAAACAATGATTAAAAAATAATAATTTTAAAATGATGGTTTCACAAGGCACCGGAAAATCAAATGAGGTTCATAGGATTCTTCAGTACCTCCTTAAAATCCAGCTTTTGCATAATCTTCTACAAGTGTCACCCCCAACTGAAAAAGAAAACTCCACCCCACCCTAACTCCTCTACAATCTCTTTTCTCCTCAGTGTAAAACTACAGCTTGCAACCCCACAAACTTTTTATTTTATTTATAGCCTGCCTTTCTCCCAGTACGGAACCCAAGGTGGCTCACAAGATGCCACAGAATTGCACACCAATCCGTTATAAATATTGAAGAACAATTAAATAAGCTATCATATAAAAAAACCAACACCAAATCAAAACAACTTAGAACCATTTATGCCACCCACCCTTAGAAGTAAAAGGTAAAGGGACCCCTGACCATTAGGCCCAGTTGCGGCCGACTCTGGGGTTGAGGTGCTCATCTTGCTTTATTGGCTGAGGGAGCCAGCGTACAACTTCCGGGTCATGTGGCCAGCATGACTAAGCCACTTCTGGTGAACCAGAACAGCGCACGGAAACGCTGTTTACCTTCCCGCCACAGCGGTACCTATTTATCTACTTGCACTTTGACGTGCTTTCGAACTGCTAGGTGGGCAGGAGCTGGGACCGAGCGACGGGAGCTCACCCCATCGCGGGGATTCGAACCGCTGACCTTCTGATCGGCAAGTCCTAGGCTCTGTGTTTTAACCCACAGCGCCACCCGCGTCCCTTCACCCTTAGAAGACCCTGCCGCAAAAGCCAGTTAGTGGCCAAAGGCTTGTGGGAACAAAACAGTATTTGCCTCCTGGCAAAAGGAAAACAAAGAGGAGGCCAGACGAGCCTCCGGTGGAAGGGAGTGCCACAATCTGGGAGCAGCGATGGAAAAGGCCAACTCTCATGTCCTCCCAAATGTGCCTATGAGGCTGGCGGAACTGAGAAAAAGGCCTCTCTTGAAGATCTCAAAAGTCGACAGGCTCACAGAGGGAGATGCTGTCCTTCAGACAGCCCGGAATCAAGCTGTATAGGCCTTTGTAGGGAATAACCAGCATTCTGAATTGTGCCCAGACACAGACATGCATCCAGCGGAGAGGTTGCAATAAGGTACAGTGGTGCCTCGCAAGACGAAAAGAATCCGTTCTGTGATTCTCTTCGTCTAGCGGTTTTTTCGTCTTGCGAAGCAAGCCCATTGACGGATTAGAGGATTAGCGCTATTAGCGGCTTTTAGCGGCTTATCAGCTTATCGGATCAGCTGATAAGCAGCTTAGCGGCTTAGAAAAAGGGGGGGAAAGGAAAAAACCCCCGCAGGAACTCGCAAGACATTTTCATCTTGCGAAGCAAGCCCATAGGAGATTCATTTTGCGAAGCACCTCCAAAACGCAAAACTCTTTCGTCTAGCGAGTTTTCCGTCTTGCGAGGCATTCGTCTTGCGGGGCACCACTGTACTGCAGTAAGGTTCTGCAATAATCTGCCTGCAGCATCTTGGACCACTGAAGTTCCTGAACACTTTCCAAAGGCAGACACACATACGGTGTTTTAGAGTATACCAAATAACAACCACAACAGCAACAACAACAACCATAACAATAATAATTAATTTATATGCCACCCATCTGACTGGGTTGCCCCAGCCACTTTGGGCGGCTTCCAACAAATTAAAACATTAAGCACAGTAAAACATCAAGCATTAAAAACTTCCCTATACAGGGCTGCCTTGTGACTAAGGCATGTGTCCCTGTTCACAGATCCGACATCTCCAGGAACGGGTGCATATTGTGCATGGGTTTTAAATATGCAAGCACACTTCCAGCTGCTGCCGAAACCTGGGCATCTACACTCAGGGTTGAATCTCGGAGTACATCCAAGCTGCGAACCTGAGTTGTCAGAGGAATGTCAACCCACCCAATACAGGTTGAATCCCAATTCTCTGATCTGCCTTTCCACCAACTAGGGAGCACCTCTTTCTCGCTTAAACTTCAATTTGTTCACCCTCAGCCAGCCCGTTACTGACACCAGACACTGATTTAAGCCCTGAAATAGCATTCTCACATTTAGATGAAAAAGAGACAGATTGGTTTCATCAGCATATTGGTGGCACCGAACCCCAAAACTCTGGACATCCTCTCCCAGCAGTTTCATATGAAGGGTGCCCATTCCTGCTTTAAGTAGGCTCAGTAACATCCTGTACAGAAGGGGTGACGTCATTTGTACCTCATTGGCTTCCAATGACAGCGCTTCAAGCTGCCCTTCGAGACGCATCTTCTCTTTGAGGACCTGCAACATTTCGTCATGCGTGCCTGCGATAGAACTCTCCATCGATATACTGGGGAGAGACAAAAGCGTGCGCACACTTTATCAATGTACACGTTGTGCCAGTGGCATACATGGTTATTTCGCAGCTCATGATATCGTCCCTGTTATTTTCTTATTTGGAGCATCTGTACCTGGCTGCTCTTTCAACAACAACAAAAAGGCTCCCAGAGTGGCTTACATACAATGAATTAAAACAAGCCAGTCCCTGCCCACTGGTTTACAATCGAAAAGATTTGACACAAAAGGAAAAGGAGGACGGGAGAGGGGAGAAAAAGCAAAAGCAAAAGCAGGGACCAATTCTTAAATTAAGTGATAGCCCCTTACTGAAATACCACCAGGATGGAAAGAGTACAAAGGCAGGAGCAACATGATGGAGCTGAATGGATGGGCTTTGTTTCCCAATAGATTCTCCATAGAGAATCTCCATGAGATACTAAGGCAATCTGATTGTATTCCAACCCTCCTTGCTGACATGCCGCTCCTGCTGCCGCCACCACACCCCATGAGTGCAGCTGCCATTTGAAAACATCAAAGTGACACTGCATCATGAGCCTGAAGCAGGATGATGGCACAGGATGATGACAACGATGCAATGTGGGCCATTGCTAAATGCCCTTGGGAACTCTTTACAGCCAGCCTACACTTGCTCAGAAAAATTAGTTCCTTTTGAGCATGATGGAGAGTAGATTTTCTGAGCCCTGCAAATGGACATTAAAAAAAAACTATGGGGTGTTTAATATTTTTATTTCATTCAGATAACTTTTGAGCCAAAAAGGATACCTAAAAACTGGCCATCCATTTATAAGAAAGATGGAAGGGAAAGAACAGCAAGCACAATCGACACTGCAATATTGACCACTTGCTAATTCTATACTTGACCTGAAAGAGATGGGCACTGAGAAACTCATTATAGTATCATGGGTGAGTAAGCTTCTGAGAACCAACAAGTAATCCCATTCTTAAAAGGGCTAAAGTGGATAAGTGCATCTAGGGCAGGAACCCTTGCGTCTCGTTAAGTGCTAAAAGCTGGAAAGATATGTGCATGGATTAAATACTTAATGGGTTGTGTGAGAAGGATGCTGTAAGGTTCATAAACAGGGGGACACACTGAAGGTCCTCTTCTATGACAAAATGCTGAATGCGATTCAGTCAACCACCTGACACAGAAAGAGGTCAACCCACAGGGGCAGTCTGGGTGCATATTGTTCACTTATTACTTAAGGCATTTATAGCCAGCCCTCTAGGCAAAAAGGCACTCAGAGTAGCTACATACTGAGTCACATCATTGGTCATTCTGGATCAGTATTATCTACACTGATTGGCAGCAGCTCTCCCAGGTTTCAGAAAAGGAGGCTCTCCCAGTCCTACCTGGAGATGCTGGGGATTGAACTGGCAACCTTCCGCATGGCAAAGCGGTCATTCTGCCACTAAGCTATTGCCCTTCCCCAATGCACTGCAACTACACTTACTCCATGCATATCCCACCTTTGTTTCATGATGGATCTCATGGCAGCCTACACTAGGGATCTGTAGCTTTGGGAAGAACTGCAAGCTCAGTAGCAGAGTGTAACACCTTGCACGATGAAGGTCGCAGGTTCAACTCCTGGTGTTCCCAGGTAGGGCAGGGAAAAGCTCCTGCCTGAAACCCTGGAGAGATGATGCTGGTCAAAGCAGACAATGCAGGATGAACGAGGGCCAATGGTCTGACTTGGTATAAGGCTGCTTCCTACCTTGCCAGGGAGTCTCCCACCCAAGCTGCTGCCTACTAGCCATGATGGCTCAACGCTGGCTCCAGGAATCAAAGGCAGCATATGTCTCTGAATACCAGTCTCTGGGGAATGGTAGCTGTGATCATGCCCAGCTTGTGGACTCCCCGGGAGGCACCTTGCTGGCTGCTGTGGGGACTAGAGGGGCCTTTTGGTCGGACCTATCCGGACACTTCTTGAGAGCTGCTGTGAGTCAAGGTAGGCCAGGGATGGGGAGATCAGAGGCCGTCCAGATGTTGCTGGACACCAACTTCCATCAGCCCCAACCAGAATGGCCAGTGGTCAAGTGTGATGGAAGCTGTAGTCCAACAACATTTGGAGGGCAACAAGCTCCCCATCCCTGGAGTGGACAGCACTGAGCTTGATGGACTTGCCAACCAAGTCAGCACAGAGCGCCTTCATATAACAGTCCACGCTAATGCTCTTCACAAGCTGACTGCACACTGCAGAAGACGCCGCAGCACCTTTCACAGCAGAGACAAGCAGTATTCCTTCGCAGACAAGACAGAAAACTATTCCCTGGAGGTTCAAAAGTTTGAAAGCCATTGCAATGCACTTACCTGCTGGAAATGCTGTCCCTCCTGCTTCTCACTTCGCCATTGACTTCCTGATCGTCGGGATGGTGCTCTGTCGCAGCAGCAGCCTGCAACACTTCCCTGATGGAAGGAAACTGTCCAACTGCATCCAAAGGGACCTCCTGGCCATTTACAGTCAGCGAAGTGCCCTGCCTGCTTTCAGAATTGAGCAAAGCGCCATAGGGACCCCTTCCCGATAAACTACTGTACGTAGAACTGTCGCTCTCGTTGCCGTCCAGCCTCAATCCTACTTCACTTCCGTCAATATCAGAGATGCTATCTCCGGCCAGGGAGGAATTCTCCAGCCGGTCATCTGGATCAGGGGTTAGCCTGATCTCAGACACAACAGATGTCAGGCTGCTTCGATTCTGCTTCAGGGAGCCACTTGGTGAATCAAGTGGAACATGCCCTTCTGCATCTTCAGTTCTATAGTCTGCCAGAGACCGGATTCTACTTGACCTGTTAGATTTAGAACTTTTCCTTTCTTTTGATTGTGTCGGAAGCCCCAGGCTTCCCAGTTTTGGTCCCCGCGGGACGCTGGTTCGCAAGAATGAGTATTCTTTTGTCATAGACACAGTGCTGGCCCTTGGCAAAGTCTCTGGATGTAACATCAGCTCAGGATCGAGGGTACTGGAGGGACGGCTTTTAGCTGTAGACTGCTTGGACAAGAAAAAGAAGATGACAAGCAGTAGTATAAATGGAATGCAACTTCTGATCACCAAAGTCTTTTATTTTAAACCAATCAACTGCCCGCCATGTAAACAAATGGAAATCATCATAGAACGGCAACCAAGGTTTCCTTTTGAGGTTCCTGAATGCAAAAGTCAGTCTCCTCCTTTCAGTGCGAGAACTTTAAATGTAATACTTCAAGTTTATATTTAAATTTAATATTTAAAGTTCCAGCTTATTCTTCCTTCACCACCAGATTTAGGGATGGCAAACACCCCCGCCACATCAGCATGGTTAACACATCAAAATGGCTCTACCTGAACAAACAAGTGTCAGGCCAATCGGTTTTGTGAAAGATCCATGGGTAGACATCAGTCTGGTTTGCACATCACACGAAGTCAAACCATAGCTAAGAACGTGGGCTCTGAGAGGGTGAATCTCAGCTACTCTGCTCCTCCTCAGTCATTCTGCTATGTGCTGCACTGAGCTGAGCTGAGCCATGGCATGACATGGTGTGTTGTTTGAACAACATGCTACACCAAACAATGGCTTGGTTGAGTGCAGCAGGTGGACACACAAGGAGACCACCCATTCGAGTTAAGCCATGGAACCAGGTCATTGATGAGACAAATACTGTTGTTTTCAGTTATCTGTGATTGTATGTAATGGAAATAGGGAGCCTGTGGCCCTTGAGATGTTGCTGGACTGCAACTCCCATCAGCCCCAGCCAGCATGGCAAATGATCAACGACGGCAGGGCTTGAGAGTCCAGCAACAGGTTCTCTATTGGCACACCAGAGTGAAAGTCAAAAAAGCATCAGCCTCAATGGCAAATTGTCTGCTAGCTTTTAATATAGATGGGAGGGGAAAGTAACCTTCTAGGGCATGCACACTGTATATGCTCAGAGAATAAAGAGGGTGAATGCATGCTCACTACTTAGCACACTACTGGCATGTCCATGTGATATGGTAGTGTCATCTGCCACCCAACACAGAGTTATGGCTGGGGCTAGCCACAGCACTTCCAAACTCAGGGTACTGCAGTTAATTATAACTAGAATTAGTGAAAACAAGCCAGGATCAAACCATAGTATACTCGTACCTTGGAAGCCAAACAGAATCTGTTCGACTTCCAAAACGTTCGACAACCAAGGTACAGCTTCCGATTGGCTGCAGGAGCTTCCTGCACGCAACTGGAAGCCACGGAAGCTGCGTCGGACGTTCAGCTTCCAAAGAACATTCGCAAACCGGAACACTCACTTCCGGGTTTGTGGCGTTCGGGAGCCAAAATGTTTGACTTGCAAGGCGTTCAGCTTCCAAGGTATCGGATCCTGGCTTAATGACCAAGAAAGGCTTTAAACAAACAACAGTTCCTCAGATTTAGATGTCACAAGGAACTGTGGTTTGTGTAAAACCATAGGCAAGAGCTTCTGAAGAAGATAGGGGAGTGATGGGTGCATAAGCCCAATGTTCACCACAGCTTGTTCATATAGCAAGAGAACATGACATGGCTATCTGTTACTTCTGAATGGGGCCCGTTGTCTGTGAAAGCTGCTACGGCTCTTGGCCTTAAAAAGGGCTGAATGGAGATATGTGGATCACACTGCTGCAATGACCCCCTCCACAAATGGAGTCCATCCCACAGCATCACCTCAAATGATGCTTTGCAGCACCAAGGAGCAGTTTACACGATTTCCCAAGTCATTAGAATTCATAAACACTAGAGAAACCACTTGCTAGGCTCTTACTCTCTCCTGGTGCCTTTTTACACGATACTGTTTGAGCTGTTCTTCAAGGCGCCTTCTTGCCTGAAGTCTGATTTGTTCTTCCTTCTCTAAAGGGAGAGAAGAATCGGCTGAACCTACAGGATGAAAGACAGGTTTTATGTAATTAGATGTGTGTGTGTCTATTACTAGGCTGGGTAGAAATGTATGTTTCTTAGCAAAAATTAGGGAAGAAGTAAAAACAGCAAGAGAGACAGAAAAGTGACAGTTCTTTCATTTCAATTACTAGACTGAAAGGTTACATGCTTTTTGGGGGGAAATGAAGTTAATTTAGTGAGCATCCAATGAGGCTTCAATCTACCAAGGCTTAACAGTACCCATTCTGTACCCTGCCCAGAATGGGACCCAGTACCTCAAAGACACCAACAAACAAAGACATTTTGGGATGCACCATGAGATTGTTAACAATTGGTCATGGAGAAGATGCAGCTCAAGGGAACAAGGACATCAATTCCAGCTCTTGGGTTTGACTAGTCAGCAAGACCCACCTCAATGTATAATTTGGTTACATCTGAAGATTCCGCTTGCTTTAAATTGGACACAAAGCAAAGCAAATTGGACGCAAAGCAAATTCAGAATCCTCCATTTTTACATCCCCACAAGGGTCAGGTCAGTAGAGTCTCCTCTTACAAAGGAGGAACTGAGGCACTGTGACAACCTCAGGTCACTGTGAGCTGAGCAGAGGCTTGGATCCAGATTCCCAGGCTTCTCCTCCAACTGGCTATCCACTGAAATGCATCATCTCCCGATATAAGTTGTTCATAAAAAGCTGGCTTCAGTCCCACTTATATGTGAATTGCGTGGAAGGACTGAGCTGGGCGATGCCAAACTTGTTTCCGTAACTCAAGGGCTAACCAACATGGTGGCCTCCAGAAGTTGCTGGATTCCAATTCCCATCAGCCCCAGCCATTGTGGCCAACAGTCAGGATGATGGGTGTTGGGAATCCTGCAACATCTGGGGGAGGGCATTATGTTGACTACCCCTATCTCAAGACTTACTACAATATTCATACAGATAAGCAAAGCATGCGTTTTTAGCCAGGTGAGCGTGCAGCTGAAAAAAGTGCCCCAAACCCCAACGCCTTGTGTAAGCACTGATATTAAGAGTGCACAGTTTAGGATCCACAGCTCTTCAAGCAACTTGTTCACAGCTCCCTCCAGATTAAGAATACTGCCTGTTGCGGAACCCTAATTGCCATGTTTTTATTGGGTTGAGGGAAGGGGTGGGTAGCCACAGGACAAGTTGACTGAACTGTGGTCTCGCGGTTAGATTTGAAAACGGATTATTACAGTCACTCTCAGTGGTGACATCCCACTTGTAGAAAGCTCTCCACAAGGAAGGTTTGTCTGACCTTAGCAAAAGTTTCACCCCCAAGTATTTTAATTATGTGCTTTTCTTCCCTGCCAATTGATTTTTTTAAAAATGCTGCTTGTTTCATATTTGTTTCATTACATTAACTTTTAATATTATGGACCATTTTAAAAGGTGAGATATAAATGCCCACAAATAAGTAACTAGCTAAACCTCAAGTGTTTTGGGCTTTTATCTAAACAGGTGATGTTGTGCAGGGTTACAGGCTTGTAAGTAAGTGCAACAAACAGTTATCAGCGTGCAAAAACATATATACGTACTAATATATGTAGTCTATGTTCTCATGCTGGCCAAGGAGAAGATTCCAGTAGAAAAAAATATAGCTTTCTACCAAGTAGGCAATTCATCTCTCCTCTGCCAGCACTTTTATTCACCTGCATGGATTTCCTGGTCACCCATGGCAAGCTGTTAAAATACAAGCCTGGCTTTATACAATATCATTATTCTGAATTTGCACTTGTCTAACTGGAATGCAAAAAAAAAAAAAGGAAAGCAATAAGGGTCCTTTGTTTTTAACAGTGTTTTAATGGCAACATTTATTCAGCCCAACAATGTTAAGTAAAGTAAGTGTGTTAAACACAGAGTCACAAGCACCAATTGCCACAGAGCAAAATTACAGTATCAGATCAAGCTTTTTTGAAGTGATATTTGGAGACAGAGTCTGCAGAGGCCAGGAGAGTAATGGAAAGTGGGGGAGGGAGCTTTTTTTTTCTTGGAGCAAGAGAAAAAAACAGGGGGCTCCGCCATAAACAGATGCTTACACAATTTGGTTTCTTGCATGGGAAGGCTTAGTTTGAGGGACTGCAACGCTTCCTTCCTAAGCACTATGCCCTCAGCACTAGCTCCCTGAGACGACTTTAGGTTGTCATGGAAACCGGGCACACCTGGAGCTGGTACTTCCCCACGTGGGCTGCCGTTGGGGTCAGAAGAGACAGGGTAGCGAGGTGCTGGTCCATTCGCACATGGCACCTCGCTGCTGTTTGGAACCAGGCATTCCCCTTCAGCTGGCGCTTTGCTGTCATTTACACTAGTCACTGAAAAAGAGCAGAATATTGGGTTGCACTAGGTTCACATCCCTTACAAACTTAGGGGTGGAAGGATGGGTCTCCAGTCTGTTTCCCCTTCCTATAAAGAGAGGATATCCTAGGTCTTTAAAGCATCCCTGCTATAAGAAACACCTTGGCAAAGGCCCACCTGGTTTGACTAGCCTTTGGCTGTTCAGAAGAAAGGCACTGGGAACACAGGAAGCTGCATTATACGAAATCTGGGCATTATCTACCCTGACTGGCTGCAGCTCTCTGGGTCCTCAAGCAGAGCTCTGTCAAATTGCCTGCTCCTGACCCTTCAACCAGACCTGCTAGGACAAGGATGGGGGAATTCAGGCACAGGGGCCTAACACAGATGGCCATCTGGTCCTATCCAGCAGGGCTCACCTTATTTGATTCGATTGGGTTATTTAATTTCTACACCACTTAATATATTAAAAATATGTCTCAGCGATGTACAAAAAACTAAAGCAACAACGGACAACTTAAACAAAATATTACAAAAATACACAGCTACAAAAAATGTACATTAAAAATTAAATATATATTCAGTTTCCTTCTGACACACCACTACCCTCAGCCTCTGGATTCTCACCCAGGGTCTAAACCAACTCTCAGCTCACCAACCACAGCAGTGGTTCTCAAACTTTTTTCTCTGTGCCACCCTTTCAGAATGAAAATTTGCTCGCACTGCACCAAATTTATCACTTGATGCTCTTGCTCTTGTTTTGAATATAAAAAACGGATACTATAGTATACTATACTACACTGAAACATTTGAATGTTTTTTTGATGGTCCTTTAATCTTCCTGTCACCCTTGTCATCCTCTCCTGTCACACCAGCGTGGCACGCCATGCCCTTTGGGAACCACTGCACTAAAATCTCAAAACGAGGAGAGATCCTGGAAAGAGTGGACATCACCTGTGTTCTCTTGACAGGCCCAAAGTGGGATGGGACTTCCTCAGGTTGTCCACTGCCGGCCTTATGTCCTTAGCCTGACTGCACTACCTTCAGAAACACATTCCTAGCAGCAACACAAATCTGATCTGCAGAAACAGCTTACCATGAAGGCCATCTCTTTCTGCTGGCCGCTCCAATTTGGCCTCCATCTCCACAGGCTGCTCAGAGCTGTAGGGGGCCCCGTTGCTGGCTTGCTTCTCCAGCAGGATCACCGAAGAGTCCATGGCAGCTGCTATTAAGATGCGGGGGAAATATTTCCCCAGCTGAACAAAACTCGCTTTTCAAGAGAACTGCCAAGTCCTGGTTCTATCCATCAGAAGAACTGCCAGCAAGGAGGCTGCGCAAGAGGACACAATACCAAGCTTCTCATCTGTAGTTTTACAGCAGGCAGCTCAACTCAGTCCAAGTCCGGTCAGCAGGCAGCTCAGGATTTCCACGAGATCATTACTGTAGCCTGAAGGGGGTGAAAGCAATTACTAAGTTGTGTCACTCTCTAAAGCAGGCTTCCTCAGTCTCGACCCTCCAGATGTTTTTGGCCTACAACTCCCATGATCCCTAGCTAGCAAGACCAGTGATCAGGGACGATGGGAATTGTAGTCTCAAAATATCTGGAGGGCCGAGGTTGAGGAAGCCTGTTCTAGAGACAAAAGGGCACTTTATTTTTTGTAAAAAACACACACACACAAAAACCCAACCCATTCTGTTACAGGGGAACAATCGCATGCAGTATTTAAACCAATAGCTAACTGATTCTCTTTATTTGGACTCTCTATATAGGGAAAATGGCACCATCCATACACAAGAGGGAAATAATAGCTGGCTTGACAGAACCCAAAGGTTTCTGGAAGTAGGAAGAATTTGGGGGGGGGGGGACAATGGGGAAGAGGGAACCCCAAAACAGTCTAGTGAGGGAATGCACATACTCAGCAGCCCCATAACATGTTGGGGAGGGGTTGGTGTTTGTGTTGGGAGGGAGAACAGAAAATGGAGAAAGGGAAGGAGAATGGAATGGAGTACAGTGGTACCTCGGTTTACGAACTTAATCTGTTCTGGAAGTCCGTTCTTAAACCGAAACTGTTATTTAACCGAGGCGCGTTTTCCCTAATGAGGCCTCCCGCTGCCGGTGCCCTTCCACCATTTGGCTTCCGTTCTTAGACTGAGGTAAAGTTCGCAAACTGGGACACTACTTCCAGTTTTGTGGAGTTCGTAAACCGAATAGTACATAAACAGGGCTTTCTTAAACCGAGGTAACACTTTATCTTGGGAAAGATTATGGCTGGCTAGCTGCAACTCCACACATTCTGTTCTAGATCGCACTTGTGTCCATCAAAAACCTAGATACACACATTCTTCTTGCGCTCTAGCATGTCCCAGACACAGAACCCTTGACAGATCTACATGCAGATGAAGGGGCAGGAAATGCCTTACATGGGATTCACTGCCACAAGATATGTAGGTGGCCACCAAGATGCCTACAGGAAGCCCACTAGCAGAAACAAAGCTCAGCAGCACCTCTCCCCAGTGGTGATCCCATTAACTGGAATTCAGAGGCAAGAAGCAGAGCTTAGCCTCCATGAATTTGTCTACTCTTTTAAAGCCATCCAAGCGGGTGGCCATCAGCTTGTTGGTGTGAATTCACTCCTATGGAGAAAGAGTAAAAAAAAGCACTGAACTTAAAGGGGAAATCTGCCCTCTCTTCTGAATTCTGCATGGCAGGTCCATCATAGACAGGGATCCTATGGCTGACTATTTGTTTATCTGTTTATTTCATATATCTCTCTCTATCTACTTATACATACACATACAAATTTTCCAATTCCAAAATCTCAAAGTGCTTCACCATCCAAACAAAAATCATTAAAATAAGCAAACAACCCAGATAATCATAGAACATAGTTGCAGCAACTGCAGCAGCCAGAATCAACAATAACAAAACACCCTCCTTGAACTTGACTCGGTGGCTAATTGGCAGTACAGGGGTTGTGCAGCAGATGCCCCACTGAGCAACCTAGCTGCAGCTTCTGAGCCAATCTGAAGGGTAGCTCTTCACAGAGCACATCACAGGAATCCAGTTGTGAGGTTACCCTCAAGGTTCCTAAGTGTGAGTCACAACAGCTTAGACTATCCCAGCCCAAGAATGGTATTAATGACTGGGTGATCATTATCATAGACCTCTGGCTTCTTTAGATGTTGTCGCACAACCTCCTCTTTAAGGGTGGCTGGAGTAATAATGCATCCACCACTCGCTTGACCCACCTGCCTAACCTGAATGATGGGGAAGAACTGGGAGGACACATGATACAGCAAATAGCTACAAGTGTTGTGTCCACAATCTTAGGCACCATCAACTGAAACTGGTACCACAGAACTCAATCAGGGGATCTCAAACGGTGGTCCATGGCAAGCTTCATTCAGACAGTTCTGGGTCTGTGAAGAACAGTGGGAGCAGCAATTGCGGAAGGTAAGCACAGTGCATTAAATATCAGATTTTAAATTGTATTCTTATTGCTCTTTTTCTTCTATTATGATTTATGGTTTATTATGGTATTGTATTTTATATTGTACTATACAGAATTCGAAATGCAATATAAAAGAATACAATACAGAAAATGAAAGAAGCCATAAAAATACAATTTAAAAATGTACAGCTTCTGGCACAGCACATTACAATTGCTGAAGCAGGCAGAAGAAACATTTTAAGGGTCTGCCAAGACAATTAGCAACCTTCAAGAGGTCCACGGTGGAAAAGGTTTGGGAAACACTGGTCTAGCTTGACTGGTAGTGTCTCTCCAGGGTGAAATCGTGCCTATTATATGCCACCTGACCTTTTAAAGTAGAGATGGCAGGGATCAAACTTGGGATGTTCTGCATGCTAAACAGGTAGGCACTACCACTGAGCTACAGTTGCCCAGGAGGAAACAGAACCAGCTCTGATTTTTGCAGGTGTTAATAACCGCTCAGCTTGCGTAGTAGCACAACACTCCCAATACTTAAACAAATAAGCTTCTGATAAAAGGGCACTCCCTAGAAAGCAAGGTTTGCTTAGCCCGCGTGTAGTATTCAGAGCATACCAGCATTACACTATGTAAAGAAACAGCTAGAGAAATAAGCAAAATCATTCTAAGTGACCAGGTGGCTTGATATGACCCACTTCCTCAAAAACTCAGCTTCCCTGCTCTCCGTTCCTTAGATGCAATAAGGAAATAATAATTACTTGCCTTACAAGGTTATTGTGAGGTTTACATGGTAACATATATGAAGCACCTAAAACTAAACGCATATCAAGAATGAACAAACAGGGTACAAAAGCAGCCAACGTAAGGTGCCTCCAGTAGCTCTTTAAAGCATAACCAGAGTGTCAAATGTGCAGCTATTATAAGGTAAAGGTAAAGGTACCCCTGACCATTAGGTCCAGTCGTGACCGACTCTGGGGTTGTGGCGCTCATCTCGCTCTATGGGCCTGAGGGAGCCGGCATTTGTCCGCAGACAGCTTCCGGATCATGTGGCCAGCATGACCACATGGTGAACCAGAGCAGTGCACGGAAACGCCGTTTACCTTCCCGCCGGAGTGGTACCTATTTATCTACTTGCACTTGGACGTGCTTTCGAACTGCTAGGTTGGCAGGAGCAGGGACCGAGCAACGGGAGCTCACCCCGTCGCAGGGATTTGAACCGCCAACCTTCTAATCGGCAAGCCCTAGGCTCTGTGGTTTAACCCACAGCACCACCCGCGTCCCTATTATAGGACTGCACTAAACAACCAGATTGGAAACGGCAGCACAGAGCTGTATCTGGAGTGTAGATGGTGAAATGAAGATGCAAGAAACAAAGCACCAGACAGATGCAAGTCCCAAGTAACCCACCCACACAAAAATTATGAGGTTACTGTGCATGAAACATATCTGTACACTGACGGCACTAGCTGGATTGGAGCAATGATGAGGCTGCCCCTTGCAATAGGCATAAACTATTTTCATTTGCAATTTGTACCACCAGTTGCCTTTTATTTTCACCATTCCCACTGACAGCTAGACTATTTTATCTTTCCGTGCCCAGACAGTTTCACTTACAGGACTAAGCACTTGTTTATTGAAGTCTTGTACATCTGGCAGAGCAACCAACACTCATATCATATTGCAGACGAATGAATTAGGACAAGAGTGGGCTGTGAGGAGGGTTCACTGCCGTGCAAGGATGGTCAGATTGAAAAGAGACATGACAGCAGAAGTTGCATTGGAGAGGAAAGAAGAACCACGGAAATCAAATGCAACCTTTAGACCAGCAGAGTTTAAGCATCCTACTTTAAAGGGAGCCTTTCCTCATCAACTAGTCCTCTAAGGAACCTCTGGGATACCAAAGAACCTGTGGCCCTCCCGCTGTTGTTGGACTACAATTCCCAGCATCCCTGAACACTGGCCATGCTGGCTGAGGCCAATGAGAACAACAGTTGGCAGACCACATGTTCTCCAACTCTGTTTTAGAGAGATCAAATTGAATGAGAAGATAGATAATGCACCGAAAATAGCAATCCCTGTTGAAAATAATAGAACACTATTATGTTGCTTTGTTGTTTAGATATGGTTTGTGTGATCAAAAGCCTTGCATACTCATACTTTTCACCAAGAATTAAAAGATCACTGCCATTTACAAATATTTTAAGTCTTTGGGACTAAAGCAGTTACTGTTGCCTACTAAGATATACACACATACAATTGAGGTGAGGGTACTAAACAAAACAGAAAAACACAGGCTTTGTATCATTAAACCAGTAAAGTAGGTTTTCAGGAATTTAGGGTAATTTTCAAAGAGTAACTTGCATCAAAATGTTTTCTGGTGCTCTAGGGTGATCTAAATTTAGCATTTTACTCAGCTGCTGACTCCCAATAATTCACTCAGACCTAAGGGTATGGTCTGAACCTCAACAAGTTTGGATCTGTTGGGAAAAGATAATTTTTCCTGGATTGCCCAATAACCCTGATGAACATTGCCTCAGGGTTCATGAATGAAGATACTTGAGGTAGAAATGCAATGAAAAACCAACAACATACATTCAGCTCCGATACACTCAAACTTCCAAACACCGAGTTCCTTTCCATCCTAAAAGTTATTAATTCGTTCCAGCCAGGCGCAGAACTCGGCCAAAATCTTCTCATGGAGCAGCCTTGGGCCAGTCGCTCTGTTTCAACCTCTCAGGGTTGCAGTGCATATAAAAAAAGGGAGGGGCCATGCACAGTGCCCTGAACTCCTATTCAGAAGGCAGGAAAAATCACATATAAGGGCATAAATACATCTCCATTGCTCAAGTCTCCATCCTCTTCCTTTCAGCCGGCTGGATGCCTCTCTCTCACACACAGAACACACACTACATTAGATTGTTTTTGTGCAGAGATCTAAGAAGAACTTCAACACACATTATTATTATTATTAATTTCATTTCAGGATACATAGTTCTTAGGCTGCAATCCTATGCCTACCTTCCTGAGGGTTAAGTCTCACTGAATTAAGTAGGGCTTATTTCTGATGCATAGGCTTGGGAATCAATATCTTAGATCTTTAAACATATTTATGCCACTGAGCATTCGAATGCTTCCTTAAAATGCACATCATCCACTATTGCATCCTCTCCTTAATATGTAATGCACATAGACACGCACACACACAAAAATAGGATTGGTCTGCCCTGGAATTCTAAACACAGACCATTCCAAATATTTCCCAAAATACATTATATGCACTAATATGTTCCCTCTCTCACACACATACACACAGAGAAAGACACAGAGGCTCCCCTCCCTCTCCAGCTCAGCTGATCTCCTCCACCCTCCTCCTCAAAACAAACATCTGCCAGCCACCTCCAGCCACCACTGCCCTCCCCCCTGGCAGCACCCACCAGCCCCGAGACACCCAGCTGCTGTGGAGGGGCGGGGGTCAAGCCAATCCCCCCTCCCCCACCCACCCCGAGCCAGGCCCCATTCCCTCCCCACTGACCTGCCCGAGCTGGACTCCCATGTTTTCTCTCCCTCCCTCCTGCCCGAGACGTGGCGCTGCTATAGCATCTCCAGCCCAGCCAAAGCGGCGCGACGTTTTTTCCCGTCCCCCCGGAAACAACCGCCCGGGTTGTTGGGCCGAGAACCGTCGGCCCGGGGCTAAGTGTGTGATTATCTCCCCTTCCGCCGGCAAAAAAAGCACCTCCCGGATCCCGCCCCCGTCACACTGCGCCAAAGCTCGGAGGAAAAGACGGGGGTGGGGGTGGGAAGGAGGGGAAGGTTAGGAGTCAAAACAAGGGTGGGGCCGTCCCGAGGGCGGAACCAGGAAAGGGAATCGGTGTTTCCCCGCTACCGCTACGCACACGGCGGCGGACGGTTTATGTGGTCGGACCTGCCGGGAGGGAAGTTGCTCTGGGTGGTTTTGTGACGTTTGACTTTCTGCTACCCCGCCTGGTGCCAAATAACTGGTCAAAAACTTTTGTTTTGTTTTGTTTTTTGGCACGGGTGGGGGAATCGCGGAATAGGAGCGATTCAGTGTTTAGGGAGCCAGATGCATAAGAGGACAGGGCTTTTAGCAGTGGCGTACAAAAGGGAATTTCAGAAGGTGCGGTTGGAAGGGCAGCAATTCGCTTTTCTGTGCAGCTGCTTAAATGTGCTGGAGCGCCTGGATTCCCCTCTTCAGTGGTCATGCATTGCTTTGTGTTGCTCTTTTTAATTATCTTTTATTGATTTTTCTAAATAATAACTACCCCCCTCCCCATCCAGCACTTCCCACTCCATACCCGCAAACACAGGGTCCTTATTGTCCCAAAGTTGTCAGGTGCAAGGGAGGTTGGTGGGTGCAACTGTGAATGATAATCCGTTGTGTGTGCAATAAAAAATGATGTCCTGTCAAAGTTATCCTTTTATCCTTTTCCAGCTAATGCTTTTGTCTTTAGTTTTTCAGAGACTTCCAGTGTCTGCATTTTCTGTTTCCACTGTGATAGCTGCAAATGTTCCAGTTTTGAGTACTGGTTCATTGAGGGTGCTGAGAATTGAAGCTCTGTGAGGGGTAAACTACAGTTCCCATTATTCTTTGTGGAGTGAGGAGTATGCCGATGTGCAATGGGATTAAGAAATTTCTGCATATGTGTTTGCTTCAGATCAATGCTTAACTGCGAAGGACACCCCCAAAGAAAAAGGAGTGAAGCATGTAGCTCACTGAAAGCACACCTGCTTTGTATTGTTACAGAAGTTGGGTGCCTCCCCTCTCTCTGCCGAGCAGTGGCAAGAGTCTGTGGGTTTGTGGCACTCATCCAGGCTCTGTGGTCCTTGGAGAATTGAGACACAGCGGAGACATTTTATTCGCTTATTTACACCTTCAGTCTGCATGGAGGGAGTCCAGATCTTACAGCATGGTCATTTCAAGAGGGGCTTGTACACCCCAGAATTGCAGCCCCAGAGTCCAAGGCATCTCTCCCAGCCAGCCTTCAGCTAACCTGCCTAAAGATGGATCCCAGACCTTCTTACTCCTAGCAACCCCTGCTCAAAACTTTATTTTCCTGACACCTCACACCCAGTTACCCTGGCAACCTTCCAAACCCAGTCCCTGTTCACTCCTCAGGGCAGAGGAGAATTGCTAATGTCTCTCAATGGCCCTGTATTGTTCCTTAATGGCCCTAGCTTAGCCAGGTTGTTTTGCCCAGCAATTCCTCTGCAGTTTATATTTCTCCCTTCACACCTCATATAATCAAAATCCTATCATTTATTAATTTCTAGAGTTTAGGGGGTCCCCCCAGGCTATCACAGTATGTAGAAGATCCCAATTGGAGTGGGGGGTGTTGCTGGTTTTGTTCTTGTTTAATTATGTACAGTGGTACCTCGGGTTACAGATGCTTCAGGTTACAGATGCTTCAGGTTACAGACACTTCAGGTTACAGGCCCCATTAGCTAAAGTGGTACCTCAGATTAAGAACAGTTTTAGGTTAAGAACATCTCCAGAATGAATATATGTTCTTAAACCGAGGTATCATTGTATTTTGTGTTCTCATTTTGTATTTTTATGTTTCTGAAATCCTGGAGAGCTGCTTCCAGTCAGTTTACGTAACACTGAGGTAGATGAACCAGTAATCTGACTTGAGTATAAGGCAGCTTCCTCTTTTCCTATGACTCACGATTTAAAAGCAGTTTTGATTTTATATTTCCTGCTGTAGGAATGGAAATATTTGAAGTGTGGTGTCCAGGAGCAGGGGGAGGCTACAAACCCCACCCCTGTTTTCCAGAGGACCTTTCTTCAAGTTAGAAGACTGCTTCAAGCCAGAGATGCATTTCAGAGGCAAAAACAAAACTAACCCCAAATGGAAGCCTAAAACAACTCACAAGTTTGGGCATAACAAAAGCAAATACAATCATTTTGCTTCAATTCAAAGTTTACAACTTCTGTAGACTTACTAGATTTACATGTTCCTACTTTCCTTTATGTTGGCTGGGCAACATGGAACAGAAAAAGAAAAAGAAAGGAAAGGTGAACCCCAAAGTGCTGAACATTGGTTTTCTTTGAAAAACACTCTACCAAATGTGTTGTGGTGCCTGACCCATTTTGAGTAGCTGCTGTCCATCAAAGACAATACAGTGGTACCTCAGGTACAGACGCTCCAGGTTACAGACTCCGCTAACCCAGAAATAGTACCTTGGGTTAAGAACTTTGCTTCATGGTGAGAGCAGAAATTGCGGGCGGCGGTGTGACAGCAGCAGCGGAAGGCCCCATTAACTAAAGTGGTACCTCAGGTTAAGAACAAACCTCTGGAACAAATTAAGTTCTTAACCCGAGGTACCACTGTATTGTCAACAAATGCCAGCTCCCTCTGCCTGAAAGCAAAGATGAGCACTGCACCCCATAGTCGAATTCGACTGGACTTAACCGTCCAAGGTCCTTTATATTTACCTTTTACCATCAGAAGCAATATTGTCTTATTTTCAGAATCTTGTTTTGATATGAGCATGTTTATTATTTCTTATAAGGAAAAACCTGCTCTTTTCCCCTTATGGGGTACCCAAGAGCCCATACAGAATCCTCTTTTTAGGTTCTCTATCGGTAGGAGAAAATAACAGAGGCCAACCAGAGAACATTGAGAAGCAAGGCAGCTAGTAAGCCTGATCTTTATTAAAGCTGCTACCTCAGGGTGCTCCCCTCACACACAGGGGGGCGGGGAGGAGACCTCTTAGCACAGGTGCACAAGCCCTTATATAGACATTTGAAATTGCCCGCCCTGGAGAACAAGACCACCCCCAGAAGCATCATAAATACATCACAGAATACATCACAGAAGGCGTGTAGCCCAGACCACCCCCTTAATACATCAGAGAAGGAGCAGAAATCTGGGTGTGTTGTTTCTTCCTGTCTGGCAGGTTAGCTGATTGGATTAAACATGGCATCCTGGCCACTCTTTTGTTATGATAACTACCGTATTTTTCGCTCTGTAGGGCGCACCTGACCATAGGGTGAACCTAGTTTTCAGAGGGGGAAATCAAGGAAAAAAATATGATTCTCCCCCCCCCAGCTCTGGGAGCAGCCAAGTTACAGGGAACCAGGCAGAGCTCTTCTCAGTGGTGGCGCCTTCTTGGTGGTGATCCACTACTGCTTTAAGGGAGGTATTGGAATAAGTAGATTTGTTGCTGATCCAAAACACCCACCCACCCCACTCACACATGAAAACAAAGACCACCACAGCCAACTACAAATGAATAACCACACCCTAGGCCAACCCCAACCTCTCTCACCACCAAAGGAACACAAGCGAACAGCAAAGAACCTGCACAAACCACCCTGACACCAAACCCTACATATAGGAAGCAAAATAGAAAAATCGCCACCCGACCCCACCCCCACCCATCTCCCCCCCCCCTCCACCTCTTTCCCCTTTGCTTCCTAATGTCTCAACAAATGAAAATGATTCATAAAAATGTTACATGGGGGAAGAAAACATGAGAGAGAGACATTGCACACTTTTGTAAATCAACGAAATCTTTAATAAATAAATAAATACTAGTCATAAAAAAGAGGCCTCCTCACCTGAAGGACATCAAAGCCCACCTGAAGTCCCAAAACAAAACTATAAGATCCTGATCCACACAGATCCATGCATCTGTGTGGATCTGAATCTGATAGTTTATGACTCCCTGTTGTAGGGAATCACATATATAATCGTATGTTTGGGGACATCAGGTGGGCTTTGATGTCCTTCAGGTGACCTTTGGGGTTTATGGCTTTCCTTCATCTCAACCACGCAGGATTCCTCTGGAATGACAAGATCACTTGCACAGCTTTCCTCCATCTCAACCACGCAGGATTCCTCTGGAATGACAAGATCGCTTGCACAGCTTTCCTCCATCTCAACCACGCAGGATTCCTCTGGAATGACAAGATCACTTGCACAGCTTTCCTCCATCTCAACCACGCAGGATTCCTCTGGAATGACAAGATCGCTTGCACAGCTTTTCTCCATCTCAACCACGCAGGATTCCTCTGGAATGACAAGATCACTTGCACAGCTTTCCTCCATCTCAACTGCGCAGGATTCCTCTGGAATGACAAGATCACTTGCACAGCTTTCCTCCATCTCAACTGCACAGGATTCCTCTGGAATGACAAGATCTTCCGCATGGGTTTCCTCCATCTCCACTGCGGAGGATTTCTCTTGAATTACCAGGTCCAGCAGAGAACCACACTTCGAACAAATAGTTAGACTCTCGCTTTTCACTGCACTTCCTGGGGTAATCACCACTAGAGTTTCTATTTGAGATGTATCTGTTGCGGTGGTCCTGACGCAACATCTCTCCATCCCAACCAATGCTGCACTCAGCAGCTGGAAACCCGCAGCGATATAGCCTAGATAAATAGAAGGTCCAATATGCTGCTCGCTGGGAATTTGAGGCAATTCAAAAGTTTCTGGGAAGACAATTTCCCCATTTTGTAAGACAGCAGACATGTTCCATATCACGGAAATCAGGACGAGTATCCCTGCAACTAAGTTTAGGAGAGCTGCAAGCCTAAAAAAGGTTAACACAAAATCCTTATGTTTTCTGGGCTTGAACACATTGTACAAGGCAAACGAAATTAATCCTAGGGCCGCTGAATTCATAATGGAAGCTAAGGCCATTAAATCCTGTGCAATAAAAATTTCCTTTGGGAGGGTTGGATGTTGCTCATTGAGATTTTCACAATGCCAAAAAGAGTTGCCGTCGTTAGAAGGGTCTTTCCAAAAACAGACCTGCCAGATTCCAATCCAGATGTTTCCAGAGCCTATTCCCTTGATGTTTTCCACACGCCACACTCGCCAGTTGACAATGGCTATTGAGGCAATGCACGTCATCCAGGCCAAAATATCCATGAGGAATGCAGATACCTGGAGGCCGGAAACTAAACTTAGCCATTTGACCACCAGGGAGCCTTCTTTCACCCGCAGGGGTGGTTTGGAGAGGAGGGGAGCAGGGGAGACCTTGGCAGACATCCTGGAAACAAAAGAGAAGACAACATGCAGTGAGAGAGGGACTAACAAACATGTCTAGTCATTGAAGGACACCCTCCCTCCTGCATTCTTCCTTCCATGCACAAAAAGCAGCAGCAAAAGAAAGAGTTCCTGCTCTCTCCCACCCCCTGGTTAGGTATAGACATCTGATCCAGAGAAGCTGACACTCATACTTTCTTCCAGCACACCGCTACTGATTTAATATACTCTTGCATTGTTCCTGTGAAAATGGCCAGAACCTCAGCAACCTGTTGTGGATGGGAAGCTGCTCATGATTCGCTGTTCTGCTATCTGCTACTGCAGCTATCCTTTTCCACTGAGCATAAACACACCTGATGGCATAGTGAGGAATGTTTAATCCATAAACTTACGTGAAAGGCCTTCCTCAGCTAGAATCTAGCGTGCCAGGAACAGAGCAGCTATTTGCTAGGTGTTCCTGAGCCTCAAGAAGACTGAGCTGTTGGGCACTGAGCTGACGTTCACCTGAGCAGCCAGCCAGCCACAGCAGCAACTGCTCTGCAGAATTCTTTGGTCAGTTACAGGCCAGTTAGAATCCTGACAACAACACAAATCATAACTCCAGGGTACTGGTCATTTGGAACATCAGGAAAGTGGAAAATGGGAGGGAACTCAGTTCCCTTCTTTCCCAATGCAGAGCGTCTTTTCCAGGACACTGTGCAGTTAAAACGCGTTCTTCCTGAAGTCAGATTCAGAGCAGTTCCAGCAATAAAAATGGTGATACAGTATGTGTATCTCAGTACAGATTTGTTTGATGGGCCTGAATGCATTTCATAAAGGATCTCCATGTACAAGAAAGGCTGATAGCATGAGGCCCTGAACCATAAGAATTTCCTTGGCAAAATTATTGAAGACTCCTTACAAAACTATCATTCTTCTTCCCCATCCCATTTTGTTTGGACATTATAGTAAGGGAGAAGATCTTAGCTCTTTTCCTTTGCATTGGGACAACATGGAATTTGTGCCATGGGACCCCATCACTCACACCAATACAGGCAATACCATTTTCAGAACCTAGGTGTCCATGATTTAAAATCGCTTTCCTAAGACACTTCCATCAAAATATTTGTGTTGCTTTCTTTCTGTTCCTTTCTGTGTTGATGCTCCGAATGTGAGCTGCTCAGCTGCATGCAGTTTCCACTGAAGTGTGAGTGTGTGTGATTAACATTCGGCCAAGCAATGGGCCTAAATCCATCTATTTCACCTGAAATAACTTTGGGAGCCAGCCTTTAAAAATCTAAAGTAGATATCAAATTCAGAGGAATTAAAAGCTGTCATCTTTTTGACTATTTTAAACACCTTAGAACATACACAAATGTTAATGTTTGAAGGAAGGCAGCAAATGGATCATTGGAGCCATCCATTCATTTCAGGAGTTGTGACCATTGATAAGATGAAGCACTTTCACATCGCATGGCAGTGTGCAGTGCTTTTAAAAAGGTAAAGGTAAAGAACCCCTGATAGTTAAGTCCAGTCGCGAACGACTCTGGGGTTGCGCCACTCATCTGGCTTTACTGTCCGAGGGAGCTGTCGTTTGTCCACAGACAGTTTTTCTGGGTCATGTGGCCAGCATGACTAAGCCGCTTCTGGCAAAACCAGAGCAGCGCACAGAAACGCCGTTTCCTGTCCGGCCAGAGCGGTACCTATTTATCTACTTGCTCTTTGACGTGGTTTGGAACTGCTAGGTTGGCAGGAACTGGGACCGAGCAACGGGAGCTCACCCCGTCAAATACCCAAGTCCAGTTCTGTATCTGCATGACATCATCCACACCCAAATGCTCTCCCGTTCTGTTTCCCCCACATAATCAGGATACACCATCTCCACTGAAAACTCTGCTCACTGACACCCGTCCAATAGAAAAGTGCTGACCGTCTTCATGCAGATACACTTCTGTGCAGGGGTTTGGCCGACAAGTTCTTCCCGAGTGTGGAGATGTTTTCAGGGGCTCTTTACTTTTCCCTGCCTCCCCTTTCATCCTCACCTGAGGAGATCTTGGCCATTCTCTTGACAGGGACCTCCGTTCTCAGGCCGGATTTCTGTTTTCCTTCATTCCTCCTTATCCCGGTCTGGTTCACTGAGCAAATAAGAGAGAGGAGGTTTCATGCAACTCAAGGTGTGCAATGGATCTTCAGGGCATTTGGAAGGAAGAAAAGGTTCATGAACAAGCGACGCAGCAGCCCCCCAAGCGTAAAAACACATTTGGACATATCGCTCGTGAGATTTGCCCCAATGAGTAAATAGCAAAACACAAATAGCTGCCATGTTGGATGGCAAAAAATGGCTGCCATATGGTGTGGTATGAAATAAAATTGCCTGGCTGTGAGTGTGAAGGCCGCTCCCCGCAAGGCCTTTTCCACCTGGCCTAGGAGGGCGAGGCCCACTCTCACCAGCCCTACTGAAGAGGCTCCTCATGAGGCTGGAGGAACATCACCCCACTGTGAGGCATGAAGGCCGCTCCCTCCATGTAGGTTAATTTTGATTGCTAATGCTTTTGCTTGGGAAACTTCAGTCATAAAAGAAATAAGAGTGAAGACAAGCTCTTGAAGTCATTGGTGTAAGCCAAAAGCAGGAGGGAGAAAGTGATAAGTTTTCAATCATGATTGGCAGGCCAATTGTGAGAGGAAGGGACTGTGGTCACTTTTGCAGGAGCGATTCAGTTGCATGCTGACCATGTCACTTTGCCCAATTAAAGCAGAATTAAAGCACTCTGGTGCAACAAATCTACTTTTTTAAAGGACTTATTTGCAGTTAGGGGAGTGACAGGGCAATGCAGTAAAAAGTATAGGGTAAATTCCTGATGGTGGAACCCAGAAGCAAATCAGGATGAATGCTAAATAGAGTTGGCATCATCTAACCTCCACATAAATTTTGTGCAAGCAAATCAGGATGAGTGCTTAATTTCATTCTTTCTTTTTTTTTAAGGATCCGCACGAGCCCCTTTACTGTCTTGTGAATTCTACCTTCACATACAATGGTCATTACGCTTTCACCCACTTAGATGGTGCCATCTACTGGAAGATAGCAATAAAAAGCTCTGCTTTGAAAATGTCGTCTTCCAAATTAGCCGGGTTAACTGCTAATGCAGTAACTGCATCAGTTAGCCCCAGTGTCAGTGGTCCAGTTGGACATGTGCCAAGGCCCAGGTGCCAGCACAGAGCCCAATGCTTACCCATCTCCCTTTTCCTGATGTCAGGAGTGCATGGTGGCAGCAGAGACAGCAGAGCCCTCCTTTTTGTGCCCCTTTAGCCCCATCACTGCTGCTAACAGTCAGCAGGTGAAATAATTGTACTTCAGTCCTCATAGGCAAAGATATAAAGGTGGAGAAACAGAACAAGCATGCTTTGATGAAATGTCACAAAACAAGTGGGGCTTGCTAATACAATTAGCAGTTATCAGTGTGAAAAGGGCTAATGAACTTTGTCCTTCCCATTTCACAGGTAAAAGAACTGAGGAATTGAGATCCCTGTTGTGCATTCCTGCATTGAGATTCAGATTTCCTCGGTCTTTTCTACAAAGAAATAATATCTCACATAGTAACTATAAAAGTAACATGACTTTCAACAGAACCAAGCTACCTGATCCTCCTGCATTCCCCAATACATTTTATTATTTTATGATTATTTGCTAAATTTGTACCCCATCCTTCCCAGTGAATTCAGGGTGGCACTGATTTGTTACAAGTGGGCCTCCCCGATTAATGTAAGAGGCAACTCTATCTTTCTGTGTACCTCCCCCTATACATTCAAGCAAAGGGGGGAGCCATCTTGTGTTACTGCCCCAGGAACTGAAGATTGGACTTCAAGGTCTCCACAATCTCTATTTTCATCTCCGTGCTATTTCCAGACGCTATCGCCATAAACCAACGTTTTCCAAACTTCTGATAGCTGCTGCTTAAATGATTTTTGGTACGATTCTATATGCATCTCCCCAGAAGTTGAGTTGCACTGTGGACCTACTCCCAGGGAAGTGTGCACAGGATTTCACAGCACACAGGCTGGGAATGACTCATGTTTCAGCCTGACAAGGAGCCACTGAGGTCAGTGAGTTTGTCTGTTAATTATGAGAGCTACTGAGATCAGCAGTGGGAATGAAGCTCCAAGTCAAAGCTTGTTATTTACTTAGTGCCTGCCAGGAGCTCTTCTCAACACTGGCAAGTGTGCAGATTACGATGTGCCTGCCTTGTCTTGTCTGGATAATTTATGCTTCCTAATTTCAACCTCCTCCCTCCAGGAATCTAGGGCTATTGATGGGTAAACAACCCAACCACTGCTTGAAATCCAAAACTAAAGATAGAAAATGACAGAGACAGCTGCCAGGGAAAACACTGGCACTACAAACAGAGAAGGCAAATTGCCAGATCTCATGTTTTTGGTTGGGAAAGGGAAATGGGGAATATATACAAATACCGTATTTTTCGCTCTATAAGACGCACCAGACTGTGTTTTGTATTATTTGTTTATAGAATATATATAATAATGTTATGTTATTAAGTAAATTTAATAAAACAGTATATATATATATATATATATATATATATATATATGACACACCAGACCACAAGACGCACCTAGTTTTTGGAGGAGGAAAACAAGAAAAAAAAATATTCTGAATCTCAGAAGCCAGAACAGCAAGAGGGATCGCTGCACAGTGAAAGCAGCAATCCCTCTTGCTGTTCTGGCTTCTGGGATAGCTGTGTAGCCTGCATTCGCTCCATTAGACGCACACACATTTCCCCTAACTTTTTAGGAGGGAAAAAGTGAGTCTTATAGAGCAAAAAATACGGTAATTCCCTGAATCTATGTTACAGGTCACAGGCTCACACCCTGTTCATATCTTGAATGTGCCCTTAAGACAGGATTTGTGAGGACAGGATTTGTGAGGAAAGACAATGGGGAGGTTTCCCACTTTGACCTTGCAGAGAAATATTTGAGGTCAATTTGTTCAGGAACTCTTCTGTGGGGTTTCAGGCATGTAGTTTATATATACAGTTATGAATATATATATATATATATATATATATATATATATATATATATATATATATATATATATATATATCTGACCTTAAAATTATTATTATTAATTATTGAATTTATATATTGAAAATTAGAGAACACTTTATTATTTCCTGTGATGAAGAACAATTGCACTTGAAACTCATTATGTTACAATACATTTAGTGGAGTGTTCTTCAAATAAGTTGGTCTTCAGCACTTTGGACTTGGCTCCCTTTGGTGTTGTTGTTTAGGCTGAGTTTTGGTTGCTGGTTTTTGTTAAATTGATTCACCCCCATCTCCTTTTTACAGCATGGAGCAACCAAATGCTTGATTAACAGTTACAAGGACTAAATAAACTGCACCACAGAAACCAGGCAATGTTCACTGGCAGTCATCAAATGAGTCAAGTGGAAAATACCATGTGTATATACCATGGGTGGAATATATGAAAGAGCTAGAATTTATGTTTTAAGATGACCCATGACCTTTTGATTCTGAAACAATAAATCCACAGCCTCCCCAAATGGGGTATTGAAATTGTCATCTTAACAACTAATAATTTGTTGCCTTTTAATTTGCCGCTTGAGGCAATCCACCTCATGGCAGAACCAGCCCTGACTTGTGCTTACAGCCAACTTTTCCTGCACTCTCAAATTCATGCACCTTGTGCTACAAAATGTGGCCAGTAGAGAGCATCATAAGCCTCTCAAATAAATTGTCATGCATCTATTGAAATGGGCTTATGCCTCAATAAATGTAGTACAGTGGTACCTCAGGTTAAGTACTTAATTTGTTCCGGAGGTCCGTTCTTAACCTGAAACTCTTCTTAACCTGAAGCACCACTTTAGCTCATGGGGTCTCCGGCTGCTGCCACACCGCTGGAGCACAATTTCTGTTCTCATCCTGAAGCAAAGTTCTTAACCTGAAGCACTATTTCTGGGTTAGCAGAGTCTGTAACCTGAAGCGTATGTAACCTGAGGTACCACTGTACAGTGCAGTCCTAACCATATCTACTCAGAAGTCCTTTTGGAGCTTACTCCCTGGTTAAGAGATGTTTAGATTGCCTTGGTCATTTTTGCAAAAAGAAAAGGGGGTCTGGATATAAGTAGGAGAGAAAGGAATATATTAGCATTCATTTAGAATGCTTTGGGTCACTTACATAGCAGAGGCCATGGCCTTCCTCTCAATTTCTAATTAAATCTGCATGATCCATCAAGAGAGGACTATTAGTGCCAGTTCATATAATTGCTCAGAGAGAGATGTAGCTTTTATACTTTGCATGAAAAAGGTCCCAAGTTGTCTCTGGCACCTCCATATAAGAGTGGGGAGAGCCAGTGTGGTGTAGTGGTTAAGAGCGGTGGACTCGTAATCCACCCTAAACCCTACACTTAACCCTAACTACTCCCTTATGTAAAAAATAAAAATATACAAAATATATACAGAATGTGCACAGTTGTGCACAAAAAACAAAAATATTAAAACAAAGAACAGAAGACAAGACTTGCTTTGAATGGCAGCCTCAGAGAGAGCGACACCTTTTGTGGCAAGGAGGGCATCCCTAAGATTCACGGCATAAGATTTGCAGCAAGGGACTCCCTTCTGTCTCTGATAGAACTGCTAGCTGAGGGCTCAGAATGCTTGCCTTCTCTCCATCTCTCAACTACCTCCATTCCGGTTAACATATTGAGTGTTTACGCTCTGTGTACTCTGGTATACAGATCAAGAACAAGTTCTGCGAGGAACTAGACCAGGATGTCAGGAGCCTGCAAACACCTTCTCGGTAGTGGTGCCCGCCCTGTGGAACGCCCTCCCAGCAGATGTCACAAACATGGTATGCTCTACCAAGGCAAAACACTCAGTGTCCTGGAGACATCTTAGATCTCAGGTCACTGGCACCAGCTGGACTGGATTGTCACCAGGCGATTGCACTGAACTATGTTGGGAGCCAGTGCGGTGTAGTGGTTAGGAGCAGTAGTCTCGTAATCTGGTGAACTGGGTTCGCATCCCCGCTCTTCCACATGCAGCTGCTGGGTGACCTTGGGCTAGTCTCTCAGCCTCACTCACCTCACAGAGTGTTTGTTGTGCGGGAGGAAGGGAAAAGAGATTGTTAGCCGCTTTGAGACTCCTTAGGGTAGTGATAAAGCGGGATATCAAATCCAAACTCTTCTTCTTCTTCTTCTTCTTACTGCCACATGGAGCTACCACAGCACTGACTGCGACATGGTCACTCTCTGGTGGTGAGCAAAGAAGACCTGTAGCCAATCTAAGGTTCTGCACTTTGGCAGGAAAAACCAGCTGCACCAATATAACATGGGGGACACCTGGTTTGCTCGTAAGGAAACCTAGGGATCTTAGTGGACCACAAGCTTAAGATGAGTAAACCTGAGAGTGATGCAGCAGCAAAAAATGCTAATTCTATTTCAGGCTGTAACAACAAAGGTGTCCAGATGAATGGAAGACAATAAGACAATGAAATTCAAGACAGTAACAATTTATTGTGCATTTATTCATAATCCATTAAGAAATATTTATTTTTATTCCATTCTCTTCCAGTTCTTTTTCTTCTTGACACGTGGAGTTACACAGGGAGTAGATCATATATCCCAAGGAACGGAAAAACCTAAAATTCCGTGAGATCTTTTGAGGCAAAATAATGTTAACAATTTTCGGATCTCCCTCTGTCCCCTGCCCTGTCCTGTCTTTTGCAAAAGCAAAGGTGTCAGCCCTGTGCCCAGACGGCAAGACCCTCCCCCCTCGGCCTCCCTGAGGTGGTCCAGAGGAAAGAAGAGCAAGGCATAAGGCACCAGCTGGGCTGCTGGAGTTGCCAGAAGGAGGCCTACAAAATGCCACCCAACCATCATAGGGACTCCACGACTCTACTCTGCATCTGTGTAGGGTTTACTCGGGAGCCTTGTCTTCCCCTGAAGCCATCCGATGGGATCCCTGTCAGTGATTGTAAAAAAAAAAAAAGGAAAGGGTTCTGACCTCCCTTTGTCTCCTCAGACCCCTGTCGGCATAAAAGAGTACACAAGAATATCCTTGCAGAGTGCTTTCTGCTTTTATTCTTAAAAGTCTTTGTGCAAAAGCGACTGACCAACTGCACACACCTCAACACTACCAGCTTTCACTAACCAACCAACCAACCCAACACCAAACTAACATTTCTCTCTCTATATATACAACCCGGTGCAGACTGCTGACTTATGCTGACCCAGCTTTTTTAAGCATTAAAGAAACAGCGGCCATTTTAGCCGTGACACCCCTTCTGTTTCTTAAATGCGAAAAAACCCAACAGGTCAAATACATACATACATACATACATACATACATACAGTACACTATATACATAAACCTAGTTTTGTCATCAATTAATTATGGCATGTTGCTGGCAAAGGCTTGGTAAACAAATCAGCAATATTATCCTGTGATTGACAATACTCCAGTTTGATTACCCCATTGTGTACACAATCTTTAACATTTGCATGACGGATAGCAATATGTTTTGATGCGGATTGTATTATTTCCAAGCCCGCTAACACAATGCACGATTGGCTATCTTCATACACTTGGATAGGCAAATCTACTTTACAATCTAGATCTTTTAGTATCTGTATAAACCACGATTTCATTGCATGCTAGCGACAGGCTCCCATATTCTGCCTCACAGGATGAGGTCGCAACAAATCCTTGTTTCTTTGACCTCCATCCAATTATGGAATTGGCAAACATCATAACCATTCCACTTGTAGATTTTCTAGTAGCTACACAGCTTCCCCAGTCCGCATCAACAAATACTTCTAGTTTTTCGTCTTGTGTATCTTCAAACATACATTTAATGTCCCCTTTAGATATCCGATAAGCCTTCTCAAAGCACACCAATTGGCAGTACTGGGTTTAGATACACGTTGGCTCAGAACATTTGTAGCACATGCAACATCTAGCCTTGACCACTGGCTTAAATACAGCAGTGATCCTATTTTTGAGTGATACAACTCAGGCTGATCAAATTCATCCTCACACACTGTCTTTGGGAAATCTGGTGTCATGGGAGTCTGAACTGGCTTGCAGTTTTCCATGCCAAACTGCTCTATCAAACGAAGAATTTTCTCTTTCTGGCTCAATAGGAAGCTTCCTAACTTACTTCTACTCCCAAGTAATTGCTTACAGGCCCTAAGGCTTTAAGCTTAAACTTCTTTTCCAGTAGACTTGTGAGCTTCTGGATCTCATCTGTGGAACTCCCTGCTACAAGCAAATCATCAACAAAGACTAAGAGCATTAGTAGTAGATAGGTAGCCGTGTTGGTCTGCCATAGTCAAAATAAAAAAATTCCTTCCAGTAGCACCTTAAAGACCAACTAAGTTAGTTCTTGGTATGAGCTTTCGTGTGCATGCACACTTCTTCAGATATCTGAAGAAGTGTGCATGCACACGAAAGCTCATACCAAGAACTAACTTAGTTGGTCTTTAAGGTGCTACTGGAAGGAATTTTTTTATTTTGACTAAGAGCATTAGATATTTGTTGCCTGTCCCCTTGGTGTACAGGCATGGATCAGCCACACTCCTTTTAAAACCAAGTTTTACAAGGGCTTCATTTAAACACTGGTTCCAACACCTTCCACTTTGTTTGAGACCGTAAACAGCCTTTTTAAAAGGCCAGACTGCACCATTCCCTCTTCAAACCCAGGGGGTTGTCTCATTAACACTTCATGGTCTAAATTTGCATGCAGATATGCAGCATCAACATCAAAATGGTGCACTGCTAATTGTCTTGCAGCAGCAATAGAGAGCATTAAACGAAAAGTTTCACTCTTCACAGTTGGAGAAAACACTTCATCATAACTCTCCCCTTTAATCTGAGTGAACCCTCTGGCTACTAATCTGGCTCAAAAACGTGGTTCCCCAGATGCAAGGGTTTTTCTTTTATAAACCCACTTGCATGACACCACTCTGCCACCAGGTGGCGGCATTATGACCTCAAACACTTTGTTACGTTTAAGAGTCCATTTCTTCTTTCATAGCTTGTTCCCACAAAGCACGTTCCCCAGGGGGCAAGTCTAAGACTTCATCATAACTCTGTGGTTCCACACAACTCACACTGCATACTTTCATTCCTCCTAGGGTCAAACACTGAGGAGGTACACCTTTGTTTGAACGCTGGGAGTGCCTAGGCACAACTACTTCTTCTTCCTTCCTTATCTCTGGCCCTTCTTCCTCTTCCTCTAGAGAAGTATTATCTATTGCCACATCTTTTGGGGAAATCTGTGCCCCCTCCTCATCCTGCTCCTGTGTTGCCAATGGCTGAGAAGAAGCCTCTTCTCTTACTTGCAGAAGCAGTAGGCAATCTGGGTTGGCATGGATCGCAGTCCATCTGTCCTGGTCAGCAAAGTCTGCACTTCGTGACAGAACCACGCGTTCTGGGCGTAAATTGAAACGCCACCCTTTGCCATAGGGCTGATATCCCACAAACTGCAGTCTCTGCGCTCTAGCGCCCCCTTTCTGGCGCTGAGCTTTGGGGATATTTACATGTGCCCAAGAACCCCAGTTATGGAGCATTGTCCACTCTGGTTCTTTCCCAAACAACACACGATAAGGAATATCTTTTTTAGAGCTAGACTAGGTTCTATTAATCAAAAAGTTTGTTGTAAGGAAAGCCTCACCCCACAGCCTATGGTTGTTACCCAATCCTGCATCCACTAGCAGGCAATCCTTTACTGACTGTATTACAGCCCCACGTCTTTCACACAGACCATTTTCAGCAGGGCTATAAGGGTTAGTCAAATGGTGAGTGATCCCCTTACGTCGCAACCATGCTCCAAATTGTTTGTTCAGAAAATCTCCACCCCTATCTGTTTGCAACTGCACAACAGGGCGAGCGAAGAACTTTTCAGCTTGGGCAACCCATTCTCTGAATGTGGGGAAACACTCCGATTTCTGCTTTAACAAAAACAACCAACTAAAACGTGATTTATCATCTGTTACCAGAAAAGCGTATCTGGCGCCCCCTTCAGTCTTCTGTGGAAAAGGGCCTATCACGTCACAATGGACAAGTTCTAAAACCTCTTTAGATACTCTGTCACTTTTAGAAGCCATAGGCTTCCTCTTAGATTTGGCCATTTTACATACATTGCAATCTAGGAAACAGTTACAGCTATTTACTTTTAGGTTCTTGCACACCTTTTGCATCTCTGAAAGCACATGGAAATTGGCGTGACCCAGTTTTCTGTGCAGTTCATGCACACACCCCTTATGAACCGGCAAATTATCCTGAACCACCTGGGCTGCTTTAACAGGCTTGTCCTGCATTACATATAACCCATTTTCCAACTTTGCATGGCCACATACCTGAGTTCCATTCTTTATCAGACAACCATCCTGCGTGAACTTAACACTATACCCTGCATTAATCAAACAGCTTACAGACAGTAAACAATAGTCCAAACTGCTGACAAACAGAGTCTCTGGTAGAGTAGTGTTGAAGCACTGCAGGAAACATGTTCCCTGGCCATCAATCTTGCTTCTATGACCATCAGCAAGATAGATTGAGTCTTTTCCATCAGCTGGCTTCCCCAGGGTCTTAAAGTCCTCCCGACTGTTGCAGATAATCCTGCTGCTACCAGAGTCCAGCAACCATGTTCCTCGAGGTATCTTCCTCTCCTCTCGAGAAAATGCAGACACAAGATGAGCAGAACGCGTGTTCTTCTTCCCTGAAGAGAACCCCTTCTGCTTACATTTCTGCATCAATTGCTGTCTCTGCTCCATGTCGTCTCCTGGAGGTCTTGCCCTGCATTGACATTGGAGATGCCCGGCTTGGCTGCATCTATAGCATCTCCTCACCGCCATGCCCAAGTCCCAAACTTGGCGTTGCCCCATTGGCAGATTCTGCTGCTGGCCCCCTCGGCTGTAACTCCTCCGCTCTTGGAGTTCAGCCTGTCTGTCTGACCTTCTTTCTGCTTCTTCGGTCAATCTTCCAACCACATACTCAAGGGTCAGATCTCGGGGACACATACTCTCTATGCTGTTAATCACAGGCAACCAGCTTTCAGGCAAACTTGAAAGGATAATGTAGGTTTGATCAGTTTCATCCTAACGCTTACCTCTCTGTTGTAGTTGAAGAAACAGAGATTTCAGTGTTTGAAGATGAGTTGCCAAACTCTCACCTTCTTTCATAACAGTCCTGAACAGCCTTTTGGTCAGAGAAATTATAGTTCCAGCAGTTTCTCTGACATGCATTGCCCTTAATAAATTCCAGCACTCTAACGCTGTGCTGGCATTTGCTACATGCAATAACTGAGAGTTGCTCAAACACAGCATAATTTGGGCACGAGCCCTTTCATCCAGCTGTCTTTTCTCAGTAGAGTCCCGTCTCAAAACCTCAGTTTCAACACAGTCCCATAGTCCATCTCTCCTTAACAACTGCTGCATTTTTATTGACCAACTCAGCCAGTTGCTTTCTGAGAGAAGTTCAAAAGGGATGCCTCCCCCAATATTTACAACTTGGGAAGACTGGAAATCTGCCATCTCTGCTGGTGCTTGCTGAGTCCCTTCTGTGGGGTCTCCAGCAATCTCTCCTGACTCTCTCTTTAGAGTCCGACTGGACAGTCCTGGCTGGCACTCACCGGCTTCTAGCTGCTGCCTCTGTTGACCCTCAGGTCCCGCCTGGCTCTGCAACTGGTATAGCTGCTCTGTGAGTCGCCTACTGTGGTCCTCTAGCAGTTCAAACTGTTCCAGTAGCCGACGCTGAGTGCTTTCCTGATCCTCAGATCCTGGCCGCTCCAGTGTCGCTGCAGACAGTTACGGCTATAAATCCTCAATGATGATGTCATCTGGATGGAAGAGAATGAGAAGAGAATGCAAATGAAAATGAAAATGAGATTTCCCCACAGGCCTTTAGTCAAAGGGCGCTGTCTCCAAGGTGTGGGGCTTACCTTCTTTTGGCTTCCGGCGGAAGCACGCCAGTTCCGGCCGAACTACTGTCATCTGCAGGGGAAAGAAAAATCGGGGTCAGATGGGAGCAAGAGAGCACAGAAGCAGCGCCAAGCCAGGAAGGACAGGTCTCCCTCTGTCTTGGGCCCAATCCCTTGTTCCAGAGGACCTCCCTGGGCCCTGCAGCCTCCTGGGCAGAGGTGGAAGGGCAGCAGCAGGAAAGGGGGCAGTAAAAGCCTCTGGCCTCATCCTGGCCCCCAGGGACACCCCCCGCAAATTCTGCACTAAAGATCACTTGGGGATGTGATCTTGGCGGGGATGGAAGTAACCAAAGAAATGAATAGAAGAAGGCAAGGTACTTACTCTGAGTTTGGGATATTTCCTGGCAATGGCCAGCAGCAAAGAGATGCTGCTGGCCGCAAGTTGTTGTGCCTCCCCACTTTCCCCCAGGGCGTATCCTCTGAGGTCCTGCAGGAGGAAAGAGCATTTCAGAGTCAGGGGCCAGTCTGGGCCAAAGCGGCCCCCACTGCCCCCACCACGGAGTCCCTGGTACTTCTGGACCATGAGGGGTTGCCAGCTTTGGTCTTGGACCAAATTGGGGGCCAAACAGGCTCTGTGCCCCAGAAATGGGGCAGTCCATTGGGTAAGGGATGGGGGGGGGACAACCCTAAAATCACCCTGGATGCCATAGGGACACTTACACTGAGGAGTTGAAGGAGGGTGCCAGGGTTGGGTGCTTCCATAAGAAGACTGCCCAGCAGAAGCCGGTAGTGCCTCTTCAGTTCCTGCGGGAAAAGAGAGAAGAGAGTTGGATTCTGCAAGGGTGTGATGAAGAGGAAGAAAGAGCCTGTGAAGGGAAGTCAAAACAAAGGACATACTTCTCTCTTCTCCTCCTCCTCCTCCTCCTTGGCCCCACACAACACGGCCTCCAACATCCTGTGCAGGATGGCACTAATCATGTCAGAGGTGAATTTGGGCCTCATCGTGCTGCAGAAATGAAAGGGAGAGGGTTAGAGTCTCCCTTGCCCCTTTCTCCCTCCCGCCTGCTCTTTCCCCCTGGAGTTCTCCCCCCCCCCCACAACCCCATCCACGCCAAAGACCCCACTCACCTTAGCTGGAGGAGGGCCTCCAAGGCAAGGGCCAGGGTCAGGGGCCGATCCCTGAAGTGCTCCAAGGGCCCCAAGATGTCCTGGAAGAGAACAGAGGAGGAAAATCAGCTCCGACCCCAAACACCAGGCTTGGCTTTGCAGGGGAATGGCAACCCCATGGCCTAAGCCGGCAGGGTCCTCCTCCCCACAGATGCACAACCCCTTTCCCCCACCACTCACCAGAATTTTATGGGCTGTCTCCTCCTTGGAGCACATCAGGGATCGGCGCCCCCTGAGCTCAGCTGCCTGGCAGCTGTTGATGACCCCCAGGATGTAGAGCTGTTCATCCTCTAGCAGCTGAAATGCAAAAGTCAGGCTGTCAGTTCCTCGTGAGGGGAGGGCTTCTCCGCATCTGAGAGTGCAGAGTGGGGGCAAAGAGCCTGGAGGACAGCGGGGGGGGGGCAGGTCTGAGGGATCCAGTCCCTGCTCTTGTTTTCTCCAATACTTACCCCTGGGGCTGGGATGCTGAACCGCAGCAGCACTGCAAACAGAAGGACAGGGGAAGAGGTGAGTCTTCTTTTGCATCCTTGGACCAGTTGCCCCCCCTGCCCATCCCTGCCCTCCTCTGTCCAAAAAAGGAGGGCCACTGGCTTACCTGGCGCCACGGGCTGCTCTGTGTCTGGCTGGGGGGCCACCCTGTGGCAGCGCCTGAAGAGGCGCCTTAAGCACCTGATCCTAGAAGAGATGAGCGGAAAGAGTGACTCAGATGCTGGCAGCCCCAATTCTTTTTTTTATAATGATTTTTATTGGTTTTTTAACACATATTTAACACAAACAATACACAATACGATAACAAACACATAAACATGTAAAATTTCAAAACCTTCTTTTCTTGAACCCTGTTTCTCCGACTTCCCCATACCTTCCCTTTCTGCATCCCTATTTTCAAATTTCTTCCAGCAAATCCTCACTTCAGAATTTAACTAATTAACCTTTTACTCCCCCTGTCTTTTACCAAATCAATACAGCTGTAACCTCTTAATTTCCCTAACCTTGGCATTTTAGCACTCATTTATTTTATAATAGTTCTCTTAAGATAGACTTTAAATTTCTTCCAATCTTCCTCCACCGTCTCTTTTCCTTGGTCTCGGATTCTGCCAGTCATCTCAGCCAGTCCCATGTAGTCAATCACCTTCGTCTGCCATTCTTCCAGTGTGGGTAGTTCTTGTGTCTTCCAAGGACTCTTGCTGCTGTTGTGGCGTACATAAAAAATGTTCTATCTTTCTTTGACACCAATTGGCCGACCACGCCCAGGAGAAAAGCCTCTGGTTTCTTGAGGAAGGTATACTTAAATACCTTTTTCATTTCATTATAAATCATCTCCCAGAAGGCCTTAATCCTTGGGCAAGTCCACCAAAGGTGAAATAATGTACCTTCAGTTTCCTTACATTTCCAACATTTATTATCAGGCAGATGGTAGATCTTTGCAAGCTTGACTGGTGTCATGTACCACCTGTAAATCATTTTCATAATATTCTCTCTTAAGGCATTACATGCCGTAAACTTTATACCGGTGGTCCATAACTGTTCCCAGTCAGCAAACATAATGTTATAACCGAAGTCTTGTGCCCATTTAATCATAACTGATTTAACCGTCTCATCCTGTGTATTCCACTTCAGCAACAAATTATACATTCTTGACAAAATTTTAGTATTGGGTTCTAACAATTCTGTTTCTAATTTGGATCTGTCCACCTGGAAACCAATTTTCCTGTCTTGTTTAAACACCTCCATTATTTGATAATAATGGAGCCAATCTCGAACTTTAGACTTCAATTTCTCATAGCTCTGTAGTTTCACCTTGTCCCCCTCTTGCTCTAAAATTTCCCAATATTTTGGCCATTTAGATTCCATATTAAGTTTTTTCACCTCCTTAGCTTCCATTGGCGACAGCCACCTTGGGGTTGTGGCAGCCCCAATTCTTGGGGGGTGTTTGGGGGTGAGGAGGGGAGTCTGGAGAATACAGTGAACCACTGCCGAATTGGCAGAACAGAAAAATGTATGTGGAGCCTAATTGATACTTGCCGACCCACTCTGACCAATTCCTTCCATCTCTCTGCAGTTCAGTGACCTGAAGGGGCATCACCAGAGCCTGAAAGAGGCAGCCCAAAACATGAAGGGCTGGCAGAGAGAGAAAGGAGGTCCCAAGTGCTCTGGGTTCAAGAGCTACCGCCATGTCAGGGCCCAGAGAGCCTGGCCCCCTCATTCATGAAGTCAAGCAGTGTATAAATTTCATGAAGCATTGTTACCAGAATTTTTGGAAAGGGTGGCGGGGGGTTTCGCCCTTCAGCAGGCACCATACCCCACTCTGACTGTACCCCAGATCAACACCTTCACGTCTGCAAATGTCCCCACAAAAAAACATCCTGACACAGTCCTTTCCTTTTTCTATTCCAAAGGCTGCCATAAATAAGGGTAGAACATTTGCCCTAATGAAGGCTGAGCCTTTCGCTTACAAGGCGCTCAACCAATCAGCTCAGACTACCCAAATATCCAATAGCAACCAATGAGCGCCATGAAACAGTGCCCTCCAGCACAAAGCACTGACAACAACAACAGAACAAAGCACACAGGCACTGCAGCTGCCAACCAGCCGTGGCCTCTGCTCTACAAGTAGGAATTCCCACTGGGAAAAGGGGAAAGTCAGAACCAGCCATGAAAACCATTCTTGGTCCATTGAAACTAGTCTTTCAAGTTTCAGTCTAGGCTCTTGAACTACCAACCCAACTGTACGCTTGTGAAACATGGACCACTTATAAACGCCATCTCCAACTCCTTGAAAGATTCCATCAATGGTGTCTCCGAAAAATGTGACACACCACTTGGGAAGGCAGGCGAACTAACACCAGTGTCCTGGAAGAAGCAAAGATCACCAGTGTTGAAGCAATGATTCTTCAACACCAACTTCGCTGGACTGGTCATGTGGTGTGGATGCCTGATGATTGTCTTCCAAAGCAACGACTCTATTCCAAACTTAAAAATGGAAGGCGTAATGCTGGTGGTCAACAAAAGAGGTTTAAAGAATATCTCAAGGCCAATCTAAAAACATGTTGTATAAACAAAATATAATACAAAAAAGAATAAGAGAGGCTAAAATCAAGCATTTACAAGAAGAAATAGGCAAACAAGAAAAATTATTAGCGAAAACAACAAAAAACGAGATCGCAAACCAAACCATTAAAATATTAGAAACACAGCTCTCAACACTCTTAAATGATGAAATAGAAAGAAATTTAAAATGGATGAACAAAAATCATTTGAATTTGGAAACAGACCAGGTAAATTACTTGCATGGCAGATAAAGAAAAGACAGGGAAAGACAAATAAAGTAGTATATGAAGGAAAAGCAGTGGAGACGGAAGAAGGAATAAATAAATGCTTTGTAAAATACTTCACCAATCTATTAAAAAGGTTCAGAAACTCGACAACAAATTATAAAATATCTTCAAGGAAAACAAATCCCAAAAATAGGTGAAAACAAACGGAAGCAGCTAAACGCACCAGTAACAACAATGGAGATACAACAAGCAATTTCCAATCTTAAACTGGGGAAGGCTCCAGGTGCAGATGGACTATCCGCGATACACTACCAAAGGTTAGAAGATGCTATAACAATGCCTTTTAAAAAATTAATGAACGAGATCATGCAAGAAGGAAAAATACCAAAGTTGTGGCAAGAAGCCAATATTGTATTAATTCACAAACAAAGCACAGCTAGAGAATTAGTTAACAATTACAGACCCATATCATTATTAAATAATGATTATAAATTGTTCGCAGGGATATTAGCAAATAGGCTGAAATCGGATGTAATAAACCAAGACCAAGTAGGATTCCTCCCAAATAGGCATATAATGGCAAATAGGAGAATAGTATTTGATCTAATTGAATATTTGGAAATGAGACCCAACAAAAAAGCGGCGTTTATGTTAACAGATGCCGAGAAGGCTTTCGATAACCTATCAAGATCGTTCCTTCAGGAAGTAGCAGAAGCAGTAGGACTGCTGAAAACTACTGCAGAGCAATAAACACAATATATGAAAACCAGCAGGGATGTTTAATAATAAATGGTGAAAAGACGGATCCTTGAAATCTAGAGAAAGGTACCAGGCAAGGATGCCCGCTTTCACCGTTCCTTTTTATACTAACTTTGGAAATCCTGATTTTAGAAATAAAGAAAGAAAAAGAGATAAAGGGAATTACATGAGGCAAGGATGTTTTCAAAATTAGAGCTTTTGCGTACAATATTATATTAGCACCTGAGGAGCCAGGAAACAGTCTAATGAAAGCACTGAGGATAATGAATGAGTTCGGGAAAGTAGCAGGCTTCAAGATAAATATGTCAAAAACAAAACTTATGGCAAAAAACATACAGGAATTAGAAAAGAGCGAACTACAGGAGAAATTGGGTTTGGAAATTGTTACAAAAGCAAAATATTTTGGTATAGAATTGACGATGAAAAATATTAATCTATTTGGAAACAATTATGAAAAAGCCTGGAAGGAAAATAGAAGAGATCTAGAAACCAGGAGTAGATTAAAGCTGACGTTACTGGGGAGAATATCTATAATTAAGATGAATGTTTTACCCAAAAAGATATATTTGTTCCAAACAATACCAATAATAATGAAAGAAAATTGTTTTGATGAGTGGAAAAAAGATCTAACAAAATTCATATGGCAAACCAAAAAAACCACACATAAGGTATAAACTATTAACAGCTAAAAGGGAGAGAGGAGGACTGGCATTACGAAATCTAAAATTATATTATGAAGCAGAATGTCTGGTGTGGTTAAAAGAATGGATTATATTGAAAAACACTAGTATTTTAAATCTAGAAAGTTTTGACAATAGGTATGGATGGCAGACCTACCTAGCATACGAGAAGGTTAAGGTACATAATGGCTTCAAAAAGCATATACTCAGAAATTCATTGTTTTAAGTTTAGAATAAACTTTAAGTTTAGAATAAACTTTAAGTTTAGAATAAACTTTAAAGTTTTAAAGTTTAGGAATAAACAGCTATTAGAGCCACAAATCCCTTTATGGATCTCTCCATTAGAAACCCATGCAGTTAAAAAACACAATATGAATCCGAACTGGGCAACATATAGACAAATACTGGAAGAAGACCAAGGAAAGTTAAAATTAAAAACATATGAAGAATTAAAACAATATGGGATGGATAATTGGCAATATATACAATTAAAAAGTGTGTTTAAGCCAGATCAAAGATTTTGCCAAAGAACAATTGCTATTTAGCACCATTATATTTCGAAACAATAGGAAATTATTATCAAAAATTTACACTATTATTGGACTATGATTTGATGAAGAGGTAAAAGAAATAATGGTCAAATGGGCACAAGATATCGGCCATACTATATACTTAGAACAATGGTAGAAACTCTGTCGCGAGGATATTTGCTTTGCCCACCAACCCAAACAGATAAGCTTTGGGATTTTTTTAATCAAGAGTTTGTTTAGCATTTTCTTAAGTTCCTCATGTATTATTCCCCAAAACTTCTTTATTTCCTTGCAACCCCACCACATATGAATTATCATTCCAGGTTCTTTGTTACATTTCCAACAAAGGTTGGATTTGAATTTATAAATTTTGGCAAGTTTAACTGGTGTTAAATACCACCTGTAAAACATTTTAACCAAATTTTCCTTTATCGTATAGCAGGTGGTAAAGCGAATATCCTCGCGACAGAGTTTCTCCCATTGTTCTAAATATATAGTATGGCCGATATCTTGTGCCCATTTGACCATTGTTTCTTTTACCTCTTCATCCATAGCGATTGTTCTTTGGCAAAACCTTTTCTTTGATCTGCCTTAAAACACTCTTTTCTGCTCAGAAGGAAGATGGTGACCAGAGGAGGCACTTGGGACATGGCTAGGGGCAGCCATCATCCCTGAAGCATGAGACCACGTACACAGCAACCCTTCTGCCGGGGTGATCATCACTGCCCTCCTGGTCTCCGAGTGCCAGACAGGTAGCCATCTCAAGGACAAGAGTGGATCTGAAGGAGGTGAGGACAGGTGACCCCACCTAGGCCCGAAGTCACACCCCCCCCCCACAACCAGGCCTCAAACTGTCCAAAATTCCTTTTCTTTCCTCTAAAAAATCCACAGCTAAAGTTTTCCTCTGTTTTCTCAGAAGATGCTGTTGAAAGGCAAAATGTTACTCTTTTATTAGTACGAGAGAGCTTCAAAAAGCAAATGAACAGACTCTGTCAAGCAGTGGCGTAGCGTGGGTTGTCAGCACCCGGGGCAAGGCAAGTAATTTGCGCCCCCTAACCCGTGGATTTGCACCCCCTAACCCGTGGATTTGTGCCCCCTAACCCCCAGATGTTGCGCCTGGTGCGGCCGGGCCCCCCTGCACCCCCCACGCTATGCCACTGCTGTCAAGCAAGCCTGAGAACTGAGTCTTATCTCACTCTAGTTGCAACATCTTGAACACGCTGAACCGCAAGGGTCCTCGACCCACCCCCCTATGGCTTCTCATCCCCCTTTCCTGGGAAGAGTCCAAAAGAGTCCCAAGACAGGAGCTTTCTGTTCATGCTCAGAGGCAGGACTCTTGAGGAGGAGGAGAAGGGGAGGGAACTGGAAGGGGAATATATACTCTGTGCAAATGGCTGTGAACTCGTGCTTGTTTTGTGACTATATCACACTTGCTCTTTCTACCAGCCGGATGGCAGAATAAAGCTTTTTCTCTGAAACTATTCCTTGAGAGTCTGTTGACTCCCATTTCCCTTTCCCGGGCGCAAAGCTCTTCTCACCCAAGGCTAAAAAGGCTACAGATCCAACCTACATGGATTGGGGACTTGGCCAGGACAATAGGGGGTACTCAACTTGGCTGGGAAACAGGACCATGTATATATTTTTCTTTGTTTCACTTAATGGGTGTAAGGTGGAGGTCAAGGGAGGGACAGGAACAAACCTGATACTCAGGTGTCTGCCAGAAAAACCTCCCAGTTTGTGACACACACCCCCCCCCCCGTAGATGAAGAGAAAGGGGTGCTACTTACAGTCTGCCCATGTCGTCCACAAAAACCCTAACTATACAGAGTATGCACAGGTGTGCACAAAAAAACAAAACAAAAAATTAAAACAAAGAACAAAAAATAAATTAAAATAAATAAAAGTGTTAAAATAAAAGAATAAAAGAAAATAAAAATAGATCAAATCAAATAAATCAAATAAAAGTAATAAATGAAATAAAAATAAAAATAAGAAACCAAAAAAGAACAAATCACTAAATCTCCGCTTACTCTCACCAACTGCCACCACCAACTGCCACCACCACCTCTCTCCTCTAAGCTCTCCTCACTAACCCACAATGGCCACCTGCAAGTCAGTGGCTTTTAAAGGAGAAGCAAGAGATGTCACAAAGGAGGGCGGGTCCTTGTCACCGTGGCAATCCCCCCACCAGGACCTGGCCCCACCTGGCCCTTCCTGAGTGGTGATGCTCCTCTGTCAGAACTCGGAGGCACCTGCTGTTCCGCCTGCAGAATGCTCAATCCCAAACTCTCTAGCCCTACGACTGGCTCTGCCACGATAAATCCATTTGTTTCTAAGGTGCTTGGTGCCTCTCTTTTTCTACGTTTGCTGCGGGGGGCTTAATAATATCGCTACCCTTCTGCACTCTGTGAATTAAGCAGGGCATGGATTTGCAAGCATTTGTAACTTCTGCCACATAATTTTCAGGTGGAACTCAAATTGGGAGAGAAAAGGGTAAATGCAGCCTGCTCTTTCCATGTGGGGGGGGGGCACATTTCGTGGTGCATGCAAGATTAATGGTGGGCCATAACATTAAAGGCAGGCATGTTGCGGACCTGTCTGGCCTAAGTGGGGAAAGGAACCATCAAATTCGCTCATAAAACCTCTCTGGCATGGGAGCACATGAATTCCAGAGCCATGGGCACATGAATGCTTCACAGTCTGTTGTTTTTCTGCGGAATTCACATTTGGAAATATGCCCAGACGCAAAGAGCACATACCTGCTTCTTTCCAAAGGAGTGCTAAAATCAATTAACAAGTCCCCAAAGAGGCAGGCCTGTTCCAGTCCCCACCTCAGATAGTCTCAAAGGGCAAGGAAGCCAGTGCAAATTTATCAGCAATTTCAGCAGAAGTTGTGTCTCAAGAGTGCAGCGGCTAACTTTTGGCTGACAAAAATTCTGGCACCTTGGCTGAGTGTCCTGGAGCATGCACAGAAATCCTTGACCTCCAAGGGGGGTGTAGCATTTCAAAGACCGCAGGGCAAATGTGCTCCTGAGCATATGCAGAATCCTTTTCCTCTGGTGAGGTGTGGGGAACCTTTGGCCACCCCAGCTCTTGCTAGACTGCAACTCCTCTCAACTCCAGCAAGCAGGAGTTCAGCAACATCTGGAGGGCCAAAGGTTCCCCACACCTGAGCTGGACTGTGCAGGTATCTGTGGATTCTGGAGTCCCAGAATTCACCTTAGGTATATTTTTTATGTTAGTGACTTCACCTGCCTAATGCCGCATAGGGGGTGACCTAGGATGAGATGGCTGGCAGGAACTCATGCTATGGCCTGGCTGACTTGCTTGCACAGTAAACGGGAGACTCAGTGTGTAATCTGATCACAGTGAAGAACGGTCACAAATTCCCCAAATCTCTTGCTAAGCAGCAAAACTCTGTATTGCTGCGTCTGCCTGCTGGCGTTCACAGCAGAAAGCCATTCGTACTTCTGCCTCTGTTCTGGTCTCTGAATGGAAGCATGGTTCGTATCCCACTACTGACACCAGTGTCTGTTGACCCTTAGATGTGGATTCCAGAGTTTTGCAGGAATGGGTAACTTAGCAGCATTTTAAGCAGCTCTTGTAAAGTTGGAAAGGACCACAAGGGTCATCTAGTCCAACCCTCTGAAATGCAAGAATCCTTTTGCCCAACATGGCACGCTTCCACCCTGGATTAAGAGTCTCGTGCTCTACAAACTGAGGCGTATGTTCTGGTATAAAATAAAAATAAATTCAGCTGATCTTAAGAAAGACCCTCAGCTGTGGATTGTTGGTTGACACTGCAGGGGTGTGTGAGAGACAGTACAGACCCTCCAAGTGTCTCTACTTTCCAGGGACAGTCCTGGATTTACAGAAGTCATTCTGGTTTCTGATTTGATCCTGGAAAGTCCCACTTTCTCTATTTACATCAGAAAAATGTTGGAGGGTGTGGTATGATGTCCCTGTTTTCATCAGAAAAATGTTGGGAGGGCATGGAGTCGTGCGATCCTGGAGCCAAGAAGATCAAGTACGGTAACTATGCAACCTTTGGAAGGCAGCTGAAGGCAGCCCAACCCCAACCCCTGCCATAAGTCTCCACATGCAGCTGCTGGGTGACCTTGGGCTAGTCACACGTCTCTCAGCCCCACTCACCTCACAGAGTGTTTGTCGTGGGGGAGGAAGGGAAAGGAGAATGTTAGCCGCTTTGAGATTCCTCTGGGTAGTGATAAAGTGGGATATCAAATCCAAACTCCTCCTCCTCCTCCTGGGTTTAAAACCCAAAGAACTATTGCCAGGCAGTGTAGACGAGGGTTGGGGGGATCTCAGGCCTGGGAGACAAATGCAGTCTTCCAAGTTTTCATCTGTTGTGGCATAATCTATTTATTTGTAACAGTACTGTAAGTCACTTTGAGACCTTTGGGTAACAAGTGACTAGCAAATCTAATAAATAATAATAATGTCACCATCATTATCATCATCATCATCATCTGGGCCTTGGGACTCTCCCCATGTCAAATGCTCTTACATCCCTCATTAGCCTTACTTGGGACCCTCCTTGGGTGTTTTTGCCTGGCTGGAATCTGTCCTTGAACTCTGATACAGATCCTTGCCTGCATGAACGGCCTATACACAATAGTGGCTCTGTGTTTGTAGAAAGTAGCCTACTGTACAAATGTTAATTTTACATTCTTAGCCCTACCTACTTTCACCTCTGGCCCCACCCACCCCTGACATGTGTTCATTGCAAAATGGTACAGAAAGGAATGGAGCCCTCAAGCTAAAACTTCCTTCACCTCTGGAGTAGACAATACTGAGCTAGATGGACCAACAGTGGGTGACTCAGTGCAAGTTAGTTCCTTTCGTTTGTGAGCAACTCCTACAGGCAAATTGTGTATAAATTTGTGATGGTGTTTTAACATACCAAACAGTCCAAATCTTTCTGTTATGACAGCTTAATCAGAAGCTGCCACATGCTCAGAGTTAAACTGGCAACAACACACCTGGCAGTTCATGTAAGGTGACCCATAATCTAAGGTTGAGACCATTTCCTCTTCTTACAAGTTTTCCATGGCTTCAACAATTATCTGGCAGGCTTTGATTCAACAGGTGACGCTCACCTGCATATCTGTGCTCCATCACAGAACAGGCAATGAGGTTGAGGGGTGGCCATGTAACAGACGGAGGCAAGGTTACACCAAGAACATAATAATGCCCACTTCTAAACCTATCCATGCTTCTTAACCTGATGAGACAATACCACTGTACATCAATGTACACCTAGAGGATTGTGTAATAATTGCAGAGGAAGCTCCACTAACCTCTACAAACTAGCAAATTAAAAAAATCAGGGGTGACGCTGGACCAAAAAAAGGGGGTGGGGTGGGATTTATTTCATTTATTTATAAGAGTATTTCTATGCCAGTATATCATAAAATGTCAGGGCAGTTCTACAGTGTTAAAACATGAAACACAATTTATAAAAAATACAAATAACAAAGTGACTGGCTAATATTAATATATATATATATATATATATATATATATATATATATATATATATATATATATATGCAGGTTTTGGTGTCTTCGGGTGTCTTCCCGTGTAAGAGTTGGGGTGTCTAGGCGACGTTTCGACGAGGTCTCACTCGTCATCTTCAGGCTGGTGCTTTCGGCTTCTTGTTACTGGAACAGAGCTCCAGCCTGAAGCACCAGCCTGAAGATGACGAGTGAGACCTCGTCGAAACGTCGCCTAGACACCCCAACTCTTACACGGGAAGACACCCGAAGACACCAAAACCTGCATTCCTGTACCCGTGAAAATCTACGAAAGCATATATAGTCCGGCCACAACCGGACTTAATGGTCAGGGGTCCCTTTACCTTTTAATAAAAAAAATAAAAATTAAATAACAGCAAAGGCATGTCAGCATAAAAGGATCTTTAAGAGAAGCTTGAAAGTCAAACACATGGAAGACTTTCAAATCTCTTTTGGAAGAGATTCTGAGGCTGGTCTGTAACCCTGGGGGACAACAGGCAGTGCCCCTCCATATGATCTCCATGACTGAGCTGGGATATAAGGGCTCAGGTGGCCCTTAAGATATCCTGGACCCAAGTTCTTTAGTGGGGGGGTTGTATATCAACACAGAAACTGACCTGGTAAGATATAGGCAACCAGTGCTGATGTTCTGGAAGCGATGTCACATGCTGTCAGCTGTCTGCCTGAATTGGCTCAGGAGAAATATACTTCCTGGAATTCATAACATCTTTTCCTACTGAAGGCCAGTTGAAAATTATGCTCTATGAGCCTGTCGACCTGCTGCCACTTCCACTTGCTGACCAAAGAAAGGTAAGTTTTGGGGAGAGGATGGTCAGCTGCAAAGGGACAAGCATAATCAAGGCAAATGCAGTCTGCTTATAGCAGGCTATGCCTCCCTCAATTTTGCTAGCAGGGTTTCAGTCAGAAGTATCCAACTGTGCATGTTCCTCAGATTGAATTCATCTAACTTTCCTAGTAATCAAACAGGCATTCTTTCCAGTTCTTCGTTTCTAAACTAAACCAAAGACGAAGAGGCATATTGTGGATTTCTCAGAGAACCAGCAGGTGGCTACCTTTCCACATTAGCAGTCTGGGATTAAGTTTATGCTTTGCTGGCAAATAATTTCCCTTTTCAACAGGGACTAACAACCCAGTCAAATTTAAGCCTTTTTAAGCCCTGTTTATTTCCACTGGAGACTTTTCAGCATGAATTTCTTGGTAAACATGTGTAGAATCAAGTAGCACATCAAGGGATGGGGGTGGAGATCCTATTCAGTTCTCATTTTAGGAGAACCCTAATTCTATTTTTTTATGTCCTGAAACTATTCTCAGAATTTTTACTTCTCAAAATCCTGCAATGCAGTTCTCCATCCAAGTCATGTGTACAAAAATGTATTTACTAAGGTAAAGTGTGCATAAAAATGCATTTATTTGGTAAAAATAGCACACAAAGATTTCTTATATTGCTGTACAGAAAAGTGCTTGAAGAAACAAATAGGTGACAAGGAGCATGCTGGCAGTAAAGCACACCATTCAGAGTTAAAGTTAACTATTCGCAAAAGCACAATCTTCACAGACTTGGCTGCATGAGCACAGCAGCTCATCCCTGGTAGGTCTGAACCCATGAATCAGTTGCCGAGACCGAAAGCCCCTGTCTCCCCACAAAAAGCCCTCCATGGCTTTTCCCAGGCAATCAGAGACTGGGCCTGCATGCAGTCTTCCACTGCTCCGCCTGCTTCTGCCCTCTTCTGGTTCTGGGAGACAAGGTAGGAGTGGAGCTTGTTGAAGAAGCAGGAGGAGACACCCATGACATCTCTGCCTCCCCATCACCTGCTTCAGCTTGGAATTGGGCCTGGCAACTAATGGGCAGCCAGTGCAGAGTCGGGTCAAGCAGATCTTGCCTGATATTAGCTCCATGTGGGAAAACACATTGGAACCACACAGAGGCATTTTAAGTCTATCAGTCACTGTAGGACATGAACATAAGTAGAGTCCCGGTGGATCAGACCAAAGGCCTGTCTAGTCCAGCATCCTGTTTCTGAAAGAGGCTAATGGAAAACCCACAAGCAGGGCATCTGATGGCCTTTAGCTAAGTGGAATTTCTACCTACTTCTGCATCAGTAGAGGAGGTCTACTGCCTTCAAGCGTTGCTCATGGGCCTTCCAGAGAAGAGAACCAGTGTGGTGTAGTGGTTAAGAGTGGTTAAGATTCGTAATCTGGTGAACCGGGTTCGCGTCTCCGCTCCTCCACATGCAGCTGCTGGGTGACCTTGGGCTAGTCACACTTCTCTGAAGTCCCTTAGCCCCACTCACCTCACAGAGTGTTTGTTGTGGGGGAGGAAGGGAAAGGAGAATGTTAGCCGCTTTGAGGCTCCTTCGGGTAGTGATAAAGTGGGATATCAAATCCAAACTCTTCTTCTTCTTCTTCTATTTGGCCACTTAGTGAAATAGGCTCTTGAATTAGGTGGACATTTTGGTCTGATCCAGCAGGGGTCTTTTTATGTTCGTGAATTGAAATGCTCCAATCTTCATGGCTGGCCACAGATCCACAAACAACCAGGACTGGCATCCGTACAACATGAAAGAGAAACAATGCTTGTTTCAGTTAAAACCTTCTGGTTTAAGTATATTGCACTGCTAAGTTGGGGAAACAATCCCAAAGTAAATCCGAAACTCAACTGTCACATTGCCAACTAATGTGATTATTACAATGTCATGGCGGCTTGGAAGTTAGCTCTAAATCCCGGGAACAAAAAATAATAATAATGAATCTTAACTTCTAGTTTTAAATATGTTTCTTTTACAGAGGAAGGAGGGCAGAGTTTGAACCGTGCCCCATTTGTACCCCAAATGCAAGCAGAAGTAAAAGGCTGTTCACAACACCAAGCAACACAGATGGTATTGGACCCCTAAATATATTGTAATCATCTTCATGGTGTGAAAGATTGATCAAAGGTGAAAAAGAGAGGAAAGCCTACAACATTTGAGGCTCTTTTAGTTTAGATAAAATATGAGTAAGAGGAAGCATGGATGGCTTATGAGAACACATGAGAACATGTTGACATTCAATGAAGCTGAGTACTGGAAGACTCAGGATAGATGGGAAAAAGTACTTCTGCATACAGCACTAAGGCAGGGATACGTTTCCGAGCACAATTCAAAGTGTTGGTGCTGACCTTTAAAGCCCTAAACGGCCTCGGTTCAGTATATCTGAAGGAGCGTCTCCACCTGCATAGTTCCACCCGGACACTGAGGTCCAGCACCAAGGGCCTTCTGGCGGTTCCCTCACTGCGAGAAGCCAAGTTACAGGGAACCAGGCAGAGGGCCTTCTCGGCAGTGGCACCAGGCCTGTGGAACGCCCTCCCATCAGATGTCAAAGAGAACAACAACTACCAGACTTTTAGAAGACATCTGAAGGCAGCCCTGTTTAGGGAAGCTTTTAATGTTTGATGTATTATAGTATTTTAATATTTTTTTGGAAGCCGCCCAGAGTGGCTGGGGAAGCCCAGCCAGAGGGGCGGGGTATAAATAATAAATTATTATTATTATTATTATTATTATTATTATTATTATTATTATTATTAAACTATGGACCTCATTCCCACAGGAGGCATTGATGGCCACCAACATGGATAACTTTAAGAGAGGGCTAGACAATTTTATAGAAGTAAAGGCTGCCAATGTCCTACCTCTGCTGCTAGGAGGCAGCATGCCACCGAATGACAATTGCTGGAAAATAACAAGCGGGGAAATGCAATGGATGAGCCTGGGAAAACCTTCCACGATCAAGGTATCTCCCCTTCCAGGTAAGTAATGTGCTGCCTTTGGCACACTTAAGTGGATGATTCAATAAGACCCTGGTTAATGAACAGCTGTGTCTGTGTGGAGCTGGAGCAATAATATATGTTGAATGTGTTCTTCTGTGCTGTAATGGTTGATTCTCCCTCTACCAAGTGTTTATCTGAGAAGACCTCCTAAAAAATGCATGAGTTGCTCTAAGTGTCCAGTGCATCTGTTTGACCTTCTTCTTCTTTGGCGACCACTTGTAGCCAACTAAGATTGTCTTCCATGAACACGGTCTTAACAGTGACTCCGTAAGTGACTCTGGAGGCCAATTCTGGATCCACACATCCTTCCACAGTGGGGACATAGGTTTCCAGGCGGGAGTTGGTCACGGTGAGGGTTTGCCAAATGTGCCTTCCTCCTAGCATGTTTCTCCCTTTCGTCCTGAGTTCGAGCATCTTCAAAGTCCACTCTGAGCAGAACGAGCCCAACCATGAGGCAAGGTGAGGCGGCCACCTTGGGCAGCAGGATTCACAGGGCCAACAGATCCATCCTCCCAAGAAATGCATTGCCCGTTGCTGCTGCCACTCTACAGTGGTCACTTGGCGAATAGGAGGCACTGATGTAGATCTTTATTCCCCCTTGTGTCTGATGTAGATCTTCACTTACCAGCTCTTCCCTGGCAGGAGGCAGGTATCATTTTGTGGTCCTCCTAAGGTGCCAAAATGTCTTGGGACGGCCCAGGGTGCTGGATGGGTAGGGGGACAACTTTGGTCTGATCCAGCAGGTTCTGCTTATGTTCTTATGAGAAGGTGGACATATTCATAGTTCTGAGCTGTGTTAAATAAACAGAAGATTATTTTCCAGTGCCTCTGTACTTAGCCCAGGTGGCAGTGAGGTGAGAGGGGAGGGTGTTATGTATTGAAGTTCTCACCCTGGCCACCAGGGGTATTGTGTATATTAGTTTTCACTCAGGTCCACGTAAGTTAATTTAGGCGGGATACCCTGGGCTGTTGTTACAGTGTTGACAGCCGGCTTCCTATAAAAGCAGGCCGGCTGAGCTGTTTGCTGTTCAGTTCAGTTCCAGCTTACTTATAAAGAACTACTTGGATAAATCTCTGTGTCGTCTGCTATGTCCACCCACTACTTAATAGAGGGCTTGTCTCCCTAGGTACCGAGCCTCCCTCCTCAGCTGAAACCCCCCTGAAAATAGTCTCCAAAAACAATTAGGCTTGAAAGCAGACTCCTATTGCAGCCAGTGAGATTTTTACCTCCCCAAGTCCAATTTTTATTTATTAATTTATTATTATTATTACATTTATATACAACCTTTCTTCCAAGAAGCTCAATGTGGTGAAAATGGTTCTCCCTCTCCACACTTTGGCCTCACAACAACAGCTTAGACTGAGAGATACTGGCTAGTCCAAGGTCCCTCAGTGAGCTTCATGGCTGTGTGGGGGATTGGAACCCAAGTCTCCCAGGTCCTCGTCCAACACTCTGGTGCTGTGGTGGGGGAGGATGGAATTTGTTCTCCGAGCATTGCAGCACACAGAGAAGAGTTTGCCCTTAACTCCCCAGCTTTAAGCTTAAATAAATATCCCCTCCCTACATTAAGGAGGCTTTGAAACATGGACTCCAGTGGAAGCTTGGCTGCATCCATATTATGCATTTAAAGCACCCAGAAACCTGGGAATTTGTGTGCTGTGAAGATACCAGAGGACAACCCCATATATGTTGCTCTTTGAAGGAAGATCTTTGTGGGAATATTTGGTCAGGAGTTCAGTGATGCTCCCTCAGAACCTCTCTTCTACAAAAAAAACTCTGCACATGCTCTGACACTCAAGATTCTGTTGAAACGGAGCAATGTGAGCCATTCCAGAAGCTTGGGGGAGGGGGAAGAGAGGGGGGAGAGAGGGAGAGGGAGAGAGAGAAAGAGAGAATTCCCAGAGTTTCCTGGGAAAAGGGGTTGACTTTTAAACCACTCTGGGAATTGTAGTTCTGCGAGCGCAACAGGGGCCTCCTAACAACTATCAACAAACTACATTTCCCAGGATTCTCTGAGGAAAGCAATGGATGTTTGAAGTGGGATGATACTGCTTTAAACGTATAGTTCAGATGGGGCCTAAGTCCCTTGGGTACTCCTATGTGCCAAGAGACTTAAGGAACTGAAATAATGGCTTGTGAATACCGTGACTTATTGCTTTTTTAATCCTTAGGAATGGCCAAAGTGAAACTGGGTGGCAGGTGGAAGTCGAACCTGGTAAGAGGGAGGAATTACTGGAGAGGTGAAACTGGGTCTTTGGCAGCTTAAGCAAAGAGGGGGAAACAGCATGTGTTATATCAGTATGTAGCTCAATTTTAGTACAGCAGCAGAATTGGCATTTTCTTGAAGGGATTACGGGTGACTGTACTCAGATGACCTCTACAAAGGAATTCAGCTAACGGGGAGTCATAAGTTCCTAAAAAGAACGGCAATTTTAAACCTGCAGACTCCCCTCGTCCGCTCGCGCTATGTGCTTGACAGGTTATTCCAAGCACATTATGTGCTTGTCTGAGACTCTCTGCAGGCTTACATCCTAAAGATGTAAGAACACTAATCAGAATCTTTGCTACTGTCAGATTAAGGCTCTTGTTCAGAACTTCGTGTGTTCTTGTGGGTTTTTCTTTCTTTTCTAAATCCTTTTGAATTCCTTGTCAGACAGATTTCCCCCCACCAAAAACACACACATCCAACTTGTATTAACATTGACAATCACAGGGGGATTTAGCTGTGAGAGCTGAGAAACATCACAACTCAACTTTTCTTTCAAAATTCAGATTAAGGGCTTGGGAAGAAGGGCTATGTTTCATAAAATGCCATTGTCAGATAACAGCAGTTTGGTAGCCAAAACAAAATAAAGTGCATTTTGAACGATAGCCCTTAGAGAAATACACAGTAGGTGCAAGTCCGAAACTGTGTTGCTGGTTACACACCATCAACAGACAATGGGGAGAGAAAGTTAAATAATTGTAAGTTTTAAGAACTCATTTTGATCTTGCGTTTTCCTCCTTCCTCCCTTTTCTTTTTCCTTGTATGCCATGTCTTTTCTTATTATTGTTTTTATTGATTTTCATGGCTAACAAAGGCACATATAGCACCTCCGTTTTCAGTTCATAGAGTCCTGTCTACAAGTCAGTCACGTTTGGTGTGACACACTGCTATCATAGGCATTGTGGAGTTGTGGGGGAGAAAGATGTGGGGAGAGATTAAGTTATTTTGAGATTAAGAGCCTGAGGGAAGAGCCTGAGGGAAGGGACATCTACATCTGCACCATATATTTAAAGCAGAAGATCCAATCTCTAGCTGGCAGGCAACTCTAGTTGAAACTGGGTAGGTATAGAAGTTGGAAACACAGCAAGGTCATTCCTGCGTCCCTCCATTTCAAGTCATATACTATACACACCAGAGAGAGGGCAGAGATGTCTTCTTCACACAATGCCCATTTCCTGATTTGTTTCCCTGTGCTGAAATCCAATTCACTGAAGCTGTCATCTGAGCATGTGCAATGGTTATCTGAAATGTACACACCTCATCTTAACTGCCGCTTCCGTTTTCAAATTGGATGGAAGCTGGTTTGAGGGAAAGTACATAGTTTTTTGGGGGGGTTGTATTTTTATTAAATATTTCTTGGTTTACAAAAGTACGTGCAATGTCTCTTTCTTCAAGTTACATTTTCTACAGATCAGTTTCATTTGTTGAGACATTAGTGTTACATTAGGAAGAAAAGGGGGGGAAGAGGTGGAGGGGGGCATGGTGAGTGGGGTGGGATCGGGTGGCAATGTTTCTATTCTACTTAATGTATGTGTGGGGTTTTGTGTCAGTGTCGCTTGTGCGGGTCCTCTTTGCAATTCGTTGTGTTCCTTTGGTGGTGAGAGAGGTTGGGGTTGGCCTAGGGTGTGGTTGGTTTGTAACTGGCTGTGATGAACTTTGTTTTCATGTGTGAGTGGGGTGGGAGTACATAACTCAGTTGATAGAACAGAGGTCAGCAAACTTTTTCAGCAGGGGGCCGGTCCACCGTCCCTCAGACCATGTGGTGGGCCGGACTATACTCTGAAAAAAGAACGAATTCCTATGCCCCACAAATAACCCAGAGATGCATTTTAAATAAAAGGACACATTCTACTCATGTAACACGCTGACCATCCGCAGGCCACTGGATTGAGAAGGCAATTGGGCCAGATCCGGCCCCCGGTTCTTAGCTTGCCTACCCTTGTGATAAAACATGAAAGTCTTAATCTCAGGGTTGTGGGTTTGAGCAGCAAGTTGGGCAAAAGATTCCTGCGCTGCAGGGGGTTGGACTAGATGACGTTCGTAGTCCCTTTCAGCTCTACAATTCTATGAATCTATGAGTATTTCTCAAGAAGCTACAGGGTACCTATTGACTGTGGCTAACATCCAGTGTAGGGACGCGGGTGGCGCTGTGGGTTAAACCACAGAGCCTAAGACTTGCCGATCGGAAGGTCGGCGGTTTGAATCCCCACGACGGGGTGAGCTCCCGTTGCTCGGACCCTGCTCCTGTCAACCTAGCAGTTCGAAAGCACGTCAAAGTGCAAGTAGATAAATAGGTACCACTCCGGCGGGAAGGTAAACGGCTTTTCCGTGCGCTGCTCTGGTTCGCCAGAAGCGGCTTAGTCATGCTGGCCACATGACCCGGAAGCTGTACACCGGCTCCCTCGGCCAATAAAGCGAGATTAGCGCCGCAACCCCAGAGTTGGCCACGACTGGACCTAATGGTCAGGGGTCCCTTTACCTTTACCTAACATCCAGTGTACTCAGTTTCAGACACCAGCGGTGGAAGTATGCTGGAGCCAGAGCGAGTGGTAATGTGTACACAGCCATGATCAGCTAGCAGATGATGGGGAATATTTTGCCTGAGACTGTGGAGATTTGCTGCCAATCATAGTCAACATGATTGGGCTAAACAGACAAATAATCTGACTTGGGGTGGGCAGAGATTGATTAAGATCTATTGGTGTATCATCAAATGACTTGCAGCAGGTCTGCAAAGGATTTTGCCTCCACAATAGTTGAGCAATTAGTACGTAAACTTTAATAGGCCAGTTAATCCAAACATAAATTTTATTAATTTCCCCCTTCCCTCCACACTGGAGATCAAAGCCATTTTGTATATGTTCAAAGCATCAAACAGGCTAATAATGCATCAGGCCTGTGTTTTTCATTATATGGTGCTAGTTTTGACAGCAATGTGGCGCTGACGGGGGAATAAACATTACTTTAGGGTTTTTTTATCCATTGTATTAGAAAAGCAAGAATACAATTATTAAAATATCACTTATGTGCTTTGATTCACAGAACAAATAAAACAATAGTTTATTAAGTAGGCTACTGCGGCTTTGAGCAATTTTTAAGTGGTCCATGGCCATGCACACAAAGAAGTTTGAAAGCTGCTTCCTCCTGTAATTTAGGAACATAGGAAACTGCCTTATACCAAGCATAAAGGTAAAGGGACCCCTGACCATTAGGTCCAGTCGTGACTAACTCTGGGGTTGCGATGCTCATCTCGCTTTATTGGCTGAGGGAGCCAGCGTACAGCTTCCAGGTCATGTGGCCAGCATGACTAAGCCGCTTCTGGCGAACCAGAGCAGCGCACGGAAACGCGGTTTACCTTCCCGCTGGAGCGGTACCTATTTATCTACTTGCACTTTGACATGCTTTCAAACTGCTAGGTTGGCAGGAGCAGGGACTGAGCAATGGGAGCCCACCCCGTCGCAGGGATTCGAACCGCCGACATTCTGATTGGCAAGTCCTAGGCTCAGTGGTTTAACACACAGTGCCACCTGCGCCCCAGCATATACCAAGCATAGGAGCCAATATTTGAGGGGGCCAGCTCCCCCCAAGTTCAAGGCCATTGCCATTTGAATGGTGTGTGCATGCCATGTCATGTGATCTATTATTCAGGGTGTTGGTTACCTGAGGGGGCCCCCCATATTTTAGTCAAGTTGGCGCCCCTGATACCAAACCACAGTAGGTCAACATTGCCTACACTGACTGGCAGTGGGTCTCCAACATTTCAGAAAGGTAATCTCTCTTAGCTCTACCTGGAGATGCTGAGGACTAAACCTGGACCCCCATGTTCCTTTGACAAATATTTATCAGAGCTGAAAGTGGAAGTCCAATAGATACCTGTTTTGTTTGTCCCTGTAAGACAAGGCAAGTATTGGGTAAGGTAGATCATTTTGGACAGTTCTTCAATAGGGCAGGGAGTTCCTCAACTTGGTAATTAAGACTGTAACAGCTGCTGGACTTATAGGGGCAATTGCAAAAAATAAATAAATCTCCTCCTCTGATCTGAACTCCCCCCCCCCAAAGTGGACTGGCTCAGTTGTGGAAAACTGGCTTTGGGGGTTGGATGGGATGGGAAGGGAAGAAACCTTTATAGACCTCTTTTTGTGTGGTGGTGGGGTTTTGACGACACCACACAACAACAACAACCATCCATGAGTTTCTCCCACGAAATCAAGGCTGCTGGCTGTGTGCAGCTCCCATGTCCAGAAATCTTCCTGGGACCTAAATGGTGTTTGAGCAAAGGGAGGAAAAGACTCAACTTTCCCCATCGTCTTCCACCCATCCCTGCTGCAGGTGATACACACCCTGAGGGTGTTTTGTGCGTTTTTTTGGTGGGGTGGGGGGAGTTTAGAGCGAAGAGAAAGGAGATGAGGGGAGGGAGAACAGGAGGAGAGAGTGAGTGGAGGAGGAGGAAAGGGGGAATGAGAGAGAGAGAGGGCGCAGAAGGAGGACCAATCTTGGGAGGGAAAGGTATTAGGAACAGCTGCTCTCGCTCTTGCTCCCGCTCCCTTCCCAACGCACAAACCCGCTGCCAAAAGCAGCTCCAGGAGCCAACAAGCATGGGCAAAAGTCCCCCTTTACCCCTGAGATCAGGCTGGCTCCATCTGTTGACAGCGGCGGCGTTCTGCATCTGGGGGTCAGAAGCCAAGGTAACCCCGTGGGGATGTTTACGTGGTGGGTCGGTGGGCGGGCGGGGAAGGGGTGCTCTCTTTCGGGTCCCCCTCCTTCCTTCCTTCCTTCTGGGTAGATTTCTCCCTCTTAGTGAGGGGTGGCGGGGCACCCTTAAAACTCCCAACTCCAGCGGTAGGTGATGCGTGGGGAGTGGGGGGCTCATAACGCCGAGCCACAAAGTGTGGGGTTGGTGCGTAATTGCGTTTTCTCTTCAACCGGGGAGGGGGACGGGGATGGGGGGGGTCGGTGGGTTGGCTTGTCCAGACATGCCAGGATGTTTTTGTTTTTCCAGCGAGTGGTGGTTGTGCTGGGGGATCTGGAAGAGAAGGAAACGCTTTGATTTGCAAATTGTGCCCATGTGTGAAAAATAAAAAAAGGTGGGTGGAGAGCGGGAGGCGGCTACCGCCTTTCAAGTCAGCGAGGGGAGATGTTTATGATTTTCTCTGCCCGAGTGTGGCGAGCAGCGTACTCGGTCGCCTTTTATTCTCACCCCGTTGACTCTGGTCTTTTTCTGTTTTTTGGTTTTTTATACTATGCTACCCGGAAAATTTGGAGACGGGGGGGTGGGCTATAGAGCAAGGACACGCGAGTGTGTTTTCCTCTTTGATCTGTCACGTGTACCCCTCCCCTCTCTCCCTCCCTCCCCCGCCCGCCCCGCTCTCCTTTTAATTAAGTTGCAAGGAAGGACCTGACCACCTCATATCTAAAAGGCTTTTCACGCTCTGGAATCGGTGCCTTAGATGGAAATCCCGATTAAAACAGGTGAGGGGGGGGGGGCGAGGCAGAGCTGCTCAGATGAGCCTGTTGAGCTAATTAGTAATTTGGTCCTCTGGCCACAGATAACAGAGGATGGCTTTTGCTTTGTTTTCAAGGACTCGGAGGTCTGAAACTGTACCTGCTACCTCCTGCCTTCCTCCTACTTTCCTTTATAGGCAAACAGGTGCTTCAGGCTTTTGTACAGTTTCAAAAACCTGTGTGATCTGTTTGACTGCTGTTCTCACACTGTTGCTGCCAACGTGGGGCGAAGTCTGTTGCCCACGAGGTATTTTGGGGGACGGTTTCCATTATCCTTGACTGTAAGTCATGCTTTATAAGGCTAATCAGGGGCGGACATGGGTCATCTTTTGTAATATGGCGCCCTGTGCAAGGCCAAAATTTGGCACCCCAAAATGGATTTTTTGCACCCCTTGGCTTGGTGCCCTTTGCAGAGGAACAGACTGCACCACCCTAAATCTGGCACTGGACCAGCGAAGTGAGGAGCTGAATAAAATCTGAAGGGCCACTGGTTCTCGATTCCTGTCTTTAAAGAGATTGTAAGAGGCAAGTCTCATAGGCTAAGCATTTGTTCCATCGCTGAAATTTAGCAGTGAAAATGGCAGGGTTCGTGAGTGTGTGTGTGTTTAATTTTTATACCATTTTACATTTCCAGTAAGACTTTCAGAGGCAAGAGAAAATAAAACATTACAAATCAAAATCAAAATAGAATAAAGATCCACGTTTAAAGCAGCACGATTAACAGGAAGAACTACAGTTCCCAGGATTCTTTGGGGGAAGCCATGTGCTTTGAAGGTGTGTTGGATGTGCTATAAAATGTATGGTGTGGATTGGCCTACGTTCCATTGGTGCATATCATTTTGTCAACAGAACAAGTGTACCGCTAAATGACTTTAACTTAGCTCTACCTTGGATACAACCTAATGGTCCAAACTATAAATGATGTTGATTACATTTTTAAAAAATAAATATGCAGATTAATTCATGTAAACAGTAACCTCAGGGAAGCCTTAACAACTTTGGGACTGTGAGGAGTAAAATTTTAACTCTTTTCTATCCCTGACATGCTCCTGACAAAAATCCTCACTCCAAAGCGGCTGTTTGCATTTGTAGTGTCCATTGGCCCTGTTCAGATGAAATGGTAGAAGCAGCTTCTGAGAGCCAATTTTGTCAGGATTTGGAAAGAAAGAGTTAAACTCCACTCCCCAGGCCAAAGAAATATCCCTGTTCAGGCTTCCCCCTCTGCTGCTGTTGATATAAACAAGCACACATGTCAATTGCATTAGCACAAGTAACACCTTGTCTCCATTGGCCTAAAGTTCCTTGATTTTGACCATGTAGTCATAGGAACTCATTGGGTCTGCCCCAGGGGCACAACCTGCTTTAAGTTTCTAGAGTTGAATTTATTATCCCAGAGGAGAAAGTGTGTGATGTATTATTGGGTGGTAACTGAAGTTGTGTTTTTTTGCTGCCAAGGGTCAGAGTCTGGATTATATTTTCTGAAGGGTTGTAAGGTTTATTAATACGACTCGGTGTGAGAGACAATCAGTTTACTGTGAGAGGATTTTTAGGGCCCACCCAGTATTTTTGATTGTACGCTGTTTCAAACTGTTTTTTAATATTGTGCTTAAATAGTTGTGATCTGTCCCAGTAACCTGCCCCAGGACCTTAGGGTGAAGAACAGATTAACAACAACCAACTATGTCCAACCGGGTGGGAGATGAGAAGGGAACATTCTCTGTATGATCTGTATTGCCCTAGATAGAGGTGGGTGAATTAACTGGTTGTATTTAATGCTGCCTAGGTTTTTTGTGTGTGCCAGATGTTAGCTTTGCAACAAATAGCTGGCTACGTACTAGCTGTATTATGGATACTGTGGTAGTTGGGAATAGTTGAGGGTGAGGTTTTTGTGCAGAGGACTGCCAATGATGTATTTGGGAGATGTTTTTGTGGGTGGGTGACGTGTGGGTGCGGCTCCTACCTCAGTTATTTTGTTTACCCACGAATGGAGTTTGTGCTGTGTTTTCATATTTGATTTTTATTTTTTACTTTTTCTGTTTAAGAGAACATTGTATTCCCCTTCACAGAGCTACAATTCGCAGTCACTTAAAGAAGCCACAGTTCCCAGGATTTTTTCCAGGGAACTCATTGGCTTTGAATGTGCATTGCACTCTATCAAGCGGTCATATGACTGGACAGATGGCTTTTGAAGAGGAGAAAGTAAGCAGTCTGGGGTCTTTTTTTGGCCTTCATGGTTTTGACAAGAAATAACATCGGCTTTTTCCTTTTAAGACTTCACAAGCCATTAATCTTGTGGCTGTGAAGTTTTCTTTCTTTTTCTTTTTCTTTGTTGGAAACACAATCATTTTGAGTCATGAATATGATTTCAACATTGGTCTGTTTCAAGACCATTGCACAGCTTTGCAGCACATCTAAGCATGGCTCTGAGAGCTAAAAAATTAGTTTCTGTCAGAGCCTTCTGATAGAGCTCCCTAACCCTATTCAGACAAATAAAAAGTATAATTTCCTGCCTTGGAGCTTTGATTGGACAAACCACTAAGCCTGCAAATTTATTTTTAAAAGATTTATTGGCTAGGCCTTCTTCCCACAGAGGTGGTAAACCTGTGACTGGACTTTACTACTTTCAGTTGCAGGCGGGGATGCATATGATAGGATGTGAGGGTGATGTGGCTGTGACATCTGTCACCCCATTGATCGCCAGCGTTGGTTTGGCTGATCTGACTGGCTAGGCGGGTGTCCCCTCCCTCCCTGCTCCTTGTGCGTCCCTCCCAAAACTGCGTGCTCGGTGGAAGATGAAGACCATCCCAGATAGAAGGAGCCTACTGTTCTTCAGTCAAGGGTGTACGATAGAATGTGCCTCCGTGTAAAAATAAAAATCCTTTGTGTGCACAGAAGGCTAGCAGATCAGGGAGAAGACATGGTCAGAAACTACCCCCCTTAAAGGCTACTGTTTTGCATGCATGGAGTTTTATATAACGGAACTTTCATTTATAAGAGCCCTCATCTGCATATCTAGGAAAACTGTAGTTTCCCCCCTCACGGGGCTAGAATTTGCAGTTTCCTTAGCAGACTACAGTTCCCATGATTCTTTGGAAAAGTCATTGGCTATAAATATGGCATGGATATGCCTGTTATTGCACAAGAGAATACATAAGCAGGTTTCTGGCTGTTGCAAATAGATTGTAGAATCTTCTACACAACAAGTTTCTGCTAGGACAACTGTTGTGCTGGATGCCCACCCACTAGTTTGTGCAAGTCTGTATAGCATCCTTCCCCAAGTTGATGCCCTCCAAATATTTTGGACTGTAACTCCTCACTGGTGGAGACTGTCATATATGATAACACTGTACACCCCAATCTTTTATATGTGTACTTGGCAGTAAACTCAATCGAGCCTATTCGCAGGTGCATAGGAGTGCAACCCTAGTTATATCACCTAAATTTGGCTCTGAATATTGTTGCTTGCATATCTTTCCAAATAATCTTTGCTACATGAGCTAGGTGGATCCTAATGAAAGATGTAGTTGGAGACATCATCAGAGAAACCAGTTTCAAAGAACTTACCACATTCATCCCAGTTCATTGTGAAATTAAATTTGGCCAATAGATTGTACTGTATTTGATTGGCTGTAGCTCAGAGTTAGGGTATCTGCTCTATGTTCAGGAAGTCCCAGGTCCATGTCTTTGCATTTCCAGGTAGGACCAGGGAATATTCCTGCCTGAGTCCCTGGACAACCAACAACAAACCATTGCTTCAGCTTGTGGTTTGTTGAAAGTAAACACACTATAGTTAAGCCACTGGCAGCATTCAGGCATAATGCTAAACCATAGTTTTGGGTTATGTGCAAACCAGACCACTGTGTACCGGACCCAGAAAACCCTGTTGGCACCACATACTCTGTGTAAACCCTGACAGCAAGAGTCAGAGTTTATTTCAACGCACTCTTTGCCAAAATAAATAAATAAAATGTCAGGTTAAATTTGTGGCTATACACATGCCACATAGTATATGCAAACTTGGCCAGTGCCCCAAGTCTATTAAGGGAGACCCTCCACACCCCAGGAGAAACAAGTAAGTCCCACAGAGATCCCGTAAGGCTGTCCACTAGCACATGTATGTAGTTGCATCTTTATAAAAGTGAAAATATCCTCACAATTTGTTTAGATCTGTGGTTCCCAAACTTTTCTTCCCACAGACCATGGGGAAATTGTTGAGGGTTTTGGTGGACCACTTGATGGTTTTTCTGGATGGAATTCGACTAAGGTTTACTCAGAGTAGACCCATTGAAATTAATGGGCCCAACTTAGCTGTGTTCATTAATTTCAGTACATATGTAGTTGCATACTAACCTCCGCCTGTCGTAGCAATTGCAATACTCTGCAACTGTATTTTATTGCTTGTTTTGTTTCTTGCCTGTTACTTTGCTGTATTTCAAATTGAATTCTGTAGCGTTCAGGTTGTAACACAGCAGAATATTATGTGAGAAGTGGAGGAGGCAATGGATGAACAACTGCAAATCTATATTATGTGAGAATATATGATGTGATGGATGGGCTGTCTCCTGTCTCCAACCACAAATCCACAAAAACAGCACGGACCACCACTGGTCCACAGACCACAGTTTGGGAACCCCTGGTTTAGATGGTCTGGTGTGGTTTTTCATGCTCACAGTAGCCATATGATGTGGGTTAGGTCGAGAGGTGGGTGATCCTAAGGACACCCAGTGAGGTTGACAACCGAGCAGGAATTTGAAACCAGATTTCTCTATCTATACGTCTTGTTTTCCATATACCATGCTGCCTTAATTAGCGGAAGCAGTGCCATAATTGTGGAGCATAACGCTCTCTCTTTTTATGATCATGCCTCAAGCTTCATTCTTCCCTCCTCTGCCCCACTGAATGGCTGATTTGAAAACTGGGTCCAATTTATTTTGGGGGAATTCTGTTTTTTATTAAGAAAAATAAAATAGAAATAAAACCACAATATGTTGATTCCAGGAGGAGGAAGCACATATGCATAGTTGAAATTAAATGCTTCCTGCTAGCTCCTAAGTGTGGGGCAGTGTGTTATCTAGAGTGCAGGCTTTTAAGAAGCCTGAATTCAAATCCCCCCAGGGACACCACTTAGGTAGGGCAGGAAATGCAGTCTCCCCTCCGCCTCCTTTCTTTCAGACCACATGCAATGGCTTCTTAAAGGAGTCTGTACCTCTTTCTCCTGCTGTTGTGAACGTAATAGTCACTATAAAGAAGATTGCAGAACTAAATATATTTCCTAGGGAGTATGTTCAATTGGGAAGGGATGCGGGTTGTGCTGTGGGTTAAACCACAGAGCCTAGGACTTCCTGATCAGAAGTTTGGTGGTTCGAGTCCCCGCGACGGGGTGAGCTCCCGTTGCTTGGGCCCTGCTCCTGCCAACCTAGCAGTTCGAAAGCATGTCAAAGTGCAAGTAGATAAATAGGTACCACTCCAGCGGGAAGGTAAACGGCGTTTCCGTGTGCTGCTCTGGTTCGCCTGAAGCGGCTTAGTCATGCTGGCCACATGACCTGGAAGCTGTACGCCGGCTCCCTCGGCCAGTAAAGCGAGATGAGCGCCGCAACCCCAGAGTCGGCCACGACTGGACCTAATGGTCAGGGGTCCCTTTACCTTTTACTTCTAAAGGTGGGTGGTGTAAATGGTTCTAAGTTGTTTTGATTTGGTGGTTTTTTATGTATATAATAGCTTATTTAATTGTTATTCAATATTTATAATGGATTGGTGTGCAATTCTGTGGCATCTTGTGAGCCACCCTGGGTTCTGCACTGGGAGAGTCGGTCACGACTGGACCTAATGGTCAGGGGTCCCTTTACCTTTAAGTTCAATTGGAGTAAGGGGTGACATGAGAGAGATGTTTCTTTTCTCTTTCTCAGAGCACTAGAACTCATGGACATTCAAAGAAGCTGAATGTTGGAAGAACGTCATGCAGCACAGTTAAACTATGGCACTTGCTCCCACAGGAGACAGTGATGGCCACCAGCTTAGATGGGTTTAGACAAATTAATGGCGGAGAGGGCTATTGATGGCTGCTGGTCAAGATTGCTATGCTTCCTCCACAGTCAAAGGCAGTAACGCTTCTGAATACCGTATTTTTCGCCCCAAAGGACGCACCGGCCCATAGGACGCATCACTTTTTTTGGGGGGGGGGGGGAAATAAAGAAAAAAAAATTATTTTCCCCCAGGCGCTTGTGGGGCAGGCAGCGGGGAGAAGCGCTCTTCTCCACGCCGCCCGCCTTGAGATCAGGTCCGGGGACAGCAGGAAGACGCGCTGCGTCTCCCAGCTGTCCCCGGAGCTTGTGGGGCAGGCAGCGGGGAGAAGCGCTCTTCTCCCTGCCGCCGCCTTCAGATTAGGTCCGGGGACAGCGGGAAGATGCGCTGTGTCTCCCAACTGTCCCCGAGCTTGTGGGGCAGGCAGTGGGGAGAAGCTCTCATCTCCCTGCCGCCGCCTTCAGATTAGGTCCGGGGACAGCGGGAAGACGCGCTGCGTCTCCCCGCTGTCCCCGGAGCTTGTGGGGCTGGCGGCGGGGTCTCCCCGCCGTCAGCCTCCAAACCACTTCGGGAGACAGCGGTATGGCAGCGTTCCGCCTCCCTCTGTCCCCCAACCTTGTGGGGCTGGCGCTGGGGCTCTCCTGAAGCCTGGAGAGCGAGAGGGGTCGGTGCGCACCGACCCCTCTCGCTCTCCAGGCTTCAGTGAAAGCCTGCATTCGCCCTATAGGACGCACACACATTTCCCCTTCATTTTTGGAGGGCGAAAAGTGCGTCCTATAGGGCGAAAAATACGGTACCATTTGTTAGGAAACACAGGAGGGGGAGAGTGCTCTTGTGGGTCCTTCTGGTGGGTTTCCCTTGGGCATCTGGTTGGCCACCATGAAAACAGGATGCTGGACTAGATGGTCTGATCCAGCAAGCTCTTCTTATGTTCTCAGATCCTCCAGGTGTTCCTATTTTCCAGGGACGTCCTTGTTTTAGAGAAGCCGTTCCAGTTTCTGATCTGATTCTGGAATATCCCACTTTTCCTTAGGATGTCCCTATTTTCATTGGGGAAATGTTGGCGGGTATGGAGTTATCCGACCCACGGAGCCATCTGAAGGAAATCCTGTATAGGGAAAGTTTTCCCCCACAAAATGTTTAATGTTTTATTATCAGCCCTACAAACAATGACAAAAATCCACCAACAGCATACAAATCAATATGGCTAACCTGATCCCATCCACCCACTCACACATGAAAACAAAGATCACGCTAGGCCAGCCTTAGCCTCTCTCACCACCAAAGGAAAACAAACGAACTTCAAAGAGGACCCACACAAGCGATGCTGACACAAAACCCCACATATATTAAGTATAATAGAAACACCACCACCTGACCCCACCCCCACTCACCTTTTCCCCCCTCTGCCTCTTACCCCCTCTTCTTCCTAATGTCTCAACAAATGAAACTGATCTGTAAAAAATGCTACTTGGAGAAAGAGAAAGAGAGATAGCATTGCACATACTTTTGTAAACCAAGAAAATCTTTAATAAAAATACATTTAAAAATAAAGATATAACCCTATTCACTTAAAAAAATCATAGAATCATAGAATCATAGAATCATAGAGTTGGAAGAGACCACAAGGGCCATCGAGTCCAACCCCCTGCCAAGCAGGAAACACCATCAGAGCACTCCTGACATATGGTTGTCAAGCCTCTGCTTAAAGACCTCCAAAGAAGGAGACTCCACCACACTCCTTGGCAGCAAATTCCACTGTCGAACAGCTCTTACTGTCAGGAAGTTCTTCCTAATGTTTAGGTGGAATCTTCTTTCTTGTAGTTTGGATCCATTGCTCCGTGTCCGCTTCTCTGGAGCACCAGAAAACAACCTTTCTCCCTCCTCTATGTGACATCCTTTTATATATTTGAACATGGCTATCATATCACCCCTTAACCTCCTCTTCTCCAGGCTAAACATGCCCAGCTCCCTTAGCCGTTCCTCATAAGGCATCGTTTCCAGGCCTTTGACCATTTTGGTTGCCCTCCTCTGGACACGTTCCAGTTTGTCAGTGTCCTTCTTGAATTGTGGTGCCCAGAACTGGACACAGTACTCCAGGTGAGGTCTGACCAGAGCAGAATACAGTGGCACTATTAATATGTTTTATTATTTTATTATTATTTTATATATATATGTTGGAAACTGCCCAGAGTGGTTGGAGCAACCCAGGAAGATGGGTGAGGTATACATAGTAAAATTATCATTATGGAATGGGACGTCCCTATACATTGGTACCTCAGGTTAAGTACTTAATTCGTTCCGGAGGTCTTTTCTTAACCTGAAACTGTTCTTAACCTGAAGCACCACTTTAGCTAATGGGGCCTCCTGCTTCTGCTGCGCCGCTGGAGCACAATTTCTGTTCTTATCCTGAAGCAAAGTTCTTAACCTGAAGCATTATTTCTGGGTTAGCAGAGTGTGTAACCTGAAGTGTATGTAACCCGAGGTACCACTGTACAGTGGTACCTCAGGTTAAGTACTTAATTTGTTCCGGAGGTCTGTTCTTAACCTGAAACTGTTCTTAACCTGAAGCACCACTTCAGCTAATGAGGCCTCCCGCTGCTGCCGCGCTGCTGGAGCACAATTTCTGTTCTCATCCTGAAGCAAGGTTCTTAACCTGAGGTATTATTTCTGGGTTAGCAGAGTCTGTAACCTGAAGCGCATGTAACCCTGAAGCGTATGTAACCTGAGGTACCACTGTATATGAAAACAATGGTCAGGGTTGATGGGAGTTGTAGTCCAAAACATAGGGCACGGCGCAGGTTCCATATCCCGGCCTAAGGCAAAGGATGGGATAATAATGTAAATAACATGAAGCAGAAGAAGGAGAGAGAATGTCGCAGGCAGTCTAGGCCTGGTTGCGCTTGAAGCAAGAGAGAAAGTCTGCTGTGTATTTTTTCCATGACGGATCACTCCTGAGCTCAGTGAAGTATTAAAAAATTTCAACTCCGAAACTATGTCCATCAATTAGCAAAGAATGCAGTCTGATTAATAAAGTCTATGACATTTCAGCTATTAAGTCTGTAAAAGCAACTGGCAGTGGAGCCAGAATCACAGCTTGCCGTACCGAGGTCTCCTGCCAGATCAACCGACCAAATAATGCAAGTTGAATCCGTACAGTAAATGATGCAGCCGGGGCAACAAAATAGGTGCCTTGGCATGCAACTGCTGAAGCACTGTTTATAGCCAGGAAACACTACCACAATTAGAAAACCTGGGGGGCGGGCAGGGGAGGAATGGACGCTTCTCTTCCAGTATCTGCTGCTACGCTAGTGAACTGTACCAAGTCATACTGTTTGGGGTTGTATGCAATGTACCACTGCCTTCAAATCACTTAGGGGTATAGTTGTGCTAACAGAACATTGTTGCACAAGGGAAAATGCAAGTGCATTACCAAAGTTTACTGTTAAGCAGATTACACAACTGTTGTGTTGGATTCCCTTGTTGCACAACCTTTAAATGTTGCCATCTGCTGGCGCAACAAATGGACATTGGATACAGCCTTTTGTACACCTATCCCAAGACTGGCAGTGACTCTCCAGGGTCTCTGAGAGTGGAGGATATTACAGCAGGGCCAGCTGCTGTCACACTTGCCTTCTTGCAACCATTGCAGGAAATAAGAGCCAACTCCTAGGGGCTGAGGAGTCTTCGCACCCCCAATAAAATATTTGAGGGGACCGGGGGCACCCAAGTTGATAGACATTGCCATTCAAATTGTGTGTGTGTGCACACTGTGTCTCATGTGATCGATTATGTGGGGCGGGACTTACCTGCCCACTCCAATATTTTATTCAAGATGGCACCCCTGGTTCAGGGGGTGGCTCTGCTTATCATTCGCTCTGGCTCCACCTAGTGGTTGGTCTTCCTGCCTTTCTGCCCTGCCAGTCCCAATGCCAATGGAGGAGGAGGAGGAGTTTGGATTTGATATCCCGCCTTTCACTCCCTTTAAGGAGTCTCAAAGCGGCTAACATTCTCCTTTCCCTTCTTCCCCCACAACAAGCACTCTGTGAAGTGAGTGGGGCTGAGAGACTTCAAAGAAGTGTGACTGGCCCAAGGTCACCCAGCAGCTGCATATGGAGGAGCGGAGACGCGAACCCGGTTCCCCAGATTACGAGACTACCGCTTTTAACCACTACACCACGCTGGCTTTGGTGTTAGAGCTGGAGAGTCCCCAAATACAGCAGGACTGGCGTACCACATTTTTTAGTAAAGAGGGGAAGGACAAGAGAGACCTAAGCCAAGCATTGCCTTCTGCATGCAAAACAAGTATAAAATCCAGGTGTAGTTAAAATTCACAATTTAAAAAATCAGTCAAGGTGTTAAAAGGATCCATAATTTAAAAATGCAATAAAACAAGCCAGTTAAGAAGCATAGTAAGGAAAACGGTGTAAAAGGCAATTAAAACAATTAGATCACAAGTTCAAATTTAATGAAATGCTTGCCTAAATGGGCACGTCTTCAGGAGCCAGCAGAATGCCAATACTGATGTGACCTCTCATATTTAAGCAGGAAGGGCATTCACCACCAGTTAAGAAGTCCAACTCTTTGTTACCACAAGCCAATAATTGTCAATCTGTGGCAAAACTGACTGGGTTCCATTTGATACGGCCCCAAAATTGTAATAACACAATCATCAAGCCAAAGGACCAACACAAGCATGGTGTAGAATGGAATTGTAACTCCTTCCCCTCCCCAAAAGCAGAAGACTTATAAAACAAAAACCTTGGGGTTGACCGCAGCTTGGTCAAACTCATGTTCATAGCTTCGAGAACACTGTTCAACTATCTCATCCTCTGTCGTCCCCTTCTCCTTGTGCCCTCCATCTTTCCCAACATCAGGGTCTTTTCCAGGGAGTCTTCTCTTCTCATGAGGTGGCCAAAGTATTGGAGCCTCAGCTTCAGGATCTGTCCTTCCAGTGAGCACTCAGGGCTGCTTTCCTTCAGAATGGATAGGTTTGATCTTCTTGCAGTCCATGGGACTCTCAAGAGTCTCCTCCAGCACCATAATTCAAAAGCTGCTGGTTTCCCCTGGCAACTTTGGGCAGCTTCCAGCACTTATAAAAACATAATAAAACACCAAACATTAAAGACTTGTAGAGTTGGAAGGGACCACAAGGGCCATCATGTATAAACAATTAAGGAAATAAAATTATCAAACTAAAAACACCAGCTGTTACAATCTGTGTACAAATAAAAACACTACTTCACAGAGAAAGGTACCAAACTCAATTAGAATTCTGCTGTAATTGACTATATAGCAATCTTACAACTGGCATATAGGCATGACGCTGACCATTTGAGGTTGCCTCCAACACAGAAAATGATCATCTCCCACCAGCTATGACACTTGCATGTTTAGTGGACAGCAATGCCCATTGAAAATTCCATTTTCTAGATATGACTGTTGATAATAATAAAAGTGGCCACCTGAAGCTGATCAACGTTTGGCTCCTCTCTGGTTATACCAAATTCCATACTCTGGTTTGAGAGTGGAACTGAAGGTGTTCGGTTTTTTAGAATGTGGATTTATGTTTTGGGTTTTCTATCCAAGCTTGTTCATAGGAAGCTGCTTTGTACAGAGTCAGACCGCCACCTACCTCAGTATCATCTACACTGAGCTGCAGCAGCACTCCAGGGTTTAGGCAGGAAGTCTTTGCCAGCTGGAGACGCTGGTGATTGAACCTGGGACCTCTGGCATGCAAAGCAGACTCTCTACCACTGAGCTACAACCCTTCCCTTGATAAGTGCCTAACCATAACGTCCCTATGTATAGATGCCTGATGCTGATTTGCCGTGACAGCTGCTTTAGGGAACGCAGTGTTTGGGGTATTCATGTCTCTGTTTTGGTGCCTAATGATTTGAGTGCATGAAGCATAGCAATACTCTCTAATGACGACGGGAAAGGAGAATTTCTAAAATTGCAACTACTGGCGTGTTTGTGTATTGTTATAACATTCTAATTGCCTTTTTACCTCAGAAAGGGTAGCTGGTGTGTGTGTGTCATGGGGGTGGGAGAGAGAGAGAGAGAGAGAGAGAATTTAAAACAGCTAAAACAACTCTGGAGACAAGAGCAGCATCAAAAACTGCAGCAGTTTCTTTTTAAGTCTGAGAAAATACAAATCGGAAAAGTTTATAGTACGAAGTTGAACACCATTCAGTAAAGCGTGTGTTGGCATGCCTCTAGCCAGCGATAATAGCATCCTGCTAAATAGATCTGCTAGCACAAGGACTTCAGGCAGCATGAAGAAATATTCCCTCCTTTCCCATGCCCCCCTAAATCTGTTCTGAGGGTCCCCACAAACCCTTGCGGAGGGCACAGAGGAAGTACCACTGGACAAGCAGAATTACTTGCACTAGCAGAACTATTTAGTTGGATACAGCTCAGTGAGTTTCAGAGCTGGGAACCATCACTTAGAACTAGGGATGTAAGAAGGCATCAATTTCCATTCCAACTATGTTCCAACTGTGCAGTGCTGTTTCCGTTCCGCTGCAGTTCAGTTTCTGGCAAAATCCACGTTATTCGTCTTGCTGTCTGTAGTGGCGGAATTTAATGTAAGTAATTGCATTGTTATTAAGTTATTCCATGCCACTCATTTCAATTTGAAGGAAACACAGTGCAAATGTGTGTGGGGGGGGGTATCATAAATTACATATCATTTGCAGGCTGAAAACAACAGCAGCAAATACCGTTTGCATTCCTTTCCAGACCATGGGACAAATTCTGCAGACGTTGGCAACTTCTGTTTCAAATTCCATCCTAATTCTCCAAAATCCCTACTTAAAGCAGTGTTAATGGGGAATCTGCAATCCTTCAGGTGTTACATAAAAACGTAAGAATAGTCTACTGTCCTGAATCTTGCGACATTCAGCATCATTGGAGCTCCACAAGTTCTTGTGGGAGAGGGAGAAAAGCTCTACATAATTTTACAGTGGTACCTCGGGTTACATACGCTTTAGGTTACAGATTCCGCTAACCCAGAAATAGTACCTCGGGTTAAGAACTTTGCTTCAGGATGAGAACAGAAATCGTGCTCTGGTGGCGCAGCAGCAGCAGGAGGCCCCATTAGCTAAAGTGGTGCTTCAGGTTAAGAACAGTTTCAGGTTAAGAATGGACCTCCAGAATGAATAAGTACTTAACCCGAGGTACCCCTGTATAAACTTCTATCATGTTAGCTCTAACTCACCTTTTCTCTAAACTAAGAAGTCTCTAACACTTAGGATTGCCATATATCCGGAAGTTCCTGGACATTACCAGGATTCGGCTGTTGGAAATATCTTTAATGTCCAGGAAAAGTGTAGATTTTGGTGAATTTCCTTAAAAATAGCTCAAAAATTTGCAAAAAAAACAACAACCCCTCAATAATTTTTGTGTCTGGAGTTTCACTTTTTGAAATATGGCAACCTTCCTTTACAGGGCAGTTGTTCCATCTCCTTGATCATTTGTATTAAGTAGTGGGTTGACATAGCAGCCGGCACAGCGATTTCTTCAAGTAGCTCTTTATTAAGACAAGCTGGAATAGAACTGACTGCGAACAGCTCAGCCGGCCTGTATTTATAGGCAGCCGGCTGTCAACATTGTAACCACAACAGCCCCAGAGTTCCCGCCTAAACTAACTGCCGTGGACCTGAGTGAAAACTATCTACAGACCTGAGTGAAAACTATATACAGTATCCCCCTGTTGGCCCAGGGTGAAACTACACTACATAACACCCCTCCCCACCGAGATAAGGCGTTAGTTACAATCGTAATGGTTTCCTTATATACAGCACTACGCGTAATGGTTCAATTAGGCACAAAAGCATATCGGTTACATTTCCCATACTTAGACCAACAGTGATACCTGTCCAACAACGTAGTCCTTTAAATAAGTTGGGCGCTTGGAAACTCTGCCAGACCACCGGGGACTGGTAGCCAAATCCGGAGGGCCACACAGTTCTCGCTGAGGCTGTGGTGCGACCCTAGGTGGCGTTGGAACCAACTCCCCTGGATCCGCTGCTGTGGGTGGAGCCTCCGCAAGTGGAGTGGTCTGAGTCTGGTCTGAGACGGCTTGGTTCGGCTCCACGCTGGCAGTTTGCGAGGGAGGTGTAGGTGGGGCCTCGCCATCTGTACGTGTCTCTTCTGGAGCCGCAAGCGCAGTTGGGGGCACCTCGGTAGTGTCTAAGTCGCCAACCCTGCGCCTAAGCTGGTCTATGTGCCGTCGCCACAAACGTCCGTCTTCGAGTGCCACCTGGTACGATCGAGGTCCAGTGACTCCCACTACTGTGGCTGGCACCCAAGGGATGTCCCCCACATAGTTCCGGGCAAAGACCTGGTTTCCTGGGACAAATGACCGTGGTGCGTTGGCACAGCCTGGGGGTTCAGCCACGGCAATGTCTGGGTGAAGCCGGTCGAGCGGTGACCTGAGGCGGCGGCCCATAAGCAGTTCAGCAGGACTCCTCCCTGTGGCCGCATGAGGAGTGATGTGTTGCACGAACAAGTATTCGGCGACCCGCTCATGCCAGTCTCCCCGGTCCAGGCGCGCCAGTGCCTCTTTTGTCGAGCGCACCATTCTTTCCGCTTGCCCGTTGCTGGATGGATGAAAAGGTGCCGTTAGGGCATGGCGGATGCCCAGTCCCAAAAGGTACCGCTCAAACGTGCCTGACGTGAACTGCGGTCCGTTGTCAGAGACAAGGACATCAGGACACCCATGCGTTGCAAATAGGCCTCGCAGCACCCGGATGACAGCTTCGGTAGTGGTGGAGGGCATCAGGGCGACCTCCAGCCATTTGGAATAGGCGTCCACCACTACCATAAAGGTCCGGCCGTGAAAGGGGCCAGCCAGATCGATGTGCACCCTCGACCAGGGTGTCTTTGGCGTCTCCCAGGTGTGTCCCTTAGCTGCCGGTGGTGCAGGCCTCGACTCTTGGCACGCTTGACAGGCGGATACCCAGGCAGTGATGGCATCGTCCATATTAGGCCACCAGACGTAACACCGAGCCAACGCCTTCATTTTGACAATTCCCGGGTGGCCAACGTGCAGAGCCTCCAGGACGCGCTGACGGAGTCCCTGGGGAATCACGACGCAGTCTCCCCACAGCAGACAGCCGCGATGAGCTGAGAGTTCATGTTGTCTGGTTGCGAAGGGCTGGAACTCCGATGCAAAAGGCCCTTGTGGCCACCCCCTCCACACCCAGTTGAGCACCCGGCTGATGGTGCGATCCTGGGCAGACGCGGAGGCCACAGTGGCAGCCGATACAGGCGCTGCCGGAATATCCTCAATCAGAAGGAGCGATGAAGCTGGAGCCGGGTCTTCCACAAATGCTGGAAGAGGGCAACGGCTGAGGGCGTCGGCATGGCCCATCGATTTCCCCGGGCGATGGATGAGCCGGTAGTGGTAGGCAGCCAGGAAAACAGTCCATCGCAGCATGCGTGGTGAGAGGACCGGTGGAGTTGGACGATCACCGGCGAGGAGGCCCAGGAGTGGCTTGTGGTCAGTGATGAGGTCAAAAGTCCTGCCATAGAGGTATTCATGGAACCTCTTCACTCCAGCCACAAGTGCCAATGCCTCCTTGTCAAGCTGGCTGTAATTCCGTTCCGTCGGAGATAGTGTCCTGGAAAAGTAGGCTTCTCTTCCATCTGGAAAACGGTGACTAAGGACAGCACCGATGCCAAAAGGTGAGGCGTCGCAGGCAAGGACCAGCGGCCTGGATTCACTGTACTGTACCAGCACACTGTCTGAAGAAAGGAGAGCCTTGACCGCGTTGAAGGCCGCCGTCTCTCGATGACCCCAGGCCCAAGGCGTCTTAGTGCTAAGGAGTCGGTGAAGAGGCTCAGCCACTGTGGCTTTGTGGGGCAGGAACATGTTATAAAAGTTCAGCAGCCCCAGGAATGCCTGCAACTCCGTTTTGTCCTTTAGGGTGGGGGCCTGCTGGATAGCGCGGATCTTGGATGTGGTTGGATGAAGGCCGGAGGCATCGATAAGATAGCCCAGGAACTCAACCTGTGGAACGGCAATCAGGCATTTCTCCCTCTTTACCTTGAGCCCGGCCTCCTGGAACCTGGTCAGCACGGCACGGAGGCGCTCGAACAGCTGCTGGTGTGAGTCTGCAGACACCAAGACGTCATCAAAATACGGTACCACGCCCGGAAGCCCTTGCAGGAGACGCTCCATAAGGCTTTGGAAGATGCCAGGAGCCACACTCACCCCGAACTGCAACCGGCGGCAACGGAATGCCCCCCGGTGGGTGACGATCGTCTGGGCTTCAGCAGTGGCATCATCGACTGGCAGTTGTTGATAGGCTTGGGCAAGGTCCAGCTTAGCGAAGACCTTACCCTCACCCAGGGAATGCAGCAGGTGTTGGACAACAGGAACCGGATAAGCGTGCTGCTGAAGTGCCTTGTTGATTGTGCACTTGTAGTCAGCGCAGATTCTCACCGACCCATCTGGCTTGACAGGCGTGACGATGGGGGTTTCCCACTTTGCGTGGTCAACGGGCTCCAAAACTCCTTGGGCGATCAGTTTGTCCAGTTGTTCGTCCACCTTAGCCTTGAGAGCAAAGGGAACCCGGCGTGGCTTAAGCTTGATGGGGGCGACTTGTGGATCAAGGCTAAAGGAGATGGGCGTACCAGTATATTGTCCCAAGGTGCCGTCAAAAACCTCGGCAAAGTCTTTGACCAGAGCCTCAGTCTCTGCGTTAGAGATGCAGTTGATGCCGGTGACTTCCAGGCCGAGGGCATCAAACCAGTCTAGCCCTAGGAGGCTTGGCCGCTGACCTTCGACCACCACCAACCGGAGCAGGCCCGAAAAATCCTTGAAGGCGATCCGGAACCGGCCAACGCCTACCACGGGAATGTCGTTTCCCTGGTAGTCTCTCAGGTGTACGCGGTGAGAGTCGAGTTGCCTTTTGGATACTCTGGGTACCAGTCTTTTGATGGTGCTCCATGACACGACGGACAGGGCAGACCCGGTGTCGATCTCCATGTCACATGGAGCTCCTTCAATGAGCACCGTGACGTTCAGCTTGCGTCGCGTAGACGAGTCGGTTTGGCCAATCGTGGTTCCAGACGGGCAGCGGCAGTTGGTGAGAGCGAAACAACTTTCCTTGGCAGACTGGAGTGAAGACTTGAACTTGCGAGTCGATGAAGGGGGGGTGTCAGACGGAGCCGATCGGCAGACCTTAGCGATGTGGCCCCTTCTGGAACACCTCCTACAGATGGCGTCTCTGAATCGACACTTGGCACGGGAATGGTCGCCTCCGCAGCCAGCACATTCCGGTTGGCCCTTGGACTTCTGTTGGAGCTTCCTGCGCTCCCGCTTTGTCTGGTGCACGTCATCGTCTTCACTGGAGGATGCCTCATCACTGCTGGCCTCTTCATGATGCACCGGAACTGGCCCCCTAGCAAGACGCGGGCTGCTGGACTTGCAGATCTCCTGGGCGGAGCGTTCAGCAGCTTCTGAGGCCACAGCCTCCTCAATGGCTTTCTGTAGCGTGAGGTCTGGCTTGGCTAGGAGACGCCGTTGCAGATGGATGTCCCGGACCCCGCAGACGATTCGATCCATCAGGGCATCGTCTAAGTCTCGGAACTCACAGTGCATTGCAGCCTGTCGCAGGGCGGTGGCGTAGTTGTTGATTGACTCCCCCTCTGCCTGGTTCCGGTGGTAGAACGCATGGCGGGCAGCAATCTTGGACGGCTTTGGTGCGTAGTGGTTGCGGAGTTTCTCTTGGATCGTGTCCCATGGTGTTGCCTGGACTGCTTCAGGCGCAACCAATGCTCGGGCCGTCTCAAACACCTCAGGCCCACAGAGGCTGAGGAATAGGCCCCGCTTCCGATCCACTGATACTGCTGTCAGCTCGTTGGCTTGGAGGTAGCAGTCGAACCGAGCGAGGTAGGAGTCCCATGACTCAGAGGCTGGCGCAAACGGCGGTAGAGGCACAAGTGAAGCCATGATTCCGATGCCGGCGTGAAGGGCGATGGATGGAACACAGTGCTCTAGCCAGAACAGTCAGCTCTGAATTGGTTCTGCCCAGTGATTTCGCTCAGTGATTTCGCTCAGTGATTTCGCTCAGTGATTTCGCTCTGTGATTCAGCTCAGTTCAGAGGCTGGCCGCATCTGGCTGTGCTCTGATGTCCATCCATCCCATCCTCGTCGCCAGTATTAGGTAGTGGGTTGACATAGCAGCCGGCACAGCGATTTCTTCAAGTAGCTCTTTATTAAGACAAGCTGGAATAGAACTGACTGCGAACAGCTCAGCCGGCCTGTATTTATAGGCAGCCGGCTGTCAACATTGTAACCACAACAGCCCCAGAGTTCCCGCCTAAACTAACTGCCGCGGACCTGAGTGAAAACTATCTACAGACCTGAGTGAAAACTATATACAGTATCCCCCTGTTGGCCCAGGGTGAAACTACACTACATAACAATTTGGGTCACCTTTTTCTGAATCTTTTCAAACTCGACAATATCCCTTTTGAGGTGAGGCAACCAGAACTGTCCACAGTACTCCAGATGTGGTCATAACATATACAGTCATACCTCTTGTTACGTTCGGTTCAGGTTACGCCTTTTCAGGTTGCATCCCGCAGCAACCCGGAAGGGGTTACTCCACTTGCGCACGTGCAGACGCACAAAATGATGTCCTGCCCGTGCACAGAAGCGATGAATTGCGACCCGCGCGTGCACAGACGCGGGTTGCGTTCCTTTCAGGTTGCGAATGGGGCTCTAGAACGGATCCCGTTCGCAACCAGAGGTACCACTGTACTTGTACGATGGCATTACAGTATTGGCCATTTTATTTTCAATTCCTTTCCAAATAATCCCTAGCATGGCATTTGCCTTTTTTTTTTTAACAGTCCCTGCATGTTGGGTCAACATCTGTTGTGACCCCCCCAAGTCTTGCTACTGATCTGTCACCTCCAGTTCAGACCCCATGAGTGTGTATGTCAGGGGTCAGCAAACTTGTTTAGTGTCCCTCAGACCTTGTGGGGGGGGGCAGACTATATATATATTGGGGGGGGGGGATGAACGAATTCCTATGCCCCACAAATAACCCAGAGATGCATTTTAAATAAAAGCACACATTCTACTCATGGAAAAAACACCAGGCAGGCCCCACAAATAACCCAGAGATGCCTTTTAAATGACACATTCTACTCAAGTAAAAACACGCTGATTCCTGGACCATCCGCTGACCAGATTTAGAAGGCGATTGGGCCAGATCCGGTCCCTGGGCCTTAGTTTGCCTACCCACGGTGTATGTGAAACTAACGATTTTTGCTCCAACATGCATCGCTCTACACTTGCTTACATTGAATTGCATTTGCCATTTTACCACCCTTTCACTTCATTTGGAGAGGTCCTCTTGGAGCTCTTTGCAACCTCCTTTTGTTTTAACAACCGTGAACAATTCAGTATCATCAACAAGCTTGGCCACCTCACATATAACTCTTAATAGTGGTTCCCAATTAGCTAAGTACTGTGGATCCCCTGTTTTTCAAAAGCCAAACTATGGACCTCCTACTATTGAAAATTTTGTTATCTCTATGGTAGTTTTTGTTATGTGAATGGTGTCATGGAACCCCTGGGGTCCGCAGACCACCAACTGGGAACCACTGCTCTAGATCATTTATGAACAAGTTAAAAAGCACGAGTCCCAGTACTGATCCTTGAAGCCTCCACTTTTTACTTCTCTCCATTTGGAGAACTGTCCGTTTATTCCTACACTTTGCTTCCTGCAATTTAACCAATCCCTGATCCATGATGTTGCTAACTTCCAACTCCCACCAGCCACAACCTGTATAATGAATGACCACGGAAAACTGGAGTTGTCGTCTAGCAATATTTCTGTTACAAAACCTTTTATATTTCCAAAAGTGTTATTTTTTTGCTAGCTGACTCTCCCACCGTATACAGTAATAATCCCCCTTTTCTTTTTGACATTTCCAGGATAAACCTGGGTATTTTCTCTGTATTGTTACTAGGGTTAGATAAAACCACATCACTACTTTGTTACAATCTCCCTTTATTGCTATACATAAGGCAATCTTTTCCATAAGCTTTCCCATACTTCCATTGGGGTATTCTTTCCTTTATTTTCTGCATCAGATTAATCATAAAATCCTTTATTTGCTTGAATTCTGTATCATATTTCAATACTAAATGATATGATTTTGACAATAAACAGTCATTTTGGTAATTAATTTTTCATAACCCATCAACCTTCTTGAATTATCATTAATCATGGGATTTTTTTATGTTTATGAAAACCCGGGTGCGCTTAAAGGGTTTTCCTGGTTTAATCTGCTCTTGATTCTTTAATAATCAGGCTTCCTATCCTGAATAACCAAATCTCTATATCTAAGGATGCTGTTTTTCCTCCAGATGTTAAAAACAAACAGAAGTCAGTTCCAATTCTTAGCACTGGTTTCAGAAGAGAGACAGCTGGATTCTTTAACTTTCTTTATATATTTTTATATTTATCCCATATTCTTTACCAGTTAGATGTAAGGAAATTATGATTATGAGGGTAGCAGGGTTAAGGGCTACCCTTGAGAGATGATTCTCTATTTGTGTGATGTTCTTGTATTTTTAGCTACAGGGTTGACCAATATACTTTGGATCTGGCACAGCAGAACAATTTGGGGAAAATAAACTGCTTGCTGGTGAGCACTCTGCAACAACAACTCTCCTGATTGGCGTTTCCTGTGACTGACGAACCAGGGCCCTTTTCTCATTCCCATCCCTGCTGGGTCTCCACGCTTTGCAGTGATGCACAGGCAATGAAGTGAAATTTACAAGCATCCTGGCCCCTGAAGTCCAGATTAAAGCAATAGTCGCAGAATCTCCTCATCTTCCCCCACCCCCCAATCCCCCTTTACGATTTTCTCCTTTGGATAAGTGAGATTTTGAGGGCAGTAGTCGCAATTTTTAGCAATGACAGACTGATTTGCATGTTCTCTACTTCATGAGTGCGAGATCCAGGTAGTGACTCAATTGTGTGAACAAGCCAGATGACAGTCTAATTTGCATCATTTTCAAATTGCCAATTCAGCTTTTCGGTGTAGGTTTTTGGTTTTGTTTTTAAAGTACCTGTGTAAGGTGTTGCTTTGGTACCATGCATGGGTAGCCATTCCCTCTTGTTGGACTCCTAACTCCCAGTTAAGATCATGGGCACAGGGATGTATTGGGATATAAGAGTGGAGAGGTAAGCAATTTGTCACTGAGCCCATCCAGACTTGTGTGTGTGTGTGTGTGTGTGTGTGTGTGTGTGTGTGTGTGTGAGAGAGAGAGAGAGAGAGAGAGAGAGAGAGAGAGAGATTGATTCTGTAACGTGTCATTGATAATAGTGAATTAGTCGAGGATTTATTCTGGACCATCCACACATCATACTGCAAATAATACTGAAAGTGGATGGTGAAGTCCTGTCAAAGGCGACTATGGGGTTGTGGCGCTCATCTCGCTTTCAGGCCAAGGGAGCCGGCCTTTGTCCACAGACAGTTTTCCGGGTCATGTGGCCAGCATGACTAAACAGCTTCTGGCTCAATGGAACACCATGATGGAAGCCAGAACGCACGGAAACGCCATTTACCTTCCCATCGCAGTGGTACCTATTTATCTACTTGCACTTTTTGGTGTGCTTTCAAACTGCTAGGTTGGCAGGAGCTAGGACAGAGAAACAGGAGCTCACCCCGTCGTGGGGATTCGAACCAACCAACCTTCTGATCGGCAAGCCCAAGAGGCTCCATGGTTTAGACCACAGCGCCACCCGCATTGTGTATAACTGCCTTGATATCATAGTAACCACAAATAACCATGAATGCACAATTTTATTTTATTTTAAAAAAGGGTGTCTGGAAGAGCCCAGCATGGTTTTGCTCAAAGTGTTACCAGATACTTTTAACAAAAGAACGAGATATTTTCCTTAATGACCTGCAATCTCTGCCCACTCTTTGGAACAGGACACCCTTCAGCAAGTGAGAGGCTAGAAGCAGTTGGCAGATTTCGGGGCCAAGATGGTTTGAAGATATTACATTGATCCTGGTCCCAATTGTACTGGCTGCCACAGGGCCATCTTAAGTATATCCAGCGCTGTGCTGCAAAGATCCCTCTGGTGCCCCCTGCCCTTGTTTCCCAGAGTTGCCGACCTTTCTGCAGCACAGACATCCAAGGCCGAGCCAGTGTGGTGTAGTGGTTAAGAGCGGTAGACTCGTAATCTGGGGAACCGGGTTCATGTCTCCGTTCCTCCACATGCAGCTGCTGGGTGACCTTGGGCTAGTCACACTTCTGTGAAGTCTCTCAGCCCCACTCACCTTACAGAGTGTTTGTTGTGGGGGAGGAAGGGAAAGGAGAATGTTAGCCGCTTTGAGACTCCTTCAGGTAGTGATAAAGGGGGATACCAAATCCAAACTCTTCTTCTTTTTGTGGCGCTGCCGACAGCTTTGCAGGGCTGGCGGAGGCAGGCAGTGGCTGGAGGACAGCTCCTCTGGTGGGGAAGAGGCGGAGGCTCCGGGTGCGGCGCTGCTTCAGTACGGCATGGCGGAGGCAGGTGAGGGCAGTGAGCTGATGCTAGGAGGTGCCGCATCCAGCCTCTGCCTCTTCCCTGGTGCCCTCCAGAACGTGGCGCCCCGGCGCCCCAGGCCACTTACCTCTATGGGCAAGACACCCCTGGGCTGCCAATTAGTTTCTGGGCCCTAGTCAAAGTGCTGGTTTTGACCTGTCTACATTTTTGTACACATTTACTTGGCTGGAGAACTGCATTGCAAAATTCAGAGGAGTGCAAGCTTTGAAGGATGGGTGCATTTCAGTTCTCCTATTGTTTTAGAAAGCACAAATTAGGTAGGTTCACCTTTCAATGCAAAGTGAATCGAATTTCTCTCCATCCATAGTATTACAGAGATTCCAATACTGCCTCATCCAAACTAATTTAGTGCCAGTATCCCTGGACTTCGGGAAAGTGAGAATCACTTAGCATTATAAATGGGACAGGGAGGGGGAGTATATGGAACTGCTTCAAGGCTGGGGGGCATTCTGGGAGGTCCACAGACTGAAGTAAGTGGTGGGAGAGATTTGTCTGCATGCTGTTCTTCCACATATGGATTGCTTTCAACCTCATATGGCTTTCTGCAGCACAGACATCCAACATGTGGAACGTCCTACGAGTTTGCATAAAAGAAGATTTGCTTTGTAGTGTTGGAAAACAAAATTCCAAGCTGTTTTCATCTTTGGGTTTAAAACAAATAACTTTTTTTCAAAAGGACTGAGAAGCCAATTCGGCTCTGCAAAATTAGCCAACTCCACTCATTCTGTCCAGGCTAGGAAGGCTAGAAAGAAACTTTCTCCTACAGAGCTCAACCCAACCTCATAGGATAATTTTTTGAGTATGGAATTTAACTTCCCAGAGGCCAAAGTTTGGATGTGAAGTCATTCTGGAATTTCTTATTTGGCTTAGGAGAAGGAGCTGTTAACAACCTACTTTACCCCATCCCCCAAATCCTCTTTCTCACTTCACTCAAAACATTCCATCAAATGGCTTTACTTTTGTCTCTGAATTTTTTTGCTTGTGACCCTTTTGCTCATCCTCTGCAAATATCCATTCCCATGTACCATTGAAACATCAAGAAAGTGGGGAAAATATTATTTCTGGAATGGGATCAACCAACATCAGTAATCTGTGCTCTGATAACCTCCCGATTGGATAACCTCAAATGTGCTGTACATGCGTCCAAGATGCTGGCCTAGATTGACCCAGCAGCCTCTTCTTATATGTTATTAAGGGCCTTTCCACCGAATGTTAGGGTGTGGGCAGGATGATCTTGGTGGAGATACTAGGATGCGTTCGTATAATGAGCTGTTCAAAGTGATTATCTCACTCCCACGCCATTAACTCAAGCAAGGTAAATCCAGCAGTGTCAAGGGCTTTTCTGCAGTCGCAGTATAATTATGGGTATCTAGTTTCATCATTTTAATTATTTAATGCAGAGTTGGCAAATGCCACTCGTGTCTGATAGTCGTTGTTGTTGTTTAGTTATTTTAGTCGTGTTCGACTCTCTGTGACCCCATGAACCAGAGCATGCCTTGGAAACACTCACTTCTCAAAGCTGCTCCTTTTTTATGTCCATGGAGTTTTCTTGGCAAAATACTGGAGTGGACTGCCAGTTCCTTCTCTAGGTGGATCACATTTAGTCTAAACTCTCGGCTATGACCTGTCCGTGTTGGGTGGCCTTGGACGGCATAGCTCATAGCTTCTCTGAATTATTCAAGCCCCTTCGCCAAGACAAGGCAGTGATCCATGAAGGGGGATAGTCATTATGTTTTTTTTTCTTTCAATTTTTTAAATTGATTTTCCAAATTAATAACACAAACAAACATAAATCCTAATTGTAATAGTTCCACTTTTGTTAACATTGTTAAGTGACTTCCTCGAATCCCCCTGGCTGAGTTTCAGTGTACCGTATTTTCCGCCCTATAGGACGCACCGTCCCATAAGACGCACCTAGTTTTTTGGGGGGGAAATAAAGGGAAAAAAATTATTTCCCCCCCAGGCGTGGGGCTGGGGCAGCCCGAGCTTCCCCGACCCCAGCCCCCAAACAGGCAGCTCTCTGCAAGCCGTGGGAGCCCAGCGGTGGCTCCCGCTGCTTGAGGAGAGATCCGCGAAGCCTGGACGCGCTGAGATCAGCGCGCGCAGGCTTCGGGATGCCGGCAACTCTCCCCAAGCAGCGGGAACGTTCCCGCTGCTTGGGGAGAGATCCGCGAAGCCTGGACGCGCTGAGATCAGCGCGCGCAGGCTTCGGGATGCCGGCAACTCTCCCCAAGCAGCGGGAACGTTCCCGCTGCTTGGGGAGAGATCCGCGAAGCCTGGACGCGCTGAGATCAGCGCGCGCAGGCTTCGGGATGCCAGCAACTCTCCCCAAGCAGCGGGAACGTTCCCGCTGCTTGGGGAGAGATCCGCGAAGCCTGGACGTGCTGAGATCAGCGCGCGCAGGCTTCGGGATGCCGGCAACTCTCCCCAAGCAGCGGGAGCGTTCCCGCTGCTTGAGGAGAGGTCCGCGAAGCCTGGAGAGCGAGAGGGGTCGGTGCGCACCTACCGCTCTCGCTCTCCAGGCTTCAGCGAAAGCCTGCATTCGCCCCATAGGACGCACCCACATTTCCCCTTCATTTTTGGAGGGGAAAAAGTGCGTCTTATAGGGCGAAAAATACGGTATATCATTGTCAAAGTTTTCCAAAACTAATTTCTCATAAAAGTTACTTACTCAGTTAACATCTTTCTTTCTTTTCATATTTAACTTTAAATGTATTATTCTATAACATCACATATTTAAATCCTTAGCCAATCTGGTACTTGCAAGTATCTCTATTTAAGTTATTTTAGCATATTTAGCTAAATAGTCTTTAAATTTCATCCATTCCTCCTGGTGCTCCTCCTCCTTCTGGTCACGGACTCTTCCGGTCAGCTCGGCTAGCTCCCAAAAGTCCATCATCTTCATCTGCCATTCCTCCACTGTTGGCACTTCTTGTGTTTTCTAATTCTTGACCAGCAAAATCCTAGCAGCAGTTGTGGCATACAAAAACAATCTAGCATCTTTCTTGGGCAATTTCAGACCTATTATTCCAAGAAGAAAGGCTTCTGGTTTCTTAATAAATGTATATTTCAACATTTTTTTCAGTTCATTATAAATCTTCTCCCAGAAGTCTTTCACCCTTGGGGCGGGTCCACCACATATAATAAAAGGTACCTTCTTTTTCTTTACATTTCCAGCATTATCACTATTGTGATAAATCTTTGCTAATTTTACAGGGGTTAAGTACCACCTATACATCATTTTCATAACATTTTCCTTTAACACCGTACATGCAGTGAACTTGACCCCTTTCCTCCACAACCTTTCCCAGTCTTCAAACATTATGTTATGTCCCGCATCTCTTGCCCAATCTATCATGGGGGATAGTCATTATAGCCCCATATTATTGGACACACTATCCTTTAGTTTTCAGAGCAGGCCTGGCAAGGTAGATCAACAACAGTGGCGGAGCTTCATGCTCCGGCACTGGGGGGGCAGAGATCAGGCGTGGGTGTGGCTGGTGCACATCCCGGAGGGTGTGGCGCATGTCCTGGGAGCATGGCATGCCGCCTGTGAGGGCATGGCTCCCAGCATGCAGGGGGCAACCGCGATGGCACCCCACTGGGATCGTGGTGCCAGGGGCGGTGCGCTCCCCCACTCCCTCTTTCTCCACCAGTGATCAAATATGCTCTGTGTTTTAATTAATTAATTTTTTTAAGAAAAATGTCTACCACCACCCCAATCCTTATGTGTGTTATGACAGACTCCCTCACTGAAGATGGGAGCTGGGTAATCTCACCGATTTTCTGGGTGTTTATAAAAATCTGACTCTTCCCATTAACAATGCTGTTTTGACTGTTTGTAGTAAGGTTTCTTTATTAAGCTGAACTCGGGGGTTTTGCTTGAGCAATGGGTGTCATGCATCCGCTTATCCCAGAAAGCAGTGAGGAGGCACTTCTGGAGCAAAACTAGACTTCTTATTGATTTGCCCTCAGTGGGGTTTTTCAACTCATGTGAGGCACATATACTTAGTTTATGGCCAAACACTATTTGCCTGAAGCACTATATAACCTGAAGCAGCACTCTTGCTTAAATCTAGTCTCAGGATAGACTATTTCCACCTAGAATAGCTATTTGTGTTTCTACAACAGCAACAATCTCAAAGCCCCTTCTAAGACTTTTACTTTCCTCTCAGGGGATCAGATAGGGTTAACCTGCCGAGCTAACCCTAGTCTCTCTCTGAAAAAGGCCCCCCTATCTAAGTGACAGGCAATCCCTATCTAAACATTTAACTATAAAGTTCTGGATTTTTAAATTCTCAGTCCCTCTTCATTGGCTGATTTAAAAACACATACAAATGGGACATAAATGATACCCTGCACATCCGTTTTTCCAATATTAAATTCAGTTCTCTGCCTTTCTGCAGCAATTTTGCATTTAAAAAAAATCCTCATGAAAATTCTTCAGTATCTTAGGGCACATTTCTCTTAATGAATGTATTTTATAGGCTGTTATGGCAAATGTAATTTTTATTTTTATTTTTGCAAGCAACTTCTCCCAATGTGATGTCTTTTTGTGTGTAATTTCCACAAATATTTTCATTTTTATGCACAATTTCCCCATGTGTCAGCTGCAGTCCTGCTTGAAGCTTAGAGAGGAAGAGCAATGGCTGGAGAGTACAGTGGTACCTCAGGTTAAGAACTTAATTCGTTCTGGAGGTCTGTTCTTAACCTGAAACTGTTCTTAACCTGAAGCACCACTTTAGCTAATGGGGCTTCCTGCTGCCGCTGTGCCGCCGCTGCATGATTTCTGTTCTCATCCTGAAGCAAAGTTCTTAACCCAAGGTAATATTTCTGGATTAGTGTTGTCTGTAACCTGTATCGTATGTAACCTGAGGTACCAGTATACTTGGAACCACCTGTCTACAAGCTGTCCATGGCATCAACAAACAAATTCCCATAGTGGAAAAGCACAACTCCTTAAGTCAACAGGGAATGCATTTATTTATTTTAGCCCAAAACAAATTACTCATCAGGTTACGTAACAGCAGTTTTACCATATGTAAATGATTATGGGAGTTAGCAATTTCCACACTATAAAACATCAGTTCCAAGCAAAAGTATAACATGTCAACATGAGCTAGCATTAAAGGCTCTGATTTCCTTAGGACCTATCCGATTTTGGGCTGCATATACACCATATATTTAAAGTACATGACTCCCACCCCACCCCCCTCATATAATCCTGGGAACTGTAGTTTGTTAAGGCAGCCCATGTAGTTTTGCCGTTGCCTGATGATTATTGGCTTGTGGTAATATAAAAGTTGGCATTTTCATTGGTGGCCCCCGTTTTTGGTAATGCCCCATCGATGATGGCATTCCATTGGCTCCTGAGGACACACCTTTTTAAGCAAGCATTTCCCTGAACTGAACATCAGGGTTATTTATTTATTTATTATTTAATATGCACATACAACCAAACATATACTCACTTATTTCAAAAAACATGAGTACAAACAAATACAAAGAATACAAAAATAAATACTACACCTATGTGACTTCCCTCCACCGGTGTACGTCATTTCTTAATCCTTAATATGCTTATTTACCTTGCAGTTTTTATCTCTCATCCTTATGAACATCAGGTTTTCTTGTTTTGACTTGTTTGCTTTATGGCATAGCTTAACTAAGGATGTTTTAACGCCCCAATGGATTTTTATCGTGGATTTTAATTATATATTGATTTTTACAGTTGTAAACTGTTTGGAAGCCATTTTGGTATATAGGTGGTCTGTTAATATATCAATTAATTAATGATAATTGAAGTTGCTGGGAGTTGTAGCTCTGTGAAGGGTAAAATGCAGGTGCTTTGGGACGCTTTAAGTGCATGGTGTGTACACAGCCTTGCTTTATGACAAAACAACTTGGAATTGAATCAAATGGCTGGAACCCTGAACCCAAGCACTCCATACTGCAACACTGTGTTGCAGATCCTACAAGTAGCAAAATATTGTAATAATAAATTTTAATAATTTTATTATTTGTATCCCAACCATCTGACTGGGCTGCCCCAGCCACTCTCTGCACCTCTCTCAGACTGTATTATTTCTGCTTGCAGATTGTCGGGTGGAGCACCTGCACATAGGAAACTTTAGCACAGAGGTCAGCAAACCTTTTCAGCAGGGGGCCAGTCCACTGTCCCTCATACCTTGTGGGGGGGCCGGACAATATTTTTTTGGGGGGGAAATGAACGAATTCCTATGCCCCACAAATAACCCAGAGGTGCATTTAAAATAAAAGCACACATTCTACTCATGTAAAAACACCAGGCAGGCCACACAAATAACCCAGAGATGCATTTTAAATAAAAGGACACATTCTACTCATGTAAAAACACGCTGATTCCCATACCGTCCGCAGGTCGGATTGAGAAGGCGATTGGGCCGCATCCGGCCCCTTGGCCTTACTTTGCCTACCCATGCTTTAGCACCTCAGAGAGGAAACTTAACAGTATGGCATAGCCCACTAATTTATGAAGGTACCTCCCTTCGTGAAAAGAGCTAGCTCACCCCACATTCAGAAGTGGTTTGGTCCTAGGATGCTTCTACAACAAGGCTCTGCTGATTTGCATACCCCAGTTTAAATTGTGGATAATGCTCTTCAGGGTTTAAAGGAAAAGCAACTGCAAGGGGGATGTAAGAGGACAAGGCTAGGACCAGCTGCCTCATTAAGATAACCACAGCTGTGGACTATCAGAAATAAGGAGCCTTCACCAGATTGCACAATTACTCCATGAAGTCACCATCCACCACATGGTCTCTTCTTTGGCCAGAATTGTACCTTGTAGGAATGAGGGTAGGACTTGCCGATCGAAAGGTCGGTGGTTCGAATCCCCGCGGCGGGGCGTGCTCCCGTCGCTCGGTCCCAGCGCCTGCCAACCTAGCAGTTCGAAAGCACCCCCGGGTGCAAGTTGATAAATAGGGACCGCTTACTAGCGGGAAGGTAAACGCCGTTCCGTGTGCTGTGCTGGCTCGCCAGATGCAGCTTGTCACGCTGGCCACGTGACCCGGAAGTGTCTGCGGACAGCGCTGGCTCCCGGCCTCTCAAGTGAGATGAGCGCACAACCCTAGAGTCTGTCAAGACTGGCCCGTATGGGCAGGGGTACCTTTACCTTTACCTTTAGGAATGAGGGTTGAAGCAAAAAATAAATAAATGACCAAATAAATATGGGCACTCAAGTAAATACCAGCAGAACCAAGAAGGCACCAGATTTTGCACAGACAAAAACATGCGCACGTAACAAGACAGTTCTTGGTGCTTTCTCGAAAGGAGCACTTTTTCCAGCTTGCAAGCAAACAATCTCATGCTTTTGAAGACTCGCAGACCAAAGCACCATTTCTCTGTAATTATCTGCAGAGCCCTATGGCACCCCATGCTATAATCAGCAAATGCAAAGGATGACAACTACACATGAGTAATTTGGTATATATTATTATGATACACATTTACTTGCTGGTATAATGAGAGCCAAACAAAGGTCAGGACAACATTCTAGAATACGGGATGTATCCAGCCAAGTCCAACTCAGAATAGACCCATTTAAATTAATAGACCTAAGCTAGTCAGGTCCATTAATTTTGACGGGTCTACTCCGAAATGTATTGGATTGAATGCAACCCTATACTGAGATTTTTCCGAACACAGAGGCCACAGCTGCTCTGTAGATGGTCTGTACATTTTAAGCCTTTAATTGGACATTTGTTGGTTGCCGCTAGCCTGGTGATTGCTAGATACTGGAATGATTTGGATGAGTGTCTGTCATGCCTTGGTAGTAAAAGTTCTGGCAGATTGCTCTAAGCGAAAAACTCAAATATAAGTTAAAAATGGCAGTGGGGGGAAGTCTACAGACAGGTAGTGGAACAGTATCTCTTTATTGCATATGTGAACAACAAGGGACTCCCTGTAGCATACAGAATATTTTGATCTATTTAATTCTGGACACTAGGACATAGTTTTAGAGATTCTAGGACATTTTCTTTTTATCCTAACACATGTCAATCATGTAGAACATGACGGTTTTTATTCTTGGAAGAAGTGGTGTCTTTCAAGATTTTGTTGTTTCTGTTATTGTATAATGGCAATCCTTTTTGCATGGTTTGGAGAAAATAAATAAAAACATACTGGTAATTAAAAACAACACAGCTGGTTAAATGGAAGTGGGTGTTTGATCCAAAGATACATTGGGATTGAATTTTTAAATGCCCAATATATTTATTGGGTCCCTTTCAGACAATAACCCCCAAAACACACACACCAGTAATGTAGGGCTAGCCCCAAATCAGCATTATCTTGTCTTTATGCAGTGATTGCCTAAATAGACGGATTCAGGGACATAAGTAAAACATCTGACTGGCCCTCCCTGGAAGCAGGCTGTTGGTCTGATCCTGTATGTCTCTTCTTATGTTCTCCTCCTCTTGTCGTGGCTTATTGCTTCCTCCACCCCCCACAGCATGCAATTCACCATTTGCAGTCAACAAGCCATAAGCATGCTCAGGTCAGTCATCTTGTGGACACTCAACTGATTTCCTGGATCTGCTTCCGCCACCGTGATCAGGCAGCCTCAGCCTCTCCACGTATGTTTTCAAAATGGAAGCCAAGAAATGTGACGCTGGCCTCAACCTGAAGCTCCTCCCTCAAAGTCTCCCCTGTACTATTCACATCTGTGTCTCGACTTACGTAAATCTGAGTGCTTTCAGACGATCACTTTATTGAGCCTCCATCCTGATTTGTTTGTAGGGAGATGAGATGATGTTTCTTATTGAATAAGGATGCATGATGATTTGTTTACAGGGAAGTTTGATGATCATGTGTCACTGAGCAAGTGGGAAAGGGTCATAGCTCATTGGCACAGCATCTGCCTTGCATGCAAAAGGTCCCGGAAGGAGGTAGATATCTGGCATCGGTCAGGTGAGGCTGGGAGAAAAAAACTGGAAAACTAGTTCCAGTCAATTCAGACAGCACTGAGCAGGATGGACCAATGGTCTTACTCAGTATAAATATGCTGCTGTGTGTTATATCACATTTTGCACTGCATTTTCCCATCACAAGACATGCATGTTCTTTTGGGAAAGTACGTTTGTTGTGATAATTTTGCAAACACAATTGGCCAATGTTATGTACTGAAGTTCTCACCCTGGGCCAGCAGGGGGATACTGTAGATAGTTATGCAAATAAAGGATCGAAAGTGACGTTCAGTAATTGGATAGTTTTAGAAAATTGTTACAGTTACGTTGTACTGGAGCTCTATATAAGCAGGCTGACTAAACCTTTCAGTTCAGTTCTGTTCTGGCCTGTGAATAAACAAGAGCTGTTTGAAGAATTGCTGTGTCATCTGATATGTTCACCCACAACTTAACAGCCAATATGTGATTGAATCCTTTCTGAAAATAGTGACAGTCTAGGTGTGCCAACAGCCGCTATAACAAACTGTCCACATTCAGTGGGACAGATTCCTTTCTCATATTTAATAACACTTTACAATTCAATATTACCAGTTGACCCCTCCTTCTGTCTCTCCTCCAGAAACTCCCCTTTCAGGCTTTAAATTTATTTTTTTAAAGCAGTCTTTTGATCTTCCTTGCATTTCCTCCTCCTTTGTCTTGTTGATGGAATACATTCATGAGTCTGCTCAGCCTTTCTGGCTATAATGAATAAATCATTGACTGCTGAGGTGACCTTTTCAGATATACTTTTTGTGAACAGAGCAGATTGTTGGGTTTGGCTGGTTTCCTCCCTGCTTCTTTTTGTTCCATCACCCCTTGCAGCCTTTCATATCAGCAGTTAAAAGTATTCCTTCTCAAATAAAGCCAAACAGCCTGCCTTCCAGATATGGGTGGGGGGCCTCCATCCCACAGGCCAAATTTGGCCTGACATAGATCCCAGTTTGGCCCATTTCCTCAAATCATACTCACCTGCCCTGCAGCTGGCATCACACATCAGGTGGGCAGTGGTTAGAGATGCAAGTGGTTCAACTGCATGGCTGTCCCATAAGGAACTTGATAAAACAGCTGATCGCTGCTGGAAGCAGGCTTGAAGTCACCACCTATCAGCTGATAGGTGGTGATTTCAATTCCGCTAGTCTGTGGTGCTTCAAAGCACCACATAGGGTCAATGCAAGCCCTATGTGGTGCTTTGAAGTTCCTATGATCATCATCTGATGTTATTATGGTGGTAGGTGAGCCTATTCTGTCCTCCCCACCCCAACCCCAGGGTAGGAGAGATAAGTATCTGGCCCACTAACCAGATCAGGTTCCCCGCCCTGCTTAGATTCTAGGAATGTGAGAAAAAAATTAAAATTTAAACCTACATCTCTCATTTTACAAGTTTTCCACTGGAGAAAAGTGGAGTGGGAGGAAGCGAGACTTTAAGAACTAATTTATGGTGTATTTCAAAGCCTTTAATTTCAGGGTGAGCCAAAGAGGCCTGTTAGTGAGAAGGAATCTAGAATATTTTGACATCTGTGCCTATACACAGACTCTGTAAGATTTGTCTGTTGTCCTGCCAAGATCCTTTTTGTGTTTAAACAGACTAAAAACGACTTAATCCTTTTTAGTTTTGTTTTTAAAATAAATCCCCTTTCCTCCCCAATTAATGCCAGGGAATGAATGGTGCCTGCGTAAGAGCGACTGCCTTATTAATTTATAACTTTCCTCTTTTCAAGGCAGCAGGGAGGCGGCAGGATTTATATCCCTCAAGTTAATGCAGGGATTGCATTGATGTTTTCTGAATTGATTTATTTCCCCTAGATCCATGCATCACCGTGGACCTGAAGGTCAACACGTCCTACTTCCTTCAGAATTAAGGCACGCTCCTCCACACAAAAACATTCCCAACAAGCATGCCAGCTTGATTATACCTTTAATCAAGAAAACTATGGACATGGCAGCCGCCTCCAATGTGAGCGAGGCAACAAGTAACATATCTAGGCCATTCACAGTACAGTTGAATCCCACGCAAAGCAAAAGGTGGTGTGTTGATCCATAGGGGGAAGTCCCATAATCCTGTCAGTTTGCATTTCTTAGTGCAGAGAGTATCGATCTGATGTGTAGAGATCTTTCCTATTCTACTTAATTCAAGAGGGTTCTGGAAGCTTCTGGGAGTTTCTCTGTGTGAAAGAAACAAGCAGAAGGGTCATGATGTTTGGGTTTTTCCCTCAGATAAGCTGAGTACAGCTGGTTTAAATTGGTTCTGTTATCTCTTTCTGTCAAGATCATGCAGACTATAATAATAAGGCCAGAAGAAGCCTGAATTTCACTCTTTCTATCGCTCTTCCTTCTGGTGTGGTGTTCTGTACATAATATGCTTAGTGTTAAGGTTTAGTCTTATTGTAAGTTATTGTAAGTTTAAGTTAAATCTGCTGCAACTGGATTTCTTATGGACAGTGCCAATCCTGAATGTATTGGATTTGTGACCATTACGCTCATTTGCCTTCAGTAGCAGTAAAACTGCTGGATGAAATGCAATTGCCTCTGGTCTATTTTTTGGGAATCCTGCCATGTGTTTAAGTTTTTACTCTGCTAACTATACAGTTGTACCTCTGAAGTCAAACGGAATCCATTCCAGTTCGACTTCCAAAACGTTTGAAAACCAGAGCACGGCTTCTGATTGGCTGCAGGAAGCCAATGCCGTCGGACGTTCGGCTTCCAAAATCGTTCGAAAACTGGAACACTCAATTCGGGGTTTCAATCATTTGAGAGCTGATTTGTTCAGGAGCCAAGGCGTTTGAGATCCAAGGTACGACTGTACATTGGAATCTGCTCTGCATCAATATTGAGTAGAATTTCAATGACACATCCACCACTGGGCGTATATTTATCCGGAGCAGCCACTTCACAGACTAACAAGCCTTACTCTGCCTAATGGTGCCAGTTAAAGCCCATCTTAGTTCAGTGCCCTGTTCTCACAGTGGCCAACCACATATTTATGGGATGGCTATGTGCAGGGCCTGAGTGCAGCAGCACTCTCACACTTGCAGTTCCCTGCGATGGCAATCAGAGGCATATTCCTTACAAATATTCTTCATTGCACAGGCAGGCAGCTAGATGAAGTTTGCAAAGGGGTGGGAACAAATCCCAGTGACAGAGTGTTGATACTTTTTTTATTCAAAGCAACTAAGAAGTAATCTCCTCCCTTTTAATTTCAGGTATACTATTCTTGCGGCGCACAGTTCAGCTTGTTGGAAAGAGGTCTTATTTTATCACCTGGTTTCCCAAACAATTACTCATCAGGCATGCACTGTATTTGGCAATTCTTTATCCCTGCTGGAACATACCTCATGTTGGAAATTTTTGACTTCGATGTGTTTGAAAGCATCAGCGAAAATCCACATGTCTGGGGTGGTTTACTTTCTCTTCCAAAAAACACAAATGAGGAGCTTTCCCCGACTGAGGAGGAAAATGCAGACTTCCCCACCACCTTTCCTACTAAGGGTATAATTTTCGAAGAGTCTCACTCGCAGGATTTTTATAATCTTCATGATGATAGATTTCCAGAGGCCACCTCTCAGAAACAGGAGTCTAAGCAATTCAGGCAAACGCAAGAACCCAAAGAGTTAGCAGTTACTCAGCCTAGTGAGCTGCTATTAATGGGAGCTACCAGTGCCACTTTGCCAGGACAAATTTTTGGTGGAGTACAAGGGGATCAAAACCCGAAGGACAAAATACTGTTTGCTCACCTTGCTGCCAGGGGAGGAAGCGAGGATTCAGAAGGCCCTAAACAACATTTAGGAAATGTGACTTTGGGAGAGGACACGGCCATTTCAACGGTGGCCTTGCCCACAGATGCTTCCTCCACACCACCGTCCTCAATTGATGTTTGTCCCCATGATGTCTTGTACGTCTCTGACCTCACTGCCTTCTCTTCTCGCTTCTGCGGAACAAATTCACCGCTGAACAAGAACATGACTTTTGGGTCTTCTCTGAAGATGGTGGAAGTCATTGTGGAGCTGATCACGACCACAGATCGCGGGCGAGGCTTTGCGATGCTCTTTGAGTACAAGAATGATACAGAACTGGTTGCTGTGAGTGACTCAAACGAGGGGATAGAAAATATTATGATGCTGATGATAATAGCAGGGATAGTCTTCTTTGCACTTGTTCTTTTGTCCACGCTCTGTATAGCTTGCAGGTAGGTGCTGCCTTTGTTGACTCATTTTTGAATCCTTAACTAGGGATGGGGAAGAAGTTCAATTCGGTTCACATTTCAAGACTTACCTGCTGCATTTGCACTTTCTGAAATAATATCTGAACGAAAGCACAGCCATCCTAAATTTGCATTGCTCTGAATTTTGTGATTCAGTTCTCCAGCAAGGTAATAATGTGTACCAAAAATTGCATATACAGTGGTACCTCCGGTCACAAACTTAATTCATTCCAGAGGTCTGTTCTTAACCTGAAACTGTTCTTAACTTGAGGCGTGCTTTCACTAATGGGGCCTCCTGGTGCCGCTGGGCCGCCGGCACGCGACTTCCGCTCACATCCAAAGTTCACTACCAGGAGCATCTACTTCTGGGTTAGCGGAACTCGTTACCCGAAGCGTTCATAAGGAGGATGGTACGTAACCCGAGGTTCCACTGTATATTAGGGGAAAGTGTGCATAAAAATGCATATATTAGTGGTAATAACATACAAAGTGCATTATATTTAGGGAAATCGCTTGTAAACCTGTGTATATTACTCAGCGTGGATACAAAAATGTGTTTATTAAGATACATTTGCACTAACAAGCTGACACATTTTTTTAAAGATGTTTTAAAAATGCAAATTGCTGCAGAAATGTGGAGAACTGAATTTCAGATTGGAAAAATGAGAAACAGAGAACTGAAATTGAGTGATTCATTGATCCCTACCCTTAACTTTCATTTAAGAATTATCACTCTCAGCTGAGGGATGCCTTCCAATGAGGGATACCAGCCGAAAAGAATATTATTAAGCCATGTCTGATTGCTTCATTAAATTAATAAATTAAAAACATTTTAATTGCTTTAAAAGCAATTTAAAAGTGCTTATATTAAACAAAAACCACCTGCACATACTATCTTTGAAGAGACATTGAAGAGAGAATACCTCTTCAGAGACGATGCATAGTGAACTATGCCTATTGTCTAAAAAAAAAAAAGGATACTCTCTTTTCCCCCTGTAGACCTTTTTCTTTCCTTGTAGGCAAATTTGTGCAGATTTTATTGATTTAATAAATTGACTGAAATTCATACGATTAATTTAGTCTTTCCTTCATTGAGGGACAGCTCCAAATGTCATCTTTGTGTCTGGTTGCACAGCCTGCAAAGACGGAATAATTTACAACCAAGTGATTTTTGCCGTATATCCGTCATGGATGTCATAGAGCATTTATTTATTCTTCCTACATTTTTATTCTACCTTTTATCTAAGGAGCTCAAAGTGGCATACATACTACTCTCCCTCGCCATTTTATCCTCACAAAAACCCTCTGAGATAGGTTAGGCTGAGGGCGAGTGACCGGCCCAAGGTCTTCCAGTGAGCTCCATGGTCAAGTTGGGATTCAAACCCTGGTCTCCCAGGTCCTAGTCCAACACTGTAACCACGATGCCACGCTGGCTATCTTAATCTGGATCCAACCTTACATCCTTTGCACCAGGCTCCAGTTGGTGAATCTCTTCTAATAAAAGTACAAGGCTGGTAAAATGAATTAGCCACTTCAGGAGGCAAATGCCAAAGGGATGGAGAAGGAGACAGAACCATGTGAGCCATGTGACTTGCTCAGCAACCCCTAAACTAGCATGCTCTCTGAGGTGCGGTGGAGGACCCTGTCCCATGGCTGGTGTTGAAAAAAAAGAGATGGCTACAGTTTGGGCCATCTTTTATACAGTTGTGCCTTGGATCTCAAATGCCTTGACTCCAGAACAAATCAGCTCCTGAACGATCGAAACCTGGAAGTGAGTGTTCCAGTTTTCAAACGATTTTCGGAAGCCGAACATCCATCGCGGCTTCCGTGGCTTCCGATTGGCTGCAGGACGCTCCTGCAGCCAACTGGAAGCCGCGCCTTGGTTTTTGAACAGTTCTGGGAGTCGAACGCATTCTGTTCGAGAACCAAGGTACGACTGTGCAGTGGACCCTCTGGATATGAATTTAATTCATTCCGGGGGTCCATGTGCACCCTGAAAATTTCGTAAGAAGAGGCGCTGCTTCTGCGCACGCACGTGGTTTGATAGTGCGCTTCTGCGCATGCGTACATGGCGAACCCCGGAAGTATACACTTCGGGGTTGCTGCGTTCGCAGCCTGAAGGTTACGTTACCCGAAGGTAACATAACCTGAGGGTCCACTGTACGGTGGTACCTCGGGTTACATACGCTTCAGGTTACAGACTCTGCTAACCCAGAAATAGTACCTTGGGTTAAGAACTTTGCTTCAGGATGAGAACAGAAATCGTGCTCCAGCGGCACGGTGGCAGCAGGAGGCCCCATTAGCTAAAGTGGTGCTTCAGGTTAAGAACAGTTTCAGGTTAAGAATGGACCTCTGGAATGAATTAAGTACTTAACCTGAGGTACCACTGTATATGGAATTGGGAAGGTGCCATTTTGCTTTTTTTGCCTCAGGGTAGCCAAATGTCTTGGGCTGGACCTGGGAAAATAACCCCAAAGTAAACACTCGGCAAGCCCCAGACCACTGCTGTAGGGTGTCTGAGCACGGAGGGGAAAGTGCTGTAACATAAACACTAATTATTAGTCTCTGTTCCTGAAAACTGACTCTAGGCCGGCAGCGTTCAACCTCGGCTCTTCTCTAGCTCAACATCCCAAATTAGCTGACGACCGTTTCTGGAGTAAAAGCCTGCACAAAAGAAGTGAATAACCTGTTTTCTGAACATGCCCTGCTTTCTCCTTCTCCTCACCATGGCCTGTCCTTGGGAGAACCAGAACTTGGCTACCCCTCGCCTCATCTCTCCTATTCTTTTTTATCGTTACCATCCCTATTATTACTGCTTTTAATCTGCCGGTTGCTGGCTAAAAGTAGCAGCTCCCCACCTCTGCAGGCAGCCCGAAAGGCGCTGGCCAAATCTAGCACCCTGGCACTATTCTAATTGAGTGTGTGTGTGTGTGTGTATCTGTGTGTGTCTGCTGTAGACACTCATTCCCTTCAGCTCTCTGGGAAACTCCAAGATTTTGCCACACTGTTGTCTTTGTTTACTGGTTGGGGAAAAGGAATGAAAGCCTCAGTTGTTGGTTGGCCAATAATTCTAATTACTTTTGGCCATGAGGCCAGGCCTGGGTTAGCAGCGAGGCTGTTTTTCACCCCTCTTCTTTCCCAAGCCCCCAAGAACAAGAGGCTCGTCCACCTTATTTAATTTGAATCGTGCCCTGCAGAGTCCTGAGGGTTTGGGGGTCCCCCTCCCCACCCCACTCTGTGGCTGTGAAGTATGAAGAGGCCTTGCAACAGAAACCAAGCTCTGTTGCAGCTCTGACCTGCCAAGGAGCCGTTTCTGACGGCAACCACTGTGCTACCCGCCGCCTTACCAGAAGAGAATGAGCTTGTTATTCCCTCTCGGCTCCTTGCAGGCAACCCCGAAAGCTGCCACCCCTCCTCTGTTTTAAAACTTAACCCAAAAAAGAGGAGCGCGGTAAGGCTGTATTTCTTAGAGCCCAAGCCGGCCTCACTCTGTGGGGTTGTGGAGCTCACTTGACCAGTTAAGAGCCAATGACTGTCTCTATCTTTGGTGGCCGACAACTTGTGTATCCCTGTACCCAGAACGTGTGTGTGTGTGTGTGTGTATTTGGGACTCAAGTACCAAAAAGAGTCCCTTTCACCACTGTCAACCATCTTGAACCCTACGATCAGCAGGTGAGGCCTTGTTGGTGCTGCCACCACTGGTTGCCATTAACCTGTGATAGGGGCCTTCTTGGTGGTGGCTCCCCATTTGTGCAATGCCCTCCCTGGTGAGGAGCTTAAAGGTAAAGGGACCCCTGACCATTAGGTCCAGTCGTGGCCGACTCTGGGGTTGCGGCGCTCATCTCGCTTATTGGCCGAGGGAGCCGGCGTACAGCTTCTGGGTCATGTGGCCAGCATGAATAAGCCACTTCTGATGAACCAGAGCAGCGCACAGAAACACCGTTTACCTTCCTGCTGGAGCGGTACCTATTTATCTACTTGCACTTTGACATGCTTTTGAACTGCTAGGTTGGCAGGAGCAGCGACCAAGGAACAGGAGCTCACCCCATTGTGGGGATTCGAACCGCCAACCTTCTGATTGGCAAGTCCTAGGCTCCATGGTTTAACCCACAGCGCCACCCGTGTCCCTGGTGAGGAGCTTACCTGCCCCTCATTACTAACTTTCAGAAGGAATTTTAAAACATTCCTGTTTTAATGGCTGAACCTGGCCGCCCTGTCTGAGATAATGTTTTAAGCATGCTTTTGCTATTGCACCGTTCATGTGTTTGCTGCTTTCGGCTCCTTTGGGAGGAAGGATGGGATATCAATTGAATAAATAAATGTGTGTGTGTGTAGTTATTTCCATGAGTAAGACAACTCCTCCTCAGTGCTTCCCCCCCCCAAAAAAAATGTTTATGGGTGCTCTCATTTTCGTACTTATAATGAAATTCTGCCCCTCAATGAGGCCAAACTTAGATTCACCAAATGTTTAGGGGTATGTGGACCCTGGTGCACGCCCTCCAGATAAAAGCTCTTCTACTACCACTACTTCTCAGCGATAACTATAATATGTCCAGATGCTACAAACAGTTCAGAATTCAGCTGTGAGAATGTTGACTGAAGCAAGTACTAGAATTCCCTAAGACTGACTCGGAAAGATCTTCATTAGCTGCCTGTTCATTTCCAGGCTGAATTTTATGTGCTGGTGTTGACCTATAAATCAAAGCTGGCTCTTTTACCAGTGTCACCTAACATAGTTCCACACTTTCTAGGAATTGACCCTTCAGTGTGACAGCACCTAAACTTTGGAACTCCCTGCCCCTTGATATTAAGCACTGTACTACCCTCAGCGCTTGCTAAAAATTATTATTATTATTTAAGCAAGCATATCCAGACGTATAAATATAACATTCATTTTAAAATGTCATTTTATTTCATAATGTGTGTGTGTAGATATATTTTTTATTAATGTTAATTTTAATCTGAAAATTTTAGCCTAACTTGTTTTTAATGCTGGTTTTTATCAGTAATTTTAATGTATGTTGTATCTAAACTTGCTTAGAGGTTTTGATATTTAAGTGGTACATAGGTAAAGGTAAAGGGACCCCTGACCATTAGGTCCAGTCGTGGCCGACTCTGGGGTTGCGGCGCTCATCTCGCTTTATTGGCCGAGGGAGCCGGCGTACAGCTTCCGGGTCATGTGGCCAGCATGACTAAGCCGCTTCTGGCAAACCAGAGCAGCGCACGGAAATGCCGTTTACCTTCCCGCCGGAGCGGTACCTATTTATCTACTTGCACTTTGACGTGCTTTTGAACTGCAAGGTTGGCAGGAAAGTGGTACATAAGTTCTGTTAAATAAAAACAAGTAAAATTAACATAAATGACTTGGAGCAGAGGTATCTAAATGAACAAATCTCACTGTGTCAGCCGGCCCAGCTCCTTAGATCAGTGTGAAAGGCCCTTCTCATAATCCCATCACCAAGGGAAACACAGCAGGGGGTGGCACAGGATCTTCTGTTATAGCACCACCATTACTGAAATCCTTACCCCCAGAAGTACACCAAGTGCTGACATTTTTGATGCAAGGTTAAAACATGTCTGTTTGCCTGCATGTATTATTATTATTATTATTATTATTATTATTATTATTAATCACCCACCCTTCAACCTAAGATCCCAGGGTGAGTTACAACATTAAAACACAATATTCAAAACTATTTAAAACAAGTTACCATAACAAAAATAAGGGTTATTCTGAAAAATAGACACGTGTTGAAAGCCAGGGTAAAGAGATGCATCTTCAGCATTCTCCGGAAGCTGTACAATGAAGCTGCCAGGTACACCCCTGTGGGGAGGGAGTTCCACAGCTTAGGGGCTGCCACCAAGAAGGCCCTCTCCTGGGCTGCCACCCTCTGCGCCTCTGAGGTTGGAGGAACTACCAAGAAAGCGCCCTCTGCTGATCTTAGCACCCAAGAGTGCTTCTAGGGAAGGAGCCAGGTCTTTCAGATGTTTATTCATGACATATTAATTTGTTGCTGTATTTGGGCATTGCATTTTACTTCTGGGAATGTAATGTGCAATTTTTCCTGCTTCAAAAATGGAACACCACTGTGGGTAGCCTGAATTTTTGACTGTCTTTCTTCCTAGAAAGAGGTGCAGGATCTTTTTCAAGCCCGAGGGCCACATTCCTGTCCAAGCAGTCTTCTGAGAGCCACATGCCAGTGGAGGGCAAGACCAGATGCAAAAGTTGGTGGAGCAATCCATGTACAGTAGGCTAGCTTCTACAAACATACACCTCTCTCTATGCTCCACCCATATAAATAAGACACATTATCAGAGTTCAAGGTCGTATTCCAGTCCAGCGAAAAGCAGAGCCTGTGGTGGGTTGTGGCCTGGGGAGAGTTCTAAGGCCAGATAGAGGACCCCTGTGCCAAAGGTTCCCATCTCCTGGTCTAGTAGATGATGCTGAACTTCCAGCTGCAAGGGCTGCTGAAATGTGCATAAATGTGACGTTTGCTCTTGCCTCTTTCCCCCTCCCTCCCCTGCTCCCCCCACCCAACCCATTCAGGAAGAAATTGTGTCCCAAAAGGAGCTCTTTGGATGCACGCAGTGACCAAGAGGTTAGTGCTAATAGTTTGTGGTCTTGCTGGTTTGTGCAGGTTCTTGGTTTTTTCCTCTCTTTGATTCTTGTTGTTGTCTCCCTGAAGGTAACAACAACAACAACAACAACAACAACAACAACAACAACAACAACAACAACAACAACAACAACTAATTTATCATTTATACCCCGCCCATCTGGCTGGGTTTCCCCAGCCACTCTGGGCGGCTCCCAAAAACAAGACAGCGTTAAATATTAAAAACTTCCCTGAACAGGGCTGCCTTCAGATGTATTTTAAAGATAGGATAGCTACCGTATTTTTCGCTCTATAAGGCGCACCTAGTTTTTGGAGGAGGAAAACAAGAAAAAAAATATTCTGAATCTCAGAAGCCAGAACAGCAAGAGGGATCGCTGCGCAGTGAAAGCAGCGATCCCTCTTGCTGTTCTGGCTTCTGGGATAGCAGCGCAGCCTGAATTCGCTCCATAAGATGCACACACATTTCCCCTTCCTTTTTAGGAGGGAAAAAGTGAGTCTTATAGAGCAAAAAATATGGTACTTATTTCCTTCACATCTGAAGGGAGGGTGTTCCACAGGGTGGGCGCCACTACCAAGAAGGCCCTCTGCCTGGTTCCCAGTAACCTTACTTCTTGCAATGAGGGAACCGCCAGAAGGCCCTCGGTGCTGGATCTCAGTGTCCGGCTGAATGATGGGGGTGGAGACGCTCCTTCAGGTATACAGGACCAAGGCCGTTTAGGGCTTTAAAGGTCAGCACCAACACTTTGAATTGTGCTCGGAAACGTACTGGGAACCAATGCAGATCTCTCAGATGTTGACTTGGGAATGTTTTGAGTTGTAGAATGGGATCCAGAATGCCGCTGTTGATATCAATGAGCTGCAGCTGGTGATGCCGAGTCAAGAGAATGAAAACAACAACCACTCTGTTGACGGGAATGGAGCCGGTAAGCAGCAAATGTATAGGGTTTGCCACGGTACTCTGTACAGAACAGTACTGCTGCAAAACCAGCAACACCCTGATGGTATTAAACTGTAAATAATAATAAGACATATTTGTGTTTTCTGTAGTCACTTCCTACGATGGCAGCATGGAGTGCTCTCCTCGGCAAACAGACCAGGATATACCTTCTTCAGTGTCAGCAGTGACCACTGAGTCTGGAAGCGACGAGGTGTTTATTATTTCAGCCAGCCCTGGAGCTGGTGGCTTAAGTTTCACCTCCTACAGAATACAGGTAGAGGAACCTTTGGTGTGTTTTCAGTGAGACATTTTCAGTGAATGAGATCTTGGGCTGTGTTTTTAAGCATGTTTTCCCCTTCCAGTTGTCTCAAGGTTTGATTCACATGTGCATGTTCAATCAGTAGTTCTCAGATGTTTCAAAAGCCAGGACACACCTATAACCTCAAAATGCAAGATGGGACCCACATAACAATGTTTAGCTACAACTTGCAACCTTCAAATTTTGTTAGACTACAACTCCCATCAGCCCTACCCATTTGCCATACTGATGGGATATGGGACTCCAGCAACATTTTTGGGGCCACAGGGTTAGCCACCATTAAATTATTTTTGTTCTAACAAAAGGCAGCACATATTTTAAACCTGTGCTACCTACACACACACACACACACACACACACACACACACACACACACACACAATAGGTGTAGCCATCTTGGTGCCCTCCAGATGTTGTAGACTACAATTCCCATTATTCCTGATCATTGGCCTTGCTGGCTAGGATTGATGTGGGTTGTAGTACAAAACATCTGGCGGGCAATGTCCACACAAATACATTGACCAAGAGAAAAGACACAGATTTAAATGAAATTCTGTGAGCTTTTCGTCATACAGGAAAATACTGAAATAAATTCTCCAAATTCCCTGGTGGTAGAATTGTGACTATAGTCTATTGCCTAGGATAGGAACATGCTCCCTATCCTAAATCAAGTCAGAACTTCGCAAATAAGTACTTGTTTTCCACTTAGTTGCTGTCATTCTTTTCTTTTCTGGATGTTATGCCAATGTTTATGGGGGTGTGAAATTTTGAACCTTGACAGTAAAAAAAGATCCCAGGATCACCCTCGCTTGAAATGCCTGTCTAGACAATGTGAACCCGTAAGCGGATTTGGAAAAGAAAAAAAAAGATTATCTAAATCCTTTTACTGAGAAGCAACTGTTGGTCAACAGTGGCTCCAGGATTCCTAGGGAGTGTGAGTCCGAGCTGTGATCATGGCAGGAGCCCAACGCTTCATGGATGAAAATAGGGACATGCTTGTAATTCCACTGTGCTCATAGCCAGAGTCAGCACCCAGCTGTCTTCTGTTACATTTTTGGGGGTTGTGTTTTCATACCACCATTCTGCATAACATTCAGTGGCAGCTGGATCAAGCCGCCATTTTAATTTCCCACAATGCCTCCAGTGAAAAATGGTGGTTAGGGCAGCCCCATGGTATTGCTTGGGCACTGCTGCTCTCTGATGCTGTTGTCTACACCAGGTAAACCCCCCAACACCACCACAGCAGTATCCACTAACAGAGGAAGGGGCTCACCAATGGAGCATAGGGTGGCCAGATGTCTTTCTTTATAGAGGTCAGCCATCTATTTTTACAGCTGTCCATGATTTACCATTACTAAGGAACAGGAAATAAGAGCTGTCTCTAGTAACTAAAGGTGGATCTAACTAAATGCTATTTAGAACAGACCCGTTGAGATTATTGAACCCAAGTTAGCAATGTCCATCAATTTCAATGTGTCTATTCTGAGTAGGACTAGCATCGGATACAACCCATTCTTGGCCGCTTAATGGATTGCCAAAAGGGGGGGGGGGACACAAAATATTTGCATAACCTTTGCTAGTACATGTGGCTGCTCAGCCTCATATCCAGGAGCTAATTGTTGGTGGGAACTTCAAATCCCCTCCTGCTCTCCTTTGTTATGGTTATTGACTTAGACTAGGCAGCCCTTCAAAAAGAGGACTTTTGCACAGAAGCCTGTCCTCTGACATCTCTACAAAGAGGAATGTCCTCTATAAAGCATGAGACGTGGTCACCCTAAACAGGAGCAGTTGGGAGTTTATGCTTCCAGCAAGAAAGCTAATCCACCACTGTTGAGAGTCAAGAGTGTGTCTGTCCAGGAAATGAGTTTTGAAATCCATGTAAAAACTGATTTTGTCTTCTAGAGATTATTCCAGTAGTGTTTCACTTCTGGGGCATAGGGGGAGCCAAGCTGACGATTCTAGATTAATTCTTATGGCATTATAAGGTGTTAATACTATTCCAGAGATATGCCCAAGCCATTTGATGTATTTTCAGCTTTCTTTCCTTTTTTATTATTTTAAGCAATTCACAAGTGTTTGTGATTAAGACCATTGTTACTGCAAGAATCAGTACTGGAACCAGCTTTGAGATGTAGGTTCCTGAGGGCAATAGGGGTCTTCTAACAACTCTCAGCACCCTTAGCAATGTACAGTTCCCAGGATAACTTCAGAGAAAGCCATGACTGCTTGAAATGGTATAATACTTATTCAAATGAATAGTGTACTATTTTAGACTGAAGGTACATGTGCTTGGCATGTAGAAGGACCCTGGTTCTATGCTATTTATAGGAGCAGGTAACTACAGTGGTGCCTTGCAAGGCGAAAAGAATTCGTTCCGCGAGTCTTTTCGTCTTGCGATGTTTTTCGTCTTGCGAAGCACGGTCCGTCGCAACTGCGCCTCTTCAAGCGGCTTTAAAAAAAAAGCGCAAGACGTTTTCGTCTTGCGAAGCAAGCCCATAGGGAAATTCGTCTAGCGAAGCAACGCAAAAACGGAAAACCCTTTCGTCTAGCGAGTTTTTCGTCTTGCGAGTTTTTCGTCTTGCGGGGCACCACTGTAGAGAGACTGGTGCCTGTGAACTTGGGAGTGGAGTTTCCAGTCTGAGGAGTCAGCGGTACAGCTAGGGCCCAGCCAGTATGGTCAATGTTCAGGGATTATGGGGACCGTCTTCCAACATCTGGAAGGCACCACACTGGGGAAAGCTGATCCAGAAAAGAAACATATGTTTTTGAGTCAGAACAATTGCTTTCATTCATATGCAAAATACTGTGAATTTAATCAATTGATTAATCAAGTAAAAGTCACAGAACCATAGAATTGTAGAGTTGGAAGGGACTATGAAGTCATCAAGGCCAACCCTTCAATGCAGGAATCTTTTGCCCAACGTGGGACTTGAACCCAAAAACCTGAGTTTAAGAGTCTCACGCTCTACCCGACTGAGCTATGGGATTTTAATTGGGTCAGAGCTTCAAGTATGGATTTTAGAAGAAAATTCACTGGCCAACTGGATAAAAGCTATCACATGCAGTATTTTCGTTTTGATTTATCTGTATTTTTTCAATTAGGACAGAAAACTGAAGAGAAGCATCACAAGTCCGGGCTCAGTTTCTGACTGGCTGACAACAGGTCCAGCGGAATCTGGCATCAGTGCTACAAATATAGGGGTGGCACAGACAGAGAGCCATTGCCCAACTCAGCGAACATGGCGTGCTCGTACTTTTCATGACTTACTAGCTCCATTGCCTCAGCTACAGAAAAAGTGGTGCAGCTGGGCTACTAACAGCCCTTTCACCAAACTGGTTAACAGCAGTGTAAGTATTTGTAGAAAGCCCTGGGGATGCAAGTTGAATGTGTCCTGCAGATCTGCTGTCAAAGTTTGATCCAGTGGCTCCAGGTCTAGCCTGTTTCCCCTACTAGTACTGTCATGCTTGCATGCTAATAAGAATCTAGCACCTGCAAGTCAAGTAAGGCCCAGTGTGGGTGGCCCATGGGGTCATTTTCACAGAGCCATGTCCATCTGTCACACATGTAATGCCATCTATGGCATCAGGTGTGGGGCAGGTAAAGGCACAGCTGCAAAGGAAGCCTTTAAAGGGTAAAGGGACCCCTGACCATTAGGTCCAGTCGTGGCCGACTCTGGGGTTGCGGTGCTCATCTCACTTTATTGGCCGAGGGAGCCGGCGTACAGCTTCCGGGTCATGTGGCCAGCATGACTAAGCCGCTTCTGGCGAACCAGAGTAGCACACGGAAACGCCATTTACCTTCCCGCCGGAGTGGTACCTATTTATCTTCTTGCACTTTGACGTGCTTTCGAACTGCTAGGTTGGTAGGAGCAGGGACTGAGCAATGGGAGCTCACCCCGTCGCGGCGATTCGAACTGTCGACCTTCTGATCAGCAAGTCCTAGGCTCTGTGGTTTAACCCACAGCGCCACCCGCATCCCTAAAGGAAGCCTTTACAGGAGCCTTAAAAGTTCGCTCCCAATTCATCCTTGGCAAACGTGGCTTGCTGTCAACACCCAACAGCTGATAGGCACCAACAGCAAAGCCTCACTTGAGAACTCTGTAGGGCAACCAATCCCTGCCCAGCTAACCAGTACTAACCAGCTGAGTGACACTTATAGCAAGCCCTGCATAGCCAATGGTCAGGATTGATGGGAGTTATAGTCCAGCAACAACTTGTAGGCCAGAGGTTCCCCATTCCTGACTTTGATTCTGTAATATATAAAAAAGAAAAGAATGGTAGAGACCTTGTGAAATATTAACAGGAGTTTTCTTACCTTCAGAACACTCCTTCCCACATGTGCATGCGTGTCTCCCCCCTTTTTTGCTTTGACCTTTAAGTCGTGGGAAAGGCAATCATGCACAAGGCAGAGAAGGAAATGACAGTGAAGAAATAGAGCAAAATGACCTCTTGCTCCTTTTTTTTACGACTTCTTAAGAAATATTCACTTGTAGTTCCCTCAGATCTGATTATCAGAGTTGACATTATGATTGCTCCTGCCAGGGCTTTTCTGCATCCATGAAAGACCAGACTGCAACTACTCGGAAAGTAACTTCAGCTGCAGAAATAGACGGCATCTCCGAACCGGCTTACTTGGACTCATCGGCCAGCGCTGCATCTTACCCACTGACGTATTCGGCACAGAAACAACGCAAGCTAAGCAACAGCTGCAACTTGAAAAGATCCCGTTTCAGAAACCCTTACTTTGGGTTTTTAACAAGTTCTCCTGACTGTAACCAACCAAGGCTGTCTGATCATGCAAAGCACGTTGGCGCAAGATCTCCAGTCAACAGTCCAAGCCAGGGAACCGAAGACCTCCTTGAAGGGCCCCTCCAGTTCACAAGCAACATAGTCAATGGTTCAAAATCCAAGGAGCTCTCATTGGAAATGGATAAACCCAAACCTGTTTTTGTTATTTCTGAGGAAGGGGATGATCAGCAGCCTTTGGTTTTAGCAGAGCATGTGAATCAATGTGCAGATGCTTTATCTGAGCCAAATGTTATCCATAATAATATGGGGTTGACCATTGCAGATGAGCAGCCAGTGGACCTAACTCTTCAAGAAAGCTCAGTTGAATCCACCAGTATCAGAGCAGACCTTGATCTTTGGGGAGAGTACCCAAATTCACACAGTGATTCCCTGAAGAGCTGCAGTGGTTACAAGGATAAAAACTATGGGCCTGTTTCAGACACTGGCACCACTAATTCTCATCCGAATTTTGATTCCTTGGCCTCTCACCGGTTGTGTCAAACTTCAGTTCAGTAACTCCTCCAAATATGGGTATCAGAACTGATACTGAAGGTTGTAGGTTTGTGCAATTGGAAGCAATAAAGACACATGTTCCTTTTGAGACGGAATGGAAGCTGCATTGTACGTACAACGTGGAGAATGTGCTTGGGCAGCCTTGACTCTAAATGTTGGAATAGATTGTGTGTTAAGTTATACCCTATTCCATTGCCACCTCTCACTGAGCTGCATCTAATGACTGTTAGTTTTTTGTTGGCTTATTGAGAGCTTATCAAGACTACCTGGCTGGTACTTCTTACAAAGAAGACAGGCTTTCTTAAAGTTGGTGTGATGAATATGGAAGCACTGTCTATTCCCACACTATACCAGGAAGCAAATGGTCAGGCTTGCATTGAAAAGAGGCATGCTGTTTTGGACATAATACTTTGAAACATATCAACCAAATTCTAGTCACAGCTGGAGGAAATCGCACAATTCCTTACTGAAGTTTGATTGTGGCTTGGACAGGGAAGTGGCAGTGGGTACCAGTTAGAACTGTGTTTAGCAGAAGAAACACACACAAAGAAGTAAATGGTTAGCTACATGAGCACAAAACAAAATGCACAGCACCTTTGCTTGGTTTCTTTTATACTGCATTTGTGTGTAAAACTACATTAGATGTGAGACAGTTAGGACTGTCAAGAGTCTCATTAGCGATGGTAGTTCTGGCTATTCTTAAGGACTGCATTATAAAAGGATTGCTTCTTTCCTAAATCCTGCAGAAGGCTCTGCCACTTGGGGTAGGAGGATTTTCTCTGCATGTGATGCAACATACAGTAAGTACACTAATAGTATCATCTGGGGAAAGTCCTGGCAGCTTTGGAGAGATGAATGCACACTTTGGTAAAACACACACTCTCATTGCACATTATTCAAAGAATACCAGCTGCAAGGAACTAGAAGCTCATCAAACCTAGCTAACTACTGTTAGGACAATTCACAGTGGCCAGGGCCAATATGCTTGCCTCATATATGCCTGTTCTCACTGCAGCAATAAACACAGTTCCAAAGGTTGTCCCCTGTCTTCTTCGACACCCATTTTTGCCCCATAAACATTGGTGTTCATTGTTGCAAAGATCATAAAGAGTGGAGATGCAATTTAAGAATGGGGGTGGGGGAAATCCCAACTGGCTGCAGTTCCCTGTCACGCACATCCGTGCATCTCCATTTCAGAATATTTTACCTCTTGCAAATATATACATGGCAAAATGCTGGGTGGTAAATCATGAATAAATCTGCTATTACTGGGTAAACTACAACCAAGCTATGCACTAGTGTTGTCAAAAACGCATTGCCGTGCACACATTCTCACAATCCCAAAAATAAATCACCAGGGACATTGCAAGTGCAGCTTCCCGTTGAGTTAAACATCCATACAGATTTTGCAGTCCTTGGTCTGGTGGTCTAGTTTTTTCAAATCATCCTTAGACATTTGTCAAGGGTTCTTGGGCGCCTAGGAAGTAAGTGTGTCTTTGAGGATATTTGGGGTATGCTTTGCTCACAGCCACAAAAAAAAAGTTGCTTTGAGGTCCCCAGTATTCCTTGAGAAAGCAGGTCATGTTTGTCAAGTGCTTTAATAAGCTGCACCCTGGAGCTATTTTTAGCATGTGATGAATATTCTGTTTGTACTGTGTTGTTTTTTAAACATCCAATCTAGCTAGTTATTGCTGATAAACACCTATTTGCTTCTTCAACCATTTTGTTTCCATTACTAAATAATGCATTACTGTCACCACCAGGGCAGTCTAGAGACTTTTCAGCTTCAAGCAGCTGTGCAATTTTGATTCTAATGAATTGTGTATTCTAGGGCTGAATGAAAGGAAAGCCTGCTAGTTTGATTATACCTAATAGCCCCTTAAGGATTTTAATTGCTTCCCAACGGTAACCTGGTAAGAAATGTATAATTACTTGCATTTCTTCAAAGGGCTTTTGCTATACACGAATGGAAGGGATCACATCTTGGGGAGCTCTCTGGTTGCACCTGGTTTAGACAGCTGAGGAAGGCTTCCAAATATTTATTGCAAAGCAGATGCCCTGGGAGGAATGGGAAAAATCTAACCCACTCTATCAAATGGAGCAATTTTTCATTTTTGCTATGCTTAAGGAGCCTTAAGTCTGGCTCCTCCTAATATGCTTAGCCTTGATTTTGCCCAGACTAATTTATGGTTTCACCTGCTGTTTAAATTTCCATCTGCTCTATCTTATCAGTATTGATAGCAGTTGTGCAACATTTTTCGTGTGCGTGCGTTTTAATCATGCATGTGGTCTCTATAGAAATATGAGTGGTGGAGTTTAGCCATGGCTATGGACCAAGTATGAACCACATTTACAGTGCCTTTGAACTTGGAATTTTCATACATTTCTCCTCTTCATGATTAATGGGTAACATCCAGAAGTCAACAAGTAGTCTTTAGCTTTTTCTTTTTAAACAAATGAATATTGTATGGCTCTGCAAAAACAAAACAAAACCCACAACTGTTTGAGATACCAAGGGGTCTATTACAGTTGCAGCCCTATGTTAAGGGCAAGACATTCCACTGTTGCACTGAGGACAGAGGGAATGGTATTGTGTCTTAGAAAATGGCTCAACAGATGGATGTGAAACTAGGCAGTGTAGGAGAGGTAGGTCTAAAATGTAACTGGTGCCAATCATATGCAGTCTACCTCCCACTGAGTTCAGTGGGGTAGACTCCCAAGGTTTGTAGCCTGAGGTTGCAATCCTATACATGTTCTTAGCCCAACTGAACTCAGTGGCTTCATGACTGTGCTGTAAACTAAACTATATGCAAACTGTCTTCTTGACCTTTCAAACAGTTTAGTCTTGCTTCTGCATTGTACATTAAGGTTGGCAGCTACGAGTAGCATGGGGGACAGCGTCACTTGGAATTAGGAATGGGAAAGAGTGGGGCTCGAGATTAGGATCACAGTGGGGTTCAGACAATGGAGGCAAAAAGTGTGGGGTTGCCACCCATCAGCTTGCCTTGGGTACTTGAATGAATGAACTAAGTTGGTCAATAAAGGTCTTTCCCTGCTCCCTTCCGACACGCATTCTGGACCGCAGAAAAGGAAAGTAGCTTCTAGATCCATCTTTTTTAGCTTTTTACCAAAAGATGTGGTTTGATGAGTCAACAGTGTGATGCAGCAGCAAAAAAAGCTAACGCTATTCAGATCAAGGGAAGCAATAGTACCACTCTATTCTGCCTTGGTCAGACCACACCTGGACTATTGTGTCCTGTTCTGAGCACCACAATTTAGGAAGGATGCTAACAAGCTGGAACATGTGCAGAGGAGGGGGAACTATGATGATCAAGGGTCTGGATACCAAGCCTTACAACGAGCGCTTGAAGGAGCTGGGTAAGTTTAGCCTGGAAAAGAGAGAAGATATGATAGCCATCTTCAAATATCTTAAGGGCTGTCACATGGAAGGGGGAACAAGCCTGCTTTCTCCTGCTCTGGAGGGTAGGACTCGAACCAATGGCTTCAAGTTGCAAGAAAGGCGATTCTGACTAAGCACACAGAAAAACTCTCCGACAGTAAAAGCTGTTTGACAGTGGAACAGTCTCCCTTGGGAAGTTGTGGACTCCCCTTCCTTGGAGGTTTTTAAGCAGAGGTTAAATGGCCATCTGTCATGGATGCTTTAGCTGAAATTCCTCCATTGCAGGGGGTTGGACTAGATGACCGTTGGGTCCCTTTAGATACTATGATATTGGCCCTTTCCTGCAAAACTGCTGCAGCAGCCAGTAACTCAGCTTGGGCTAGACCTTGGAGCTGAAGTCCAGAGTCACACAACAGACGGCCTCAAAAAATGATCACCCACAGATCATGGGGAAAGCAGAAATCAGGACCAGTCACAGTATCATTCCATTATTATTATTATTAAAAACATTTTACATCTGAGGCCAGGTGGTTATACATGCCTGTGTGGAATCGTGGTTAGAATGTTGGACTAGGACCTGGGAGACGAACTGACACACAGCCTAGATGCTCACGAGTCATTGCCTCTCAGCCTAATCTACCTCACATGGCTGCTGCAGGGATTAAATGAGGGGGGGGGGGAGAACCAGCTACACCTCCCTGGAGGAAAAAAAATGGAATGTAACCGCATTTAAAAAATGTACACCACCACAGAAGCCCTTGTCCGCACTCCTCTCCCTGCCATAACAGTATGTGTGTAAGTGTGTATAATATATATATATATATATATAGGAAATTAGATGTCTTCATACACAGTTCAATATCACATGAAGTAGTCCAAAATTTGAGCTTTAATGGCAAAAGAAAGGAGGGAACCAAGCCAAAATAGAAACTCAACAAAGAAAAAGAAAATAGAAGCAGTTTTCATGAGTAAACTTTTTAATCCTTGACATTGCCACAAAAAAGTTGGAAGAACTATTTGCCCACCTTCTTTACTGAAGAATATCCCAGAGAAGGAGACTAGGCCTTATTTAGCAATACACAATCCTCCCTGTTTTCCACATCTATCCTAAGAACAGACTAATCCCCAACTCCCAGTGTTTTGTCTCTCTCTTACAGAAGGGAGGTGAAGCCTGTACTTCAGAGAGGTTAAAATATGCCAAACCATTTACAGTTTTTAAACATCAAGTAAACTTTTAGAAGTTAACACATTAACTAAAAAATATCACCTGGCCAAACCATACAATTTGCTTTTTTTTTTTGCTTTTGTTTTTTTTAAAAAGGACTAAAACATGTAAGAGTATGTAATACCCATGAACATAGGTGCTCTTCAACCCTTAAAAGAGTATATTAAATATTAAAGGTCAATTCAGCCCCACCAACATTGGCAATATTAATTATTTTCATTCTTTTAAAAAAGATACAGCGTACGCACAAAAAACCCTTTTCATTCCATTGCAATACTTCAATCGCCTAATGCATAGAAAAAGTAGATTTAGTGTGTATATATGTGTGTGTGAGGAGTGTGGTGGCATCAAATTCACAGCCCTCTGATGTGCAGCACAGCCGATTGCTTCATTTCTTTTTACTCATAACATGGTATTGATGTGCCCAGAGCAGGAATATACGTTCCTAATGTGAACCATTACAAGTCAAGTATAAAGCACCTAAAGCACCATTTTTTCAGGGGAGTGGGGAGCCCATAATTTTCAACCCATCCAGCAATCAAAAGAAATTCTTTGCTGGAAGCCAATTCTGAATACAGGAAGAAGCAACAGGGAATGCAAAGCATGTCCTGGAGACAGATGTGCAAGGGGCTCCCTTTTTTCACATATGCAAAAAATGTGCTCTCATGCACATGCTGAGCTGAAACAGAGACCAAGCAGCTGGAAATGCTCAGCCTTAGAGGATTCCGTAACTGCAGACTTTTAAGCTATTTTTTTCCAAAGCTTTAAACACACGCACACAACAGAACTCAAGTGTCAGAACTGAAACTAAATGCACATTTTCCATTTGTCAACTTCAAGGATTATTCCAGACCAGCTTTCCCCTTAAAAATAGGCCATTCCATACTATTTTGTATTTTGTAGGTACTAAGCAGGCATCTTAAAGCCAGATCCACCCATTCTTCCTGCAAAAGCTTTACAGATGCAAGTTCAAGATAGACACTTCACTCACCCTCTTCATCCCTAATATCATATACTCACATTGCTAAATGTTAGTAACTACCCCACTGATTGTGAGCTTGCAACTTGGCAAGTTATAGGCTGCAGTTTAAGTGAATCCTGTTACCACAGAAGAGTTTTAAGTGCAAACTGCTAGATGACCTAAAACCAGAAGATAATTCCACTTTTAGTATCCTGACTGCATGTTTGAGTATTCTCCCACAAAAAAATAAATTAAAAAAATCTCTTTATAAAGAAGAAAAAGTTAACCCCTACTTCTGACATGCTAATATTTGTGATTGTGGGAGAAGCATTCATACATGGAAGTCATCATTGCAAACTGAAATGATACATGCTTGGAACAGCATTACCCAAATGGATTATCCTGATTGTAACAAACTTGTCCTTATGCTCTGGACTGACTTCTACTCTACCAAGTACAATACAGATATGCAGACATGTAATTGGGTACTATTACATAATTTATAATATTGCATATTTGTCTATCGTTTTCCTGGGTAAGTTTTAAGTCAGATGGGTTGGGAAGCCTGTTTAAGCAAGGACTGCTCTAAATTTAAATGTATGCATGAAGAAAAAGCTGTTATTTCGCTTCTCAAACACCATGCTATTTCCATGGCAGTAAGCTGCTTCTTGCTCTCTGTTGACGATAGTTGCCAGATTTGTGGTCCAGCACACCAGCAACAGTTCTTTAAGTGAGAGTTTGAGTTAAGACAACAGCAGTAATCAACTAAAAACATTCTTCTGTCCTGTGTATGTCTTCACCCTTTTCTTTCGGAATGAAATCCAGCAGTAATTCTGATTTCCCAAAAGGTAACGTATTTTACATTGTGCAGTATTGCCTTTTGGTCTTTCCAATGCCAGGACACGGTTAACATTATTTCAGGAAATGAAAGCACCATATATTCTAAGAATACAACTTGACATCAGGCTGGGCTTGGGAATCTGTTTCAAACTTACTGGTAACATAGAAACCACTTCCCCGTAGCAGTTTCCCATGTTGGACTGGAGATATGTAGGAAAGGTGGAAAGGACCTAAAATAGTGTCACAGGCCAAACTGCAGTGGATAGACATAGCATGTGTTCTTCCCACCCTACTCTCCTGCGTCTTCAAGTCAGGGAAGTGGATACAGTTGTACCTTGGTTCTCGTACTTAATCCGTTCGACTCCCAAAACTGTTCGAAATTTCCTGCACTCAATCGGAAGCCGTGTCAGACGTATAGCTTTCGAAAACCGGAACACTCACTTCCGGGTTTTTGGCGTTCGGGCGCCAAAACGTCCGAGTTCCAAGGCGCTCAAGAACCAAGGTTTGACTGTACAGGGAAATGGCTCCTGCACCACTAACAGGATGTGTGGACAGGGTTCCCAGATCATGAACCCAGATTTAAATCTACTAAGCCATGTTTAGGATGCAGTCTAGAGCATCCAGTCAATTGACTGCATCAAGGTTTAAGGGCACTCCACTTAAAATTTTCCTATGGCTACAAGTGAGCAGGCGCTCGTTATGTTAGGTTGGCGTTTTAGGGTGGGGTGGGGAATAAGTTTCTCTTACAAATGGTTTGGATGTGGTTAGTAAACCATAACACTTTGGAAGCTCTACGTTTTTAAAGCCAGGAGTGAAAGAACGACATTTTTACATACTTAAAAGTGACAAATCCTTTTGTAATACCCACCCTTAAAGGACACTCGGGTAGGCAAACATCCTGGATTAGCCTGTTGGCTTTCTCTTTGGGTGAGTTCCCACATTACTGTTTTAGGGTATGGGAAGTTAATGTGTTGCACCATGCCCCATTATTACAAAAAGGAAGACTGTGCTCTTGGCATTATTAAATCTACCAGCACATTGATGTTTTTAAAAAGCAAACTTACATTGTGAAAATGTACAATGCAAAGCATCATCTAGTGTATTGCTGTACAGCGGCATTGCTAATTTAGCAACATAATTCCAGAAAAGGAGGGGGGGCTGAGGAAGCAACTTATTTCTACATCCTACCCTGCTCAAGGCTGCCTTGATCCAACTGTTACAATCTGCAGGATAATTTGCAAAGTAGAAATGTATTCATGCACAGATAATTTCAAAGGCAATTCCTGATTTCAAAGGCAATTCCTATTATTTGTACTGCTTTGTGTGTAATTCTAAAGTCAAAAGGAGAGCTTAAAAATGCTTAGAATAAGATGCGCGATTCTACCACCATGCCTATCATATAAGCGGAGACAAAAACAACTTTCCTCTATGTGTAATGAAAAGAACACAGGAAATATAAGAATAAGGGGAGGTCCAATCAAAATAAAATAAAAATTAAGTTCTACTGACAGCACCAGCAACTAAAAGTTATTGACCTTGCTTGGATTGTGCCCATTCCGTACAACTATCTAGAGACCACCTTTATGGTCTAGGAAAGGAATAACAAGTCTCCAGTGTAACTGAGCTGTAAGTAGGGGACAGCAAATGTCAACAATTGGTGGGGTTGCTCTAAAATATTACCTCCACTTCTCTCCCAATGGCTGTTAAAAAAGAAAAGAAAGACTTGCATGAACACATTCACTTCGTAAAACGAGGTCCAGGATTACTATTATTTTGATCTCAAAAGTCCAACGGATAGCAAAACAAGAAGGTGGACTGTCTTGCTATCGTTCTGGTCCCAAGACCAAAAAGCAAACGTATCTAAGGGGAGGAGAAGGGAGCAGAGCCCCAGGGATTCCAGGAAAGCAAGAGACCTGACCGAAAATAAAAAGAGATTGCTCCCATTTATCTCATCACCACCACAAATAAAAAGGGTACATTTCAGCTGCACTGATTGGGCATTGCAGGACTCAGGAGCAAATGTTGCAGGAAAGGGCAGGATATCACAAGTTGCCCCTGACAACTGGATGGGCCAGGCCAAATCCAGCTGTGATCTTTTTTGACAGCCATGTTGATTCAAGGGCCATGCAACCAATCCCCTTAGCAAGACCATGTAGACACAGCCCCAACTGTCCTCCACTGTACCACTTGGGTGGAGCGGATAACTACTGCTGCCCATCTATTTTTCCAAGAAGGAGCTTATCACTTGCCTAGCAACTTTTTGCACCCACCCTGTAGCCCTACTTCACCCCACAAACAATAGCTCTCAATATATTTCAACAGCGCAATTACTGCCACACAGTGTAGACTCCCCCTACTTTATTCAATGCCATTAGAATCCTTCAGTCCAATGATGATGTCATTAAGTCAAAAACATGATGAAGCAGGGGCAGACTAATCATGAATGAACTGCTTGTTCCACACTGTCTATTGAAGGGAAAGGAAAGGAAAAAAAGACACTGACCTGCTAATAAACTGTGAAAAACGTTTTACAAATCAAAAATATACACCAGAGCATCTGATGTAAAAAGAGTAACCAACTCCCTGCTATGAGGGAACAATGAAACAATAACTGTACGGTCAGTATTGCAGATTTAATTTCCCCCTCCTTTCTTACAGGCTGCGAGTATTCAGGCCAGTTAAATGCCTCAAAAAACATCTTCAGTTTTTGAATCGTGTTTGTTCACAGATGTGATTGAATTTCCTGGAACAACAAAATACTTGAGTTAAAATTTTAAAAAACACAATAGAAAACAAGCAAACAACAGTTGATATGGTTTTTTTGGCAAAGTTGTTGAGCTGCTTCTTCTTTGGGGTGTGTGTGAGAGTTTTTGAGTTATCAACGAACAAATCACAGCTATCTCAACATTTTATAATCTTGAGTGCTATCCACCACCTTTTGTTTTAAGTGAAGGCTAGCATTTTTAGGGTGGTTAATGTCAAATTTAAAGAAAAACACTATCATCCCCACCCCACATGTGAACTGTTGAAACTGTTTATAGCCCCTGGGCAGATTTCTGGGCAGCTCATGTTATTATAATGTTCAAAGTGAGCTAGCACTGTGAAGTTTCCTTCCCACATTAGATGGGAAGTTTTTGTTGTTGATAAATTAATATTAAAACATCCTATATTCAAATTATTAGCTGTTTTGAAATAATGCACTGGTTTGAATGCAGCACTAAACCATAGCATTGTGCTATGTGAATGAGTTTACCTGTAGTTTGCTCTGTAGTCCAAACTTAGGCAAATTGTGGTTAATGTTAACTATGATTAGTTAAACCACTGAGCCTCTTGGGCTTGCCAATCAGAAGGTCGGTGGTTCGAATCCCCGCAACGGGGTGAGCTCCCATTGCTTGGTCCCAGCTCCTGCCAACCTAGCAGTTCGAAAGCACGTCAAAGTGCAAGTAGATAAATAGGTACCACTCCGGCAGGAAGGTAAACTGCGTTTCTGTGCGCTGCTCTGGTTTCGCCAGAAGTGGCTTAGTCATGCAGGCCCCATGATCCAGAAAAACTGTCCGAAGACATACTTTGGCTCCTTCGGCCAGTAAAGCGAGATGAGCGCCGCAACCCCAGAGTCGTTCACTACTGGACCTAACTATCAGGGGTCCTTTACCTTTACCTTTAATTCAAAGTTGGCTTGTTTCCGCTAATCACATTTAAAACTAACCACACTGAACAGTTAGTTCAGTGACATGATAAGCTGTGGTTAATCTAAGGCAGGAACTTTCTATCACCTTTTTGTATCTCTGCACTGGAAGACAGGATAGCAGGCACGCAAGCCCAAGGAGACACTAGTTTCATTCATGCAACAGGGTTTAGTGCTATTCTTGCAACCAATATCTAATACCTACACAGGGCTGCCTTTGAAGAGTACTCTAAAACTTCTGTTGGTCCAGAATGCAGCTGCCAGAGTGCTGACTGGGCTTAGGTGCACAGAGCATATAATTCCAGTGCTGGAGTAACAGTTAGCATCATGGAGGAAAATGATCTCTCGTCAGAAGTATAGAAAAAGTTATGCATGTGTTTTTTTCTGGCGGAACCATTACCCTGACCCTGAAATGCACACAGATTTAAGTTCCTATAGAAAAGTATCGAGGGGGTGAGGGTAGGGGCGGGGGCAACTCACATTGCATGGTGAGCTTTGACCTGAGTCCGGCAATTGCGCCCCCAATAGCAATCAGGGCGTGACGTGACAGCCACTGTAACAAAAAACACCAACACACTTGATGTACAATTGACGTTAATTAAAAGCAGAGAAATTTGAGGGTGGGTGGGTGGGCGAATCAGTCAATCATTGTTGTTCTAAAATAAGGTGCGGACAATTATTTGGTAGCAAGTGCAAAGCTATGTAAGTAGATTATCAGTTGGGGAACCAAACCAAACAACAACATGTATAGGTGGAATTTTTTGAAATTTAAGAAGATATAATAGAAACAGCAACATGCAATATTTTAAAATATTGAAACTTAATGCTAGCATAGTGCATGCTAAGCTGTTACTGATGCATATGCACATGGGATAGTCTTGTCCTGGAATTTTAACACACACCATAAATATAGTCTCAATGCAGAACAAAATGAATAGTCCTCCAAAACATTTGTATTGTGGAAGAGAAATAATGGGAGAGAATTACTGTAGGTCTCTTTTGCCCTTTGGTATAAGATTTAAAGATTCTCTCCAAAACGAGAACAAATGACATACTTTCCAGCTCACATATGCGAGGGGAAAAGTTGTGAACATGGGTTAGGGACGGGCAGTCCTCAGCCATCTAAAGCTGCTCAGAGTATTGCTGCCTCTACCTGCCCTTCCCAACTTCAGAACAGTAGCAACTTTATGTAGGTGAGACACAGCTAATTGCCAACCCAAAACACTGACTGACTGGCTACTAAATCGCTCAGGAAATATAGATAGAATTATGTAACCAATGCTTCCAAATTTATTTAAAACCGATTTATTTCTAGTGTTGTTTGTTGGCCTTTGTTATAAACCAAGGAAAAAAGGTGGGGAATAAATGAATGGGTGGGGAATAAATGAATGAATGAGTGAATGAATAACAATGACAGTTTTTCCATACCTGGCAATTCAGCAACAGGAATATTCTGCCTGTACTGATAAGCAAGCTCTCGGAAGCTGCGGAGGCCACAACAGTAACAGAGAACAGTTTCTCCAGTAATGCGGTAATCTGGAGGGCAGAGGGGAATCAGAGTTGCAGATAGTCAGGGGCCAAAAAAGCCATTTCATGAAATACTCCACACAGGCAACAATTCGTCAAGAGTACATATGCTTGCTGTAAGTTATCCGAAAGGCCTTGATGAACTGAAAGGTGGTGAAAGGACCACAAAGATGGTGTCAGGCCAACATTTTTGGGAAGGCTATCCCATAACCAGAGTGCCACCACTGAAAAGGCCTTCTCTTCTGGCAGGTTAACCACAGTTACTTCACCTGGTGGATCGTTGTGGAGCAGGGTTTCTGAAGAGAATAGGATCAAGGTTGGGTTGATACAAATGGGGAAGTGTAATTTGCTTCCCTGAAAGTGCACAACGCAGAAGATATGCCTCTGGAAAGCTCAAGTCAGAGAGAAAAGATGGGGCTTACCTGGTAAAATAAAAACTCCTCTTTGAAGAGCTAGGAGACTTTCGTTTAACATATTTTTCCATGTTAAACCCCTGGATGCCAGGTAATCCTCAGATGAGAGAAAAGGGTAGTCAGCAGCATGTAAAAGAGATGAACTTAAAAACTTGACCCACCCCACCCCCCCACCCCATGGAAAGTAGTAAAAATGTATTCTGCAAACTCGGTTTAAGCAGCTATATTCTCTCAACTAATATACTTTAAAACTGAATATACCTTTAGAATATCCGATTCATAGTTATTGCCATTAAGGACGCCATCTAAACACTTGTCACCAAGATTTATTTCTGTAAGGAAATTAAAAAGAGAGGGGAAATTATCTTTGCTCTGAAATACCCAAGAGGCGTCTTCTCTTTTCTCACCACAAGGATGACCTTCAATGCCTAGAGGTCATGATTTCAAGCTCACAGAACTGGAATATTGGCTTCATTGAAGTCAGAAGTATTAGTTTCCATGTCAAGGGCTGGAAGCTGGATGCATGGGAATCCCCTCCTGCAGAAGGTAACATGCTCAACAACCTAGGGCTAAAAAGTGTCTGTCAACTGCTGCTAGCCACAATGGCTATGGTCTCCCTCCACAACTGGAAGCAGGAAGCCTCTGAATGCCAGTTGCTGGGAGTCACAAGTGGGAGAGTGCTGTTGTGCTCACGTCCTGCTTTCGGGCTTCCCATAGGCATTGGGATGGCCACATTGAGAACAAGATGGACCAGACAGACCATTGGCCTGATGCAGCAGGACTATTCTTAGGTTCTCAAAGAGGATGCCACTGGAGTCCACATTAGAGACTGTGCATTGCAGCATAGTCAGACAGAGCTTAGAATGCATGAACAGAAATTGGAACATTACAAATGGAAGCCATCGTGTATCTGATTCATGGTTCTCTACACCCTAAGTCTTGAATCTACCCTGCTCAGGGTCTTCTGTGGAGCACAATTTAGCTTTGTTCAGGAAGCCTTTTAATGGGTCTCGATTTCCCAGAGACCAGAAGCCTCCACCTGCCTGCAGAAGTTGCCGTTCCAAGAATAATTATTAGTGTACGCTATGGGAATGCCTCCTTCCAACTCTCTCACTTGCAGTGCTCTTTCCCACCTGGAGAAAGGCATCACTGTCTATGGTAAGCCACCTCTTCCTGCACAATTTGTCTGAACCAGGAACCTCCACAGGGGGACAGAGGCTTCTCTCCGTAGGGTGAGTTTAGTAAAATATTACAGTCTCAACCAGGACTGTGTTTTAGAATATGCCAAGGCCAACTTGGGTTGTGAGAAAACACTTTACGGTTGATTACGGTTGATTTACCAAGGTATGTATCAAACAGCTTAAGAGAAATTTCATGTGTTTGCTAATGTTGCTGAGAGCCAAATTGTCTCAGCTTCTAATGGTCAGTGGTCCCAAATTCCTCAAGAGTTTTTGAGAAAATTCCATCAAAAGCAATTCTGCCAACAGCAAAAAAGAAAAAAGAAAAAAAGACAGTGATCCAACCTACCACAGAATGGTGCCAAGCAACCAAAACATGCCACTCGAGTGCAACCCCAGTACAAGTGACAGAAGGGTTGGAGACAGATGGTGCCTGTGAACACAGAGAGCAGAGAACATGTTGTGGTACCAGCCATCCAGAATATCAAGTAGTAAAGGACCCCAAATTCCCTATTAGCTATCAATGAACACACTCCCATTATATCTGTTGCATGCAATGAGTATCTTCACTCTCACTCAGCCAGTCAACCACTACTTATAGGAAGTTGGGGGGTGAGCATATGGGTAGTACCTCCCCAAAGTGACATCACTTCCTGATCAGCCAAGTAGAATAATTGGAAGTGGAAAGAGGGGAGTCAGAGGACCAGAAACAAAGGGAGGAGTAACTCCCTTAAGGATGGGGAAGTGGTGCTCTGCAGTGCTCTTCCTACAGCGGGAAGAAAAGGCGAAACTGCACTCACCCCACTGGTGAAAAAGGAACGGCTTACATTCCCTCTTCAGTTCTTCATACTGAACAGTCCCCCAGCTTCCTTTACATAAATTTATCCACAAGTAGCAGCCACCCACTATTTGAATCCCAAAGGAATTCATGCACTGCCATGCAAGGAGAAGGAATTGGGTGGTGATATCTATTTAAACATAGAGACCAGGCATCCCCAACCTTAAGCCCTCCAGATGTTTTAGACTACAATTCCCATCATCCCTGACCACTGGTCCTGTTAAGGATCATGGGAGTTGTAGGCCAAAACATCTGGAGGGCTGCAGGTTGGGGATGCCTGATATAGACTGTCCTGTTGCAAACATACACATCGCCATTAATACTTTTTAAAAAAACAGAATACTTCCCAACCCTTTGCTAGCTTAACTCTGCCCTCACGCCTCCATGGCAAAATCATCCAAAAGACAGCAGTTTGGAACAAACAGCAAAAATGCCTAACAGAGTAGGCAACCGACTACTAGCTCACATTGCTGGGGGGCGATATGCGGATTCTGTTCACGCTCTGCTCTGCGGTCCGGCATCGGCTGGAAACAGCAAGTGCATATCACGTGGCTTCCTTGAGAAGGACACACATATTCCTGGACAGCTAGGTTGGGAGAAAACAACAGGGAGACACGGAAAGAGTTGGAATAAAAACAGGGCATGGACAGTGAGCTTCATAGAATCTCAATGGTCAGGATCAGGACCAGGGGCCAACCAATCCAGGGTAAGTCAGACTTTTAGCGAACCCTTTCTGCATCAACCGACAGCTCTGTGCAACTGGCATGAAAGCCCCACCTGTTGCAGGTTATTTGATTGTGATTGTTTAATTTCTATCTCGCTTAATATTTTAAAAATATCTCTAAGCCATGTACAAAAAGCTGAAGCAAAAACAGTCAGCTTAAACAAAATATTACAAAAATACAAAGTTAGGGTAATATAAAGTTACTAATATATAATTATCAATTAATATAAATTCATTAGTCCATCTAGCTCAGTACTGTCTATGCTGAGTCCCAGCAGCAACCCAGGATTGGGAGGAATCCCTCCCAGTTGGTTCTAGAGATGCTGGGGACTGAACCTGGGACCGAGTCATGGCCCTTCCCTGTAGACTGATCCAGCTGTGTGCTTGAAAGGTAGACCTATGAAAAATCAATATAACACCCTCAGCAAAGAATGCCAAGATGCTCAAACATGAAACTCCGGCTATATACACTTTTCCATGGGGAACAAGTCAACAGGCGATTACATCCTATCTGGCCTGGGGAGAGAGCCCATTGATAGTGTTGCCCCATCACAATGGGGTAATAATGGGGAAGGAAGGAAGAGGAAACCTATTGGGGAGTGGGAGCAAAGAACTTGCCAGGCAAGACACAGCACAAAGGCCTCGCGTTGCCACCCACTGACTGCATTCTTTCACCACACTGACCTGTTGGAAAGTTGGCAGAGGTAGATGGTGCATCCCCCAAGGGCTGCCGGGCTTCCGTTTCTCCTTCCTGGCCCGGGGAGGCAATGGCCGTAACGGGTTGCCGACGGTACCCCGGACACTGTCGGCACACAATGTATGGCTGACTGAAAAGACAGGTGCAGGTAGGTTATTGGAACTCGTGTGAAAGCCAAAGTGAATTCAATCAGATTCAAGAGCCCCCATTGGACTGGTCCAGGAATTCCCACATCTTGTTTGCAACCGTGGCTTCTGAGAAACTCAAGCAGGGCATGAAGACAGCAAAAGATCATAAGAGGCTCAAGTTTAAGAGGGGCATGGCCCTGACTGTCTAACTGGGATGAAAACATCAGGTAATCCTGGCACTCTTTAATAGGCAGCACACAGGTAAGATGTGGGCGTGTGAGAGAGATTTCTTTCATGGTTTTTGTGGACCCTTTCAAGAGCAGAAGACTGAGTAGCTCCTGCAGCAGCAACAAGCCCAAAGAGAGGATTTTTTTACATCACTGGCCTCCTTCAAGGGTCATGTTGGGCAGAAGATTCCTGCGTTGCAGAGGGTTGTACTAGATGACCCTTGTGGTCCCTTCCAACTCTACAATTCTATGATATAATGTCCAGGATGAGAAGCCAACATGCCCCTGAACATCCGTTATGGGCAACAGTAGTGAGAGAAGAATACTACCTTCATGTCCACCGTGTAAGCTTCCCCAAAACCAGCAGGCCAACGATGCAATTCTTACCTTAGTACAGTCCAACCACGCTACAATAAAAAAAACTTGTGTGCGCGCGCGCACACAGTTTCCTCTGTCAAGGCAAACAATCGATATCACAATTCAAGGGCAAATTATAGGCAAGCAAAGGCACTGAAGGAGTCACCATGGCCTGAGAAGCATCTCAAAGGCCAGATTCAAAATGTCGTCCTGGTAGCAAGGCTGCAAGTCCCACAAAATCAATCCTATTGCCACAACCACGCTCACCTAATATCAGAGGATTCGCTATCGACGTCAGACAGCTCCAGCAGATCTTCAGAACTTCCTTCTTCATCCGAAAAGGACCTCCGCACCTTTGGCTGAAGCATGTCTTGAGTGATTTTGTTCCGGGCATCCATGCTTCGCACATCTTCTTCATTGCGACACTTATCTACAAACAGAGGAAAGTCGACTAGCCTTTTGACCAGGAGCTGGTCCTAAGCTACACAGGCTCCCATTCAAAAATGCATCCATGATCATTTCAGAGCCACAGAACTTTCAAGGAATCCAGGAGGTCCTCTATGCTGGCTCTTAAAGTGGCTTTCAGTTCAAATGCACGGAAGAAGAGGAGGAGTTTGGATTTGATATCACGCTTTATCACTACCCGAATGAGTCTCAAAGTGGCTAACAATCTCCTTTCCCTTCCTCCCCCTTCCTCTGTGAGGTGAGTAGGGCTGAGAGACTTCAGAGAAGTGTGACCAGCCCAAGGTCACCCAGCAGCTGCATTTGGAGGAGCAGAGACGCCAACCCGGTTCCCCAGATTACGAGACTACCACTCTTAACCACTACACCACCTGCCCCTTACATAGGAACAGAGGCACAGGCATGTGCAAGCCCTGTTCAGTCATTTGGTATGGGCGGGTACTGAATGCATGGAAGGGGTTTCGGAGAACGCACCTGGCTGGCCCTGCATTCCAGCTTTTGATTCACATTCCACCACCAATCCACACACCCATCTAGCCAACACACCAATTGCAACAGGCTCACCCATGTGTGCCTGTGCACTTGGGGAAGGGCTCGATTCATGGAGATGCAATTTCTAGTGAAGGGAGCCCTATTTGAATACATCCACATGCGCACAGATTGATGCCAATTGTATTGGCTGAGGGGTATGGTTTGCATGCACGTCAGTGTCTGGGGGTGGGGCTAGCCAAATGTGTTCTTGTAAGCCCCTTGATGTGTTTGGTACCCTCAACTACCAAATGACTGAATAAATTCACTGTGTGTAAGTGGAGTCGACTCACTATTTCAGAATGAATGCAGCTCATCTTGTTAGCCTGCACTTGATTGCAGCACTATAGTGTTTGCCTCCACCTCCAACTGTGGTCTCTGGTGTGACCAATTTTTAGATTGCGAGCTCCTTTGGGCAGGGACTTGTCCCCCTGCCCCTCTCTCTAAAAAGCCACATAAATCTATCATCAGCATCAACAACAAATATCTGAAGACAGTTTTCCACTTGCCTGGGTGCTGGATGAGGTAAGCTTCCACCAAATTGTTCAAAATATGGTTTTTACAGATACGTTCCACCGGACAGCGGCAAGTTGGACAGAGAGAGGAGCGTTCCATCCATCCTGAGTAACACGCGGCACAGAAAGTGTGCATGCAGGGCTGCAAGCTGGAGAGAACAGGGGAAACCTTGATATGGAGAGGAGGAGGATGTGCCCACAATCAAATGTGATGTTTCTCATTCTGTGCAAACCATGGTTTGTAGGGCTTAGGAACAAGCCTCTTACTTTGTAACCCGGCTCCAGAGTTCCCTCAAGTCATCAAACTGTGGTTTGACCAAAACTAGAAAATGATTCATTAAGCTGGTAATGTGCAGGCAGGAGGAAAGGGAAAGAGTAAGTGTGCAAATGCAAGGCTTCTTCCCAGCACACCAAACCATTGTCTGCAGGATCAGAAATGCCGCATCTCAGGCTGTGTTTATACTCCTGCTGGCTGTGTGTTCACCAATTTCGCAGTGCTGCATTTTTAATCTGTGTTCGCATGACCTTCTTCAAAATGCATAACATTACCCCATGGCTTTTATCCACATAATCAAATGGCAGCAAAGGTTCTGGGCTTTTATGTCGGCTCCAAATGCGTTTGAACACTTATGGAAAAGGAATCAGTCCTGAAATCAGCGACAGCTTTGGCCACATCCACACCACACATTTAAAGCACCCCGTGCCACTTTAACAGCCACGGTTTCCCTCAAAGAATCCTGGGAATTGTAGTTTGTCAAAGCTGCTGCCTTCACAGAGCACCTGTAACAAACCTCAGTTCCAAGAATTCCCCGTGACTAATAAGACATAAGACTGCTTTAAATGTATGATGTGCATGGGTTAGAGGAGATGGATCCTACTCAGTCTTGCATCTCTGCGCTCTGCTGCTGGAGGCGTCTCTCTCCCCATCCTCAACCTTATGTTTGGTGCTGAAACAGACAGCTCTGCTGAATTGCTCTCAGGGCAGCAGAACCATGGAATATGGTTGGCTGAGCGGGTACAGTGGCTCAGAATGCTCATTGGCTTGCAGAACTGATGCAACAAGGGATGGATGTGGAGAAGGTGTTCTGAAGGAGCCAAGAGGGGCTGCACTTTCAGGAGCAGGAGAGCAGGAAGAGAAGAGAGGAGAGCTAGGGAGGCTGCTCAGAAGACTGGGCTGTGAAAGGAAAGGGGATGTGGGAAGAGGAGGAACTCAAGGCAACAACTGGATGTTGGCATCACGGAGTTAAAAGAAGGGAGGAGCCAAGCACAAAGTAGGGGCTGGGGCAAAACAAGAGACAGGGCCCAGAATCAAGAACAAAGGGGTGTGTTATTGGTAGGAAGGAAGCCCAAGGGGACAAACAACTGCTAGATCTAGACCCCCCAGCAAAGTGAGTTCTGTCCACTGTGAATTCTACAGTCGGCACAGCAACGTGACCTGACAACCCTAAAGGGGTAACAAGAGCTGAACAGCAACGTGTGTGTAAGGGGGATGGGGATGAATCTCACACAACGAATTGAACTAACCCACCAAATATTGGACTCCATGCTCTTAAAGGGTAGGTAACATAGCTGCGGACCATGGTGATTGGAAGCAAGAGAACTCAATCCATCCCGGAGTACACCAAGTTCCATTGTGATTGCCTGTGCGTGCTTCTCAGCGCTCACTCTCCCACCACCAAACATTTTCTCATTGTGAGAAAAATAGCTCGGGGGGGGGAGCAAGTGTGCGCAGGGGGGGGAAGTTCCCCACCACTTCCCCTTCTCACCTGCCCCTAATGAGTTTTCAATCCCCTGCCACACGCATACTCTACACAGGAACTCAGCGGTGAACTGATTCAGAGACATTGGCCTACTGCCATTACTTCTGGTCTGGCCCACAGACACCCGCCCCCCCCCTTACCTGACACAGTCATGCAGCAACTCTTGGCAGATGATACAGGTGAGTGTTTCTTCCATTTTGTCTGGCTTCACATTTGGTGACTTTGTGTCTTCGGTCCCCGTTTTAATTGCACATACGTTTGGAGGAATCACCTGGAGATACGTGCTGGCATCGCCACCTGCAAGCGGCGGGAGGGGAACACACATCACTGTGCTGGCACACACAGTGGAACCCAAGACATTGTTGCTCAACAAACAAGATGCTGCCCAATCCTTCCCTGCCCATTTTGAAGGCGCGGAGCTTCTCCGTGCCCTGAAGGGTATCTTCCCAGGCTAGGCTGGGGAAACAGTGGCACCTTTCAGCTGGATTGCAGAAGTTACACCAGGAAGGGGTTTCAGGGAAGGGAAGATAAATTGCATGGCAAGTTGTGGGGAAGTAAGGGACAGTAAGGAGTGCCCAAAGTTACTAGGATGGGAAACCAGCCAGATCTTGGACCACAGACCTCTTAAAAAAAGGAAGTAACCGTTATTTATTAACCTGCTTTTATTTTCTTCCTGGCAGGCTCCAGGGCTTCCTCTTCATCCCTGCTTTTCAACTTGGGCATAGCCGACACGGTTTTCTCTTTATCCCCTGAAGAAGTGTCAGAAGTTTCAGTATTTACATTTGGCTGTTTGTGTTTAAGTGATGCTTCTGGATCACATGGTTCTAAGCCAGGCTGGGAAGGTGCAGGAATAAAGGCGTACGGTTGCGACCCTGCCCCCAAAAGAAGAAAAAGAAAGAAAGGGAAGTGCAGCACATCAGCAGAAAGCGTTGCTGACTGATTGAATGCAAAGCGTTCCTATACACAAGGCAAACAATGGCAGCTACGGTATTTCTCGTTTGGCCAATATAGAGGGGTAGAACCACCCCCTATTATAAAAGATGTACTTGCTTGGTCTTGGGCAGGGGTTGGCAAGGTTTTACCTGCCTGGGCCAGTCAAGTCCCGTGCAGATCTCTCTGTGGGTTGGACCGCCTGTGCGTGCGCAGACGCGATTTCCGCCGCCACACCGCACCAGTTTAGCGCAGCGGGCGGGGACTCGCGGCTCGGTTCAGGGGCAGCTCGTGGGCCAGTTAAACTGCCCCGTGGGCTGCAAGTTGCCAACCCCTGGTCTTGGGGTATACAGAAAACCTGAAAAATGGCACTTCTCCAAAGACTATTCTGGATTTCCACCCCCAATTTTTAAACAGCTTAGGCTTCAGCAGGAAGGCCTACGTGAAATGATCATTAGACACATGGGGCCAAGCGAATTGAGACTTTACCAGATGTTGAAGGATTATCCTGTTCTGTGGATATGGCCTCAGTGAGAGAGGTAGAAGCAGCATTAAAGAGGTTCGACGTGGAAGTGGATGGCTGTGGTTCGTCATAGCTAGCCTGGTTAGCCGACGGTGGCAATGCCGCTGAGGTCCCATCTTCGCTTTGTCTGGTACTTGAGGTATCTTTGGTCATATGGCACATGCTTTTGACAGTGGCTTCTGCAGAGGGGAAGGGAGCAAGGGGGAACGTTCTCTGGTGCTGCCTCAACAGCTCGAGAGGCTTAGAGAAATCCCTGTTAACGGGATTCTGCAGAGCCCGGCAGCTTTAAAAGGGATGCAGCTAATCTTCACTGCTCCTTCTCCCCTGCCTCCGCTGGCCTTGATCTAATCGCTTTTACTTACCTACTGGCTCATTAGCTGGGTCCTGTTTTGGATTCAAGGATTCATAAAGATATGCAACATCTGAAGAGAGAGAACATCAGTAAGGCCAATGGTTCCCAACAGGTAAGAAGATAAGCTGAGCTACCTGGAAAAGGCCAATGGCCCATCTAGTCCAGCATCCTGTTCTTAAACCAGATGCCTATGGGGAGCCCACAAAAAGGACTTGAGTGTTATAGCTCTCTTGCCGCTTGCGATTGCCAGCAACTGGCATTCAAAGGCAAACTGTGTCCGGCAGCTAAGGTAGAACATAATCATCATGGGTAGTAGCCACCGAGAGCTTTATCCTCCACAAATGTGTGTAATGCACCATTTAAAGCCATCAAAGTGGGTGGCCATCACTACTTCCTGTGAGAGTTCCCTAGTTTAATTACAGGTTGTATGAAGAAGTGCTTCCTTTTTTCCTGTCCTGAATTTTTCAAACAAAGATGGGTCTCCCTAAAGACAACTGCCTGGGGAGGTTCAGACGCCTCCCTGACACCTCCCTCCTCCTCCTCCTTCCATTTCCAGAGTGCACCATTTCTGAGGCAGGAGGCAGTCTGCTACCCCAGTTTCCCTGCTTCCTCCCAACCAGCGCCATTGCAGCAGCTCTGTGCTTCACTTATTGTTAGTGCTGGAATCTAACAAAAGCCAGTGTGTTCTAGTGGTGAGAGCACTGGCATAAGAGTGGGTAGGCCCAGGTGCAAATCCCTGCTCAGCCATGAAGCTCACTCCATGACCTTAGGCCATTTTTACACACACACACACACACTCCCTCATCTACCTCACATGGTTATGGTGAGGATGGCAAGACAACCCTCACGTTTTTGGCCATGTGGCCCACAGCTTTCTTTAATGGCTAGGATTTTGGCCCGGGACAAGAGTGTATCCCATATAAGCTTCACTTGGAGAAATGCCAAATGTTTTTTTCCCTTCGTTTCTGCGCACATGCGCACACACACTAACCCAGGGGTGAGGAACTCTTGGCCCTCCAGATTATGTTGGACTCCAACTCCCATCAGCCCCAGCCAGCAGGGGCAATGGTCAGGGGTGCCGGGAATTGTAAGCTGGCAACGTCAGAGGGTGGTGTCGGCACAGGTTCCCCCTTCTTGCTCTAACCCAGAGATCTCCCACCCATCAGCCCCTGCGCCAAAGAAGCCCATTAAAAAAAGAAGCAGCAGCAAAATTCCCTTACTGTTTTCTGGCTCATTTTTCCTGTAAATAACATAGATCACATCTCCAGTCTGTAACGGGTAAGTCTGCTTCTTCACCACCTTCTGTTTGTTAATAACCGTTCCATTAGTACTATAAAATACAAACAAGGCCTTCTGGTGAGTAACAAGGGATTAGGAGTGGGGTGGGCAAGAGGGAGGAGGTCTACATAAGTGGCTAACCAGAAACCTGAAAGTAACTCTGAGGGTCATGTAGTCCAACCCTGCTGCTCATTGCAGGAATCTTGCAATGACAACTTCCCAGATGGTTATCCAAGCCTCTGCTTAAATACCTCCAGTGGGGAAGAGCCCACCACCTTCTGAGGAATCTCATTTAAACCAGCTTCATCACAGCTAGCATTCAGACAGAGGACGGAGCAGACACAGAGCTCACCTGGTCACAGTCCTCCCCACTATGGCAAGATGTACTTTATTTAAACTACTGCGATTGTTATATCATATTCTGGGAAATGATATATAACGAATTGAAAAGGATGCTTAAAATAGCGTTTGTAAAAAAATATTATAGGGACAGAACTATCTAAACTGTACAGAAACTTATTCATGTATGCTACTACAGCAGCAAGAATGTTACTCGCCCAAAAATGAAAAGAAGCAAGGAAGAATGGATACAAAAACTTATGGAATATGCAAAAATGGCAAAACTTACCGGAAAAATAAGAAATCAAGATAAACTTTTTATAAAAGAATGGAAATGGTTTATTGAATATTTACAAATAAATTGTAAATAGATAAGAACATTGGCAGGATTATTGTAATAACCTGCACTTTCATAAGAATATATATTTAAAGAAAATGAATAAATGAACAAATTAAGTTAATTTGGATATGTAGAAGATACTAAAAATAAATTTAAGGAACTGCAGAAAGAGGGGGAAGGAAGTCAAGTTTTGAAAATGATTGTAAAATTATTGAAATGTATAAACCTGAAAAGCATAAATAAAATTTAAAAAATAAACTACTGTGATTGTTTCTAATTTGGCACCTACACAGTATAAGTCAGCATATGTAAATCTGTGTCCTCTTTAGTCCCTTTTTTTTTTAACAATGTGTCTCCTCTTATTTAGCTATGCCTAAACTGGTCACCCTAGCTGTAGTCAACTAATATGATTACTATTTTATTTTTTTACTTGACAGGTCACAATTAACTTTTGGCGGGAATTTTATAACATTCCTATTCACCCAGGTATTTTGATGGTTGAAAAATAACTGTTCCTGGCAGCCTGGACAATTATTAAACTGCAAGAGCAGCAGTTTTACATGATTTAGATGTTTTTAATTATTAAATTGCTTTTAAATGTTTTAATCTTAGTTTAAATTGTAACGTTCTATCGCCCAGGCTCTTTGGGGAAGAAGGGTAGGACGTCGTCCTCAGAACAGCAGCAGCTCTTGCACACAGTGATTAATATCAAAGTCTGGATGATAAAGCCTATTTAAGAAACACAAACGGCCGTTGCTGCCATCAGGTGGACAAAGCCTGTCTTTACAAGATACTGAAGGGAAAGTGCTAGAATTGGGTAAGAAGAGCTGCCCCTAAACAGCAAGGGGGAGACAGAGGGAACCTCACGAATAAAATTTCGCCCCCCAACAGCATCCACATGTTATCTTCCTCATCAAAATGCCATCCTGTATTATATCCATCCCCATTTAATATAGATTTATGCAAGAAACCTGACAAATAGAAACTGTAAATCCAAATTAAAGTCTGGGGGAAATATAGGACGGCATTTTAAAGAGGATAACATAATTACCGAACAAAAACCCCCACCCTTGCTCTGCTCCCTCCTCTTCCAGAGTTTTGATCTAAAAAAGAAAAGAAAAAACTGCTTGCCTCATCCCCCTGGGGTCCCAGAGAGTCTGATACCAAGAACTGGGAAACACCCGAGTTAACACACTTTTTACTCAATGCACAATTTAACAAGATGCAAACTGGATTTTTCACTGGGGTGTGAAGAAGGGTAAGCAACTTTGCAAGACAAGAGAGACCCTGTTCATTTACAGTTGCTGATTAAGGGAAAAGTGGGGGGAGGGAGTTGCCAAGTGAGGAAAACAGTTTGCTAGCCTTTCTGATGCAGAAAGCAGGAAACCTTTTCCCCAAACTGGGAAACTGCAAGAAGGTGCATTGCTTTTGCATAAGGCTCCCAATGCTACTTTTATGGGCCTTCTAAAAGAAATTGTATCCCCTTCCCTCAAACATAAGAGACTCCCATTTCATGTGCAAAATAATCCGAGCACTTTTTTTTTTTTACAGAAAGCATTTAGCAAACTGTTGACTATCTGCAGTAAAAATGCAAATTAAAGCTGCTTCCTAAACAGAGAATTGGTGAGGGAAGATGCAAGAGAAATATAGAACAGGTATCTCAGCTAAATTTGGAAACATTTCTCTTGCTTTTTTTTTTAACATTACAGCTTGATCCTATGCATGTTTGTTCAGAGATAAACGCCAGCTCCTTTAATGAAACTTCCTCCCAAGCAAACGTGTATGGGATAGTAGCTTGAATTAGGCTGCCCAACCCTGTTTTAGTAGTGCTGGAAAGCTAATCATTTAGCAACAAACAGAAAGGCATGGCCAATGGTCAGAGCTGTGGTCAAACAACATTGGGAGGGTCACAGGTTTCCCACCCTTGCTCTAAAGGGCACTGATGGATCTTTAAGATGGAAAGATAAGTGTAGGGGCTGTGTACCAGATCTGGGAAAAGCCTGGATCCCATGCCCATTCATGTAAATCTGGGCTTCAGCTGGATCGAGATCCGAGTGATTACACATGTGTCTGTGACTATTCCATACCCAATTCTTCTGGGCCACCCTACCTGTAAGTGTTCCAATTACTAATGCTCTCCATCAAATCTTTTATTGTCCTGCCAGCAAAACAGATTGTACTTTGGCTGTAATAATGTTGGCAGCTTGCTAGCTACAAAAGCCTGTGAGACTTCTTACTCTCTTATGGCCTGTTTTCATTTTTGCAAGATGATGTCGAAATAGTTGAACAGATTACTTCAAAGAGAGGCGATGTCACAAGTCGTGCACACAGGAAAGTGTATGCAACCAGAGAGACACACACACCCACACACACAAAATCAACATCAGGGCAGTTATGGAAATCCCTTCTATTGGAACAGAACACTAGAAATAGTTAAAAGCTCTGACATCACAAAAGGGGCGGGAATTAATACCACAGGGTCTCAAGCTTGAGGCAACCTAAGGAACAATCGAGTCATCTACCATCCAAGGAACCTTGGGAACTGCAACCTCAGTTAACAATTTTAAGGATTTGTTGATGGAATAATCACCACCCTCACAAAATTAGAGTTTCCATGGGGAAAGCAGATAAAAAAAATAAAATCTGGTTTTAAGTGTGCAAGCTAGACAAGTCCCAAGAGAGAAGCGGGATGCAGAAAATATCAACATATTGCCTTGTAGTCAAATAAGGACAGCCAAGGCACTCCCGCGTGAACACTTAACCAGAACATTTTACTCAACAGAACCAGGCGGGGAAAGCAGAAAGGGTTCAGGCGAAACTGACCTGGTATCCTCCAGTGATACTTGACCAGATTCTTCATCCACCCTTATTTTACAGTGATCTCCAGACACCAGTTTGTTGCCAGGAAAGGACAGGTCGCAACCTTTGTGACAAAAATGAGCGTCTTTAGATTTGCAGATATTCCTGGAAGAATTCGGCCTTACTGAGGCCATCACAATTTCTGCGATGCTCACACACAGGGTATGAGAAGGCTGACCCTCCCCTTTTATTGGGACAACTTTGTGCTCCTCAGGGATATACGGTTTCTGCATACGAAATTTCTATTTTGCTATCACGGACAATAATAATTTGATAGCCCACCCTCCACAAATCTGTGACATCCGTTTTCAAAACCAGGACAAGTTTTTCATGTATCACCAGAATTCCAGGATAGCCAATCACAGCTTTCTCCAGCCACATGGCTTATTGGCAATGCTGGATGGGCTGACGGGAACTGTAGTCTAACTACATCCCATCCCCCATCCCATTGCCCCATTCCCCCCCCCAAAAAAACCTTCAGCCCTACATATCTAAGTCTGTCATCATAAGAGTACTTACCATGAAATAATTTCCAGAAGGATAGCAGTGTGTAAGGCTGTTGCAGCAAAAACAATGAAAAGTCTTCTGGCATGTTAAAGGCTAGCAAATTTATTATGGCATGAGCTAGTCCATGAAAGTGAAGCAGCACAGGTGAGGTTCCCACTTCCTGAACATAGCAGGCCACTGGCGATTATTGAGAGGGGAGAGTCAAGGCATGGAGTGCTCAGTGCTGTGTGGCAAAGCCAATCCAATGCTTCTGCTGCGATGCACAGTGCCATGCTTTTCCGTCTCAGTAAGTGCCAGCTTACCATTTTATTGAGAAGCCAGGAGAGCAACGGAGTCCCACCCATGCCACCTCACTGGTCACTGCTGAGCTCATTCTATAATAAATGTTTCAGGCTCCAAGGTACCACAACACTCTTTTGACCATGAGGTAAGTCCCACTACATGTCTGAGGACGTATGCCAAGCAAATATGTGATCAATCAGACTCTGAAAGGTAGCAATCTTCCCATCAAAGAACATACATCATGCAAAGGTCACATGCACACCACACATTTAAAGCACATGGCTTCCCCCAAAGAATCCCAAGAACTGTAGTTTTATTAAGGGTGCTGGGAAGTTAAGTAGCTATGGTGGGGTAAAATACAATTTCCACACTACAATTCAATTTTTTTTGGGGGGGAGGGAGCCATGTGCTTTAACGTACACGTTATTTGGATGCGTTCACAAGTTAACACTCTAGATTTTATTTTTAATACATGATCATAGTTTCTATATTTGTATTCATGAATGAATATTTGTATTCATGAATATTTGTATTTCATGTATTTGCATTTGTATATCATGTCTGTTTCTTCTCTAACATATATTGAAAGCAGCTTATAAAAAAAGGAAACATTTCCTAAACATTTCCTAACAGCATCTTACAGAGAAAGACTTTATTAGTTATATCAATGAAAGAGCACATGTGGAAAGATTAAGTTCATATAATGATTTACTATTCTCTCATACAAGCTGGAGGGTTTAGTACAACATGTGCCTAACAACTACTTAGGCTGCAATTCTTTACGCAATTACCTGGGATTATGTCTAATGGGGCCTACTTCTAAAGCAACGTGTATCAGATTGCACGGTAAGCATCTTTCAACTTTTTATATAAAAAAATTGAAATGAAAACAATGTTCTGAAATGTAGATGTCTTGCAAAAGCAATCAAATATTGCAGCTGTGAATCAAAGAAAAATTGAGTATTATGTCAACTTAGAAAAATTGTATTACCCATGTTCCTTGACTCATAAATTAGTATTCTTGAGATAGTAAAACATGGAGTCCTAGCATATTTTCAAAAACAAAAAGCAAAACAGCTTAGTGTACAAAACAGGAAGCAAGATAAAAACAGACCCTTTAAAGTAAAGCTGTAAGTTTGTTGATTGCTGATTATTAACAAGAAACTAAAAAAGCCTTCTCAGCTCACCCTAAGAGAATACCAACACAGAGACACAAAAATCCTCAGCTGTGGGTTCCCTGTGGCTGGGTAGAAAACTATAAACAAGGGATTGAACAGACAGCTTCTGCATACCTCTCTGCCATCTTATAGCCCACACATCCACTGCACGACTATTTCTGGAACCATACCTTTTTTTCTCCCAATTGTCAACTCTTTCTTCAGCAACAAGAGGTGAGGCTCGGCTTCCTCAGCCCCCAAGCGGATCAGCTTTCCCCAAGGCTTCCGCTGCCTTTGCTGCTGTATTTGTCCTCTGACTTCCGAGTGCTCCATCTGGATTCACATCTGTAGAGTTTGGGACGGAAAGAAAAGTTAAGCGGCCAGGTGGGGGAAGTTTCATTTTAGCTTCAACTGGCAGCTTCTTGCAATTAAGTTGTTTTTCTGGGGGGGGGGGGTGCGGGGTTGGGAGAAAAGCAGCGTGCAAGTTACAATGAGACAAAACAAGAAACGAACTCCTGAGGAAGCACGTGTTGTAGGTTTGCAGTAAAATCTGATAAAATAATTCTTTTTAGGGGAGGGGAGGGAGCAGCTCTGTAGAGGTGCATTTTCACTCCCACCTGCTTCCCCACCTTCTGAGCAGAAAGTCAATGGGGGCTTAACCCCCCACCCCAAAAAACTGTTTAGAATCTCAGCTTTAACCCTGTAAATTCCTCTCTAGCGTCTCCTTTGGGCGGTGGGTGGTTCTTCCTCCTCTTCAGTTTCCTCAGTTGCTCAACTCCTCCGCCTTCTGTTGCGTTTCTAAGTATCTTTTTAAAACAACCTCCCTTTAGGCTTAGAAATTGGGGGAGGGGGTTGTGTGTATGTGTGGGAGAAAAGCTTTTTTTAAAAAAAAGGGTGGGGAGGAAAACGGGGAAGAGGAAGAAGAAATAATAATAGGGGCCTGTGCCAAATACCTCCCCCTTGCTGGCATCCAGGCTCCTCCAGAAGGCCTCTGCGAGGTCTGGGGGGAGAGCTGAGCCCGTGAGGGGAAGGGGGGCCTTTACAAGGCGGGGGGGGGTTACAAGACTGGAGGAACTCTTGCACAGCGCCCCATATTCCCACCTCCCTTCGCTCCCCCACCGCCCAGCCCGGGAGGGAGAGCAATGGGGAGAAGAGAGCCCCACTCAGCCCCCTCTCCTTCCTGTCCCCTTCCACCCCCTGCCCCAGCCCCACAGGCTGAGCTCCCCCCCCCCCGGCAGCCCCAGCCCCACCAGCCTCTTACGCCCGAGTCCTGCCGCTGAGGCTGCTGCTGTCAACAGACATTGCCAGCCCTCAGCTGATCAGGCCCTGGGCGGAGCTCGCCAGGCCTCTTCTGGCCAGCCATTGGCCGGTCTAGATTCGAGCGTCACCATAGAGAGGGGTGCGGGGGAGGCCGGGAGAAAGGAAAGGAGAAAGGGGACCGGAAGGAAGAGGGCGGCGGCGCTATCTATGGCACGGGCGGCAGCTAGAGAGTCGCTAGCTGTGCTTACCATAGAGTCCTTGCCTCCTATTATTATTATTATTATTATTATTATTATTATTATTATTATTATTATTATTATTATTATTTAAGGCCCATAAAGTCTGTTTCATTATCTATATCTATATTTATATCTATATCTCTATATATTTCTATAAATCATACACGCATCCCTCTGTGTAGGATTGATACACAAGGCTAGTTTAGGGTTTAAATAGAGGTTTTGCCAATAGAAAGAAGCTGCAGCTATACCCCCCCACAGATAATTGGGTGGGATTGATGGCCGCTGTGAAATACACAAACACACTATTAATACAAACAATTAAAAACAACAGCAACAATTGAATCTGAGAAGTAAATTAAAATCTGCTAAAACAATGCAATATACATATGACATATGACTGGGTAATTAAACACAACTGGGGGGCCAGAAAGAGTACATGGTTGCTAATATAGGTCTGGGGAATCTTCCAAGTGTCATGATTAAGATGCATCTTGTATCTTTAAACTTTTTTTTTTAAGTTGGAAACTGCAATATGCAGAAACACTAGGGCCAATTTCTGTATTTGGCAAGCTAATAAGTTAATGTTTACTAGTGACATTTATGCTTAGTATATATTCACATAAAACTGCCAGAGGCAAAGGTGGGCAGAGCAATCAATGCAGATTTCACCCTCCTACAGCAGGTTAGTTTCTGTACCAACAAAGAGGTCAAGACCTCGAGTAAAGGAATTTCAAAGGAATTTCAAATTTTGTACTGCTGCATTACAATTCATTAAAATGTTCAATGCAAGTATGTCCCACTGCAATTGTCAATTTAATCATAACTGCTAAAGCTGATTATCGGGTATGTGGAGAAATGGACTCCAGTGCTTTGGGCAGTCCAGAAGTGGTCCAGCTTCCACTCTAGCCAGTCCCAGCCAGCATAGCCAATGCTGGCTGCGTGGACGCTATAATCTTAAAGCACTTGCTTCCCTCAAAGAATTCTGGTTGCTGCCTTATTAATGGTTGAAGGCAATTGTAACTCTGCAGGGTAAACTAAAGTGCCCAGAATTCTCTGAAGGAAAGAATGTATTATGAATGTGCTTTGAATGTATAGTATATACAGAGCCCTAGTCCAACCACATCTGGAGGGCCAGAGGTTTCCCACCCTTCATTTAAGGTGCCATAATACTGCAATCTTAGCCCTACTACCTGGGAGTAAACCCCACTGAATTCAATAGGATTTGCTTCTGAGTAGCTATGGTTATGATTGTGATGTAACACAGCTATCCTTCTGGAAACTCTGTAAATCTCTGTAACTGTCTTATGTGCTATATACACCTGAATATCTCATACAGAATGAAAAAAGCCTCCAGTTATTTATCACAGTTACGTATCACCGTTCTGTCATAGCACCTAAGGCAATTTTAAAATACTAAAACAAATGAGAAAAAAATGTAAAGTTTGGCCATGTGAGAGGGAGGGGACAGTCTGACTAGAGTGCATGATTATTAGTCACATAGAATTTAAAATGTATTTTATAACTGATATATTTTATGTATGAGGGCCAATGTGGTGCAGTGGTTAGAGTGTTGGACTAGGATCTTGGAGACCAGGTTCAAATCCCCACTCAGCCATGAAGTTGACTGGATGACCATGGGCCAGTCAGCATTTCTCAGCCTGTAGTGGAAATGCTGAAGAATTGTAATTGAGGAGGTGTGGGTAGCATTGAAAAAGAGACACGGGTGGCACTGGGGTCTAAACCACAGAGCCTAGGGCTTGCTGATCGGAAGGTCGGCGGTTCGAATCCCCACAACAGGGTGAGCTCCTGTTGTTTGGTCCCAGCTCCTGCCAACCTAGCAGTTTGAAAGCATGTCAAAGTGCAAGTAGATACCGCTGTGACGGGAAGGTAAACGGCGTTTCCGTGCACTGCTCTGGTTTCGCCAGAAGCGGCTTAGTCATGCTGGCCACATGACCCGGAAAAACTGTCTGCGGACAAACATCAGCTCCCTCGGCCAGTAAAGCGAGATGAGCGCCGCAACCCCAGAGTCGCTCACAGCTGGACTTAACTTTCAGGGGTCCTTTACCTTTTAGGTAGCATTGTGCAATTAACCCTTCATTTAGTACAGACTTAAGTGCTTGCATCTCCACTCCTATTCTTCGAGTTGGCCCAGTTGTGGGGTGATTGCTTTGCAGCCAAGTGACGGTAGTACCAATCAAGCCAGGTGGAAGTAGCTGAGTCATTTAGCCTCATACCTGCAACAGATAAAAACCATAGGGCTTCAGCCAGGAAGGGGAAGGGACTTAGAGATAAAACCAATAATTGTTTAAAATGGGGGAAATCATTAGAAAACAAACATTAAAAGAATTAAAACTGTATGCATATAGAAAGTCTGTATTAATAATACAAATAAGTACAATAAAAACAGCTACAGCTCTTTGAGCCAGTTGAAGCTCCTGAGTACTTTTAGAGGCAGCCCCATGTAGAGTGCATTACAGAAATTGGCTTAACAAAAACATTTATAGCACAATCTGAACCCTGTTTAATCAGAAATAAGTATCAATGAATTTGATGGGGTTAGACTAGCCGGTTTAGTATGTCCCTCTTCATTTTTATCTCTACGTCTGCTCCATGCACAAAGAGGCATGTATTAGAAATCAAATACGGTACATCTCTTCCGGTTCTCGAATGCAGCTGCTGTGAGTCTCCTCCATTGGCGGGGTAAGGGAATAATATGACAGGAGTTAAAGAAGCCAAATCCCATGGGGAGTTTCTGCTGTTGCTTTGCGACACTCTCATTGGCTGCAGAGTACAGTAATTGAATTCAGGCTGTTGAGAGTAGTTTTCTTTTATAAACTAGAGGTACAAAGACAAGACTTCTTTCTTTCTTTCTTTTTTACCCACTGCTCCTGTCTCTTCTTGGTCCAAGTAAATTGTTATTCAATTGACAGAATTTTTGTTTTTGTTTTATTCTAAGTACTTAAAAAAAAATCCTGCCTTTTGGCCCACCAAATGGTCCCCCAAGGCAATTTTAAATAGCGTTTTTAATTATATTTCAAGGTTGTTTTTATTACTGTTTTACGATGTATTTTAATTTTTTGTCGCTTGGTGAACTACCCATAGAACTCTTGTTCTTTTGTGTCTATTTAAATGTTAGAAATAAAATGAAAATAAGCTAAGGCCCTAATAAAATTCAAAATGCAACAGAAGAACAAAAGCAGAGAGCGGAAGTTTATATACTCAGCTAGCAAATGAAAACAGACATAGCAAGGGAGATCAAGAAACCAAATAACCTTTTAGATTTGCTAGAAAACAGTTACTTCGTTGGTGGCAGATGTTATTTTTGTCATTTAATCAGAGTTCGTATTTGCTCATTATCAGCCCAGTGAGAAAGGAGGTAAAGTGTATAATAACCAGTGATAAAAGACCACACAGACTCAAGATTTTAACTGTAAACCGTTTAAAAAGCCTTAGATAGAAGATAACGATATTATTAAATGTGAAAATAAACAGCAATATAGTACCTTTAGAAAACAATATGGATTAATAATGGCATAAAAATAAAAACTTGTTGTTTCCTCTGCTAACAGACTATTTCAGCCCCTTCTTTCTATTTTGATACAAACTAAAATCTTTTTAAGTCTCTAGTTCCTTCTTATTTGGGTGTCAGTCGCTTTCATGAGCAAGGAAGAATCAGCTCATTTAGTCTGGAGCCAAGGGCTCCCTTCCTGTCACCTTGTCCTTTATTTTTTCTCTTTTGGGAGGCTGGGCCCATCATCCCTTAGTGATGTTCTGAGCACTGGGTTGCATGTGTGTGTGTGTGTGTGTGTGGTTTTTGTGTGTGTGGTCACAACTAGTAAATACACCGCTGTGGCCATTAAAAAGAAAACTGGCCGTAATTCAGGATGCTATATGGCTTCCACGTGCTGGAAGATTTCATATTAAAACCCCAGGAGGCCAAAAAGAAAATTGAAAATCTGAAAATGTTGGTTGACAGGGGGCTTTTTCACATTTAATCACAAAGAATCTTGAGCTTTGTAGAGCTCTGGGGATTTGGGGGGTGGGGGGTGGAGAAGGACATTAGAACATTGAGTTTGAAAACAGCTTTATGCAAACGAATATTAGGTTTGTGGCTAACCATATCCTAAATGTGGAGGAAATGATTTAATTGCTTCCATGTTAAGGGATTAAGGATCTCTTGGGGAAGACAACAAACAGTTTGATCTGTACATAGCAAGCAGGTTAGAAGACAAGCCACATTGCTCTTACGAATAAGCAGATTGGGCATGTGTTGGGTGCGCACTATGACTGCAGTCTGTGGCTTACATAGGAAACTTCCTTACACAGAGTCAGACCTTTGTGCCATCTGGCTCTGTATTGCGCCAATAGGGGCTCTTGTGTTTCAGACAGTCTTTCCTAGCCCTACTTGGAAATGCTGGGGATTTGAATCATAGAATCATAGAGTTGGAAGAGACCACAAGGGCCATCGAGTCCAACCCCCTGCCAAGCAGGAAACACCATCAGAGCACTCCTGACATATGGTTGTCAAGCCTCTGCTTAAAGACCTCCAAAGAAGGAGACTCCACCACACTCCTTGGCAGCAAATTCCACTGTCGAACAGCTCTTTGAACCTGCCACCGTATGACTAAGGCCACAATCCTAACCCCACTTACAATAGGACTTACTTCTGAATATACAGGGTTTGGACTGCACTGTTCCTCTTCATCCTTTGAATCAAGTTTCTCAGAGCTAACTGAACTGGCAGGCATTCTGCAGCTACTGCACTTGCCAATAAGTGAGGCTTTACTTAGTTCTGCCATGAGAGAGGCTCCTATTTAAAATAAATGGCAGCCAGTTCTATGATTAAGGCAGGTCTATTAAGGCCTAGAGACTCCAGTTTCTATTTTTGTTTCATCTGGTGGCGATGTGCAGCCAGACGTTCATCGTTTTGAATTTTGGTGAACACAAGAGTACTTGATCGCTGCGGTTTTTGACAGATGGATAGAGGGAAAGGCACCTTCTTGTAAGTGATGGTATGTTAATCAGAGCCGCAGCTGTCTCCGTGAATACAAATTGCGGGCATCAAGGAATCGCCTGCCTCCATTCTAAATATGGCACAGTACTCACAAAGCACCGTGTTGCCAGCAACTCGCTTATACAGATGGGTCAATTCAGGCTCTGTGTCCCCGTTACGCTTCAAAAATCGGATCAGGATGACCCCCTTATTAAAACCTCAAGGCAGTTTATTTAAGAGATTGGTTGGAGATAAACCTGTTTCTGTCCTAATTTTTCTTGTGGCAGAACCAATTCATCCTTGTCCTTCCCAGGCCGGTCTTTTCCATTTGATTTCAAATTGGATTTGGACCTCCGGGGATTTTTGATGTCAACCTCCCTAATGTAGTGTCAGCAGGAAGACACAGAGAGATAAAAAGTCAGTTTCACTTAAGAGCAGATTTATCCTTCACCCCTCCCTCTTTCAGCAGCCTAACCTGGATTTTCTTGGCCTCTCAATCTCTTGCATTTGTCTGCTAACAACCAGAGTAAATAGGTTCAACAGAGATAAGGCCCTACTAAGGGCAGTCTTTGCTTATGGTGAGGCAAGGCAAGGATGCATCTGAAAGGAGAGCTTCCTATATATTTATGTTCAGAGAACCAGGCTATGTGCTTCAGTGTTTTTTAAATTATCGATTAATATTATGACTACTGTTGCTGGTAATTTGATTTCTTACCCTCCCTTCACCATAAGGTCCCGGGGCAGATGAAAAAATTTTAAAATTCAATGTTTAAAACAGTGTAAAAAAAATTACAGTCACAGGAATAGGGTGGGCCCTGAAAATATATATCTCAGGCGTCAAAAGGCCAACATAAAGAGGCACGTCTTCCAAATAGGAGGAAAGAATATAATGAAGGTACCAGACACACTTCTGTGGGGAGGGAATTCCACAACTTAGCAGTTGCCACAGAGAACGCCCTCTCCCAGGCCATGATCTCCCCACAACCTTTGAGGGTTGTGGAGTTACCAAGAGTAAGCTTGCCATACATTTGCATTTTCCCAGACATATCCAGAATACAGCAGTCGGCAGCAGCAGCGTCCGGGCAGAAATCAGGTAAATGTCTGGGTAAATGTCTTTGCCGATTTTCCATAAAAATAGCTCAAAAATGGCATTTTTTGTGTGATTCCCCCCCCAAAAGCTCAACAACTTAGGCAAAACAAAAAACCACTCTCCTTTCACTCAGCATGCTCAATCTGCCCAACCAAAAAAGCTATGGCATGGCTAGTTTGGAAAGGTACCAGCACAGAGTAACACCTGGCATGCTGAGGAGGAGGAGGAAAGGAACATCTCTGAGAAGAAATGGGTGGAGGTCTGAAGGAAACTAGACAGTGAATAATAATAATTATTTATTTATTTATTCCCCAGCCACTCTGAGCGGTTCCCAACAGAATATTAAAAATGCAATAAAACATCAGACATTAAAAACTTCCCTAAAGAGGGTTGCCTTCAGATGTCTTCTAAAAGTCACATAGTTGTTTATTTCCTTGACATCTACAGGGCGGGTGCCACTACCAAGAAGGCCCTCTGCCTGGTTCCCTGTAACCTCACTTCTTGCAGTGAGGGAACTGCCAGAAGGTCCTCGGAGCTGGACCTCCGTGTCCGGGCAGAACGATGGGTGTGGAGATACTGTTATTATTAGGTGCGGCCTGTGCATGAGGCAAGTTGAAGCCATTTGCCTCAGGGGGCAGATTCAACCCACTCCCTGCCCTCTTCCTGTCCCTGCCATTGCACCACTGCCCTCCCCATGCTGCCAACACTGCACTGTTGCCCTTGCTGCTGCCATACCCTCCAACATTTCTCTGGTGAAAATAGGGATGCCGTATTCCCTAATAATAATTTTACTATTTATACCTTGCCCACCGGACTAGGTCACTCCAGCCACTCTGGGCAGCTTCCAACATATTAAAAAAAACCATAATAAAATATTAAACATGAAAAAACTTCCCTATACAGGGCTGCCTTCAGAGGTCTTCTAAAAGTTACGTAGTTACTTATCTCCATAACCTCCAACATTTCTCTGATGAAAATAGGAACATCTTATGGGAAAATTTACCAGGCTGGCCCTGATTATAAGCCACATATTTGCACTCAAGAGGCTCAAGGCAACTGGCCTAGTAAAAATAAAAGAACAAAGACATTTAAAATGGCTGGTGGTGGGGTTATTGTTTTGTTTTGTTATTGTTTTTACCCTGTATTTTTGTGCTGTGAACCACCCTTGAGATCTAAGGATGAAGGTCAGTATATAATAAATAATAATAAACAATAAACAATATGGGGACAGAAGAATGGGGAAAGAGAGGAAAGCTGTTACGGAAGTGAATTTAAAAGGACCAAGGAGGAGGGATGAAATAAACTAGCAGTTTTTGTTTGTTTGGTGGGGAGGCAGGAGGTACGAGGTGGGAGTGAAAGGAAAATGGGAGGAGAAATTACAGGAGATGGGTAAAAATACTTTTGAGTGGTATGCAGGGGCGGGAAGGGAAAATATAAAAGAAAAAGCCCTTTCCAGATCAGCAAATACGGCCTAAAGCAGAGAGGCTTTCTGAATAGCAGCAGAACACGTGTCTGTAATTCGCTTGAAGAAAGCTGAGCTACGGACAAGGAAAATTCGACACAAAAAAAAAAGCATTTCCCAAAGATGGGATTAGATACCAGCGCAAAACGATGTCAGCTCATTATGCCAAACTAAGCCTCCAGCTGCCACCATTTTGTGATTGGCTCTTCCCCTTGCGCCACCATTTTGTGACTGATTGGCCTCCATAATTCTCAGTCATCTCAAATGGGCCCTGGAGGTAGAATGTGAGACAAATTCACATCTATACTGATGTAGCAAAAGAAGCAAAAGCTGTAGAATTTATATTGTTTGGGGCAAATTATTGGAAGTATGAGCCCAGAGGTTTCTGCTTCAAAGCTCATCATTGATTGGGCTTTAATAAATGCAGTCGTACCGTACCCTGATGCTGTGTTTATCCAGCGTCCCTTTCTTGGGGATAAAGTGTTCATCCAAGGAAGAATTGGGGAGCTTTTCCTCATTTATCTAACACTGACTGGCAGCAGTGTTTTGGGTTTCAGGCAGGAGGCTTCCGAACCTTAAACTGGAGATACTGGTGACTTAACATGGCATCTTTTCCATATAAAGGATATGCTCTACTGCTAAGGCACTGGACTTTGTGACAGAACTTCACAACCTCTGTAAATTAGAAAGAATTTAATAGCTGGCTGTCTGGATTCTACTGAGCTGTGTGCATGGATTGTTGTAGGGGGAAAAAATCTGCTTTTTTTAAAAAAAAGAGCGTGTGTGTGTGTGTGTGTGTGTGTGTGTGAGAGAGAGAGAGAGAGAGAGAGAGAGAGAGAGAGAGAGAGAGAGTGAGTTCCCATAGGAATAACTCCAGATATTTCACTGTAAAAGGCCCCCAAAGCTACCATTCCCACCCCTCCACCCCATTCTATCCCATAAATGCTGTGCAAGTGGTTGGAAATTTTTGGCACAGCTTCGTTTGTAGATCTGGAAATCATCCAGATACAAAGATTAACACCCTGATTCTTACTTGGCACTTTGATGGGATGATTTAACACAGCGCAAGCACCTATAATGGCCTTCTGAGCCAAGTATTTGCTGAACACCCACCCTGTTTGGCATAAAAGATAAGGCTGCAAGCTGTAAAGATAGGGAATGGGTGTCATTACAGCAATTCACAAAGCTCTAAAGGCACTGTGTCAATAGTAGGTGCTCTAAAAACAACTAATTAGAGAACACCAACAGCAGATTATGCCTTTTTGATTCAGGCTCCCCAAGCAATTGCAAGGCATGTAATTTTAAAGGCCTGACAAGCAATTTGCTGATTGGCAACAGTGGCTCTGCTTCTCACCTTTGGATTTTGCAGGATAGGCAGTTCCTGCCAACTGGCTTGTTGGCTCAAACTTCCTCTCACACCAGCTGGTCTACTCTGGTGGAGGCTCCATGTTCCAGCCTTTGCTTCCAGTGCGGCCTGCCCACCTAAAACTGGCTCTCGTAGTTTATTTCCCACAGAATGGCTTCCAGTTTTTCACTTACTTCCACTTAGGATTGCCAATTTCTTTTTATATACAGCACTTCTATATATATATTGACAACTTCAAAGCAGGTATAAATCAACGGTGAACCTTTCCCCATGTTAAGCAGACATAGCACTAAACCATGGTTAGCACCAACTATGTTTGTTGCCTTTAACCTGGGTAAAGATACAGTAAAACTATGGTTTAGCATAGCATGTCATGCTAAGCCTCCAGAGGACCCATACAAAGAAATACGAATAAGCTATTGTTGCTTTAGAGGTGAGCAAACGGAGTACAGTGGTACCTCTGGTTACATACTTAATTCGTTCTAGAGGTCCGTTCTTAACCTGAAACTGTTCTTAACCTGAAGCACCACTTTAGCTAATGGGGCCTCCTGCTGCTGCTGCGCCACCGCTGCATGATTTCTGTTCTCATCCTGAAGCAAAGTTCTTAACCCGAGGTACTATTTCTGGGTTAGCGGAGTCTGTAACCTGAAGCGTATGTAACCCGAGGTACCACTTTATTTAACAGTCATTCAAAGCAAGCAAACCAGGGTTAAGGCATCTACACAGGTGCCTGCGTTATTTTAGATAGTTTTGACTAGTTTGGCACAGGCCAGTGATCCTGTGCCTTTAATAAAGAGACTTCTAGTATATCTCTCTAAGCAGAATTGATATTGCTATAACATTTAACACGATAGAGCTCTCAGATCTGAGGTTGAAGCTATTCGCAGGTTTTGTTTATTCGTCTCATTTACACCTCATCATGTAGTTGAGCTGCAGGAGGGGGGACTTTTTGCAGCCTGAGGGCCACATTCTCTCCTAGACAGCCTTTTAGGGGCCACATGTGGGCTGGGGCGCAGGCTAAAGTTGGCAGAGCAATAAATGTGAATTCTGTGTTTGCACCGTGAGCTAGTTTCTTTGCAAGCGGCCCCCTTCCCCAGTCTTCCATCCAGACAAGCAAGAAGCACTACCAGAGTTCAGGGACACATTCCAGGGCTGGTGAAGGGTGTGACTCTGGAGGCCTGAGGGAAAAACAGAGAAGCTTGGAGGGTCACCCCCCCCTCCAAGGTCAGGTCTTTGGTTTCCTGTCCCCTGTATTCAACTTCCAGTGTGCTGCAGTGGTTAGAGTGTCACCCTAGGACCTGGGAGAGCAGGGTTCAAATCCTCACTTGCCTATAAAGCTATTGGGTGAACTTGCGCCAGTCACAGTCTCTCAGCCTACCTCACAGTGTCGTTGTTAGGATAAAATGGAGGCGGGAGAGCCGTATATGCCTCTTTGAACTCCTTGGAGGAAAGGGTGGGGTATATATGCAATAATAAATAAGAATAAAATAAGTGTACAGCACAACACGGAAGAACACCAAAACTCAGTAATCTTTCTAAACCTTGAATCCCACAAAGCTATAGCCCAGTCTCTGGTCAAATACAATGCGTTTTATATCTCATTTAGGGTGCATCTAGACACATCAAAGAAGCGTTTCAGTAAGAGTTGTAAATTTAAACAGGGAAAACAGGTAGAGAAAAATGCGACTCCACGTCACCATCTGGTGGCACAATGTTATATCACACATAACAACTTTTTCTTTACCAGTCTAGCTGGGAGTTATTTCTGTCCATCTCCTATGCTGGCCAATGATCTCAGGACAGCACAGCCAATTGCAATCATCACTAAGTTCCCACCCCTGTTTCCAGGGTTAAAAAAAGTCACCAAACCTGCTATGTTAAATAGCAAATTAAAAACCCTTCTAGCAGGAATGTGCCTCCATTTTAATTCCCCCTTTAGCTTTTCTCCCATGGTTAGTCAGTCAGGAGTACCCCAGCAACTCATCGAAGGTGCTAGAAGGTTTGGTTGGGATTATGACCGTCCTCCCCAACCAATCAGATGCATGAATTTGCCACCTGTTCTTTGAGGCTGTGCTGGTTTTTACCTCCTTTTGCAAACAGCAGGCGAAAGAAGCATGATACTAACTTCAGCTCTGTGAGTTTCTGGTGTTTATTACTTCTAATATATATGTGTGTTTAATATGTAAATAGAGCTCTATAGGAATGGTGGTATACTACGGTATGGCTAGAGGGACGTGGGGAAAAAATTTCAAAGCTGTTTTTTTGGGGGTGGGAAGAGCAGGTGTAATGTTGTTTCTACTAATTTAGCTTGTGTGGAGGCTGCCCTGTTAATATTTGACTGTACTTGCTTAATTGAGCTCTTTTTCTCTTTTGTGGTGTAAGGTTTTAAAAACTAACTTTGGGAAAGGGCAACTGCGCTTTTCATAGCAGCATAATAAATTCAGGAATGAATTTTGACTCATACATAGAACAGGGTTTAGGAAAGCTGAGCAGCACCCAGAGCAAATTAAGGAATTGCAAAGCAAGAGCAAGACTTCTACACCTGCATTTGTGTCCTGCTGGATTCAGTAGGACTTACTCCAAAGTAAGTGTCTGTAGGATCGTAGCACCACAGCACAATGCTAACTGTGTCTATTAGAAGTAAACCCTATTGACTTCAGTAAGGCTTACTCCCTGGTTAAGTGGAGTTAGGATTGCAGCCTTAGTATTTTATTATATTGTAGATGCCTTGGGGGCAGCTGTTAGGTTGCTTTCTGGCCCTTCATATAGATTTTTCTATGCTAAAGCAGTCTGGAATGGGCTAGACGTCGTTAATGCTGGATTTTATTGAACTTGTCCAGTGAAATAATGTTGTTCGGATTTTCTGCTTATCCGTTAACTCTGTTACTTCAAGCAACATACAACTTTTATAAGCGACTTTTTATTGCCTGGTGTTTTAGGTTTTTTTAGTATTCCTGTTGTGTGTTTTTTTAAAGGTACCAGTAGTGTTGGGAAGGAAAAGGATAGAATAATTAGTAGCTATTGAGCAGAGAAAGTTTAGGAAGGGCTATTTGACATAGCAAACAGCTTATTCCCAAGTGGTGGAAATACCATCAATGGCACCATCTAATGTCATAGCTCTTATATGGACTTGAGAACGTTTCCAAGAAGTTGTCAGTCCTTCTGAGACATCCTTCGTGTATTTTTGTGGATACCCTGATTGGGCCTGAACGAAGATAAAGTTAGCTAATTTGCGCTGTAACCCCCCCCCCCCTAATCTCCTTTGCGCCACCAACTTTCTGCCTTGTTATGCCTGTTGGTCACCAACTGCTACTGAAATAGGGCAAACATGTCCATCACATCAGTCAGTGAGTCAACAACAACTGGTATTGTCAATTACATTTATAATTCAGATGCCGCTGCAGAAAAAGGCCCTTGGAAGCCAGCTACTTCACCATGAAAGGTGAGGGGATTCAGAAAACTTCTGAAGAATATCCGGATTCACATCCACATTTAAAGCACATTGCTTTCCCCCGCCCCAAAGAATCCCAAGAACTGCAGTGTGTCAAGTGTGGTGGGAATTGTAGCTCTATAAATTATAGTTCCTAGAATCCTTTGGGGAAACCAGGTGTTTTAGATGTATGGTGTTCTTGTGGCCGTTAGTGGGCACATACTTTGGGGGGAACAGTCTTTCTCCCTCCAGTTGACATAACGTCTATTATTCACTCAGGCGTAAGACTCCATTCAGAGTGGATGGGTCTGGGACCACATCTCCACCCCCAAGCACCAGCAGACCCTCCAAGTCTCCTTATTTTCCAGGGACCATCCCAGATTTAAAGAAGCCTTCCTTCTGTCCTTGGGGTGTCGCTATTTTCATTGGAGAATTGTTGGAGGGTATGGAGATATGGAGAGATGAGTGCCATAAGCCCAGAGTCGTTCGCGGCTGGACTTAATTGTCAGGGGTCCTTTACCTTTACCGTTATGGGGTTACCCCTGAGTCAAGTAGATAAGTAACTATACAACTTTTAGAAGACACCTGAAGACAGTCCTGTTTTTCAGTGTTTAATGATGGTTTTATATATGTTGGAAGCTACCCAGTCAAAATTGTTGTTGTTGTTATTGAATATGACTTCACTATTTTCATTGGAGAAATGATGAAGTTTATACAGAGCCTAGGACTTGCCAATCAGAAGGTCGGCGGTTCGAATCCCCGCGATGGGGTGAGCTCTCATTGCTCGGTCCCTGCTCCTGCCAACCTAGCAGTTCGAAAGCACGTCAAAGTGCAAGTAGATAAATAGGTACCGCTTTATAGCGGGAAGGTAAACGGCGTTTCCGTGTGCGGCTCTGGTTCGCCAGATGCCGCTTAGTCATGCTGGCCACATGACTCGGAAGCTGTACACTGGCTCCCTCGGCCAATAAAGTGAGATGAGCACCGCAACCCCAGAGTCGTCCGCGACTGGACCTAATGGTCAGGGGTCCCTTTACCTTTACCTAACCCGAGGTACCATTGTATCTATTCTGCCATGGGTGCTGACTGGGGCTGATGGAATTTAACTGTCACAAGGTGACAGTCTAGTGATAACCTCAGATTACAAAACTGAGCGAAGTCTGACTGTAGTGCTTTGACACTAGATGGCAATGTTGGTCTTTAGGAACAGCATTTCTGTTTCTCTCTCTCTCTCCCCCCCCCCCCTTTTCTCTGTCTGAAAATTTGGCACAGGCAGATAACTTAGAGATTTCAGTTTAGCTGCTTTGTGCCTGCCACTGTTATCTCCAGCCGTCCCCCTCCCGGGCTCTTGTAAACTCTTTGTAAGCCCTCAGGCTGTTTTACAGATAAAATGTGGAAAAGGGGGGGAGGAAGCCACAACGGCTTTCATTATCACACCTCTCTAACAACTACAGCTTTTGCCTTTCTTTTCAAATTGGATTTTACCCCGATTGTCTGCAAAATAAAGCTTGAGCCTCCAGACTGACAACTGGACAGACATGCATTAATGGCAAGCTGCAAAAATAAAATGGAGCCTGGTGCATTGGAGATGCAAAGGGGCCGGCGATGTCTGCTTGGGCTGATGTGGAGCTGTTAGAGTCGTGTAGCAACTTAAGGAAGACCCTCAATAGGGCTGTTGGTGGCTGTCTAGCGCACCATTTTGTCAAGGTCGGTGCTTGCGGTACAGCAGGTGATGGAAAGGGCTTTCCCAACTTGGTGGGACCACCTGGGATGGCTAGAACAGCCTTTGCACTCCAAAGGAGGAGGATAAGGCTATGTTCTTCTCTGCGTTTGAGGCAGCCGTGCCTCTAAATGCCAGTTGCAGGGACTTGCAAGGGGGGGGGAATGCTTTTGCTCTCAGTGGCTGCGTCACTGCCTGTGTGTGGGCTCCTCGTAGGCATCTGGTTGACTATTTTGAGAACAGGGTGATGGACTTAGTTGGGCCTAGGGCCTGATCCAGCAGAATCTTTTGCTCTAAATGCTTATGAGGCTTCTTTCTTTTGGAAGTTTTTGGCACAGGGGGGTGTACAGGGTTGGGGTTAAGTGTTGGGGAAGTATTCTGGTTTTAAAAATTAAAGAAAGCCTGTTCTTAATTTAAGGGGTTTAGGTTGTCCACACACTTTGAGTCTCCCATCACTGTAGAGGAGAGAAACTGGTTTTTATTAAAGTGAAACCTGAAATTCCTAGGACATCTATCTATCTATCTATCTATCTATCTATCTATCTATCTATCTATCTATCTATCTATCATCAGTCATCTATCATCTATCTATTTTGCCCTTCTCCACAAGGTCCCAGGATGGGTCACAGCAATGCAAAAACACATTAAAATCAGTATAAATGGTTTCTGGGTCTGACCGATGTCCTTTTTTTCTGAAATGAGGTATTACAACTTTCTTGTTGCTGTTGAAAACCTTTCTTTTGACCGAAAACAAGATTCTTACCAAGCTGACTGCATGGTGGGGTCCCCCCGCCCCCCCCCCTGCAGTAAACTAGCTTTATCTCTCTGCTCACAAGTGCAGCTTGTTTTTGTTTTCACCTCCGGACTCCTTTTTAGCGTTTCCAGGTTTCATCTGCTTAGCGAACATCTGGATTGTAGATTATTCTTCCTCTCCCCCCTCAGCGATGTAGTTTTTTCCATTCTATTGCAACTTGAATTTCATTTCTGTCCTAATGTATAGCTTCCTTAGTTGCCAAGGTGTTAATCTTCTCCCCTTTTAGTATAATATGCACATTTCATCAGCTTCCTGACTCTACCTCTTGGTGCCGAAATGCTGCTTTTAAAATAACAATAGGGAAAGGCGTTATGTACTTGCAGTGGATGCTGCAAGTCATTTAAGCATAGTCATTTGCCCTGAGCGACCCCAAATTAAATTCTAAGGTGTACACAAATTTTCTACATAGGAAGCGCTTCAGCATGTGAGAGCATACTGCATTTTTAAAATAGAGGAAGATTTGAGTGAGGGCTGTAGCTCAGTGTAGACAATACGAGGCTTTATGGTTTGACTTGGTAGAAAGGAGCTTCTTGTTAGGAGAAGAGCTGTAGTAGCTCAGTGGTAGAGCATCTGGTTTGCATGCAGAATATCCCAGTTGTTGATAATAATAATGATAATAATAATAATAGAATTGCCATACCACCCTCCATCCAATTTAATGAAGAAGTAATACTGTGTGTGTTGCTGTTTTGTTCCTATGCTGTGTATTTTTTTTGTGTGTTTTATATTGTATGCCGCCCTGCAATCCTCGGATGAAGGCTGGTGTAGAAATTTAATAAAATAAATATCCAGGTAAGCTGCAGGGAGGAGGGACACGATGACCCATTTCTGAAATGCTGGAGAGCTTCTGCCAATCAGTGTTGACATTGCTGAGCCAAACTGGCCAATTGTCTTGTTCTGTCGAAGCCAAAATCCTGCTTTCCTCCTGTTTTATCACTTTAGCCTCATACTGGCATTCTGTAGTACATCAAAGGTATACCAGTGAGGATTAGGCATCAACCCAAAATATGCAGCGGTCTCCATCTGCATATAGTCCCATTCCCCACATGTTTGTGGATTACCGGTTGTTTCTTCCCTATCCATCAGTCTTCTGTTAAGGGGAGGAAGGTATTAGTTGAGGAATCTGGGAGGCCTGTTGTGATAACAAAACAAGAGATCAGCGATAAGGTAGAGTCTCTTTGGTACATAATTACCTTAAATGAAGGCCTGTTGGAGTCTAATGTTGGCGTGTCTTTTGATGTGCTCCATGGCTCCCTGCTTCGCCACCCCAGGCCGACATTAATTCCCAGTGATGGCATGCTGGAATGACAGACATTGTCAGGAAGGGGCAGTGGGGAAACTGTGAGAGTACGATTGGGGGTGGTTTGGAACAGACAAGTTCCCCTGTTATTCTTTGTGGCAGGCAGCAAACTTGTCCATACAGCCGGATCCTCTGTCAAGACAAATTTAAGAATCTCCTTCAATGACACTCCCAGGCAAGCTGACGACTGCCTCAAAGTCACCTTCCTTTCCCTGTAAATGATGTGCCGTGTCTCTTTGCCGCTCCATCAGGCGAAGGAGAGCCGCTTGTTGCCTGCCGCCCCAATCCTGCAGGATTAAGCTGCAGCAGCTCAAGAAACCCTTTGTTGCTGCCTTGTCGCTGTAAAGCAGAGCTGGGGGATCTCAAACCCAGGGGCCACACAGACATACAGCCCTTGTTGGCTTCTTTCCACGCGGGTTATTGCTGCTTGGAGGAAGAGGGGAGTAAAAAGGGAAAGGTGTTTTTGGTGGTCGTGAGCTGGGTTGTCAGGGCCGAAATTAGGCTTTCTGTCACCCGGGTCAAAGACCCAGTTTGGCACCTCCCCCCTGAAGCGTGTTTGCATACATGCATACAAATGCGCGCGCGCACACACACACACACACACACACACACACACACACACACACACAGCCCTCAACACATTTATTCATAAAGGGCATAAAAAGTAGGCAATATATCATTTGAATACAAAGGAATCCTTAGAAGTATTATGACTGTATGACCAAAGGGGAAAAATGAGCATCCCTTCCAGTGAAAGCAAATTGTTTGTCAAAAGTAGAACTTCCATGTGCAGCAATTGTCTACACGAGGTCAGGTTTTGAATTGGATTTATTTGGTCACAGGATCATTAAAAGATTGCATTTCCATAAGATCAGCCAAGACCTGATGGTTTCCTTTTAAAATGTAGCCCTAAGACTTGTAGCCCTAAGGATTAGTCCTTGTTTTTTGTTTTTTGCTGTGATTCTGAGGATGCCAAGTTCAGACATTTGGGCTATCTGTGTGTTGCATCCGAGCCTTTTTGGGGGGAAGCAGTACTGTGTTAGGAAACTCCGTTTCAGAGGTTGCCTTGAAAGAGCCTTAGCTTCCAAGACTGTATTAGTGAAACAGATTTGTGTTTTTTGCAGGAAATGAAAAAGAAAAATTCTTCCTGGAAGCATCTCCTGACCTGATTACGATGGCTTTTTATCTCTCTTTAACTTGCCCTGCTCTCCGTGTAACACATGAATCGGGGGAACCCTGTAGATGCTTTCTGAAATTAACTAATGGCATATGACACGACAAGGGTGTCTTCTGCCCCCCTCCCCCCCTTTTTTATAAAAAAACAAGATTAAGAAATCTCCTAGGGTAACAGGAATCCCCTGGAGATGCTATTAACTCGTGCTAACCACACCTTTGAAATTGCTTTATTGCTTTAATAACGAGGAGGCGAAAAGTAAGCGGGGTGGGGATGCGCCACATTTATTATTTATGCCAGTAAAAGGTTACCATTTTTTCTAAAGACTTCAGCAAAACGGGAAAATGCCTCGTATTTACTGCATCATCTACAGCATCTATAAACTCCCCTGTCCAGCTTGGCATGGGGCAAATTAGCAAATCGGCTTGCTTGACCCTTGTAGGAAGAGCCTCTGCTTCTTATGCATAGTTTTAGGTTCAATCCCTGACACCCGTGATAGCTCAGTCAGTAGAGCACGTGACTCTTAATCTCAGGGCTGTGGGTTCGAGCCCCACGTTGGCCAAAGATTCCTGCATTGCAGGGGGCTGGACTAGATGGCCCTCGTGGTCCCTTCCAACTCTGCGATTCTACCTCTAGGTGATCCTGGGAAAGACTCCCTGCATGAAACCCTGGAGAGGCACTCTCAGCGTGCACATCACTGAGCCCAATGGTCTGAGTCAGTATAAAGCAGCTTCCTGTGTTGTTTGGTGTCAAGCTGCTGCTCAGGTGCTTTCCATGCGCAAGGGAACCCGTTTTAATCCCTATCTCTAGTAAAAATAATCAGGTGGCAGCTGATGGCCACGGCATCTTCACAGAGGGCCTTCTAGACAACCCTGTGCTGTGTTGCCTGGTGTGGTCAAAGGCAATATTCCTGGTTGAAAAGGATCATTCCTTCTTTGGAGCAGTTTGCTGTGCTCTGTGGGTAGCGGAAGCATTTGGCTGGGGGCGTCTCCCCCACAGTTCTTCAGCATAGCACATTGCACAACCAGTCTGTGGCACAGCTGTTATGGATGGGCAGGGTTGTCTTGAGCATATGCGGCGCCGGGTGCAAAGATCTGCCTGGCAGCCCCCCCCCCAGGTTGCGCAGTCCCAGGCACGCAGGAGGGCTGAGCCAGCTAGCCACCTCAGCGTCTCACTGGCTCAGTCACCCCTGAACTCGTGGTGGCAGAAGAGCCTGCAGCAGCACTCTGACCGACAGGCGGGCCCTTCCCCGGACTCAACTGTCAGGCACCGGACTCTCGGCCTGGTGCCCCTGAGAGTCCAGTGCCCGGGTGCCCCGCACCCCTAGCACCTATGGGTAAGACGGCCCTGCGGATGGGTGCGCATCAGGTGCTCTTGTTCTCCTGGAGCAGCCAAATGCTATACGTTATTCATGCCAGCAATAATAATAATAATAATTAATAATGATGATGATGATGATGATGATGATGATGATGATGATTATTATTTTATCATTTAGATCCCACCCATCTGTCTGGGTTTTCTTCCCAGCCACTCTGGGTGGCTTACAGCACACATAAAGACATAGTAGTACTCAACACTAATGTCTCGCAACAGATATAACTGATTTGTAAGAAAGACTGTACAACCTGAAAAAAGAGACAAGGTGTGTACTTTTGTAAACCAATAAAATCTTTAATAAAAAAAGAAAAACAAAAATAGTAAAACGTCAAACATTAAGAGCTTCCCGACACAGGGCTGCCTTCAGATGTCTTCTAACAGTTGTGTAGTTCTTTATCTCCTTGGCATCTGATGGGAGGGCGTTCCACGGAGAGGGTTCCACTGACAAGAAGGCCCTCTGCCTGGTTCCCTGTAACTTCACTTCTTGCAGTGAGGGAACTACCAGAAGGCCCTCGGCGCTGGACCTCAGTTTCTGGGCTGAACAATGGGGGTGGTCGCTTCTTCAGGTATACTGGGCCGAGGCCATTTAGGGCTTTAAAGGTCAGCACCAACACGTTGAATTGTTATACGGTCCTGGTGGCCACTCCCAGTCACCAGTCTAGCTGCCGCATTCTGGATTAGTTGTAGTTTATGTGTCAGCTTCAAAGGTAGCCCCGCGAAGAGTGCATTGCAGTGGTCCAAGTGGGAGATAACCAGAGCATGCTCCACTCTGGAGAGACAGTCTGTGGGCAGGCAGGGTCTCAGCTGGTGCACCAGATGGAACTGGCCCTGGACAGATGGAAGGAGCTGCCATTTTTAACCATAACTGTACCTTAAGCTCTCAATCAGGAGTGATATACCGACCCCAAACCAGAGCGCTTCTGGGTCCTTGCTATATCGGATGATAAGAACACTCCACTCCACTCTCTCTGGACAAGCACCTCATTCCCTTCCACATTTTGCTGCATGCATAAATCCTGGCTGAATCGGTCTTTCACTGTCTGGGCCTCTGTGTCATACTTGGTGCCATGGCAAATAGGGAGTGCAAGGTGAAATTGACTTTGAACTTAGCTAAGTAGAGGAGCTTCCTTAATGGGAAAGACAATAAAAGTGATGTTGCTTTTTGCTTTTATGTATTTATTTGATTTAACAACATTTTTATTAAGCTTCATCAACCAAAACCTCTAAGCATTTTCCAAGAGTATGAAATGGTACAAAAAGCCATAGTGAACCCCAAAATCAAGGAGCAAGGTCGCTTTCCCTTCGGTCATACTCTTAATGGAAGCCATCCATCGGGGCCACAGCCAGGTCTGAATCCAGATTGGGAACTTGTTTTTAAAAGCTTGATTTTATTAGTGTTTTCTTATGAATACTTTATGTCTATACTTTAGATGAACCACTTAGAGGCTTTTCTTGACTAAGCAGTATATAATTATTGTTAAATAAAATGAATAGTTTGTGTCACCCAAGATACTTGCAGCTGTCCCACAAGGCAGATAAATAACACAGTGATAATCTATAAGATTTTGAGATTTTCTTTTTCCCCCCTTCTTTTTTTTATTCACATAATGTACATTCTTTACAACAGACAAATCCAAAATAAAATCATATATAGCAAAACCATAAGTCTGATCTCCTCTCCGACACCTTTACTTGATATTTCTTGCTACTTCTTCCTTATTTTAATTCCTTATTTTAAGTCTCTTAAATCCTAGGGCAATCTTTACCAATTTCAATTAATACCTTCACCTCCCTCCCCCACAACCCAGGGCTTCCCTCCACCTGTGTGCAATCTTCTTTACCTACTATTATTTTTGTTATTGTTGCGTTACTCACTTTATTCGTTATTCCATCCTTAATATAATATTAACCTATCTCCTAGCACCTTTTAAACTTTTGCATACTAATTTTTAAGCTCCAGCACCGACTTATTTCATGTATTCCTTAACATAGTCCCACTCTTGGTTAATTTTTTGATTAGAGCAGCCTCTGATTGTTGCTGTTAATTTTGCCATCTCCGCGAATTTGAGAAGTTTGGTTTTCCAATCTAATAATTCTGGTTATTTAACGGTTTCCAATTTTTTGCCATTACGATTCTGGCTGCCACGGTTCCTTTTATCCTTGGGGATGTCACTCGATACTAAACCCAACAAAAATGCCTCTGGTTTTTTAGAGATTGAACTCCTAAATATCTTTTTAAGCTCTTCATGTATCATAATCCAGAATTGTTTAACCACTTTGCGCCCCCATCACATATGGTACATCATCCCCACCTCTGTTTTGCATCTCCAACAGAGCTTTGACTGTTTTTTGTACATCTTTGATAGTTTTACTGGGGTGAGGTACCAGCAGTAGAACATCTTCATTATGTTTTCCTTAATCAAATAGCATGCTGTGAAATTTATATCGGTTTTCCATAGCCTTTCCCATCTGTCTAGGTGAATTGTCTGGCCCAGCTCTTGTGACCATTTTATCATTGGTTCTTTTATTATCTCATCTTTCAGTTAACATTCAAGGAGCAAGCCGTATATTTTCGATATTATTTTCCTATTTGGTTTCAAAAGTTCACTTTGTAATTTTGATGTTTTTTGTTCAAATCCTATTTTTTTATCTTGGTTGAAGATATGCAATACCTGGTGATATTGTAGCCAGCTGTTACAATAGTTCTTAACCTCTTCATAAGGTCTTATTATTACCACACCGTGCTCTTTTATTAATAACTGTTGATATGTTGGCCAGTCCTTCTCCATATTTACTCTTTTCACTGCCAATACTTCTAATGGGGATATCCACCATGGTATCTTAGGTTCTAACAACCATCAGTAATCTGCCCAAACTTTATAAAGAGACTTCCTGAGTATGTGATTCAGGAAGTCCCTGTTTACTGCCACTTTATCATAAATTAAATAGGCATGCCATCCAAAGCAGTTGTTCCATCCTTCTAAATCTAGAATCTCTGTTTTGTCTAGCATGACCCAGTCTTTTATCCATCCTAAGCATGCTGCCAGATAGTAAATTATCCAATCCGGAAGTCCAAATCCACCCCTCTATTTGATGTCTGCTAACAGTTTCTATTTATACGTGGTTTTTCCCCTTGCCATACAAATCAGGATATGTCCTTTTTTCATTTTTCAAATATATTGATTACTGGAATCATTTGGGGGGAAAAACGTATTTTTGGTAATATACTCATTTTGATTGTTGAAATTCTCCCCCACATTGATAATTTTAATCTCTGCCAAGTTTCTAATTGATTTCTTATTTCCTTCCATGTTTTTATGTAATTATCCTCGAACAAATTAATATTCTTCATTGTTACATAAATCCCCAGATATTTTATCTTTTTTACAATTTGCAGGCTACTTGTTTATTCTAAATTCTTTTTCTCCTATTCATTCATATTTTTGACCATTATCTTCGTTTTATCTTTATTTAATTTGAATCCTGCTACCCTTCCAAATGGTGTAGTGGTTAAGAGCGGTAGTCACGTAATCTGGGGAACCGGGTTTTCGTCTCCGCTCCTCCACATGCAGCTGCTGGGTGACCTTGGGCCAGTCACACTTCTTTGAAGTCTCTCAGCCCCACTCACCTCACAGAGTGTTTGTTGTGGGGGAGGAAGGGAAAGGAGATTGTGAGCCGCTTTGAGACTCCTGAAGGGGAGTGAAAGGCGGGATATCAAATCCAAACTCTTCTATTTATACTGTTTATCGGATTTTTCCACCATTACTATCATATCATCTGCAAATGCTCTGCTTTTGTACACATTCCTGCCCAATGTTATACCTTTTATTTCCTCTTCATTTCTTATAACCTCATTTAATACTTCCAGTGTTAATATAAATAAAAGAGGAGAAAGTGGGCACCTCTGTCTTGTTCCCTTCTGTATGGGGAAATATTCTCTCATCTCACCGTTAATTACCAGATTGGCCTTTGGGTCTTGGTATATTGCTTTTATTCCATTTAACATTAATATTCACAGCTCTAATCTTTCCAATATTTTCTCAAGAAATCTCCAGGATACGTTATCAAAAGCTTTCTCAGCATCAATAAATACAAAAGCTGCTGTTTTCCCTGGATTCATGTCTAGGTATTCGATCGAATCAACCACTAGTCTTACATTGTCACACATCTTCCTCCCTGGTAGGAAACCTACTTGATCTTGATTAATATATTCGTTCAAAACTATTCTCAATCTTTGGGCCAGTATATCGGCATATACCGTATTTTTCGCTCTATAACACGCACCTGACCATAACACGCACGTAGTTTTTAGAGGAGGAAAATCCGTAGGCATGCCACCCGTAGGCATTTCCTCCATAACACGCACAGACATTTCCCCTTACTTTCTAGGAGGAAAAAAGTGAGTGTTATGGTGCAAAAAATACAGTATTTTGTAGACATTGTTGAGTAGGGATATAGGTCTATAGTTATTAATATTTTCTTTTACTTTTGTCTTGCTTTAGTATTATGATGATATGTGCCAAATTCCACGACTCAGGGGTTTTCCCTTCTGCTATAATAATAATAATAATACTAATTTATATATATATATATATATATATATATATATATATATATATATATATATATATGTAGGTTTTGGTGTCTTCGGGTGTCTTCCCGTGTAAGAGTTGGGGTGTCTAGGCGACGTTTCGACGAGGTCTCACTCGTCATCTTCAGGCTGGTGCTTTCGGCTTCTTGTTACTAGAACAGAGCAGGATCTCAGTGTTTGAGTTCCTATAAATACTGTTGAGGGGGTGTGGTGTATAGCCTCCAACGTTCTGGGCAGAGAGGAAGTTCCTAGGTTAATGTGCCTTTTCTTCTTTTGTTCATTAATTACTTGAGGGATATCTTGAGTGATTACTTGAGTGATATTCTGAGTACCACTTAGGAGGGTCATTAGGTGTGGATTAGTTTCTAAAGCTTTCGTGTCTTGACCTCTTGACCTTGTAAAGAGTTTTTCTGAGAAGATGGCTGTACTGCACTTAGTTGTGCTCTGGCTTGGCTTCGTGTATAGGGGCGAGCTGTGGTTTTGTGCCCTGTGCCAGCCAGATCTGTGTAGGGATTGCAGGGGGGTGCAGCATCCGGAGGTGCCACTATGGTTTGGCTACTGGATGGTGTCTGTAATTTATCTGTGGAGAGGGTCTGGGTTTGGGTCTGGTGTGGTTGATTGGAGATGGCGTTCTGTGTGCCTCTGGTTCTGGTGTCGGTTTTTGTGGGGAGGGCTAATTTCCAGATGTCTGGCAGGCGGGACGTGTCGTCACGCTTGTTCATGTTGTGAGGGTGTTTCTCTATCTCGATGGCTTCCATGATTATTCTCTTGTGGTGATGTTCCATGTTAAAGAGCAATTTGGAATCTGCAAAATTAATTTCGTGTCCTGTTTCTTTCATGTGTTGGTAAAGAGAGGAAGTTTTTTCTTCTTTTTTGACGGCATTCTTAGCAAAATCCTCCATAAACACAATATCAAAACAGCCTTTTGCACCAACCAAAAAATAGCCAATATCCTCAGAAACCCAAAAGATAAAATCCAGTTAGAAAACCAAGGGGTCTATGAAATACCCTGCAAAGTCTGCCCAGCCACGTACATTGGACAAACAAACAGACGAATAAATGCACGTATCGCAGAACACAAGAATGCCGTCAAAAAAGAAGAAAAAACTTCCTCTCTTTACCAACACATGAAAGAAACAGGACACGAAATTAATTTTGCAGATTCCAAATTGCTCTTTAACATGGAACATCACCACAAGAGAATAATCATGGAAGCCATCGAGATAGAGAAACACCCTCACAACATGAACAAGCGTGACGACACGTCCCGCCTGCCAGACATCTGGAAATTAGCCCTCCCCACAAAAACCGACACCAGAACCAGAGGCACACAGAACGCCATCTCCAATCAACCACACCAGACCCAAACCCAGACCCTCTCCACAGATAAATTACAGACACCATCCAGTAGCCAAACCATAGTGGCACCTCCGGATGCTGCACCCCCCTGCAATCCCTACACAGATCTGGCTGGCACAGGGCACAAAACCACAGCTCGCCCCTATACACGAAGCCAAGCCAGAGCACAACTAAGTGCAGTACAACCATCTTCTCAGAAAAACTCTTTACAAGGTCAAGAGGTCAAGACACGAAAGCTTTAGAAACTAATCCACACCTAATGACCCTCCTAAGTGGTACTCAGAATATCACTCAAGTAATCACTCAAGATATCCCTCAAGTAATTAATGAACAAAAGAAGAAAAGGCACATTAACCTATGAACTTCCTCTCTGCCCAGAACGTTGGAGGCTATACACCACACCCCCTCAACAGTATTTATAGGAACTCAAACACTGAGATCCTGCTCTGTTCTAGTAACAAGAAGCCGAAAGCACCAGCCTGAAGATGACGAGTGAGACCTCGTCGAAACGTCGCCTAGACACCCCAACTCTTACACGGGAAGACACCCGAAGACACCAAAACCTACATTCCTGTACCCGTGAAAATCTACGAAAGCATATATATATATATATATATATATATATCCCACCCACCCTGGCCGAAGTCAGGCTCAGGGCAGCTAACAACAATAAAATAATACAACATTCTAAAACTATTTCATTATAAAATTAATTCAAATCAAATTGATGGCAACCATTGGGCTAGAGTTCTGTGAAGATTGCCAAAGGAGGGAGTCAGGCTGTGCCCTGGCCAAAGGCCTGGTGGAACAGCTCTGTCTTGCAGGCCCTGCTGAGAGATGTCAATTTCATAGGGGTTGCTATTGCCTCCTCATTTTTTTTGTAATGCATTGCCGTGAGCCCATCTGGGCCCAGTGCTTTGCCTTATTTTGCTTTTGAGATTGCTTCATGCAGTTCATTTGAGGATATCGGCGCATTTAAATACTCTATTTTTTCTTTCCCAATCTTGGGTAGCCATTTGTCCTGTAAATAATTTATAACATCTTCCTCTGTTTCCTTTCCCACTGTATATAATTTACTGAAGTACTTTATAAAACATTTGTGTATTTATTCTGGATTATATTTTTTCCGCCTTCCTTTATTTTATCAATTTGCATTTCCTTCTTTCTCTTTTTTAATTGCCATGCCAGCAATTTTCCCAGTTTATTCGCAAATTCAAAAGATCTTTGTTTCATCCATCTTATATTTGTTTCAGTTTCTTCCTCAATTATCATTGTTAACTGCGCCTGCAGTAATTTGATTTTTTGAACTGGATTCCTATTTTTTGGTTCTCTTGCTAACATTTTCTCATTATTGGCTATTTCTTTTCTTATTTCTTCTAGCTTCCTCTCACGTATACTTTTCTTTCTTGCACTTTGCTGTATGTAATAACCTCTAATACACGCTTTGCTGGCCTCCCAGATTGTTCTAATATTCGTATCCAGAATTTTTAGATTTTCCTTTCCTTTCTCACCTTTGTCAACGTGGCAAAGCAGCAAGTTCACTTCCGTAACTTAGTTTGCGGACTCCATGCAAAATTCAGTCGCTTGACTGGTATATGTGACTGTTTGCCGAGTGTTCAGAGTCCACCTCAATACTTGGCCAAAGCTGCAGCAGCCTGAATAGATGAAGCAAATTAGCTGAAGGGGGAGAGGTAGGTGTGTTTGTGTGTGTGTGTATATGTATATGAGAGAGAGAGAGAGAGAGAGAGAGAGAGAGAGAGAGAGAGAGAGAGAGAGAGAGAGAATCTGGTCGAATTTCATGATGGATACTGTTCTGAATCCCTCTGTCGTGTCTATCTAGCAGAGAAGGAATATGCTGTTTAGGGCTGCCTTATCAGTGTTTATCGGTGTAGGTGTTCTGCTCCATGTAGCAGAACCCCAAGCTCTTTTTAAACCTTGACATCAATACAGGCCGTGATAAGATAAGACCTGCTTATCCTGTCCTGGCTATTCTGAATAAGATAAACCCCCTTTTAAAAATCAAAACAAGCCTCAGAGTTTTTGCGCTGTGTGTGATGGGCAACCTCCAACCAGGCTCAGAGCCAACAAACTGAAGTCTCCCCAAACCAGCAGTCTGGGAGTCCTTAACATTGCTTCTGAGACCAGCTCTGTCAGCACAGGCAGGGAGACTCCAGAGCAGTGAGGCAGGTGCTAAACCAGCAGAATACCTAATATGTCCCAATTGCCCAACACCAGGAACACACACTCTAGATTCTACAACTCCCTTTCCCTGACCCTCAAGTCTGTCCTGATGCTGCACCGAGTACACAGCTGGGTGAGACCAGCTCCACCCTGCTCACCTGCCCAAGTCTCAGTGATACAAACCAGATCAGCCTCTCCGCATCCATAATCAGATAATGGATATGAGAGGTCTTACTCAGAGCTAACCTGGCATTCAGCAACAGCAGCTGCAGACCTGAGGGCTGGCTGGTGGGACAGCCACAGTTTCCCAGGTTGGAAGAGGGACTGGCACATGGCACAGTCAATGCCTGTCCCGTGTGCCCCTTATCTGGCCTGCTGCACCCTCCACACCATCCCTCCCCCTGCCCAGAACCACAGCGATTTGGGTCATCCCTGCTCTACCCAGCTCCTCTCTTTTCCAGGCACATCCTAAGCCCATTTATTAAAAAAACTACAAACCTGCCCCCATTTAAGAAAACACAAGGTTTTTTAAATAAAAAGATTAAAACATTTTAATCCCCCTGGCTTCTTCAGCAGCCTGTCTGATCTTTGCCTCTTGGCCCCCTTCCTCTCCGGCCTCCACTTCTTCCTCTGATTCTGGACTGCCTTCTGCCACTGCCTCTTCCTGCTCACTAAACCCTGTTGCCTCTTCTCCTTCTGACACCTCCTCCTCCCAGTTTGCTCCTCCTTCATTCTCTGACCACTCATCATTGTCCCACCACCAATCCCCTGGCTCTGAGCCATCTTCCCTTGGGGGGTGGGCTCCCCAGCTGGTGCCTCAAACCACTCCTCTGCATCACTAGCTAGGCATGACTTGCCTAGCTAGTGATAACACACAGTGTGGCCATTTAAAGAGTTTATGTGGCATCCTTGGCATACCGTAGCATGGCTTATCCAAACAGAAAAAAGAATGGAGATGAATGAATGTGGAATGGCCTTTTTGGTGAGGAAATAATTTTGATTTTAATTAGGGAAGAAGAAGGGCCAAAAGGGGAGGGGAATGGTGGAGTATTTTCTCTTGCAAGGAGACAAGACTAATGAATTTACAGCTTTGGGAGATGACCTCTGAGCAGCGTTCTCCAAAGCGCTTGTGCAGAAGTGTTTTCCTTTGTTTAAAAAGTACAACAGCCTTGTAGTTTTCTTTTTTTAAAAAACCACAGCAGAATGAAGGGAAACATCTGATGAGGGAAGCTTCAGGCAGCTGCTGTCTGTTCCAGTAGGCTCTAACCGTCTACAGACACACCAGCACAGCTTTCCAAAAGGGGGAGAAAAGCAACACACATTTCTCTTTCTTTCTAGAGCTGGAATAGCGCTCTCTCTGTGTGTAAATAATGTCATGATGAAGCTTTGCATTCTGCTTCCTCTCATCATGCTTCCCAGTATTCAAGAAGGAGTGTGTGGGAGTGCATCTCCATCACTATTAGGGATGGGTGAATCTGTCATTCTCCGACCCTCATTTTCCCCAATCTTAAATTAATCTCTCTGCAATTCCACATCATCTTGTACATTATTTTTTTCTTCGAAAACACCTTACGAAAACTCACCAGCTTTTTAGCATGACTTTCTCCTAACATACACATTTTTGTGTGTGCAAATTTGACCAACATACAGTGGTACCTCGGGTTACATACGCTTCAGGTTACAGACTCCCCTAACCCAGAAATAGTGCTTCAGGTTAAGAACTTTGCTTCAGGATGAGAACAGAAATCGTGCTCCGGCAGCGCGGCGGCAGCAGGAGGCCCCATTAGCTAAAGTGGTGCTTCAGGTTAAGAACAGTTTCAGGTTAAGAATGGACCTCCGGAACGAATTAAGTACTTAACCCGAGGTACCACTGTACACATTTTTGTGAAGCAATTTCTCAGTGTGTTTTTGTATGTTATTTTCACAAATACATGCACTTCAGTGCATGCTTCACCTTTCCTATACAGTGGTACCCCGTGTTGTGCAACCTCCAGGTTACAGAATCTTTGGGTTACGGCCGCGGCAAACCCGGAAGTGGGCTTGCTGCTTGCACATGCACAGAAGCGGTCCTCCGGTTACCAATTTTTTGGTATACGGCCGGGCCTCCAGAACAGATCCCGTTCGTAACCGAAGTATATGCATTTGGTACTTGAGAACTGCATCACAAAATTCAGAGAAGTGCAAATTTCAAACGAAGGCTGTGTTACAGTTCCAAAATTGTTATGGAAATTGAGGATTAGGGAGGTTTGGATTGAAAAGTGAACTGGATCGAATTTTTACCCTACCCACTATGGAAGCACTTTTATTGGTGCTTTTGTTAGCAATTTGCAATCCCCTCACACTTACCTGTCAGTTTTGTTGTTGCATGCAATACCACCATGTAGCTCTTTTGGGGACTGGCTCTGCTCTTGTTTCCACCATATTCACAGCACCTGGTTCATTAGGATGTCTTGCTGGGTGCAGTACCCATGCGTGGTGGTCTCTCTTCAAGTGTGTTGCTTCCCATATATATTCAGCCATTTTTCTCTATGGTTGTGGAATCTTAACACGGCCCTCCTCTCCTCCTCTACCCCATAAAGCTTTTCTGGTGTTATATTCTAAGCCATTGTTTCTACAGCGCCGGCATTGGGAGCGGCGGGCACCCTGCTGAGCTGACAGCTGTGTCGCTTGAAACAATGGTGCGAGTTAATGGGCCAAAAGGCTCATCAGTGTTTTTCCCATTAAAAGTATTTTTAAAAATACATATAAATAATGTGGTGACCATAACTTTTCTCTCTCCACTCAAGTATCGAGTAAATTATTGCTGCGTTATCCTGTTGTAAATGAGACAACAGGATCATAAACTTTTGTTAGTTTTGGCTGCTCTCTGGTTTGGCAGCCCATTAAACCAATTCATTATTAGTGCGAGTGCAGAGGTGCAGGCCCTTCTTTTGGGGGGGGGGGAGAGAGGCTGCGTGAGCTAATGCGGAAGCTTTTGTCGGTCTGCCAAGTGAGGTGGCTATAATCTTAATGGCTTTTTGTTCATGTGTCTTTGACAGTGTGGGCCACAAACAAAGCTTGGATATGGATTTCAGATGCCTAGGTGCATGTGTCCTCTCTGGCTGTTGAGCAGGTGGAGCATGTTGTAGAGTGATCAAGACTGTACCATTTGAAGCTGCCCGTGAAGGGGCTGTAGGGGAAAGGGATCATATAGCTCAGTGGCAGAGCATCTGCTTTGCAGGCAGAAGGTCCCAAGTTCAATCCCCGACATATCCAGGTAGGGCTGCATGATGGTCCCTTGTCTGAAACCTTGGAAAGGTGCTCCCAGACAGTGTAATGAGCTTGGGGGGTGGGAGGAGGAGGAGGAGGAGAGGAGGGAGAAACCAGTGGTCTGACTCTATAAGCCAGCTTCCTATATCCTTTGAATTTTGTTTATCACACCCAGAGTCTCCCTTCTTATACACTGTAACCTGGGGTACCACTGTAGAAGGCAAGCATGTAAAGGGCGAGCCTGGATAGCTCAGCTGGTTAGTAGAGCATGGTGCTAGTAACACCTAGGTTGCAGGTTCAATCCCTGTATGGGACAATTGCATATCCCTGCATTGCAGGGGGTCAGACTAGATGATCCTCAGGGTCCCGTCCAACTCTACAATTCTGTATCAGTGGGATAGCTCAATTGGGTGGTGCTAACACACGTGTTGCAGGTTTGATCTCCGTAAGGGACAGCTGAAAATTCTTACATTGCAGGGGGTTGGGCTAGAGGATTCTCAGGGTCACTTCCAACTCCTATTCTGTTCTAATCTAATATCGTAGTTCTGGGATTCTTGGGGATTTTTCTTCACATTACCCTTCTACTTTGAACCACTACATTCATCTGCGTGTGGAACTCAAGTTAGGGTTGCCGTATTTCAAAAAGTGAAAATGAAAATCAGGACACAAAGTAAGTTGTTGAGCTCTCCCACCCCCACCCAGACATTTCAGCATTTTTGGCCCCAGACACCATTTTTGATGGCCTAATCCTGGCTATGTCTGGGCCATTCCGGATGTATGGCAACCTTACGATTAGTACCCCACAGTTCCCCTGCCTTGAGGCTCCCCTGTGGGGTTGGGCTGGTGGTGGTAGGAGGCAGCTTGTTTCATCGTCCCCTTGCCGCTGCTGCCGCCGCCTAGGTGCCATGCAAATCTCCCTCCTCCTGTTGTAATACACAGTCTGGCACGCGGGAGATCTGGTTAGCATGTGCCTGTAGTAAAATGTGCCTGACTGAAATGAAATGTGAAGTGTAACTGCCTACCCCAAAGCATGCACTGCTCCATCATGTCCCCCCCCCCGTCCTGCCCTCCCTGAATAAAATGCACACTGTGGGGTGTGTGTGTGTGTGTGTGTGTGTGTGTGTGTGTGTGTGTGTGTGTATATATATATATATATGTGTATATATAGGCTGTTGTCTCCTATGACTGCTCCTTGTCTTCCCTTGGGAGGAGATATATTATGTGTGTGTGTGTGTGTGTAGCCAGGGTGTTGACAGCTGGGCATCAGGATTTCTCCAGGAGCTGCTGCTCCAGCTGCTTCTTGTTGGAGGAGTAATCCTTGTGTCACTTGTCAGGATGTCGGCTGCTCGCCACCACAGTAATAGAGCTCCTGGGCGCAGCTGGTGAAAAGCCAACCTTTCCCTGTCGTCTCCTGCAAAGTGCTCCGAAGGATCAAATGTTTCAGCCAGCAATGCGAGAACAACAGAAAAAACTGAAAGGGGCCACGCGGGCCTTCTGCAGGAAAGGATGGCACTCACATCCCACTGGGTGACAGCGTTCCATTACCCAGGAAAAGGGGCCAGCCACCGCTTCCACCTTTTTGCTGGAAAATAGTCATTCGCAGACCCTGCTAGGAACTCTGATTTAGCAGCAAGTTTTCCAGCAGGCAACAGGGTCTGGGGTGGGGCAGTTCAATCACCACAGAGTTGGTTATCTGTTTGGTAGATGAAGGAGTAATTAGAGGTGCCTTTGTGGCAAAGAGATCTGCGCTGCCTGAGCACAAGCAAACAGGCTGACTCAGCTAATTGGCTTTGGCAGGTGGATCCAGTAGCTAACCCAGGCGAACGGAAAAGCCAGGCAGGGCAATCTGTGCCCAGCCAGTTGGCAACCTCACTGCTAACAGAGACGAACTGATAAATAATTAGCAAGGTGGCATTCGTGTCCTATTTCACAAGTTCTTCCAGCACTCATTACTCTGGGGCTGGCTACGGTCAGGGGCTGTTTGGTGAGAGTTTTGCCGCAGCTCTTGAAAGTCAAAATGGCCCTTGCGGAAGTGCCAGTAAATGAACACAAAATGAAAACATGATTTCACCCAGATACATAAACAAACCGTCTACCAGTGGGCCTCAAATTGCATGTATCTTGAATCCCGTGATACATGTTTTAGTTAAAGTACAGCAAAGGAGGGGATAACTGTGTAAGCCCGAGGGAGGAGAGACTCTTGTAAGGTGACCTCACTTGCAAGCTTTGCCAGCACATGTTAAAGGATCAGTCTGCACAGATTACTTTTAAGTGCTCTTTCAACAGCAGGTGCCAGAAGTAACAGAAGGTAACTCCTTTTCTTAAGCTTGCATGTGGCTTTGATGGTTTATTTTTTTACAGGGATGTTTGCCCCTCCTGCTCTCTTTCTCTCACTTCTGCCCCCCCCCCCTGCATCAGTTAAGGCCTCAAACCACAGTTTGGATTTTCCATTATGTTCTGAAATGGTAGTCTGTAATTTCACCTTGTCATTTCCACACAGACACACGCAGCCCCTCTCTTCCTTGTAACACAGTGTGTTGCTAGAAAACGGCGTATTGCTGATAAAATATTGATCGTGGCAGCTTTACGGGGTTGTGAACTCAGCAGGGGCAATGTCCTTTGAAGTTTCTCTGATTTCCTTCAGGATTTTCTTGGGCAAAAAAACTAAGCGGATTCCAGATGCAGAATTGCTCAGCCTGCAAAAAAACAAAACCCTACCCCACCCCTTTAAAAAACCGCCACCCTCTTTTTGTGAGAACCCTGCACTGTGAATTCACGTCTGTCTCTCTTTGCAGAGGGTAATGATAATGCAAACACAGAGCAAATGCCTATGATAAGAACTGTAGAAAAGGTGGCTGGACATGGTGTATATTATAGTTCACCGCTGTTAATGTCTGCCTCTTGCCACACCTCCTCCCATTTTTATCTACTTCACAAATTAGACCAAATGGAATTGTTGGACAAGTTAACTCTCACCCCACACTCCAATCTGAATACAACTGCATAACAAGTGAGGCTACTCTTAGATGTCCTTTAGGAGGGGGTCAGCAGCTGGAAGTCCATACAGTCTGGTTGTGTCTAATTTTTTTGGGTGGGTGGGACTTAAGATTAATTGCCCCCTCCCCCCCAAACTAGCTGTTCATTGCAAACTTGTGCTTAGGTGAACGGGGACGGATACATGGTTTTTGTGCCTCCCCACCCGTTCAGTTTGTGTGTAGTGTGGTACATCATGTAGCACATCAAACTCAGTCAAGATTCCACGACTCTCCCATATGCAACATGGGCCATGAGCATCTTTGAACCAGGGAGACTGCAAGCGAAGAACCAGCAGATGCTCAGCTGAGCCACATGACTCTTTAACGGTCTAAATTCGCCAAAGGTTTAGTGGTGTTAATAGGCTGAGCACGTTCATCAATAAACCATTTACTCTCCCTTTCCCTCCCGGCAGTCGCTCTGACTAGATCTGACACACAAACACTTAACTACCTTTTTCATCCAAAATCAATGTTGTATTTATCTTCAATGATCTACAAAGAAACCAAATGTTTAAAATTACAAGGCAGGGAAAAGGATATTTGCCGGGGGGGGGGGGCAGGGAGGAAGGAAAGGAAAGGAAAGGAAATACAGAGTCAAGAGAAGAAAACATCAGCAGATGTTTGAATTAACTAGAAAGCAGAAACCCAGAATATAAAAATGTGAATACTGGATATATATATATTTGGAAGGAAGGAAGGAAGGGGCACAATGCCCATATATATCCTTAGCAGGATGAGGGGTCTGGTCTGGTGTAAATACAACTAGGGGCTGCATATGTACTTTCCTTCTCTGATCCAAATCTGTGCAGAGCCCTTCTAAGCAAAGTCTAAAGTTCTCAACTTGGGGGTTCTATCTCCCTGCTCTGCCTTTCCTGCAAATGAAAAATTTGAGGGACTGCAGCTTTTTTTAAAACAGGGACTCTATATATGCCCCGCTGAACTGAGCCATAGCAAAATTCACATTTATAATAGTAATATTATAAATCAAATGGTGGCCAAATAAAGAAGCAGCAACACAACTCCAAACATCCAAGGCCAAACTCACATGGAAACAAGCATTTGACTATGGTCATTGCAAACTACAGGTGAACGTGTCAAGTATCTTAAATTAACCCTTTGGACTTCTTTCCCCCAATGCCTCATATTTTTATAAACCCATAGGGATCCACAAGAGAGAGTGCTTCCTTGCTCACGTGCCTGACATTGACAAAGGAAGGCAGCCCACTTCCCCCACTTTCCGGCGGGGAGGGAAGTGGGGTCAAGAGAAAGGGATTTGTCGCATATTGCTGTATCAGTTGTGTCTGTGTAGCAGAAACTTCAGTAATAAGATAACCTGGATCTTTTCCTTACGTTTATTGAACATCCGTGTGTTATGCACACAAAACAAAAATTGAAATTATGATTTAGATAAACACTGTAGGGTTTGTTTTGCGGTAGAACAAGTTTCCTCTTCCCGGTAACGATCGCCCTTTTCCTACGAAGCTGCATGCTTACACTGAATGCGTTTGGGGTGGTTTTTCTGGGTATATGTGTGTATTTTTGAAAATGCTTTTTTGCCTACCCTCACATCAACCAGGACCTGCCTCCAAGTTATTTTGCATAGTTGAAGGTTTTGTGCCATAGTTGGGGTTCTTTGTTTGTTTTTAAAGACAGTGACAATGATGCGTTGGAATAATGTTAACAAATAACCAGAGAGTGGTTCTAAAAACCATTTTTTATAAAGTCTACCTATGTTAAGAATTCAATATTGGTGTACATTTATATTAACAGAATATTTACATATTGTTTTCTTTTTTGTTGTTTAAAACAAGAAGTCAAAAAAAATTTCATTTCTCCATAATATAAGGCAAAACCAAACAATTTTGTACATTATTATTATTATTATTATTATTATTTTAATATATATCTGTAACTTCAGTTCCAAAGTACCAAGAGAAAGTGAGTGGCCTCAATTCGGGAACCTCACAGTGGACTGTACAAAACTACAGTATTTCCATAAATAATACTTTCAGAAACCCTGGGTGTGTATTTTGTATTTACTTAAGGATCTGAGGCCATTAAAATTTAAACTAAAAAAAAAAAGCTCTTTATGTAAATAAAGAGCACACAAAATTTAACAAAAAATACAAATTCATTAAAAATGCTTCTCACATTTGGGAAAAAATGTACAAACCTGGTAATATTTTAACTCAGCACAGAAGCAAAAACAAAACGAAGAAATAAAGACCTATATATTAAATTTCCATTTTCAGCAACCATTTGCTTGGAAGGTTCGTAACCTATAACCCTCCCGCTCCCCAATTATTTATGGAACTGTGCTTAATTTCTACAAATTTTACAGTTAAAAAAAAGTTTACAGCAGTGCATTTTTAAAAGGTCTCTTCCCCCCTCCCTCTTTTATATTTACAGGTGAGTTTTAAAATTCATCCTGTTTGTTTGTTTGTTAGGGACTATCGTGCCTCTACTTCTTTGGGGTTCCTAGAAGGAGAATAGTCTCTCGATTCAGAGTTTGTGAGTGGCGTAGTCCGGCGGGGGGAGGATGGTCTTGTACTACTAGCTGGTACCAAAGGGGGCGGGGCACTCAAAGCGGCTGTTGGTGGGTTCCTATTCAAGATTCCATTGTGCATGGCAGCCGAGGGGCTGAGTCTGGGATAATGCATCCCACTGAGATGAGGCATGAAAGATGGCACATGGGCCAGGTGGCTTTCAATAGGGGACGAGTGCAAGTGATGCATCCTGGCACGCTCAAGTTCTTCCCGTAAGTGCAACCTCTCTCTCTCCTCCGCTTGCCTGAGTCGCTCCTGCTCACGCCGTGCTTCAAGAAGATTCTCGTGGTTGTAGTCGTGGGGTTCTCTGTCTCGGTAAGAGCGCTCATGGTCATAGAAACCAGCGGCAGTGGGGAACCTATGGATGGGATCAGCGCGGAGCTGGAAGTCCATCCGACGGTGCAGGTCCAAGCTCCGGTAGGCATCTCGCAACGGGTCCCTCACGGGGTCCCAGGAGAACCCAGGATGGGGCAGTCGCTCCCTTCCCGGCAACGGATTCATGCCCATTAGAGGGGTCATCATTCTGCTACGATCCAGGACATTCATATTGCTCATCTGATGGACAGCGCCCATGGAGATGGGCATGGTGGCTGCCATTGTATGGGGCAATGGTAACCCATGCAAAGAAGGTGGTGGTGGGTGCTCCACAGTTCTGGAATGCTGTGACGGTTCTGAGCTCACAACTAACACGTCACTGTCCTCCTTGCGCTCCTCTTTGACCTTGATATCGTTCTTGATCTTCTGAAGGTCTGCTGGAAGCTCTGGCTTTCTTTCAATATCCTTGTTCATTAGATTGCTGAGTTTTAAACTCTCGCTCAGTGCAGGTTTGCTATAGGGAGATACAGACTGGATTACTGGCTTTGTGTTGTCCTCTGAGGATCTTTTTTCATGGCTTGGTGGTTCTTTCACTGGGGAGCGGCTCTCTTTGATCTTGTGCTCCACAATTGGAGGAGGTTCCCTCAGCCGGTCAGAAATATCTCTCTCCGGTTCTTTAGGCCTTTCTCTTTCACTGAGGCCAACTTGCCTGGTGAGATCACTGGAGGTCTGACTGTTGCTGCGAATGAGGTTGCTAATCTGGTGAGTCACTGGGGCTGAAGCTGGCGAGGATCTATTTGAATGCCTATTTTTATCCAAAAGGTCCCTGCAGGAAAACATATCATATTGTGAATATGTTGCGGTCTTCTAACAATTTTGTGTTATTTTTATGCATCTTTGGTAATACCGTCATTATTTAACAAAAGTATCAGTCATTTCATCATCAGTCCGTGGTTCAAATTTCCACTCAGCCATGAAACTCACGAAGTAACCTCGGACTAGTCACAACCTCTCAACTGAACCTAGTTCACAGGGTTGTTGTGAGCATAAAAGGGGGGTGGGGAGAACCGCTGATGCCACCTGGAGCACCTTGGAGGACAGGTGGGATATAAATGTAATAATAAATATGTCACATTGTCTGGAAATGCTGAATGGCGGATGCTTTCAGAAAGAATAACATGGAAAAAAATGTCCCTTATGCAACTCTGGATAGATTTAATAGTTATTTGTTTTTGTCTATTTGGGCCTGGAAGTTTTTCCAATCACCCGTAGGCTACTGCTTCTATCCAGTTCTTACAGACCCTTGAGCTTTTTTAAGCCTTCTAACTAATCAAGTGATGCCAGCAATCCATGAACATCCTGTATCGAACAAGCAGATGGTGAACCACAGAAACTTTACCTACGTATCCTCAAATACCCTTTCTTACTTGGCATTTAACTTTCATCATTCACTCTGATCACAGCAGTTGAATTTCCTTAGGAAACTCAACTGCTGTGATCAGAGTGAATGATGAAAACTATATGCCAGGTGAGTTACTATGAAATCTGTTTAACTTTACTCTGCCAGTAATATTTTGGTGTTTTGCTGGGTTCCTTTTGAGAAGGATCAAGGCACAGTCGCATCACTGACACTCATGCTTTTAAGACGATATTAAAAGCATGGGTTGCGGGTTCAAGCCCCACATTAGACAAAGAGATTCTTACATTGTAGTGGGTTAGACTGCATGACCCTTGGGGTCCCTTCCATCTCTTAACAATTCTATGAAATCAGAGAAGTTCCCAACATTTTGCAGGAAAAAAGAGAAACCCACAAAATTTACATTAAAAACACATACTGGGTAGCTATACAAATTATGTGATGCTGTGAATCAGGGCCAAGTGGGTTCCAGCACCAGGATTTTCCAACAGGTTGACTCAAAGGGCAGTGCCTAATTAAGTCCTCAGAAGCCATATAGGAAGTCTGGGCTCTGCTGACCATACGCTTCCTAATGAATCTCATGAGATGAATGTTGGCTATAGTATCAGCAATGCCAAATCATTATGCAAGGTGGCACCAGCTGCTGAAGCAACCAGATGTTGATGAAGGCAAGAACAGTGGGGAGGCTGAGCCCGGGCACCACAAGCATGGGGATCCCAGCTCCACAGGGATCAGATGACTTTCAGGAGGGGACCTGATCAGAAGGATGAAAAGCAAGTTGGCTGGCATATAAACCTTGGGCCAATGGTGCTCCCTTCATAGGTGGAGCATAAAAGGATATCCTAGCTCTCTCTCCTTAGTTCCTGGAGGGCCTGGCAGGAGAACATTGCAGCAGCACCCAGGAGACTGCCACCTTCACTCTCCTCACCAGCAACCTTTCAGGAGGAGCTGCCTCTTCTTCCACCAGTTCCTATCCTCATGCCTTCCCCCCTCCCTTTACACCCCCTTTATGGCATATGGCGGTGAAACTATTGTAATGACTCACCACGTGACTGATTTTTACCTGCAGCAGCTCACTGTGTAGATCGGGCAAATTTTCATTATGTTCTCCAAACGCTTCCTTTTCGATTGATATGATAGCAAGGGGAACTGGCCAATCGGAAAGGTTGCTGTATATCACTGACCGGGAACCTGCCGTCCTCCAGTTGTTACTGGACTCTCAGCTCCCATGCCCATGGGACATGCTGCCTGGGGAATGATGGGAGTTGAAGTCCAGCAGCAACTGGAATATTCACAGGCCTCGCACCCCTGGCAAATGTGAACTATACACCCCATGATGCTTCCACACCACTTTAAAGGTTGGATTCAGGCTCCTGACTATTAATTACACCATATGAGATTTCTGACGTGGTTCTGCTTAATAACACTCTAAGTGGAACATATCCATTTGCAGAGAGGTATGTTTCACTCTGTCCAAACTGCAGTAGGTGGTCTCCCCTCCTCACCTGTCCTTATCTCTGTCTTCTTTACTTGAAGATATCTCTCTCTTCTCTGACTCCCGGTCTCTGTCGTGATTTGTCACAGAGGAGCTTCGCTCGGAGTCGCCGGGCTTTGGCCACTGCGGAGGTGTTGGGAAGGATGGTGGCGTCCGGTGGAGCCTGTTCCATGGCTCATGGGGGTTGTTGAAGCTCTGGACATTGGGTCCTTCTTTGTGAGCAAAAATGCTATTGTGACCTAGAATCGGGAGGAAAGGGGAAAAGACTAGGTTAGTTCTCCTTGTGTGCCCCTCTTCGAACAAAAGACTTTTTGTCCCAAATAAGTTCTGCACAAGTGCCAATTATGAGCTCAGTTATCCTTTCAAGGCTGGATAATATAAAAAGAGGGAGAGAGAGAGACACTGAAAAAACAGTAATTAACTGTGGAATGAAATAGTAGCCGTTTAAAGTCTCTGCAGAAAAAAGGCTAACTGCAGATCTGAGTAACTTTGTGGAAGTAATGAGGCCGTTTGCTTTGAAGATAAGAGGTGACTCCCAAATCACCCTGTTCCCCCCGCTGTGATATCCATGGCTCAACTGGCACTGTTTCCCCAGCCACTGAGATTAACTAAGAGGATGCAGCTAGTTAAAAACGATCAGCCACCTGCAGTGGGAAGCAGTGAGTTGAGATCTTTGATTAGGGAATGAACAGGCTGAGCTTGAATGTAGCAAATCTCCTTGGGCATAAATCAGTCAATCTGATTAGTTCACCAACAATGCTCCTCTACAAAAACTCTCATCAACTGTGTTCTGCGTGCAGCTAACTTTTTTTAAAAAAAAAGAAAGAAAATGGGGGTACTCATTTTAATTCTGAAACCAACCTCCAGAATGCACTGAGTTCTGTGGTGTGTAAAAATAATGGAGCACCACTTTCAAGGCGTACAAGATAATGCAACATTGTTTAAAATTCACATTTTTTTCATTGTGAATCTTTGACTAAATACAAAGCAACAATTTCTAGCAATTTTATACATTATGCAAGAGACAATGCATGTTAAAATACTCTTCCCACCCCCACCAACTTCCCTTCTTCCAGTGTAATGCATACCAATCCAGCAGGCTCTGTCCAGAAAGGTTGGTTCAGCTTAGTGAATCGTCTTGTATCACCTTTGTATCTCAAGGTGCTACTACAATCTAAATTTGGAATATGCAGATTTGCTCTTTGGAGCACAGAGACAGTTTGAAGGCCATAAGTACGTAAGACTGAAATTAAAATATCCTTGCCCATCTTTGTATGATGCTCTCAATGCAATTAGCAGTTGTAGTTTCCATCTCCCAAGGAACATAGAAGTGTTGCCTAAGGATGGAGATGAATCTGCGTAGCACTAGGTTTTAGTGTGTGAAAAAATGGGGGGCTCAATCATTGCTTGATTCCTTGTCTCAGCAGTCCTAAGTACACCTTGAAACCAGCACAGTGCCTAATAGCGTGTAAACAAGTCATTTCCCACAATCCATTTTAAGACTGTGACTAAATGCAGACCCCATAGTGCCAACAAGAAGGCAGATTTCACTTTCTCCCTGCTGCTTTGCTAAACATCCACCTGAAGGGTTGGTGGAGGACTCAAATTGTTGGTGCAGGACATAATTGCATCAAGCAGTAAATTGCACTGGATTAGCCAATGGAAATGCCCTAAGCTCAGTTGCAGGACACATGCTTCCCATACGAAAGATCCCAGGTTCAATCTTTGACATCTCTGTGTCAGGCTGGAAAAACAATCCTGTCTTGAGATCCTGAAGAGCTGCTGTCACTCAATACTAAGACAATACTAAGATAGATGGACTTCAATAAGCAGATTCCCATGTCCCTATGATTGCTTCCCATAGAAGTATCTTGAAAAAGCTACATAAATAGCCCATCTTGATGTACTTTCCCCCTGTACTTTCATTCATGTGAATAAAACCACTTTGAGGTTTTATTACAATCAAATGGTATATAAATGTTGTGAAATAAATAAATAGTACAAAAAGTCACTGCATGAGCACCAATCATTAGCTGTGATCTGAAACAGGGAAACAGATGCAAAATCAGTGCTTCACATGGGTGTTTCAAAGAACTGAAAAGTCCAGTGCAGAAGCCATCTGGCTACCTTGATTACTGGGAGGAGGAGGAGAATTTAGCTGTCTATAATCTTTCCTGCCTCCAAATAAAATGACTAGTGTTATTCAAGGTGCTCCTGGATCGTAGGTGTTCAGCTCTGAGAAATGTGTCACAGCACCTATTTTGTGTTCTTTTCCCCTGTTGGATCTGAGCTTGATGTGTTTGAATAAACCCTTAAAAAAAGAGAAGATGACGCATGTATGGTAAGAGTTAGCATGTCCTCTCTCCAAAATGGCATTTTCAGGGCTCTTTGTGGCGACTCCATGCCTTTCACAAACAGTGAGAGAAGTGGTTCTGAGACACGCGAAATAGATTAAGGGGATTAAGGTTTTACTGGCCCCTGTTTTCTCTGGAAATAGAGTGCAAGCAACCAAGTATGGTTGCCACTGGGTGGGGGAACAAATTATGGGAAAGCTCCTGCCACAGAGACCTGGAACACTTAGGTGCAGTGTTTTGTTTTGTTCTCAAAAGGAGAATGGAGGTTAGGAAATGAAGGTTTTGCTCTATTTTAAACAAACTACCACCAGCTGCTTTCAATGTGAGCATGTGGTTTCTCTGGAGAGGAGGTTTGTCTACAGAACCCAGCCAGTACTTACTCAGAGTATGACTGCCTAATCCTCCAAAGGCATTGCTGCCTAAGTTCCCAAGGCCGCTGAAGGTGCTTGACCTGCTAAATGGATCTGGAAAGGCAAACAGGGTTTTAGCCGGCATTTAGCCAAGAATGTTGGAGAATGAAATGCACCCCTTTCTCCCCTCCCCCTCTTTATATATATATATATTTTAATGGTCTGAATCCAAGTAGGATTAGGCCAGACTTTAAGCTGATCCTTCTCACTGCAAGGTTCTTTGCACAGAAAATTCCCAGCGTGTTAAAAATGGAGAAGGGATTTGAGAACTTGCTCTGCAAAACAGGTGCTGGAGTTCAGCTCTGTGCGTGCCAAGCGAGAGGGAAGCTGAAAGTTAACAGCCCAGGAGCCAAAATTGATGGGCGCAGCTACCAAGCTGATACCCGATCCACCTGGAATAGCAACAACAAAATGAAAAGCTGAAAGCTGATTTCTGACGTGGCTGTGATTATTTTTTTAGCGGAGAGATGGCAAACAGGTAGGAGGAGATGCCAATGCAGGAAACTCAGGCACGCATAAAGTGGCTTTGTGATACATATACTGATCCTCTCTCTTTACCCCTCTGCTTTGGATTATGTAGGCTATACATATCTACTCAAAAGCAAGCCCCAGGGACTTGCTCCCAGGTGAGCATGTCTAGGAGTACAGCCTTCATTACACTATATAGGCCCAACTACAAAGCTAAAATTTGACATAACCTAGGAACTCCCACATAAAAGCGTTACTGCATTAATTTGACACCTCATTCCCTGGAAATATGTGTTAGCTATTTTCATCTAACAGTATATTTTATTTGCTTTCCTTGTCATTTGCCTATGGAACCCACATGTTCTGAGAGCTGCTAAAACTCTGCAAAGGGCTGCTTGACCTCAGAGGAAACCATGGGCAAAAACATACTATTTGCTCTAGCAGAACAAATAGGCAGAATATGTGAGTTGTATACTCTTCTTTTAATGAGTTACTAGCGAAAATGGCACCATGACCTGGACTCCTGATTAAATACTCTTTTAAGTTATAAAACACTACTCATGGACAAGAGTGAGAGTCACAGACACCCAATACCACCCCCACTCCCCACAACGGCATACTATGGGCATGAATATAGTAGCACCTCTTGGTCAACCCTAGAACCCTAAATGGATAGCTCTAATAATATGTAAATATCCTATTATGGAATTATGTAAACACTATCCTTAATTTAAGGATTATCTAGGAGTTGAGTTCACACCATCTCAGCAAGCTCCATGAAAGACTGCAATCGACTGGCTGGTCACTGACTGACTGACGGGGAAGATTTTTGGATGACTCAGATTAGTTTAATTGGTCTAGCAGTGTGGGTTAATTACTGTACTCCATTGCCTGCCCTATACTGGTAACAACTGGAAAAGGCTCATGTGTTGGCTAGCAGTTTTTACCAATGTGGTCACTAGCTCAAATCAGAATGAGTCAACACAGCTACAAGTGTGAGTTTCTATCTATAACAGAGATGGGTGACCTGCTCAGCACTGAAAACGTTATTGCAAACTTCAAATCACTTGCTCAGATCTGCTTCTTCCAGTATGAGGGCAAGAAAGTGTCTTAAAGAAATCAAGATGAAGATTATCAGAATTCTAACTTGGCAAATTAATACAAGGATGGGTGCAGCCATGGCTTTTTTTCAGTGGCACCTCTCAGGTGGGCACCACTGCCATTATAAGAGAACAAGGGAGGTGTTCAGGGTGAGTTCCGGCACCTCTTTTTCTAGAAAAATAGCACTGGGTGCAGCAATGGCTACTGCCCAGGAGAGTTAAAAACAGGGAGCTCCAAACTGAGAGGCAATATATCTCTGATAACCTGATGCTGGAGACAAAGCAATAAGATATGGCTATCCCTGTCATGTCCTGCTTGTGAGCTTCTCAGAGATACTTAAGTGGCCAGAGGCTAAAAGGACCTTTTGGTCAAATCCGACAAGGCAATTCTTTGGTTTTTAGTTCATGGTGTGTAGTGAAGAACACGCTCTGGGAGCTTGTGTACAGTCCACAGTCCCTGCATTGCCCACCCTGATCTTCAGCAAACCTCCAGGGGACAATCTAGGGAGCACAAAAAAAGCCATTTGTGCACCAGCTAATATTTGTCTTTGGTGATTTCAAATGTTTTCGTTTTTTTCCTGGCCAGCCCTGTAAAAACTGGAAGATGGCACAATTGAGCTGATTCATCCCTGTTATCAGTCCTGCATTTCCTGTTGGGAGATACAATGCCCGTCTTGTTCTCTCTTCTGTCCTTTAAACATTCGAGTTTTTCCAAGAAAAAAACTCATGGCTCTCTTGTACTGCCTGGCAAATAATAACTGGTAACACTATTATGGAGGATTCTGCAGTTGAAAAGGACACACAACCCAAGTATTTCAGCTTTGGAAGGACAGAAATTGCCACTCTGGGTTTCTTGGAAACACTGGTGGATCTTCCAGTGGTAAATAAATCTGATTTGACATAAAACTGCTATCTCTGAAACTTTTCTCAGATGTATATTGAAGGCAGCCTGAAAATCATTGCAGCTTAAGAGGAAACTTCTGTCTCTTCCGATTCTCTTATATAAACAGCACCCCCTCCCATCCGATTTCTTGTGGGGAATGTTGCTTAGGCAACATTCCCCACAAGAGGCTATTATTGTAGAGGCTAAACCTCCTGCTCTGCTTCTATACATTTTTTTTTATAAAACATTGCTAATGCACAGGAAGCCAAGACACACATAAAGCATTATTGATAAAAGGTGAAAGAGTTTACTTACACCTACCTGCCAAGTGGTTAGTAGGCAGGAAGCTGCTGTGATGAGGTGAAGGGCCGAAAGGAGTGGCGGTTGGGTGGGCAGAACCTGTGGATGCAAGAAAGAAGAGACCTTTGTATTTTAAAAATGTCAGCAGAATACTCACAGGAAGAAAAAAGTACCTAATGGGTCAACTCTTGAGTGTTACTAACGTTACCACCCCAAGTCAGCTGTTGCCATGCGTCTGTCTTGAGAGACAATGGAGTGTGCCTTGGGGGCTGAAGTTGGCACCAAAGCGACCTCCTCAGGGCACAAGCCTGAGCAGTAGGTATGGAGGTCTTGTGCTGCCCAGACAAGAAGACCTCCTCCTTGGCCTCGCTGATGTGGTCCAAAGGAAAGCAGAGTGGCACCAATGTGGCTGCAGCAAGTAAAGAACTGGCATATTAGCTGGGTTAGGCTGGATCACTTTCTGTGTCTATGTGCGTGCGCAAGACCCATTGCAACATACACAGACAAACACGGGGCCAGGCCGATGTCATGAAGTGAAGCTTTCATGACAACACCACATTTATGTCATGATTTCGTGTGTTCAAAGTGCTTTCACAGCAACCATTGCGGTAGCATTCAATGATAGACCAGTATCCGCATGTGACAAATTGGGGTAAGGTGATTTGGGGCCATGTTGAACTAACCCATTGTGTGAGTGGAAGCCAGTGCAGCTCCCCAAATCTGTTCCAGTGCATCAGGAGAACCTCCAGACCAGTGTGCTGAGAGGAGAAGGGAGATCATTCCAGCAGGCAAGCAGAAATGCAATCTCCTTAATGCTATGTTGAATACAACCCCAGGGCTTGCCTATGGCCACTTTGAATTTGTAGCTGATGTGTGATTTGAAGCAGAAACTCCTTCCCTGCCAGCACCTTTTTTAAGCCACTCTACTAGTATCATCAGCTCCAGTTGCTGGCTGGCGTAGGGTTCCAGGTTTCGTTTTTGGTATTTTGGTTGCAGAGAAATAGTTGGGAGAAATGATATTTCTGGTAATGCTTCATGTAGTATGGGGCAGGGAAGAAGCATTTTGTGAAAGTTACAAAAATCATGAGAGTAAGGCATTTCTGAGCACAGGTTCTGTTGGCGTGGGATGGGTAAATATGGACTTGGAGGGCCCAGAAACTAAGCATCCCTCAGTTGAGTGATATTTCCTCCTCCTGCTCAACTAGCTGAGAATTCCTGTTTGCCAGGCAGAATTTTACTGGGCTTGAAAAATCCCACGACACCTAACATCCAACAAATCTGAAAAAACTTTGGGTTCTCTCCAATCTATCCCCATCAAGGAGATGGGGTGTGTGGTACACCCACCCACACCCCATGTATATGTATGTATATTTATATTTAGCCTTATCATTTACTCATTAATCTGCTTTCCGACACGCAGTGTGTTGTCTCCATTCACAGTCAGCTGTGTGCTGGAGCTCTTTCCACACCCCTCCTGGCTGCCAGAAGACCATCGTGCAAATCTAGCAGATGTGGGGAAATGCCTTCCAAGATCAAACACAATATTCCTACAGTACATACTGTGAAGTCATGCAAAATGCAGTTTACAGGAGGCCAAAAGAGAAGTTGGGCAGCTCTCACACTGGGAATGGTCATATGTGGGTTTTGTTTTATTATTCTTAATTTATCATATGGTGAGACTTCAAATGAACAGGATCATGGCACAGGCATTAGTGGAAAAGGGAAGGCTGTTCAAAATGGAGAGGGAAGCACTTTTCTATTATTCCTGTTGGGAAATGGAGGTGGAATATATATATATATATTTGGCATGCCTTTCTGCGGCTCCTCTAACACTGCGCTTTGCTATGTGAGGTGAAGCAGGATTTCAACTCGGCAGGAGGAGTGTCAAACCACCACCCTTTTATCAGCATTAGGCAGAATCTGATATGCAAGTTAAAAAGCATGGCTGCATAGATGATAAATGGTACATCATGCTCAGTAATCTTTTGGCTCTCTCTCTCTCTCCCTCCCTCCCTCCTTGCAACTTTTTTAAGATTATCTACCATCTTGTACTTTGCATTTCTTCTGGTCATTTCCATTTCTGTTTCTCTTCATGGAGATTCCTAAAACAATGTCGGCAGCAATTCAGGTGAGTGTGAACAAGTAGCAAGAATTGGAGTAGCATCCGACAAAGTTGTCTCTTTGCACAGACACTTCATCTTCTGCAGTGGACACCCCCCCCCCAAAAAAAATTCCCATCTCAGGAGGGTCAGAACAGAATTGAAGGGGAGGCAGGAGAAGGAGGGGAAACTCCACTGTGCAAAGCATAAGTTGTTGTGTGAATGGAACAACTTTGTTGGATGAAACCCTTTTCATCCAAACCCTTACAAACAATGGTGACGTGCAGACCTAGTTATAAACATGTATCTAGCCATTTCAGTAACCTGGAAGCGGTGTAGTCTTGGGCAATTCAAATTTGTAGGCGTGAGATTACAGTGAACTACTCTGAAACTTGTCATTCTAAATTTTGGAGTGGGAAAGGGAAGGAAGGTCAGGTGAATATTTCAGTTTCGTTTGTTTCTTTTAATTACAATAGGCCTAGAACATATGAAAAGCCAGCTGGATTGGGCCACTTGCAAATGTACTCCAAGCATCCTATTCTCGGAGTGGCCAACCATATGCCCATGGAAAGTCCGAAAGCAGGATCCGAGTGCAACAGCACTCTTCCCCTCTTGTGATTCCCCACCAAGTGATTACATGTATGTGTGAAAGCTGTAGTTCAGCAGTACTGCACTTGCTTTGCATGCAGAATGCCAGAGATTCAATCCCTGACATCTCCAGGTATGGCTGGGAAACCCAGCCTGAAATCCTGGAGAACTAGACAGTCTAACTTGGTATAGGGTAATTTCCTATGACCACATTTTTAATTTAGGGTAATCCACTACTGAATGGTCAAGTGATGTATATGCATCTGTAAATCAGCCCCCACGTTTGGAGTTAAAAGGCAGAAGAAAAGCAATAGCTAAAAAAGCAGAGATAGCCAACACAGCTTAGCCCTAGTAATCAATGGAGATAGAACACATAAAGTTGAACTCCATGATTAATCACCTTGGATTGTTTCATGTTTGTTTTCAGGTGGAAGCAGGACTACAGGTTACCGCTTAGAAATTGGATTACATGTTCTGTTCTATCTGTCTCTGTCTCAAGGAAGTCTCCAGACTGGATAACTTGCATTTTTGTTATTCTTGCAGGAGATTCTGCACAGCTGTATCTGCACACCAGAGGTGTGAATATCATTTTTTGTGCATTCGGTACAATGCCTGAAATGGATGCACACCAAGGTTGGTGTCCGTTATTGGCCAAGCATCCAAGCTCATATTCTAGAGAGGCAGTCTCTAGCGGTCTGAGACATTCTGGGATATCTAGACTCTACTGTCTGCTCAGGAGCAAGTGGGTTTCATTAGTGAAAAGGAGAAGGTTGGTCTAGGTTTGGACAAAGGAGAAGGCATGTTGCCAAGAGTTCCCTCAAATTGGAGCCAGTTTTGGGTACAAACAGATTTAAGCTGCTTGCCCTAGAATATACCGAAGCTTTTCCGGTGGCTGTGTGTTGCAGGGGAGGATAGTTAGGAATGTGCCCTTGATAAGCATTCTGATGAACCTCAGGGTTCCTAGGAACATGATGTGGAGACCACTGGCTCACCATGAAATGACTGAAAAGTGATCGAGTGAATTGGCTCTAAGCAACCAGAAAACGAGTTAAGGAAACTCCAGAGAGAAAAGCTGCCACGGCTAGCGGGACGCGGTGTTATCTATAAACATAGCAACTTGCTCGGCTGCTTTGAGACGGATGGAGGCTGTCATCTCTCTAATCCTGTAGGATTTCAGAAGGTGTATAACGGATGGGAGATTTCTTCAAAGGAGACAGCTTACAAACTTGACTACATGGGGCTGATAATAATAAGAATTAAAAAAAAGAAAAAGAAGGAAATCCTTTGGAGAAAGCCAGGGACAATATTGTGGGCTGTCGGGGAGTTATTAAATATAATGTCTGCCAGGCAGCTGAACATTCATCCCAAAGCCAGGTGGGCCTAAGATAACTTAAGTCTTTTTGCAATAACAAGGCAATACGGCAGAAACCATGATTGACCCCAACTATACTCTTGTTCCATAAAGTGACTAGAAAGCCTTAGATACTGTAAAGTAAAAGATTTATTCATCTTTCTATAAGAGTCACAATGTTTGTTCATCCTGCTCTCCTCCGATAACCAACTTTATTGAGATTTACAGTCCAATGCCTCTTGTGATTAATATACTCACAGGTGGGTTGGGTCATTTATCTGGGACTGAAATAAAGGCTTCCTTTAATCTGTTGCCTATGCTCTGCAACCCTATACATGTTTACTCAAATGTAAGCCCCACTGTATTCAGTGGAGCTTATTTCCTAAGAAGCGTGCTTAGAGCTGAAGCCTTAATAGATCTATTTCTCTGTCAAAGTACCCCACTTGTGGAACTCCCTTCTCACTGGAGATACGAATGGGCATCCTCCATATTGTCTTCTCATAGCCATTTGAAAATATGTTTACTAATTTAGGCTTCTGGAAAAAATTAACAATCTATGCCATACGATATTCAGAATTCATTGAGACAGTGTCTGTATGTATGCCATTTATTCTTATTTTAGGTACAACTTATTCTTATTTTAGGTACAATGTGTGTGAGAGAATTACTTTGATTTGTGAAGTAGGAAAGGATCCAGCCAAACCGGAGTCTGCACAGGCCATTTGGGTGATTGGGCATTTCGGCCCCAAGGCTTCAATGTTTATAAAACTAGTGGTTTTAAGAGGACGAAAGCTTGCTGACCATGTCTGCATACGTATTAATGATTACTAAATTTTGCACAGAATAAAAGGGAGGGGAAGAGAACAATTAAACGCATGTGTCCATACTTATTCAACACTCATTCCTCCTCACCTGTGGTGGAAAAGAGTGGCCGGGCGAGATCTTGAGGATAATGGAACCCTGGGAACACACCAGGGGCAGGAGGTCTGCTGAACAGGTCAAGTTTCCCACCTATCTCTAGCTTGTGGGGATCCAGTTGCATTTGCTGTCAAAGGATACAAAAAAACATCTCATTATACATTTTTCTTTCCTTTACTACAGAGAAAAGGGGAGGGGGAGGAAAGCAGTAAAAGGGCTCATACTTCACGCCTGCGTTAGCACCGCCAGGGAGAGTTAGCCGGAGTGATGGCAGCATCTGTGGTCTCATACTGAGAGTCATGCTCTGACAGTAGCCTCTATGAGGCCATTTCACTCCACAGCTTCTCAGCTGCCTGCCTGCCTCCTCCTCCTCCATGAATAAGTTCTGAAATGAGCTCTTAGCCCCATGGCATTAACTCAGCAGGAGAATGCAATGTGATATGCTGAGTGAGTCGTGCGCCCCTCGGATCAGTCTGCAGCCTCAGCCCAGCACAAACATATTCCACAGGCTGAAAGCTGCAGACAGAACTAACCCTCAAAGAGTTGGATGACAAGAGTCGCATGCTTGGTTGCTTCAGTTCAGTTCACAGAGAGAGACGGAAAAAGACAGAGGCTTGTGGAGGCTATCCTTTTCCTGGGGCAAAGAAAGCGCAGCATGAAAGACTCATGGAAAAGGAAGAGGATGAGGAAAGAATCTGCTCCCTGAATTCAGAGTGCTACACAGCCCCGTTTATTTCAATATGCTTTGAGGACGGAGCTTTCTTTCGCATGCTGATAAAAACTAGCCTAGGACAAAGTGTGTGAAAACAGTGCCCATTTGTTAGGAGGACACTCGGGTGTATCCTTGGAGGTTAAGCAGAAGCTTCATACTTTCCTCATAAGAGATAACAGCTATAAATGACCTATGAAAGGATGGCATATATTCCATGACCGCAGAGAGCATAAGTAATGGAATAATAAACAAAACTTTGCGGGAGCTGAAAGGCTGCTACAAAAAGGAGCAGTCCAACCGCTCTTTTTCCTCTCCTGGTAATGTGAAAGGCAGGGGTAATCAATATGGTTCCCTCCCGATGTTGCTGTTCTCCAACTCCCATCGGCCTCAGACAGCAAAGCCAATGGAAAGAGACAATGGGAGCTCCAGTTCACAGCTTCTGGAGGGCACCACACTGGCTACTCCTGGGGTAGGAAAACGAAAAACATGAACTGATGACATTTCACTTCGATTCCCCCTCACTCCACTGACTGTTCTTTACAAGGGTGGGGAAACTCCCAGCACGATGATTATCCTGTCATACAATTTTTATTATACGTTAATTGGGGAGGCGGCAGGGAGAAGGAGCCACAGGGCCACTGTTTTTGACATCTGCTGCACATTGCCTGTAACGTCTAGTTCCACCCAGACTGTCAAGCAAAACTATGTTTGATACTAAGAACTATCTTACACAAAATCAGCATAGTAAGGTATCTACTATTAAAGAGCCTCAGGTGGAGGTCTTGCTCAGCCCAGCCACCTGGCAGCATGTAGCTAAAGCTACCAGGAAGTCAAGCTGTGGCACCTCAACCATGCAAAGGAAATGGTTGGGCACTGAGTTATGACTCTGGCTGCTGAACATATTGGTTCGACACTCCCTTAATATATAAAAGCTAGTGTACCTTAACCACTCCAGCAAGACTGTAAAGCAGGTAATATTGAAGTATGGAAGGTTGTTAGAAAAGCAGATTGAGCCATTTCCAGGCTTATTAGTTGCTACCAAAGTGTGTGGCTCTTAAATGGTTTCTGCTTAAAATAACGGTATACTCATTGAACCTGATTAACGTGTGCAGTCCAGCTCTATTAAAATGAAGGGATACTTGCCACTTCTGTAACATGTTGTGGACTGGCCACATTTCTGCCTTTCCCCCTGACACTAGTTACATAGCTACGGCAGTAAATACCTGTGATGGATTAATGAGCAAAGCACAAGGTGGTTGTGGTGATGATAATGAAGAGAGGGGCATAAAAACAAGTAATTTGGCTCTTAAATCAAAGCATCTATTCAAGGCATCTAGAATCCTGTGGTTCTGCAACTCCCAAATACATGTGCCTTGTAAAACTTCTGCAGAAATTAATTGACCACAGAGTGTTAAGCATTTGTATCCGTGGTTGTTGCTAAACCAAGATTTTGAAGCACAGGTGGTAGTGTGGCCAATCTATTGTTTAGTTTCTTCTGTTAGAAGCAAAGAACATCCTCCTGCTAATGGACTTCCCCATTTGCATGGACACTACTTCTGCCTCCCCTATATCACCCAAAATATTCAAAACTGCCTCCCAAGAGCTTCACCAAAATTCTGCAACATGGTAATGAAATGTCTATGGCTTTGATTGAACTTATTGATGCATATTATAAAAGATGTTCTAGCTAGCACACTTTGGGTCTCCATGTGGAATTTAACTCCCCTCTGACTCAATAAAACCCCCCCGTGAGAAGTGGCTTTAGCATCACTGAGATCGCTCAAGACTTAAGTGCCTTGAAAACTGACATCTGGAATCTTCCAAGTGCCGGATTCTAAGGGCTTTAGACGAATTGCTTGGGCAAAGGTGAACCATCTATCCCTAACATTCTCACCTCTCCAGTTCCAGTCTCCCCCCATCCCTCCCCTCCACACAATACCGCAAAATAAAAAAACCCAAGCACCTCTGACACAATGGCTGTCATTCTACTCGCCTGCTCTATGTTTTGTAAAATGTCCTTCACCGTACCGCTCATTTCACTCTGAACAGGATAACACTCCATATTCCACAGGAGGTACTAGTGCAGAAGGGAAATGATATTAAACACGCGTGCTTCGTACGCCCCCACCGTCCCCACAAGCCTCCCAGCTGATCTCCTTTTGGTTGCATATTTTATACCTTTGACTCGTTTTGCTACCAGTCTGCCCTGCCCCACCAGACAAGCACAACCAATTATAGCTCTACGATAGATGTTAAAAGACAGAAAGGCTTAATTAATTTCACACCTTACAAACAAAAGCTACACTGTGAGAAGCTACTTATTTATCAGGTGGGAGTAGCAGTGGGAACACATCATGTAAGCTGAAAGACTCATCATCTCTGAATAAATATGCTCATTTACCTTTATCTTCTGCTGGTGGTGGTAGATCTGCCAGGCAATCTGTACGTGAACAGCACACCACTTGCCAGGCTTCTGCAAGCAAATGGATTTTAAAAACGGAGGTTTAACTTAAAATACCAGCAATCTGGAGCCATTTTCCCCCCTTGACAATACTCAGCTCACGAAAAGAGACTAGTCATTCATGATTGTTTTGTGGAAGAATGGAAGCCTTTTTTTGGAGTATTTAAAGAAATATTGTAGTATGCTAAATTCGTGAGCAGGATTTGAACTATGAGCAACAGAAGGAATGAGATTGTACGGTGGTCATGATATAAGAGAGAGAAGATTGAGTGCATCAAGGGGGAGAAATTAAAAACACCACGGAAAACATAAAAAAAATCAAATAAAAATTATGTTTTGGAGTGTATATGTGATTTTTTTTTGAAATTTAATAGAATATAATAATTAAAATAATTAATAGTCATTCACAGTGCTGGATATTGATTTGGTTTGTATAATTTAGAAATATGCAGTATTGTTTTCATGTGAAGGAAGATTACTTGTAACAAATTCCTCCTTTGTGGAGCTTGGAGAGCATCAGATCATATGATGGAATCCCACCCTGTTCAAAGATCTGTTAGTGAAGCCTGCTCAGGATATCATGTGTGTTTTGGATGCAAGATTAGCATCCTCAAGGTACAGGGACTTTTTAGGTTAGGTGCCCCTATGGGCTTCATTTACACCCCCCCCCTAATATTTGCCTCCCTTAGGAGACAGGTAAAGCATTTTGTTATTCTCAGGCCTTTGAAAAACAGGCTCCTGCTTATGAAGGACAATCACACCCTTCCTGATCTGTTGAATTTAAAGGGGGGGCAGTATAAAAACCATGGTGCCCTCCTGGATCAGGCCAAAGTTAATTTAGTTCACCATCTTATTTTCATGAGCAGGACATGAAGGCAATCTGTCTGTCACTGTTGTCCCCCCTGGAACTTGTGTTCAGAGGTACAGCCATGATGACTAATCACTATCTCTTCTTCACTCTCAATGGAAAATCCCTTTATTAAGTAAGAGGAAAGAGCATGAAAAGGCCTGATAAATATATAAAATAAACATATAAAGAAGCTCGAGTCGGGAGAACCATATTTTATTCTTCCCTCAATCCAGAGGATTGCACATGCATTGATTTTTTCATCCTTAATTCATGAAGGAGAAGCCTCCTTTGGATTGCAGGCTCTAAGAAACTGTGTGATTGAAATCATGAAAATTTGTTTAGCACTGCAAATGCTTCATTTACATAATTTATGCAGGTAGCAGAATCTAGCTTTTCCTACTGTAGAATTTGGGCTAAGTTGAAGCAGAAAAGTGAATGCGAGGTATGAATCAAGAGTATTATTTAATCAACTTCAAAGGAAGTGCCAAGACAGATTTATGTCACATGCATGTACATTTTTACATTTACACAAATTATACTTTAAGAAAAGGTAGATTAAAAAAAATCCCTGACAAACCTTACTTACTCGTACTGGAGCCCGATAGGGGTCAGACACCTAAGGAAAAGGTGGAAAAACAGATCAGTCTTGGAAATTCAGTCATAAAGAGGAAAAGGAATTTAATTCGAGAGAATAGATGACAATAAACAGAGAAAATAAATCAGAGGAGAATTGTCACAGAGGAAAACCTCCTTTCATTAATTTGCACCAAGTTAGAAAGTGCCAAAGGGTGCCCTGCAGTCTTAGCACTGATGGAAACATGCCTTTATAAAAGCAGCTAGCAAGTAAGAATGTGGATTCTTTCAAGTTCAAAGTCAAGTACTTGAAGCCATCCAAACTGGCACAACAGTTTGCATGACTGCTTGCACTGGAATAGTGCAGGTACAACACATTTGGTGAACCCCTTATCCAGTTTGAGAACAAGCAAGACTCAAAACATAAATCTGTTTATGTGGTCCAGTTGGTTCATCTATTTACCCATTAACTTAAAATTCGGGTCTGCTAACCGGATCTGAGGATCCAGTTCTTTCTCCATCTTGCTTTTTTTTTTTTAAAAAAAACCCCAGCAATAATATAACAAAGTGTTTTTTGTTTGCATAATACCATATTTTTCGCTCCATAAGACGCACCAGACCACAAGACGCACCCAATTTTTGGAGGAGGAAAACAAGAAAAAAAATATTGTGAATCTCAGAAGCCAGAACAGCAAGAGGGATCGCTGCGCAGTGAAAGCAGCAATCCCTTTTGCTGTTCTGGCTTCTGGGATAGCTGCGCAGCCTGCATTCGCTCCTTAAGACGCACAGACATTTCCCCTTACTTTTTAGGAGGGGAAAAGTGAGTCTTATAGAGCAAAAAATACGGTAATAACATTTCCCATTTTTAAGTCACCTGCTCAGGAAAACCTGAGTCTGGGAAGCAATAGCACAGCCAAAGGTTGTGACCTTTCCCCTCTCTTTTTCTGCAGGAAAAATATACATTATATCTGATTTTAAGAGGGCTGAACCTTTAGTTGTAATCAGACAAAGACAGAAGTTTCACGTGCTTTACATACCCCTGGCGTCTTTTGCAGAAGAGTATGGTGTACTGCTCCAGGCCTACTTGCTACGTCAATAGGATTTGAAGTCTGCAATGAAAGGAGAAGACAATAAATAAAAGTTCCACTGCTCCAGCCATGATTTAATGAGACCCTGTTAAAACAGAAAGCTTGTAAATATGCAGAGTTAGTTAAGTTTAGTATGGTAGCTTAGTATGTTTTTGTAGGAAGGGTTTCAATTAAACGCCCTCTGAGAATTCAAGCTTGCTATTTGGTGCCTTAGGCCTGGATTTTTAGGCCTCTGTTGTAGCCAGGAGCACCTTCGCACAACCAAGATGGGTTCGGTGGCTCTGTCCTTTTCTGGAACCTCCCAGCCTGGCCACAGTGATTCATGCCCTATTTGGCTGTTGTTCGGATTATTGCTAATAGCCTGGGGGACTGCCTCTGAAGAGACGTGGAAATTTCAGCTGGTTCTGAATTCTGCAGCCAGATTTCTTATGGGGTTGGGATATAGGACATGTGTTGTACTGACTCATTTGGCTGCCTAGTTGCTGTCACTACATAAATAAGTGAGTGGCTCCTGAACTGGGTGAATGTAGTGCTGCTTTAAGTTCACCCTGTGTAGTTGCGGAATGTAAAAGGTAAAGGTAAAGGACCCCTAACAGTTAAGTCCAGTCGCAGATGACTCTGGGGTTGCGGTGCTCATCTTGCTTTACAGGCCAAAGGAGCTGGTGTTTGTCCTCAGACAGTTTTTCTGGGTCATGTGGCCAGCATGACTAAGCTGCTTCTGGTACAACGGAACACCAGAACCAGAGCAGCGCACGGAAACACCTTTTACCTTCCTGCCGGAGCAGTACCTATTTATCTGCTTGCACTTTTTGGCGTGCTTTTGAATTGCTAGGTTGGCAGGAGCAGGGACCGAGCAACAGGAGCTCACCCCCTTGCGGGGATTCGAACTGCCGACCTTCTGATGGCCAAGCCCAAGAGGCTCAGTGGTTTAGACCACAGCGCCACCTGCATCCCTTGTTGCGGAATGAGGTGCTCACAAAAAATGATATGACTTGCTCAGTAAGTGGCAGAGCTAGGGACAGATCCTTTTCTGACCAAGGTGTTCTCACCCCCTGGCATGTTTAATTGGTTGCAGAGGCTTTATCCTGAGAATCCCAATTGTAAAAGCTTTCAGCGCTCACGACTGTAGAGATCTTGGAAATATGGTAGAAAAGTGGAAACAGAGCGTACGATGGTAAATGCTTTGTGCGTCTGTGTCCCAAACATTCTGAAAGTTGACTTCTGAATAGGTTCATCACGGGATAGGGACCCATCATACTCAGCAGGATTGGACGGAAGCAATTTGCTGCCTCAGGCGGAACAGCAAAAAGCACCCTCAGAACAGTCAAGGAGTGCAGTAACCAAGGTCAGTTAAGATATTTAGGCAAGCTCCTTTCCCCCTCCCTGGTGGTATCAATACAAGAACAATAATAAAAGTGAATAGCAATTTGCTGCCCTTTCATAACCCCCCAAGCAGCTGCCTCACGGTAATTTGTGCAACATTCAGTGCTCTTCCCTCAGTTACCATATAGCCACTGGCTAGAAACCAGGGGTATGGAATCTTTATTAGTCTGCAGACCACATTCCCCTCATGTGCCACCTTCTGGGGGTCAGATGCTAAGGGGGGGGGGGAGGCAGAGGCAAAAAGCAGGTTGAGCAACCAATGCAAATCTTTGCTTTGTACAGTTCCAGCTACAGTGGTACCTCGGGTTACATACGCTTCAGGTTACAGATGCTTCAGGTTACAGACTCCGCTAACCCAGAAATAGTACCTTGGGTTAAGAACTTTGCTTCAGGATGAGAACAGAAATCGTGCTCCGGCAGCACGACAGCAGCGGGAGGTCCCATTAGCTAAAGTGGTGCTTCAGGTTAAGAACAGTTTCAGGTTAAGTACGAACCTCCGGAATGAATTAAGTACTTAACCTGAGGTACCACTGTATACAAAAGTTAGGGGTTTCTACGCCCCGCCCCACCTTTCGTCCAGGTAGGCAGGAGGCTTTACCACTGTTCAATGACACACTCCAGCCAGGCAAAATCGCCTGAGTGTTTGGGTGAGGGGTTTGTGGTCTAGGGTTGCACAGAGGTACAGTCCTAGGAAGGCTGCATCTGGCCCCAGACTAGAAGTTCCCCACCCCTGCTATAGACCCTTAGAAGCAGCCACATTCGTTTTGCTTTTTTGGACATAAATATAATTTGTTTTTTTAAATGATTTATTTTAGCTGTCAGCTTTGGGTGGTGGAGCCCATTCTACATCTAAGTCATGGTGTGTGCTACACTTTCTGGCTTCTTTGTGCAAAAAAGATTTTGCCTCATTAAAGGGAGATGAGCGCACATATTCCTGTGCATTCTTCTCTTCCTAGCAACAATGCTGCCCCTTCCTCACTGAAGACACATTTGCCTTTTATACATGTGCAATTGCACCACTGAGCTTGTACATCCATTCGCCTTGGAACCTTGCTAATTTCCTCTATTATTTTAGCAGGAGCAATAGCTGTTTATGGATGCAACTGTGCATGTTTAAAGGCTGCTGTTTTGAAACTAGATTTTTTTTATATATAAAAAAACACGGCCTGTAAATCTATGAGGAAGTAGGAAAAGCAGAAATCACACTATAGCATATGATTGGATAGAACACCAAAAGGTGTTTTTTTAATTTTTTGCCTGGGGTGCAATTCTGCACAGTAGTTAACCAAGCCCTGAGGTTATACCTCCAACCTGGCGTGATCGGTCCCAGGAGAGCCCTGTCTTGGCTTGTTGGAGGGAATGGGGCTCTGAGCCAGCAATCAGTCTTTTCCTTCCCATGGCACTGCACCTGTTGTTCTTCAAGATGAGTGCAGAAAGTTTAGCTAATTCCCTAGCTAGGCAGTTAACCGATTAAACGGGCCAAATTGCTGTCAGATTTCAAACAAGGAGGCTTAAGGAGCAACCTGCAAACATACTTCTGTAACTTAAGTATGAGAGGTCAAGGATGGTTTTAAAAGTTGAAAGAAAAAGAACAAAAGGACGCAACGAAAGAATCCTGAGTTGTGTGTGCAAAGGAGAGGGTGGGGGAGATTCTCCCATGAGCAGAAGGGCTGTCAGGCCCCTTTTGTGAACTGATGGGTAGGGAGGCAAAAATAACAGCTATGATGCATTTTAAGGTCACATCACATTAATAGTGTGAGTGATAGAGTGCCCTTTGGTCCTTCTGTCCCCCTGAAGACAGATGGAAATGCTTCCTTCGGCAAAGTAAATTGAATACTTTTGACCTTTTCAAGTTCTTAGCTCATGAGAAATGGCCTTTGGGAAAGTAGCTAAGAAGTTTGCAGTCAGGTTGGATTCATGTGGTGGGGATTTACATATGAGGCCTCGGGGAAGTGACATGAGAAGTGGGGAGGGAAACAAAAACAAACTCCTTGCTTCACAGGGCAAGGAGGACAGAATTCATTATGCCACGGTCAGCCACCGAATGCGTCTGTCATGATGATCTAGGGCTTAAGGCAGCCACATGGGAGGAAGAGGAAAGTTTGAGAAGAAAAAGGTTAGGATGATTTGTGTGGATTTCAGCTTTATCTTTTCTCCAAGGAGATGAATCATTATCGCTGCAAGTTGTGGATAATTTAGGTGCGTCCACATGCTCCCCATTCAGTCAAATATAGCAACACAATGTTGTAAATCTGAGGGACTGCTTTCCCCCTTGGGGAAGGTTCATGTGCTGTTAGAGAAGACTGGCCAATTTTGTTGCTATGCATCTCCTGTACACACAGTACAGCAGGGGGTGAGGATCCTACAACCTTGGGGCCAAACACAGCTCTTCCTATCTGGCCTTTGGGACTTCCCCCAGGCCATGTCACTGACTGCCCTGCTCTGTGTCCTCCTTGGGTGCTTTTGCCTAGTTGGGATATGTCTTTGAACCGAGAATGCAGCCTTCTACCCAAAGGCTGGTGTTACATTTCTTATTTGTCTGACTTTTGCCTCTGGCCCCACCCACAGTTGATACTTGCTCCCCACTCCGAAGGGTACCCATGAGGGAATGTGGCCCTCAGACCGATAAAAGATCCCCCATCCCTATGGTACAGAATCATTCAGAAATAATTTATCTACTGACTACATTCATACAACCAGTTGCCTCATGTTGATTAGAGCCTGGTTGTTGGGAAGTGGGGTGGGGTGGGGAACTCAAACTGACTAGATAAAAGCCCTAAAAGGCTGTCAGAGTTCCATCTATTTAAGAACGTCAGTATCCCACCATTTCAGAACCAACCAAGGCATCTTAATGCACATTTAGGCAAACAAGAAAACACACGCCACTCTGGTGGACTGACCACACGGGAGAGAAATGAGAGAAGAGCAGAGCAATAAGGCAGCACAGGTAGTGGGGGAGTGGAGTGACCAAGGTGGCATGGGGGAGGGGAGCAGAAAGACCAGGGTGCATGGATGTAACCCGAAATCAAGTACATGAATAGAAATACTTAACTAATTGAGATTCTGCCCCCCCAAAAAAACATAAAGCTTGCCCCCCAACAAAAATCCTGGCTATGTCCATGCAAGGGCGAATGGGGGGGTGGAAAGAGAAAATGAACTGGACAGGGTGGCAAGGGGGGAAGGTAGCCTCACGGGGGGCACCTTTGCCAGGCCCTTCAAATCTGGCAATAATACTGGGGACCCACTCATCTAATCTGGACTGTGCTCATAAAATGGAGTCTCACAACGGCTGGAGCACGTTGCAGAAGAATATGGAAAACAGTGGTTGTCTTGGACCAATTTTATGAGGTGTGAAGAGGGTGGTTTTTCTGGTCAAATTCCTTCCTTCTAAATAGTGGCTTACATGAAATTGCAAGAAATCCCTAGGCCCACTCTATATTGCTGGTGTGCATCTAATGATGAAATCAAGCAGAAAACAGCAATCTGGAGCAAAGAACCGTGCAATCAGGCTGTGAAGCAGCCCACAAATTTGCAAAATTAATATATAAACAAGAAAATTAAAAATAGCAAAAAACTAGATTCAGAGTCCCAATGACTGCACTAGGCTTGCTGAACAACTGGTCTGACTTAGCATAAGATAGCTCCTTCCATGAAACAGCTTGGTAATAAAGACAGAAACCAAAGGATGACCATTGTCTAGTGCAGTGTTTCCCAACCACTGTTCCGCGGCACACTAGTGTGCCGCGAGATGTTGCCTGGTGTGCCGCGAGATGTTGCCTGGAGGGAGGCGGGCGAGTCGGGCGGTGAGAGGCGGGGCGGCGGCGGCGAGGAGAGGCCGCCCAGCGCGGGGCTCTCGCCGTCTGCCTGCCTGGCTGCCTGCGAGCTCGGCGGGCAGCGCCTCCGTCCGCAGCGCCCGCCTCGCGGCTCTCATTCCCTGCCCCTGCCAAAGCTCACCCAGCCAAGCCGCGCTCTCCTTCCTGCCTCGCTTTGCTGCCTCCTCCCCCCCACCCCCAAAGCTTGGAGGTTCCCCGGCAAAGGGGAGGGGGGAAAATTGAAACTTACACTTTCGTGCGTCCCTCCCGGCGTGACGCTGCACGCTGACGTCACGGGGCTGTAATGGTGGTGTGCCTCGAGATTTTTTTCATGAAACAAGTGTGCCTTTGCCCAAAAAAGGTTGGGAAACACTGGTCTAGTGCAGGGGTTGTCAACCTGGTCCCCACCGCCCACTAGTGGGTGTTTCAGGATTCTAGGTGGGCAGTAGGGGGTTCTATGGCACAAGCTGAATCCTCCTTCCATCGAGCACTGGTGGGCGGTAAGGAAATCTTACCATCAAGAAAGATGCATTAGTGGGCGGAAGGTATAAAAAGGTTGATTACCCCTGGTCTAGTGCATTAGCTGTTGTCCTAAAGGTTTTGAAGCTGCTGTATTAACTGAAATTACTCCATCAAGAAATGAAGACCCCTGATTTGAGTCAATCCAGTTGGTTCTGCAAGGAAGTGGCAACCACAGTTGTTTGGAGGCATCCACTTCCTCCAAACCCACATCCCGCGCCAAAACTGAGTGGGGAAATGGCTGTACAAAGATCATCCCTTTGGGCACGCATCCTCCACATGCCAGCAGAGGGTAAACAGGGTTACAACCAGTGAGGGACAGCTCAAAATCAGACCCACTGTGTCACAGCAAACAGAGCGTTGGATTTGGACCAGGAAAGCCTATGGACAAACCTCTGTTTAATCATGAGGCTCATTAGGTGACCTTAAGCCACTCACCATCTTTCAGTCTAACCAGCCCTCACAGGCTTGCTATGGGGGGAACTGCCCCGCAAGCTCTTTGGGCAATAAATGCACAGAAAGTTAGGTTAAGATCAGGAATGCTTTTGAAAAGGAGAGATGGGAGCCTGGAAATACAGGTCCTTATATTACTGTCTTCCACAAAGGTCGTAATTCTCACTCATGTATGCAAGTTCACAAAAGAATTTTGTGCAAGTTCACAAAAGAATGTATGCAAGTTCACAAAAAGGCTCCACCTGAACCCTAAGCTTATCGTTCAAACTGCAGACTACATTTTATGTATATTTGCAATGCAGATAGCGAAACTGCCTCTTCGGCAAATGCTCTTCCTTTTATCTCTGCATGGAGATATGTCTGCAGAAGCCGCTGGAGCTTTGGGGGGTTGCATTTCCTCACCCTTCTAAAAATCTACAATCCTACACTACAATTCTATACCCACTAACCCAGGATTAAGTCCCACTGAATTCAGTGGGGTTTACTTTTTACAGCTCGGATCACATTGCTCATGTTTCTATAAAGACTTTACAAATGGAAAGAGAGCAATCTCAAGCCTGGCACCATGAGAGCTTTTAAGCAACAAACGTAGTAAGAGAGACGGTAAAAACTAGCTGAGCCTTCTACTACAACACCATTAGGGCCACCCTCCATGCTATATGTAAGTTTCTTTGTTTGCTAACATTGGGTGGGGTGGTTGCCAGTGTTTAAGGGATACAGGGTCACCCTCAGAAGCCTAAAGTTACTATGCTATTGGTGATCTCAGCTCCCTAAAAAAATCAAAAATCTCTGTGTTTTGTTTGTTGGGTTGTTAAGGGGTTTCTTCAGTATCAGTGGAGCAATACCACTGCTTTGGCCTGGCCCAGTTTCCAGCTCCAGAGCATGGAGGGTAGTTATCTCTTTACACTTTACACACTAGGAGCCCTACTGCAGAATAATGTGGCCTTTTTCTTCTGCACAGCCATTTCAGAAGTTGTCCATTATGAGCTGTATTCTTGTGTTAATATAAACATGATATCCAGAATTCTAAGTATCAGTTGACATGTCTGCAAAACTGCTTCAGGATTTGAGTGTCTGCAAGAGACAACAGGGATGGGAACAGATAAGCCACACAGGCTAATCTGACTAAGCACATATTGTGTTTGCTTAAGTTCTAAAAAATCTTATTTGAAGCGTAGCACTCTCTTCTGATAAAGAGCCAGCATCTACCCCAGCCCTTCCAAGCCACATTTCTACAAAACAGTTGGGGCTGCCTACATTATTTTCACTTGGCTTCCCTATATGATACTAGTTACCCAGTGGTAAGGGAAAGGCTAATTGCAAACAGAGGCTGCAGCTTAGCTGATCAGTTTCACAGATGGTGTAGTTTCTGCTGGTGAGTTTCATTGCAGCTGTCTGATGACCGATTTGAGAGTGGCTGCAGTTTCAGAACCATTTGGTACGCACAGAATCTTTTGCTGCAGAGGTGTAAGGGGGGGGGGAAGTTGGATGGTAGGTGTGTGCAGGGGCCCAAAGATTCGCCTTATATGTGCATCTCTGTGTTTTAAAACTGTCAACTGTACTGGCTCCATTTCAGTCTGTAATTCAGACTCAAAGGCACTTTGTATAAAATGAAGCTTTGCATTCCCCATTCACTATAATGGGGAATGTAAAAATAGCTATGACGCTTTCCTGTTTGATAAAAGTGGATGAAATGTTTGCAGAGTTCTGCTTTGTTTTTTGGATAGAGCAAAGCAACATAGGATTTAAAACAAAACAAAACAAAAACCCCTGAAAGGAATCTTTTAATTGGTACAAAAATTCTCCATGGATGTGCTTTAGCAAAATATACAAACAAACCCACAGCTCTTCAGTTCTCAACAGGCAGTATTATGGGCAGCCTCACTTTTTGCAAAGCCCATGGACCCTGGGAAACATGGAGATACAGGAAAACTAAGACAACACTAGAGTTTGTGGGGATTCTGATCAGACTTAAAGGGGTTGATTGACATCACACTTTGACTCGGTGGGGTGGGGGAGACCCCTGATTCACCTCATCATTTGACCCTCACACAGAACTGATGCACACCCCTATTGTGTACCTATATACCGCACCAGGCACTTGGCTATTTTTGCCCCATGTGCACACATCCAGAATTCTTACAGTGTATACGCACAATAAAATACGCACATGAAGAAAAAGAGCTCCATTCCCCAAATACCTGCCTATAGAAAAAAGGTACTGCAAAGCAGCTGTGGAGCCCAATCCAGAAGCGATTGGGGAGACCTGCTCGCTGCCCACTAACATCACCCATGCAGCTTCTAGTAAAATAATTGTGTTAGGTCATCACAGTCAATGGGCAACAACAACAAAAATGAGTCTGTGGAAAAAATGAAACCATAATAAATTTGTACCTTCGGCTGAAATGCTCCCTGAAGTGACCCAAAAGGACCTGAATGTGGAAGCAGAGGTGGCATCCCAGGCATTGCTGGAGGATAGCTTGGAAAGAACTAAGAAGGGGGAAAGGGAGGGCGGGAAGAGAGAGAAAAGAAGAGAGGTGGTTACATTACAGATAAGTAATAGATGTGAGAGACAAGTTTGGTGCAAATCGTAGGAACTTGTTGTTCCACAACAAAAATTACCAAATCAATTTCAAGCCCTTTATTGGTTAGACGCTGAGGGAGCTTGCCTAACTCATGATTCCTTCAAGAGCTCATTTTTAACAAGCAAACAACTAACCCACTTTAAATATGCTGTATCGTTTAAGGAGGAGACCATTTTAAAGGAATATTCCATTTTCATGTACTCACTCAAATCACATTTGCAAATATTTTGATTGCGAGCTTGGTGACCTGCTATCCAATCTCTAAAGAGATTTGTACTTCTGAGTAACTCGCAAGTCTTCTGCATTTGGCCTCTTCTGAGAGACTTGGTTTGTATCGAGGGTGAATTTACCCAGTGTGTTAAGCAGCTCCCAGCACTAAAATGAACGCACCCTTTCTAGTGAAACACAAATGTTACCCTTACTGTGGATCAGGAGCCTAAATCTGCCTTTCTAGCTGGATGTTGGGAATCTCTATAAGCCTTGCCCCCTCCCAAGGTCACACCCCTCTGCACCCTAGAATAACAGAATTGAAGAGGTGGAAGGGATCACAAGGGTCATCTAGTCCAACCTCTGCAGTGCAGGAATCTTTTGCTCAACGTGGGGCTCAAACTCACAACCCTGAGATTAAGAGTCTCATGGTCTATCAATGGATAGAAGCACCCTGCCTTGCTGGAATGTGTCCTTGAACTATAATAATGCCTTTCATTTCCTGGATGGAGAGGTATATATGTGTGTGTGTAGAAAACCACTCACTTTTGCCTAGTTTTAATGTGGCCTACTATGTCACATGTATTGACCTGCCCACTTTGCCTCTTTCCCCACCCATCAATGTTATATTGCCCCTGGAAGGTTCCCTGTGACAAAATGCGGCTCTTGGGCTCAAAAGAGTTTCCCATCTCTGCTACAGATCACCTACACAATCCTTCATTGGAATCATGGCATCAGCAAGAGGTGTTCAGGAAGGGCTACCACAATCAGTGGGTGATATGAAGGACATATTGCATTAGCATTATACGATGCCCTAGACATCACACCATCAAGGCAAGCTAGTTGTTGAACAAGAGTATTGCCTTATTCAGCTCGAGAGACCTAAAGAGAAGGATGCAAAGCTCTAAAGACTACACTCCCATCCTTAGACAATGGGAGCAGGCCTGCTGTGTGCCGCTACTGTAGTTTATCCATATATTTTTTTAATTTTATCTTCGGAGCACTAAGTGTTAGAAAATTGGTTGTTGTTTTTAGCAAACGAAAGCAGAGATTCTCAGAATGAGCAATCCTGTGTTTGTGATTGCTGTCCAACTGCACAGAACTGCACAGCTCTGCTTATGCACCCAATTATACAGCCTGAAACTTTTTGTAACGGTCCTGCTTTTGCCAGAGCAGGATGTCACTGTAGTAACAGCTGTCAAGCCTCTTTTCTACATACATATTTAAGGTGGGGTTGCCAGTCCTCAAGAAAGCATTAAATGCTTTCCTCCGGGGGGGGGGGGAGAGACATTTCCAACAGATGTCTATAAGAAGCAAAAGGGACATCCATGGGACAACGGATGCTCTTTTGAGAAGAATGGAAAGCTTTCATTTTTACCAGAGGGGGAAAATTAGCCTCTGCTACCATTCTTAATTCTGCTATTATAGCTCTCCTGCAAAACATGCCACTTTAGCAAGTGTGAAAGCAGCCTGCTTGGGATCTTTAATCTTTATCTGCCTCCCAGTTACAAGGTAATTACCACAGTTGCCAACCATGAAGTCCACTATTATCAGCACACACTTTTAATTTTCCACAGTATGCGGTCCCAGAACGCTGCTTCTGATGCAGCAACTGATAAAAAGGAACGGCAGAGCAAGGGCAGGCAGTAAGTGTACCAACAGGCAAGCAATTCTAGAGTGTTGCTGAAAGGCTTGAATTCAGACACTATCCTTTATATCAGGATGACTGGCTGAAGAATCCTGTTTAGCATGAAAGCTCATTTATTCTTACTGTGACAAAACTGGCCCAATTAAAGAAACAACAACCAGACATGCCATTATTGCTTTTGCACAGTAGTCTCTGACACTAGCATGGCAGCGGCTGTTTGCATCATTTTTTGGCTTCTTATCAATGAGTGTTTTTGAAGTTACAGATGAGAAATTTTCTTTTTTAAGACTGGCAGGATATTTTGGTGTACAAGTTAGTTCCCATCTTGAGAGAAGATTTTGATAATGAGTTGTCACAATGTCGGGAAAGCTGATAACGTATTTCCATGTGGCATTCTGTTAGGGTAACTGAACAGAACTGGACTAGACAGCAGTGGCTATGGGAATGGATTCACAAATGTCTGAAAGAATCAGCTTAAGAAATAATTACAATGCATGGCTGTCATCTCAGAAAGAGCTATCAACTGGAATTTCACAAGCGTCTATTATGCCCATGGACCACTTTTGTTCAATCTTATAATTAGAGATTTACATATATAGTTTTATCAAATATGCTGAGGATATAAAGCCAGGAGGTGGTGCATACACTCTGGATGACAGCATCAATAATTCAGAACACCTACACTAAATTTGGAGAGAGAAAAGAGCCGAAAGTGACAAAAAATCTTATAGACAAGTTATTGGAATTAGGTGAGCTATGTCCAGTAAATAAGTAACGAAAAATGCATAAAATGGAGAATAATGGTGACAGATCTATTCCTGGGGAATAGCAGTACTGAACAAGGCCAGCAGAGTTAAAATATATCCAATTTTAACTCTGCTGGCCTTGTTCAGTACTGAGTTTGTTCAGTGAGCTAGTGTGTGCCTGTTTAGTTTTCTAACACTTTCTAACCACAGGACAAAAGTGAGCCCCTAACCCCTGGCTGGTCTACAACTGAACTACTGTGTTATGCTTGAGTCACTAAATTTGAAGAAAGATGTATGAAGACTGGAAGACACTAGCTTAGTTCTCATTGTGGTGGTATAACAGGTGCTGGGCTGTAACACCTCAGCCTATAGCTCACATGGTTCAGAACTCCTTCCCATCAAAGACTAGTAGTCAATGAGAAGGGTTCTAGCATAGTCTTCTTCTGGATATGTTAGTTTTTATATGTGCAGGGAATGCTTTTGGATGAAGAGGTTCATGTGAGTTCCAGCTCAGAATCAGCAGCGGTATTGTACAGACTTAGCATTTCTTTTGCAATCCTACTCAGAAGCAAGTTTCAATGGGCAATACTCCCAAGCAAATAGGTATAGGATTGTAGCCTGAGAAACAGGTGTCAGAAAGCAGCAACCAACACTGAATTAGAGGAAGAACATTTGATGAATGATTGAATTAAAGGAATTTTATGGTGTTAAAATAAACTTAAGGGAAGGGAATTCACTTAAAAACAACAACACAGAGACAAGAGCTAAAGCTTGCTACATCAAATACCTGCAAGGAAAGCCACCAGCAAGTTCAAACATAGAAACCAAAACCAAATAAAAAAATAAAAACCCAAACCCACAAATGCACTCACGTTGGAATGTCGAAAATAAGGGTTATCAAGTTTGGGAGCGTACTTGTCGAACTGGAAGAAAAAGAGAAATAAGACAAAAACAAATGAGAATATATTTCTTCAGCACTGGGTTGCAATCTAAGCACAATGAAGCATGCTCCCAGGTGTATAACATCCAGTTTAGCTAGTGTTTTGTTTTTTTTTGAGGGAGGTGGCAGTGGGGAGTTTATTTTAAGGGCACGTGTATATATTCCAAACTTCACAGCCTCTTAAACCTGCACCTTTGCAATGGGAAAGCAGCAAGTTCAGGCATCTAGCACATAAATCTTTACCATCGCCTACAAACTTCCTCAAGAAGCCAGTCAACACCCTAAATCATTTCTAAAAGTTAGATTTTATGATACAGCTGTATGAGCTGGAGCAGAACTTAAGAGAATCTACCAGCACTCATCTCATTTTTCTAAAATCACGCAGCCCTTACTTAGCTCAGCCAGCTCCTTGAAAAAAGGCGTAAGAAAGATCAGACAAGACTGCAAGATAGATCCACCCACTGTGGATCTGCCCTCATGTTTTTTGTCCTGGCGTTTTGTCCCCTTGCACTGTGCACCTGACCTATGCCCCCATCAGTATTCTTTCCATGCCCCGTGAAGAATGTGCACATTCCAATCTTAAGCAAAAGGGAGGTGTGCTGGGGGAAGGCGCAGAATGGTGAGCAATGACCCCTTTGAAATGCCACTCGTTCAGCAAGCCAGCTGTTGTGTGCTCTCCTCCATACAGGAGAGCAGATTTGCAATTGTGTTAATTACAGTTATTACCGGAGTCATGTACCCTCCAGTGTAAATACTATAAATTACTAAAACACATGCAGCTGGCGGTTTCAACGCCACCCGCTCTGGCATTAGGATTAATAAACCCATTTAGTGGAATATAAGAAGATGGGAGCTCAGGCACAACAAAAGAGGGTGCGGCAAAGCTGTTTTCACTCTTCAGCTTGACATCAACAGGGCGTGGGTGGGCAGGAAGGGAACTCTTTTTCCAGCAAGATCAGATATCAGGATTCTTAAACAACATGCCAGGCCTTCAAGGAAAAGTTCTGAGATTGCTTTATGAAAGAAGGGGAGTAGGGAGGTATTTGCACGTTGCATAAACACCTGTGGATGGACATTGGGGGAGGCAGAAATGGCTCTCATTGTCCTGCAGTTAAGCGGATTAGAAGCAAACAATGTCGTCATACCATCAGCCAGTGTGGTAAAGAAAGGCAAGAAATGTCATTTCCTATGAGCTTGCCCCACAATGCCTGTTTTGGAACATTTGTTGCTTCGCTACAAAAGAAAGCAGTGCGTTCCTTCAAAAAGAGAGAAAATATTGAATCTTGCTTTATGCAGTGTACCAAAAAAATAAAAATAAACATTGCCTTGTGTGAAAAAAGGCTGTTTGGAGAATTTACAAAACTGAGAACAGCAGCAGTGGAAAAGGAACAAAACCAAATGGCATCACTGTAAAACCTGAGAGCCAAGGAGGCAGGAAAAGCTCTAGCTTTTCTGCAGGATTTGGACCCTGCTAAAGTTTTGTTGTCCCATCAAACAAACCCTTGCTGGAACAGCCAATGACAGGCTCTGAGAAGTTAGTAAAGGGGTGGAGCTTTCAGCCATGGGTGGATGGTATTGTTTAAAAGCAACTTGAATGTTCCAGATATCCTGTCTGGGAAGAAACTGTAAAACAACCTCAAAGCCTGAAGAAGCCCCTCACCCTTGCCATAAGCAAGCACAGCCCATGTTAAAAAATTGGCATGTATTTATTGTGTCTTGAGTTGCCCAGTCAAATGTTGAGTTAGTGAGTGGGTGGTATAGCAACAGATGGCAATGATGCAAAAATATTGAAACCAAGCAGCACAGGCAAATTATTATGGCAAGGCAGGAGTCAGAATGATCAACCAGTGTGGCCATAGGTCTATTGCACAATGATGTTGACCTCTCTTGTGTTAACAAAACAATCAACTTATTGCAATAAAAGCTATTTCCTGCCCTCTCAACTCTCACTTTCATAGAAGATTCTCGCTTTGGTGCGAGTCCTGCAATATATGCTCCTTGCTTTGCTGGCCTATTTCCACTTGGCCTGGGAAGGGTAGGGCATGACTGACCAGCTACAACAACTGCTGCTTCTGCTTAAGGGGCCAGAGACCATCCTACCTGTGAGTCCTGCAGGACCTGCTGCTCAGGATGCCATTGTATATATTGTTGGGAGTTTTAGTTGGAGTCAATACTTAATTTTGGATATTAAAATTAGTGCTGTTATGAACTATGTGGGGATTGTTTGATTTTATTGTATACCTACTGAGCTGTTTCCATTTATTGTTTGTGACTATGAAAATGTTGCTGCGTTCTTCTGATTATGTAAATCTTTTCATGCCATAAGCCATTTTGAGCATGGTTTAACGATGTAAAGTTGGCATACAAATACACAGTGATGATGAAATTTTTATACCCTGCCCTTTCTGTCACAGTCAGACATGCTTATCTGTGGGGTGCCCTTCCCATCTTACTTTTATGATATAAGCAGTGCTTTCCCCCCAAAAAAAAATGTTTAGGGGTATTCTCATTTTCCTACTCATATTGTAATACTGCCCCTCAATGAGGCCAAACGTAGATTCACAAAATGTTTCGGGGTATGCATACTCCTGCGTCGTCGTCCCCCCCGAAAAAAAGCACTGGATATAAGAATAAGAATATCCAGTGCTTTTTTTCTGGGGGGGGACACAGGAGTATGCATAGCAATGCCCATGTTGCAATAAGTCTGTGAGATATATGAAATCATGCCTGTATGTTCCCTCCCATATGCCCAGATGCTATTATGTCAGCTGCCTGAAATGCCTAAGAGGAGAAAACTTGCATGACCATCCCACATTACATGTTGCACCCCCTTCTCTAGAAACAGAGCTTGGCAAAAGGTTTGCAGAAAAGTAGCCGCGTGGTGGGGCCCATCGAGAAGAAGCAGCAGGTTGCAACCTACGGAAACTTACTGTATTAAATACTAGTTTGAAAGCAGTGCAACTGAAGGTGGCAACTTTAAATAACCGCATCCTTATGAGGATGCACTTTTCACAGAAAAGTGTGCATCTCAAAGAGCTGGTGCTGGCATGGTTGTTTTGGCCAGAGGTGTCTCTACTTATCCTCACATTTTGGGAGGGGGTACGCATCAGGGGAGGTGCAGTGGGCGGCATCTGGGGCAGGCTGGATGGAAAATGGCTGAATGTGTGCTGGTGGGTGTGTTGGTGCTGGTGGGTGTGTTGGTGCTGGTGGAACTCCGCCCTCAGCAGCGGCACCGGGCCAAGAGAGGCACCGGTCCTGTCCGAACTCTGAACCAAAAAACGATTATTCAGCTCTTGCCTGAGCAGCTCGTGATCTAGAAGAGGGAGAGAGAGAGAGGGAGAGGGGACAGGGAAAAGACACAAGGGCACAACGGCCTGTGAGTTTCACAAAAGACGTAGAAGAAAAAGAGTCAAGATATTCACCTGGCATTCCCTGTTTCTGCAGGTCATGCTGTGGTGGTTTTCTACGTGAGGACTCATTGGTGGAGGTAAGAGAGATGCCTGTGACAAAGTACCAATCAGAATCCCCGAATGAGGCTGGCAATACATGATTGGTTGGTTGAATGATATCAACAGGCTGGTATCTAAAGACAAGAGAGAACACCATGAGTCATCACAGCAGAAAACATACTGGGGCGTTATCAACAAAGTGTCCCTTCCCCTGCCCTCCTCCCAGCCCAAAAAACATTCATGATAGGATTTATTAACTCTAAGTGAGGGGTGGGGGTGTCATCAACTTTCCCCATCTTCCTTTCCACCCCACCAACATGTCTATCTCTACATTCAGAAGCATTTCACACTGACATTTTCCATACACATATATAATCTCCACGTAGCAAAACTCTCAAGCACACTGCCACTTATGAAGCAAAGGACCTGTAGTTTGTGTACTGTGGATTTAAGGGTTGGAGGAACTGCTGAAAGATAATATTTTTTGTAAAAAAAGAAAGCATGAATTCAAAGGTAGACCCTCCTTTTTTAAAAAAACAAAAACACCCACAAACCTGTCCCCCACAATTGAACAGGTTCCCAGGGAAGCTTATAAAAAGTTAAAAATTATAATTAATATAATAAAACACATAGGGATCAGGATTCGAAATTAGCAGGGCGCCAGGTGCATTTTGTGCCTAAAGATTCTCCATTTGCAAGCACCTCAAAAAGTCTGGGTGCCATTTTTTTTGTACCTGGCTGACACTCAAGGATTACGGTACTTAAATGTATGCGCTTTGAAGCCTCAAAGTACAGTGGTACTTTGGTTTACAAACAGTCCTTTTTACAAACTATTTGGTTTATGGACTCCGCAAAACCAGAAGTAGTGTTCCGGTTTGCGAATTTTACCTCGGTCTACGAACGGAAGCCGAACGGTGGAAGGGCACCAGCGGTGGGTAACCTCATTAGGGAAAGTGCGCCTCAGTTTAAGAACAGATTTGGTTTAAGAATGGACTTCAGAAACGGATTAAGTTCGTAAACCGAGGTACCACTGTATACATTAAGGATAGACAATATGTTAAGGAGTTTAATAATAAAGAGTAGAGTGTTTTGAAAACTGAAGTACGGTGACAATATTTTTACTATAAACACCAAATTAAACATGTATTAACAATTTATGCTAAAAATGTGATATTAACAATGTGTCTCTTATGTGAATTTCGTATTAGTTAATGCTTATCAAAATAATAAACAGAAAATATTACCGACCCCCCCCACCACCAAATGGTGAGTAGACATTCTGTTTTGGCGCCCACAACCCAGGTCCCAGAAATGATTTGGCTCCCAGCTTTTCTATCCCAGTTTCTAACATTGATAGGGATGTATCCAATGTTAGAACAGATCCACTGAAATTAATTGGCATGACTCAAATAGGCCCACTAATTTCAATGGGTCTACTCAGAGTAGAACTTAGTTGGATGCAGCTCATAAAAATATTTAACCTGTCTTCCAGGTTAACTTTGTCAATGTTATATCAAGTCTTTTGCTGCCAAGCCTTTCAATTAGTAAGGGAGGCCAATTTACACCTATGATTTAAGCTTCCCTTGGGCTCCTTTGGGAGGAAGGGTGGGATATAAATATCATAAATAAATGAATGCCACCATTTATTCCTTTAAAGCAGGGCTGGTGAACCTGTGGCCCTGCAGATGTTGTTGGACTACAACTTCCATTGTCCCTGAGGCTGATGGGAGTTGGGAGTCCAACAGTATCTGGAAGGCCCCAGGCTGCTTTAATGCTTGCAGTACTCAGTAGGCCTCTGAGGTGTAAAATTCAAGAACAGGAGCCCCCCCCCCCATAACAAGTGGTGTTCCCCTAAAGGAAGTATTTAGCGCTAATAATAAACAGTGATCACTGTAAATTATGATAGTGAGGGTAGAGACCATTCATTCACAAGATCCAGGGTAAAAAACCCCATTATAAATAGGTAAAACCTAGTTTACAAGGGAAAAACAAGAGCCAAATGAAATGTCACAACAAAGAGACTGCTTAACTTTAACTCGGGTTAACACAAATCGGTATACAGCAGGGGTAAGTGGCTGAGGGCAAATGAACGCTCTCTACACTCTGGGAAGGTAAGTTATGCTTAGTGAGTGTGTTCAGTTCCCCCCATACTCTGCTTTTGCTCTGTTTACTTACAGTATTATTTATAACCTAACCTTTTATTTTTAAGGTCCTCTCCCCACCTGCTTTATGTGTTACTAGGGCAAACTTTTTTTACTATTTTTCTCTCAATGTATTGATTATTAACTTAGAATAAAAATGTGTGTGTGTGTTGGGGGGGGGAATCTGCCCTGTTTTAAGACACCGGATACTTCTGTTTAGCTTAAAGATAATCCAATTTGTTTTTCCCCCCGTGGGGCATTGCCGGAGAGGAATGGATTTAAAAGTGGGCAGCTGGGTATCGAGTTTCCTTAAAAGACTTGGAGCTGGCCTGGTGGATCTGCAGCTGACTCCAGACTTCAGTGTGACACAGCAGCTTTGTCTTTATCAGCAAAGAGAACAAAAAGTGAGTGCGGGGGGGGGCACAAATAGCAGCAACTGCAGTGGCAAAGCAGTTAAACCAAGGGATTGTAACAGGAATGCAACATGGCAGGCGGAACACACACTGCCCATCTGTTATCTAAAGCGGCTGACAGTGGCTTCTTCAGAGACTGTTACCCTCACCTGCTGAACTGATTTCCAGCGTCTGTGCTGGAGCACAGGCTCTGTATCCTTTTAACTAATGGTGCCAGTGCTTGAACCATATGCAATGAAAGCATGCATTCTACTTCTCCCTAAATACAGCAGTGGTTGCTGAGTACTGGGACTGGTAGGGCGGAAAGCAGGTAGGTTGAGGGCAGGTGGAGCCAATGACAACCAGATCCAACTAATTCAAGCTTTATCCCCAACCTCTCCCCCCATGAGAGAGATGCTACACAGGCAACACTGAGATTGAGGAGAAGGAGGAAGCTGCCTGAGAGCAAATGGAGGTTGGTGGGGAAGCCCCATTCACCCTAGTGGGCCAGCCTCCACTAATTAAACATATTCTCTTTCTGTATCCTTGCAACAGCTCTGTAAAACACATTAGTATCTCCATATTGCACATATGGTCTGAGGTTTAGAGAGAGAGGCATACCTAAGCAAACCTAGTGCGTTCATGACTTTTTGGTCACAACTACAGACTAGAGACTTCCTGATTCATACAACAGGTGTCAGGACTCTGGGCTGGAACTGGGGACATCAAGGTCTGGGGTTGGAACAAAGCCTAGTGAGCTCCTGTAAAATATACGAGCTTCAGGGGCTCCTTCATCAACAGAAAAGGAATGGGGGTTTGCAACACTGACCCCTGTGATTGGCCAGCAGTATGAAGCCTCTTGATTGGTCAGGCCTGGCTATAAATATTAGAACAAACTTGTGTTGTTGACATTTTGGTCAGTAAAGCAGTTTCTTCTGCTTGCTGAACTCCAGGCAACAACATATCCAGCTTGTACCTCAAAGTCACTTTAAAGGTGAGCTTTAAAGCATTATTTAAATTGAATTAAAAGTAGTTATAAACTGTCCTTCACCTGAAAGTTCCAGGACAGAGAAACATTAAAATCAAACTTAACAAAAAAGTCCTAAAAATAGCATGAAAAAACCAAAATGAAAGGAATGCAGCACTGATCCCAAACATACAAATTCCTAGTAAACTCCACCCCCGCCTGGATCTCCCTTACAGATCTTAAAACTTGGACAGGTCAGAATGGAAAGAGATATTTGGGCCTAGCATTGAAAATGCCAGCATAAGCACCTTCAACTAGGTTTGGGAAATAATAGGCAACCAAGAATTGATGTTATGCCCCCTCACTCCCTGGCACCATATGCTGAACAAGTTGCAACTTCAGGACAGTTATCAAAGATTTATGCTGGGAGGGCAGGTTTTATGTTGGGGTGGGTGGGTTATAACCTCAGTTAGTTAAGTATTTTTAAATAGATTTACTTGATTTGGGGGTGGGGTAGCTGTCCTCCCTGCCTGTGCCCATGCTTTTCACAATAACTCATTACAGTAGCCCAGCACTGAAGTTAGCAGAGCATGGATAACTGTGGCTAGACTATCTCTGTCCAGGAATGGAGATAGCTGGCAGACCAGCTGTATCTGAGGAAAGGAACTTCTAGCCACAAAAGCTACCTGGCCTTCAAGTGACCTGGATGATTCAAGTACCCTCAAGGTTCCTGTTCCTGTTCCTTCAGGAGGAATGAGCCCCATTTAGAACAGGGTGCCCCACCAATTCCTAGACCCAAAAACTGCCAGCCCAGAGCATCTCTGTCTTGTCTGGATTCAGTTTCAATTGAGTGGCCCACGTCCAGCCCATTGCTGCCTCCAAACATTGGTTCACCCCCTGCATATAGATATTAGCATGACTCTTGTGGCTTTGGCCCAGCCCAGCTGCATGATAAAGGCTCGGTTCAGAAATCATGCCAAACCAAGGTATGAATTATAACCACACTATGTGTTGAGCAGCTAAGCCGTGGTTCACAGCTGCCTGTCTGCTTTTATATGCCATCTGCTCAGTGCTCAGTTTCTCAAGTTCATTTTTGTCTCTATGACATGCAGCAGTCCCCAGAGGTGGAGCCTTGGCCCTGACTGTGGTGGGTCAAAGGTTTGTGAATTCAGACATTACAGCAAACCTCACTTAGCACAAACATTGGCTTGCAAACCCGCTTTGAACAGCGGAAGATATTTCTACCATTTTTGCTCCACACCATACATTTAAATCACATTAAAAACAGATGGCTTCCCCCAATTCATCATTGGAGGCTGTAGTTTGTTATGGGTGCTTGAAAGAATAGCTGTAAGTGGTAAACTAGTTTTCATGTTTCTTTGGGGGAAGCATTGCTCTTTAAATGTATGCTGTGGATGTGACCCTAGTTATAACATTCTCTAGTAGTTTTTTCTACTAAGTTTCTAAGCCTTTTTTGCCTTTAACATACAATCAAGTTACTCCAGCTTCTCAATCTCTGGAATCTCGGACAACAGCTTGAAGCCAATTCCTTGATCAGATGGTTTAGCCTAAAGCAATATTTGGCCAGTTCCTTTTCCCTTTTCACATGTTTTACGTTTGGAACTTTCCAAAAGAGAAACACAGGACAAAATGGAAGGCACCACTGCTTTCAACAGCTAGAAATCCCCTACCCTCTTTCTTGTTTGTTAATTGGATTTTGTAGGAAACAGAAAGGGGGTGTTGGAGTAAATGTGTGTCCACTTTAATCCCTGTTGGGTTAGTTACAGAGTCAAATGCCAGATCAAAAGGGGTGAAAACACCACAGAAATCTCCAGCTGCCACAGGAACAGCTGTGGGCAAATGAGGAAACTAAATGGTGTGTTTCAGAGGCTGAAGCAGAAATGTATGTATATTTAAGGATACACAGGGAACTTCTGAAATGTAGCTAGGAAAAAAATAAAAGTTATTAACCATCTGTGATTGCTAGGCTCCCCGTCCCCTCCAGAAAGTGTCCTGATATGTAGAGGGGGCGGGATTATCTGAAAAAAATTGCACAGACATTACTACACACATATAGAAGATGGGATCCATTTGTCTTTTGCTGGTAGGATTATTGCCTGCTATCCTGGGTTTTAATAGGAGAGTTTTGCTTGCTCAGCTGTGCCTATACTTCAGGGTTCTCCCAGATGCAAATTCCTTCTTCCCTACTTAGTGGAAGGAATGTCTCACAGGACAATGCACCCTCTGCTCCTTTCCCTAACTGGATCTTCTTCCAGAATCTGCTCTGCAACTGAAAACGTATTGCAAAGAGCACTGCAGCTCTCTTTTGTGTGATGGGGAAGCAACAAGTGAATGCAAAGAGCAAAATTACTGATGAAAACTCTTGAAAAAAGACATTAAGAAGAAGTATGTTTGGGAAATGTGGGGATGTTTCCAAAGAAATGTTGTGCACCCAACACCAAGAGTGGAAGCACAAGATAAGGTCTTCTTGTTGTTGCTGGTGGCTGCCCAGTGCACTGACCCATGACAGGGCTTTTTCAGTGGTGGCCTCCCAGTTGTGAAATGCCCTCCCTGGTGGTGTAGGAGGCTTCTGTATTTGATTCACGTGCAGTTCAGGAAAGGACATAGCTTGCTGCTAGAGACCATGTTTGCCTGCAGAAGGTCTCAGGTTCAATACCTGGCATCTCCAGTTAAAACAATCAGGGAGTGGATGACAGAAAAGGCATCTCTTTGCCTGAGACCCTGGAGAAGCACTGGTACTCGGAGGAGACAATTCCAGGCTAGATGACAACTAGGCTGACCTGGTGCAAGACAGCATGTTCTGCATTTCTGTCTTCTCTTTTCATTTTTTCTTCCCATATTTTTGAGCCACTTCTAATATAACCATCTCTCTCTCTCTCTCTCTCTCTCTCTCTCTCTCTCTCTCACACACACACACACACACACACACACACACACACACAATTTCAACAGAAGGATAAACACTTCTATTTTAAAAGGCTTACTTTCATTCGTTCTTTTTGCCCCTCTGTAACATTTAGAGCAGGGATAGCCAACATGGTGCCCTCCACATGTTGTAGAATGCAACTCCCATCAGCCCCAGACGACATGGCCATCTGTCAGGACTTGTGGAAGTCATAGTCCAAAACAACAGGAGGGCACCCCCTGATTTATGGGGATGGCTTCCGCTTGAATTCCTATCATTCTCCAGAAGATGTTCTCCAGTTCATGGGCAACATACAGAGTGAATACTTGTCTTGAAGGTCTAGTTTAGTATCTGTTACCAGTTACAATCATGTACCTGTTTGCTTTTAAAAGACCACCAGAGCAGGTGGTTTCCTTTTGATTTTGCCTCACCTTAACCACACCCTGCAAGCAATGGGTTTTACAGAGCGTGACAAGGGGAATCAATCTCAGTGCAAAACCCAGATGAGGGATGATAGGACCTACCTGCGGGGTGACCAGGGATCACAAGGCTGTTGGTGGGTAACGCTGGAGGAGGTGGCAGCGTAGGAGGGGTGGCAAACATGGCCGGATGGTGCTGGTGTTGGGACTGCGATCTGAGAGGGAAATGTGAGGCAGCAAGGTTAGAGATGGAGAGGGGTAACGCTGGGCCGGAGGAATGATGGGGAGGGATCTGGGGGGAGATGGGGAGGTGTTTTGGAAGGCTAATACTTGTTGCACTGCTGGCGCTGCTGCTTCTGCTGTGGAAATAAAAAAAAATGAAGGGAGTGGGGAGAGAAAGTGTCATTAGAAAGGCTGCAGAACTGCAAAATAACCAAAGCAATTTGTAAAAGTGTCCCAGCAAAAACACTGTCAGAGATATTTTGACCCATCTACTATCCAGCAGAGATCCCAAGGGATGGTCCCAATCTGAGCTAGGGTAGCAACTCCTGAATGACATTCAGTTTCATTTTCACATAAGCTATCACTGGGCTTCTCCTCCCTCTTCAACATGTCTTGAGATATTCCCTGCCCACCCCAGCGTCTTCTGATACACTTTTCATCCACAATGTCCTTAATCTCCTGTTGTTGAAGACTACTGCAAACCACTCCTCACTGTCTCCTTCTGAAATAAGTAATTGCAAGCATGAACAAAATGGGAATTGACCCATATCACAACAATATGTGGCCCTGCAGATATTGCTGGACTGAACACACTGGCTGGGGTTGATGGGACTTGGAGTCAATAGATTCCCCATCACCGCACTAGAAGATTATAGAGATCAGAGCTCTAAATGAGCACGGTCTACCCACCTGATATTATTGAGTCCGTTGTGGGCCACCTGGTGAAGCCCTGGGTAACTGAGAGGAGGGGGGATGTGGCTTGGAGGTTGGGTCCGGAGCTCAGGCAGCAGTTGAGGCTGTGACTGAGGTCGAGGTTGAGGTTGCGACTGAGGCCGAGGCTGCGGCTGAGGGGTGAGTCTTGGTGGTGCTGGTGCTGAGATCAATGGCTCTTTCTTCAACAGCGGGCTTGCCCGAGCACTCGACGTGGGTGCAGAGGAGGTGGAAGTCACTACGACAGTGTTCGGCGGGGGGCTGTGGATTGGCAGCACAAAGGGCACGTCAGTGCTCAGTTCCTGGCTGCGCTCCAGCCCGGACACCTTGGGGATGCTCCCTGCTTTCGCTTCGGCCTTGTCATTCAAGGCTGGACCTTCAAGAACAAGGAACAAGGCAAAAGTTATGTGGTAAAACATCCTGATGATGCATTTGGATTTCAGCATGCTAAGGTGGAAAGGATTTTAAGCGTATTGTCTAGCAGTAGCATGTTGTTATTTACCGCCAAGACCATCTCAAGGGCTCAGGCATGAATTTTGGATTTACATGGCTGTTTTTTCCATTGACACAGAATTTTTTTCTCCAATTGCAGCATCCCTTGTTGTCCCCTCAAACTGAAGTACAGAACAAGAGGCTGGGTCAAGTTTCCCTCGGTTGGGCCCAGGGATTCTTCTCCCTGCTGCACCTCTTATGGCTGGCTCACGTGGTTCTAAGCAACTGGAAAGAAGCAAGTTATGCCTTCAACAGGAGGACGGCAGAAAAAATGGTGGCAGAGAACTGAAATAAACTGACATTATATTAACTGTCCCAGATTCTTTTATAGTAAGAAATTCACTGGGGAACTGGTACCATTCCTTAGATAATGGAATACAACCAATCTGTTTGAAAATGTAAGTCAAGATTTGCCCAATGTGGTATATAATGCTGATTATGTTAAACAGATTATAGGAGATAATTCTGATGATTGCTAGTTCTTTGAATCCCATTTGATGACTGTTCTTTTTAAAAATAATAATAATTGAACGGCCCTGTTACCCTTCGTATGTTTTGTCATATTTTTTTTTAAATAGACATTATAAACTGCAGAGTTTCCCTTTCCCATACCACCATGCTTGAATTTTCCAAAACTGGTTTTTAGTATCTCTTCAGTGAGATTAACATCCTATTTTAGATTTCACTTGTGACACCACTGCCTCGCCAGGTCTACCACCAAATTCCATTTTAGGTAGAAATAAGTAGCAACACTAGACAAGAGCTGCTTGGAAGTGGGTAACTTTGCAGGTATATGTTACAAAATGTAAGACACACACATCACCTTTCCATCAGGAATGCCTACTGCTCTTCTAGACAGCTAACATTGTACTGTGACAGTTTCAGTAATGCTCACATTTACCTTGGATTTTTGCACCCACCAATAAAGTGCATTTTATTAAAACGTACAGTTCTGGTCTTGATAATAAATATAAATGGCACCAAGGACACTTTTTGTTTGGCTGGCCCTTCAAAAGCTGTAATTTTTAAAAAGAATCTCTATGTAATATATCAAACTTCAGTGGCATGGCAACTAGCAGCTACATAAATATATTTTTCCAGCAAACATTTTCTTGATGTAAATACTCATTCAGCTATGGCCACAATGAGCCAGACTTACTCAGTGAACCAAAGATTGGACCTTGCCTGAACTCCCACATTAGCCAAGGACATGTTGGGAGCTTTGGAATACTCAGTCTTGAATGGGAATTTAAAGACCCACTCCTTAAATTTGTGGTGTTGATAAATGAGATTATGCCTAATTCCTGCTGGGTATGGGGGGATCCCCTAATTTGCACCACCTGAATCAATTCACATACTGAAATAATAGAATTGTAAAATTGGAAGGGACTTTGAGGGTCATCTAGTACAACCCCCTGCAATGCAGGAATCTCATTTGAAATTTCCACACCTCAAATCCTGTGTTGTTCCTCTTCAACTTAAAAAGTATATATTAGGGGGGAAATGCACTAAGAAATGTGTATTATTTATTTATTTATTTATTTATTTATTTATTTATGCATATGAAAGTGTTTATATACTGCTGTATCATAAAAATATATCAGCAGTTTACAACAATATAAAAAATTATGGACCTAAAACATTTTTTTGCGAAGGGGGATACAGATAAGGAAATTAGAGAACTGAATTTTAGACTGGGAAAATGAGAAGCCACATCTGAAAGATTCATCCATCCATCTGTCCTGGTGACCGTAGGTGCAATATGACAGAATGTTCTTCCCTAAAAGGTGAGATTTTTGTTCAATCACAGCATTCTTCCTCCATACAAAAAACACTTAGAAAATGAGCAAGTTGTGGAGAAGGCAAGGCAAGTGCCAGTCTTCCTACAGCAATTGTTTATCTGGTATGGATCACCATTCAGATAGTTATGTGAGCTCCTACCTGCTGTCTGAACTGGGAAAGCTCAAACACCATTTTCCCACCTCAGCAACGAATAGACCAAAGACTATGACGGAAAAAAACAGATTTAAATGATTCATTAAAAATTCAGTGATGCCTATTTGGGTGGTTTGAGAATGATGCTGTACGAGAAGAGTAGCCATGTACAGTAATGTAGCTTTAATAATCTCTAATACTTTGGGGGACACAGAAACATGCCAACAGCTATAATAAAAGGTCCCTTGAAAGTACCAGTAACACAATCTCTTGGGAAGTGTTTATTCCCACCCCCTTATTTTAACTTTGCCAATCATGCAACCCACACTCACAGATATCAGGCTGTTGTATCTTGGTGGGCACCTATCTGGTGTCTTACTGTTACCACCTGTCACTGGCACTCTCTATTCATAACCAAACAGCTCCAACTTGAGAACTGAAGGTGGAGGTTGAGCATGATTCAACGTGGCTAACGCCATTGCACACAACCACTGCAGCTATCAGTAAAGATTTGCTACAAATGAATCGGCATAAGCATTCCACATGGAAAACCTGATGAGCTATTTTTCACTGATGTGACAAGAGTCCCAGAACAAGTAAAATTACCATAAAGAAGAGAGGCCCTCTGGTCATGTTCCTTCATGATTTGATAAGCACAGGCAATGCTAATGCATAGGAAGCTGACTTATACAGAGTCAAAGAATTGGTCCATCTAACTTAGTATCAGCTGCACCAGCGGTTCTCAAGCTTCCTATTTTCCTTGCAAATGGCTGAGGGCCTCAGCAGACCACTTAGCAAACTCTGCGTCAGATGTTGACCTTTGGCCCCTGATATAAACAACCATGATATTCACCACCCTATACTGGAACATTCCAATGATAGAAATGTGTTTATTTTTACCAAGTTCTAGAGTAGTTAATTTTCATGCCTCATGATAACAGGCCGAGCCAATTTGCCTAAGACTCAACAGTCAGCTCCAATATTTCAACCTTAATTAAAGCTGAACTCACGTCAGCTTAGCTCTTTCCTTCACAGAGTATCTGACATTTACAATGATTTGTGTATCTGCCGAGCCACACTGAAGGCTAGATCGCATTAGCCCTTTCCCACTCCCCCCACAACCAGACACAACATTGTCCCCCTCCCACTTTTTTTAGCATGCTGACTTTGCTTGTTTTCTAACTAGAATCCCAGGATGCAAAACGTTCCTTAACAAAGGGCCTAACAGTCTCTCATTATAGAAACATTTGTGTACAACAGCCCACGAGGTATCCATCACACAGCCTTACGTGATCCTGCCTCTTTTTATTGCAATATCTGAACACTTCCAAACCATTAATGCATTTGTCCTTGTGACACTCCTGTAAGGCATAAAAAGGCTATAATTCTTATTCTACACATGGGAGAAAAATGGCATACAAGGCCATCTCATCCGCTGCATGAATGGGGCCTATGTCCTGGGTGCTAGCCTTGAGACGGATGCCCAGCTATCATAATTTATTGGACGTTTATTGGACGTGCTTTGCTGTATTTTCTGAATAAGGCTGAAACCGCAGCAGCACTCCTCCTCCTAAGTACTTTACTCCTTTGATAAGGGCACCAGCATGGAAAATGAAAGATGGAGACGATATGAAGACCAGGAGCCAAGCCGTACACAGCCAAGAGTGGAAGAACCATCGTGAAGAAGATAGCCCTGTAGACCAGGTCCCACTGAGTAACAGCCATGCATCACATGAAAGACAAAGCCAAAATTGTGGGAGTTGAGCCTGCATCCAGTTCCAATAGGAAACAACAGAGGGAGAAAAAAACACCTGTAAGTTTCTCAGTGGCTTTACACCTGTTCACAACGCCCCCACCAGAACAATAATAAAATAACGCAGCAGTTAAGATAAAAGCATGCCAATGCATAAACACAATAATGCATAAAAAGGCAGCATTTAAACCAGTTGCAAGATGTCGTTAAGTGCAACTGAGCAGACAAGATGGTGGGGAAAGGCAACCAATGCCAATACTTAAATTATGCCACTAAAAGCCCAGATAAACAGGGCAGATTTTCCCCTAGTCCAAAAAAGGTAAGACAGAGAAGGCACCAGAGGGTAGGGATGGGATTTTCTAGAAATCTCAGTTTTGGGCTTATGCACACAAATTCTTTTTCCAATTCATGTCTCACTCCCTGATCTGGATGAGAAGAGGGTTGTTTTCTAACCAGCTCCACTAAAAATAGGAACGTTATTTGGATATAATTTTTCTATATACATGTAAATAATATACAATATTTTTGTATATACATGTAAATAATATACAATAATGTTTATGTATAACACATATGCAACGCTCAGCTGGGTTGTAACTGCTGAATTCCATATATAGTCATTTAAAACAGATTCCTTTTCCATCCCTACCAGGGAATCTAGAGGGAGTTTCATTAAAAGAGTGCCACCACAGAAAATGTAATATAGTGGACCCTCGGGTTATGTTACCATTGGGTAATGTAACTTTCTGGTTGCAAACGCGTCAAACCTGGAAGTGGGTTTGCTGCGCATGCGCAGAAGCGCTCTGCGGCGGCGCATGCATGCGCAGAAGCAGTCCTCCAGTTATGGAATTTTCGGGATACGGCCGGGCCTCTGGAACAGATCCCGTTCATAACTGGAGGTACCACTGTATCTCTGGTTGTCACCTAATTTTCACAGGTGATGGCACCTAGAGATTTCAGCTGCTGGGGAGGCTCATATGGGATGCAGCTTTGTGGTCAAAGCTAAGGAGCTTCAGTCCTGTAAATTGCCTATGTAGCAGAGTGCATGGGAATCATGTGTGCCAGCTCCTCAGAAGAACAGTGGGGTGCGATAAAATAAGCAAATATCTACTATCCCTACTGATGCCTGCAGCCAATCTATGGCTTAACCCAAGAGGGTGTGCATAAATATGTGCTGCAATGAGGAATATGCTGCCTCCTTTTGCAATGCCTCTGAACATTGGAAGCTGCCTTCTATCAAGTCAAATTATTGGTTCATTTGGCTCACTGTAGGCCTTACACTTTTGCAAAATGCCCCGAAGTCAAGATCCTTGGCTTGACTTGTCTGAACAGAAATAATGAACAAAAACTATTATCCTAACTTAGAAGTGCACAAAGCGGATTATGCTATTACTTTCAAGGACATTCAGTAACTCTGATTTAAGATTCCACAGATTTGTGAGCGGAGGATGGACGCTAGCTAGCCTGTTATGCTGACTTCTCAGCAGAAAGCAAATTCTTCAAGGGCTTAGCTAAGTCTAAAGGAAAACTGCTGAGTGCAGCTGATGGGAAATCAACTTGGGGTATTTAAAACTGGCTCTAAACTTTACGGGGAGAGAGAGAGAGAGAGAGAAAAGCACAAGTCTTTCCCTGCCACTGGTACCCCCTCCTGCCTGCCACTCTTAAATGACATGCGCCAACATGTCATACACACCAGTAGACTGAGCACAGTGCCCCTCCCAGAAAAGGGCCTGACACAAATTAAACCTGTTCTGTTAGAGGAATTTGCTTCAAAGCTGATTAAGTGTTGCTCAAGTGCAAGAGATTAAAATCCACAAAAGCTGCTCTTTGAGGACTCCTATAAGCAGTTGCTGAGTTATGCAAACAACACTTGGGGCAAAATCACTTCCAGACCTGCAGCCCTTTCTCCCTCTCACTCACTTGGGAGGTGCATGTTCTTTGCAATTTGTTTATAAATGCATAAAAAATCATGATTGGAAAGAATCAAATATTTTCTTCTATGTTTCTTGATAAAAGGAAAAGCAGTGCCTCTGCATCCCCCTGCATTGCACTACCTTTTACTCTCTGCAATGTGTGTGGGGGGCCTTCGCCCCTTCCTTAAAACCACTGTAGCTGCAGCACACATCTAAGAATGGACTACACTGGTGTTAGTACTAGATAGCCAAAGAAAAAAGCAGGCTGTGGCATGACCACCGTCATACGTTATACAAAGACTCCCTGCCCTTTGCCCTGGGTGACTTTGAAATTTATAGCTTCTGACACACTGTGTCTTACTATAAAGAAATATTGGAGCTCATAAGGAAGACCCTAGCAGTTGGTCAAACAATGGGCCCAGGTTTGAAGAAGGTATAGGCAAGGTGCCCTTTGGTGCCTCCCAAAGTTTATCAGAGTAGAGAGGGCAGATGTGGATTAATGGCAGTGGGCACAAGTAGGATGGATGGTGATGAAACAGTGTATCTTCAGCCTGGCACTATGAAGAGAATTAAGTGGTTAATTCCCAATGCTTCTTGGTCTTGGCCCTGATATGGTGTCTGCCAGGAGTAAAGCTCAGTGGCATGATGCTTAATGAAGACTGTAGCTACGTCTGCCTGGCTTGGTGTTTCTTTTCACAGAGATGGGCCACCATGCTACATGCTGGACTGGATCAACTTTAGGGAAGGGCTCATAGCTCAATACTGGAGCTATGCCTCGCATACAGAATGCTTCAGGCATACTTCTTAGCATCTCCTATTTAAAGGGATCTCAAGTAGGACAAATGGGGAAGAGTGAGACCTTGGAGAACTATTGCAAGTCAGAATACCAAATATTGGACTAGATGGATCAATGGTCTGATTCAGTGTTGTTGTAGATACCAATATTTATTTGCTTTCCCCCTACAGAAGTGACTCAGAGCAACTTACAGTGTAAAAACAAACACTAAAATCAAGTGTAAGAAGAATAAACTGAGAAGCTAAAATACAGTACAGTGGTACCTCAGGTTACATACACTTCGGGTTACATACGCTTCAGGTTACAGACTCCGCTAACCCAGAGATAGTGCTTCAGGTTAAGAACTTTGCTTCAGGATAAGAACAGAAATTGGGCTCTGGCGGCGTGGCGGTAGCAGGAGGCCCCATTAGCTAAAGTGGTGCTTCAGGTTAAGAACAGTTTCAGGTTAAGAACGGACCTCCGGAACGAATTAAGTACTTAACCCGAGGTACCACTGTATAAGGCAGCTTCCTATATTCTCTCAGAGTAAGGGATATGCTAGTTATTTAATGACTTGCTGAAACTCTGCATTATTTTCTTTTTAGAATGTATTTACTTTAAGACCACTCTTCCATAACAAAATGCCAAAAGTAGCATATTTTTCATAATGTTTATTGAGGAATTAACCAAACATGGCAGTCACTTTTTATTGCCCAAGTTATGCTGCTTGATTTTTTTTAAAAAAACTTTCCCTTAATCATTGGAGATGTTTGAGAAATGTCCAAATAATACGACATCTGGAGTACCATGACCCTTTTGCATTTAGGCAAAATGACAAGTACAACACTAATCTTTCTGGGAAGCAAAAGAGAGCAGCTGCCTTTTGTGGGAGATTTTGGAGGGGGTACCACTTTTTCCTTAACTCCAACCCCCACCTCTATATTGTGTTATAAAAACAATGTCACTCAAAAGCAGAAAAGGGCAAATGTGTGCGTAATTTTGGCTTTTCCCTTCCAGTGCAAGAAGTCTAAGGGTCACACTGGAAACGCAGAAGTATCTTAATTTTTGAAAATCATTCTTTATCTCACTATTTAGGTATCACACCAGTCATAGACAGAACAATAACTACTATTAATGTGAAGGTTCTAATTTCCCTTGAATGGCTTTGTTATTTCATAGCATCAAAGAGGGTTATCTAGTCAAAGCTCCTGCAATGCAGGAATCTCAACTAAAGCATCCATTACAGATGGCTATCCCACCTCTTCTTAAAAACCTCCAAGGAAGGGGAGTCCACAACTTCCCGAGAGAGACTATTCCACTGTCGAACAGCTCGTAGTGTCAGAAAGTTTTTTTGTATGTTTAGTCAGAATCACCTTGCTTGTAATTTGAAGCCATTGGTTCAAGTCTTGCCCTCCAGAGCAGAAGAAAGCAAGCTTGTTCCCTCTTCCGTGTGACAGTCCTTTAGATATTTGAAGATGGCTATCATATCTCCTCTCAGTCTCCTCTAATCCAGGCTAAATATGTCCAGCTCTTGCAACCATTCTACATAAAGCTTGGTTTCCAGACCCTTGATCATCTCGGTTGTCCTCCACTGCACATGTTCCAGTTTGTCAATATCATTCTTAAATTGTGGTGCACAGAACTGGACAAAGAACTCCGGGTGTAAGTCTCACCAAGGCAGAATAGAGTAGGACAATTACTTGGCTTGATTGGGACGCTATACTTCTGTTGATGCAGTCTAGAATAGCATCAGTTTTTTACTGCTGCTGCTGTTGTCTCAGGTTAACCTTGTGGTCTACTAACACCTTCTTTTCACATGTACTATTGGCAAAGCCAGATGTCCCCCATCTTATATTTGTGCTGCTGATTCATCCTGTCTAAGTGTAGAACCTGGCATTTGCCCCTACTGAAATTCATTTTGTTTACGTTTGGGCCCAGTTCTTCAATCTGTTAAAATCATCTTGAAACCTGATTCTATCTTTCTGCTACATTGGCTACCCCTCCCGGCTTAGTGTCATCTACATATTTGACAAGCACCCCTTCAAATCCTTTATCTAAGTCCAAGAATTAGGGGTCAGGTTAATAAAACAATCAAGCAAGTGAGCCAAGCCAAACTAAGCAAGCAAACCTGCTCATCAGACCCTTTTGGATAACCCATGTAAATCTTCCAAATAGTGACTGGAAGACTGATTTTGAACGTGAGAGGCTGGTTCATAGCAGGCATTAGAACTGGTGGTCAAGGGGAAGGGCTGTAAATCAATGGCAGAACATCTGTTCTGGAAGCAGATGGTCCCATGTACAATCCCTGGCATCTTCAGATAGGGCTGGGAGAGACACCTGTCTGCAATCCTGCCAGTCACTGTAAACAATACTGAGTCTGATGGACCTATGATCTGACTCAGTATATGGCAATTTTGCATGCATGAACAGCAGTAAAGGTAAATGCACAATAATCTGCTAATGGCACCTATTTCCCCCAACAAAGGTCAAACTCGCCCCTGCAATTGTGGTTTCATTCTCCAACACTTGCAACACCCCAATTCTAATACACTACCCAAGCCCCTCCTCAGACCGTTGGACATTCCTGAAACCTCTTATTTGTTGGTGTTTGCTGTATTTGTTCATTCTACGACAGACTGCTCATCAAAGTCTGAAGAGAAAGTGCTTGCTTTTTCTGGCTATACTTGAGAAAGACATTCAATATGTTATCAGCAATTTAAAATATACCTCGGAAGCTGCAGTGTGTAAAATTAACTTCTAGAGAGCCTGGGACAGAGGGGAGATGAACCCTGAAGAATGAAAACATTAAGCACTCACACTAAACATTTTTGCAAGCCAGCCCACAAAGACAAAAATATGGACAGTGGTTTACCAGGAACAGGTGCCAGAAAATAGGATTGTTTCTGGAAAATAAGGGTCAGAAAATATGGACAGTTGGATCATAGGAGCTGTAGCCAATGCTAGTCCTACTCAGAGTAAACTCACTGAAATTGATGCACACAACTAATTTAGGGACATTCATTTCAATGGGTCTACTCTAAGTAGAACTCAGTTGGATACAGCCCTATGCTTACATGTACTCCACAACCATTTAGGTATCAAACAACATTCAGCATCTTACATATTGAAAACAAAACAAACATTGAATCACAATCTGGAGCAAAGGGCGTTCTGCAACGCCTAGCGTCACCAGATCCAAACTTAGGCCTTTCCTAGCATTTTTTTGGTTTTTTGCTTGCTCTCTTTTTCAACAGGAAGCTCCTTCCGCAAGGACTTGGATCCAGCCTCTTTCACTTCAGTTCGTTGGTACGGAGCTGTCTGTCAAGTCAAATCGTCTTGCAACAATCTAAAACACCCTCAGAACAGCTGCCACTGTCAATTATTCTCTCCGACAGCCTTGACTATCAGGAAAAGAACTGGAGCGAGCACTTGCCAGTTTTAATAAACTGTGTTGCCCAAGTCATTTAACCTGCTAGATTGCTGTACGCTGGGGCTGTAACAAGCCTTCAAGCTTCTTGAGGAAAGGAACCGTGGCAAAGGGCTGGCAGCTTGGTCCTTGGAATCTGCTTCCAAGTGCACCCATTTTCTTTCGCTTCGGAGGCACCCAGGTTTTGAAAAACATAATTTCAAGACTTCTGCACAGTGTTTTGTGATGCGAAAGTGGCTACCGTTTATCTCTATTACGTCTGCACCTTCCCCTTCCTCCCAGTAGCTCAGAGCAGTATTTTAGCCTGAAAACCACTCTCTGAGGTGGGTTAGAATGAGCGAGTGTGATTTGCCCAAGGCCACCCAGGGAGCTTAATAGCCGAGTACAATTTAAAGTTGAGTTTTTCAACACTCTAGCCAGTACCCCATACTGGTTTTCAAAACAGCTTTCAAAATCACCTAAGTGAATTAGGATCCTGAGTCTGCATGCTTCAAAAGACTGTATTTTAGAATTACCCCACTCACTTAAATGACACTATGTAGGAGCGTGTGGTTTTTGGAGAAACACACCAGATTTTAAATTAAGGCCATAATCTTTACTTTAATAATTGCTAAATCAATTAAAACCCTTTTAAGGTTTAGGTGTATTAGATAAACTAAACCAATTTTTAAGTTTACTAAAAGGATACCTGCTTCAGACAATTCCTCCTCCTTAAAAAAACAAAAACTTTATTATTATTTTCTTAATTTTTTTTAATGAAATCTGCAGGTGGCAGGAACATCTTCTAACATGGCATCATATACATGCACCATCTAGAAACAAATAGTGCTTTTTATTCAAAACTATTGGCTTAGTCACAAAAATTATGATTAAATGAATTTATTTAATTAACTGGATGAAAGCCTCATGTTAAATGAGAGCTTCCCTTGTGGACAATCTACTCAAAGAGAAAAAGAATGCTTCACAATTTATTTCTGGGCCCAATTCAAGATGTTCAAGGTGTTCACATTAATGCTATTGAGTTATATCCAGTCCTGCTCCAAGTTGTTGGCATCCATCAGTCTAGAAAGACAATGGAGTGCAGCCCTGGGGGCAAAGTCAAACTGCTGGAGAATCACAGCACCTGCTGCGGCTGCAGAGACCGGTAACTCTTAACTACTGCCTCCTATGTTGTTTTTGCTGTGTTAGCAGCACTGAAGTGACCTATCTAGGGCAAAAGGCAGTGTGTATGGACTGGGCTACCCAAACATGATGGTCACACTGCTTGCGGTTGAAAGGAAGCAGAGAAATACATTTGGCATCAGCTTGGCTGCCAACGGAATTGGACGTTAACATCAGCAGAGGGAATTCCGCCACCTTATGATGTGTGGGAAACGGTGGCCCAGGAGAGGGTTTTCTCTGTGGCAACTCCTAAATTCTGAAACTCCTTTGTCACAGAGGTGTACCTACCACAAGGGTCAGCAACCTTTTTCAGCCGTGGGCCGGTCCACCGTCCCTCAAACCATGTGGTGGGCCGGGCTATTTTTTGGGGGGCGGGCGGGGGAATGAACAAATTCCTATGCCCCACAAATAACCCAGAGATGCATTTGAAATAAAAGCACACATTCTACTCATGTAAAAACACACTGATTCCCGGACTGTCCATGGGCCAGATTGAGAAGGCGATTGGGCCGTATCCAGCCCCCGGGCCTTAGGTTACCTACCCCTGACCTACCATCTTTGCCCTACAGTTTACGCCATATGTTGAAGATGCAAGTGGCCTTAGACAATCAACTTATTTTGTTTTGCAGGACTCAACTCTTGTACTGAATCTACGCATTTTGGAACAGTTTTACTTGTTTTATCATGGTCATAGATTTATTCATTTGCTTCATAGCTGTATATTATATTGTCATCACCTGCCCTGGGACCTTATGGTGAAGGGCAGACAAATAATTGCCAATAAATATACAAACAAATAGCCCACCATTAAACTATTTCCTCAAATTCCTACTGCCTGCCCCCTTGAAACTTTGTTTTATTCAATGGGTTTTACATGTGGTGCTTGGTAGTCCCAGCTTGAGCCATCTGCATTAGCAGCCTTGAGCAGACTAAAGTATCTTAAACCCCACTGGGATTATGTGTCACAACGATCAAATATGTATCACTTCTTTATAAGCTTTACCTTTGAATCAACGAACAATTAAATATGTTTGCAACCTAAATGGACAGCAACTCCATCACCAAGCAGCTTTGGGGCAAGTCACTCTAGAAAACTGAAGCATTTCAGAGTTCTTTATTCCTAAAAAAAGAAGAAGCTTGATTGGATTGGGAAAATGTCCAGCACAAAGAGTGTGAATTTCTTTGCAGAAAAGGACCCCGACAGTGTTAAAACCGAATCCACGGGATGGTGATTTGTTGCTTTTGTGGTTCTTTAATAAGATGGTTTGATTCCTGGATTCTGACATGCTATATCTAGGAGTGTTAGCTGTAAGCATGCATGACGACATGCCAAAGCTACAAAAAGATGAATGGAAATGGGCCCTGAACTGAAGGTTTGGGGCCAAGAAATAAAGGTAAGGATTGCCGTTCAAATCCCCAGAAAAGTAAGTCATGGTACATTTGCATAGCAAGGCGGCTGTTGGCAGTGGTCCAAGGCAAAACCGAAACAGGATTTTCAACCAAGGCACCTACTGTGGATGCTGGTTCTGTAATGAGATTGGAAGTTTCATGCAGGCTTTTAATCTTGGGCTCTAACATTGGATCAAACACAGCAGAGTTAAATCCCTTCAGTCCTGCTCCTAAGCCTGGCCAATGACGTAAGAGGCAATCTATAGCCTTGACCACAAAAAGATACAAAAGCTTTTTTGTATTTACTAAGGAGGGCCTTATGCAGTGCAGGCAAAACAATACATGGAGGAGGAGGAGGTTCTTAGACCCTCTTAAAGTAACTGAAGCATTTTTAAAATCCAATCTTATTCAAGTATTCAGGCCAATGTCTGGACCTTTTAAAAAGGCACAGCGCTCCTATATATCAAATGATGTCATGCTTTTAATTAGTCAAGTAAGTGCAAATAACAAACTGTCAGTTGCCACATTATAGCAGGAAAATATGCTACTTTCTGCTGTTTGAAATCCATATTGATTCCTGCCCCACTGCTGTGAGTTATTAATCACTCCAATTAAATCCCAAACACAACTCTTTGCTCTAAAATTGAACCCACAGCACTTGATCAATAGCACAAACCTCCAAGAGCAATTACTGCTCATCGTAATAGAACAGACTGTTCTTTGGGAAACCTGAAGGCAGCCATTCTTCAGCTGAAACTCGAGCCACTTTTTACGCACATAGCAAACAAACTAGGCCATCTGTTCTCTTAAGCAGATGTAGATGCATGCACACACAACCACCCAGGGAGGGAGGGATATATCTTTTACTAAACTGAGACGTGTGCGTGCAGGGGCAATGCTCCCTTGGAAATGAGCCACTGAGTGACCTCAATTCTTAACCGTGAACTTTCCCCTGGCAGAACCCATTGCAGAGTTGGGATATGGAAGGACAGGGCCGTTTTGAGGGGCCCTTTGACAAAGCATCCTCAGTGGGTGAGCTGACCTTGTAACACAACAGAGGAGTATGCACACAAACACACACACACACACTTTTTAACAGTAAGGGACCCCTGACCATTAGGTCCAGTCGTGGCTGACTCTGGAGCTGCGGCACTCATCTCGCTTTATTGGCCGAGGAAGCTGGCGTACAGCTTCCGGGTCATGTGGCCAGCATGACTAAGCCGCTTCTGGAGAACCAGAGCAGCGCACGGAAACACTGTTTACCTTCCCGCCGGAGCGGTACCTATTTATCTACCTGCACTTTGACGTGCTTTCAAACTGCTAGGTTGGCAGGAGCAGGGGCCGAGCAACGGGAGCTCACCCCGTCGTGGGGATTCGAACCACCGACCTTCTGATTGGCAAGTCCTAGGCTCTGTTGTTTAACCCACAGTGCCACCTGCATCCCATCTTTTTAACAGTAAGGAGGGGCAAATATTCTGTGAGTAGCAGTCTCCCAGCATCTGCCATTCTGTTTTTCCCATGATGCCGGAGCTGCACTGCTCAAGGGGATTGTGGGAAATGGCAGTGCTCTCAGAATTATTTTGCAGAAAGAGGGTTCCAAGTGAGACATGAGAGACACAGTTGAACGGGGAAGAAGTGGTGGCCCATAATGTAACTAGAGCCAAAAGAAGAGAAAGAAAAGGCTGTTTCAGAATGTCACTTAAAAACTACATCAGTGTAAAGGAAGAGTTTTTGAGAGGGTCAGAGGCATGGCAGTGGTTACCTTGCTCAATTGGCATGCTGTTCGTTCTCTCTCTCTCTCTCCACTGCCCCCACCACCACAAATTTAGCAGATGGTAGTTCTTCAAGGTCAGACCAGTATATTACAGAATTCATATTGGTTCAAGGATGTGCATGAGTCTATGATTCACCCCCCCCCCCGCCACAAAGGTAATATAAGGAGAAATACAAGTAACTCTTACATCTGAAAAAGTAATGTGTGAACTTGTCCTTGTTTGGAACGTGAATGAATAAAAAATAAACACTTTTCAAAATAAACAGGCATCTGTCAAAGCTCAGCTAATTTCTTGCATGTGGGAAGAGGAAAACCCCCACACAACCACCATCCGTCTCCCAAGGTCAATCAGGAGACACAACTGTACATTTATCACAATTTGTTATTCCGGCAAAGCTCCGATAAGACTGAGCTACTGATGTTAACACCTGGTTTAATTTCGAGAGGTTAAATGCTAAATCCTTTTCTTATTGCTATACTGAACAGATCTGCCGGGCTGCCTTAAAACCCAGTGTGGACTAAAGCAGCAATTCTGTTCCAACTGATGATGCCTACTCAACCCTTCCTCCCCCTTTAATGGCATAAGGAACACAGGAGGTTCGGCACTCCAGAGAACAGCAGCATTCCCATTACCAGAAGACATCCTCATTGGAATTTTTGTATTTGTCATCTTGAGGAGCATACACTGCCTAAACAAATCTCAATGTGTCCCCAGCAAGCCCCCACCTGCCTGCTTTCATACTGATAACCAGCTTCCTCCTCTTTGGTCTCGCTGTCACTCTTGTAGGGTGGAGGATGGGGAGATAACAAAAAGAATGACAGGCTCTGCCTGTCATTGGCTATGGCTTAAATTACTGTTTGGGCTCCCTGTCTTCTGCCCCACCAATCCCAATGGGCACCAGCTACCTCTGGAAGCATATGGACATACCTTTAAAATAAGACACTACATCCTTTGGGTTGAGTTCATCTCCTCATGCCCTCCCCACTTTCTAATGTTTTTGACAAATGCACTTATCTATTTAGCCACATATTGTTTTCTTTGATGGGCAACAGTTCTCCAGGGGCTCAGGTTGAGTGTGTTCCTCATCACATGCTATTTGTAATTGGAGATGCCAGGGATTTAACTTGGGGCCTCCTGCATGCACAGCATAATAGTGGGTGATCCTTCCACTATTCTGGTGAGTATACTGTACGTATGTGCCTTTGGCTGCGCCCAAAATCCACCCCAGGTAATCTAGCAAGCCCTATTCACACAGCCTGACTCTTCAGTGCATCTGAGTAAACATCTGGCAGTGAGACCTAATCTCTGCTAGGCAAATCGGATTTTATGGCCTTCCTTTGACTACATCAGGGGTGCTTACATCACAGAGGCCTGGAAAGCGACTGGAAAAAGGTGTAAAGTCCTCCCCATGTGCTTTGACTCTTGCTCATGTATAGGCAGCCCAAGGACTGCACAATGCTTTAGTAACATGCAACCCACATGCTGATAGTAATATATGACATTAGCACATGTGGGTGTTTTTGTGGGTTTTGTTTTGCTCTCTATCATCTGCTTAAATGTTGGGGCCAACTGGAGTTCCTTGATAAATGCACATGCATTATTATCACACATTAAGACATATGCACAGGTTGCATGATATTTACTATATTGAAATGCCTTCCATGTAGGAATTTCAATAGCAAGTGAAGCTGCCCTAAGATGTAAGCTGCTGCCACGCTGCTTAACCTCCAGGAATCTTCATGATGGTCACATTGCTGCAGGCTTTCCTTCCTGCCAGCTTCTGATTGGTTCATCCTTCTCAGCAAACTCTGTGTTCCATCTATCATCCTTCATTAGGAAAGCTATTGGCAGCCAATTAAGTAGCGATGGACGTAAGCCATGAAGCTAATCAAGATGAGTTCAGGCCGCAGGCGGCTGGCTCACCGCAATGAGGAGTGTCACATTGATTTTTCTTACCCTTTGTGGGTTCTCCTTGGGTCTGTCAAGACAGATTTGGAAAGAACTAGAGTGGAGTTGCTGAATTCTAACAAATTTCATTGATGACAAAATCAGACCACAGGAAGGTAATAGGATAAAGAGCTTGGTTTGTCTACCACAATACGCAGGAGCTCTGAATTTTCAGAGAAGGAATAAAGGAGGGTGAGGAGAGGTTTTAGAGACAGGAAAAAATTAGAATGACATTTTAATTAATTTTGCATTATCTCTGCCGTGCCTTTCTGCTATCTGTATGAAGCTCAGTCCTGGTTTCTGTACTATCCTAACCCACCATTTTGAAGTTTCTGTGTTGTATCATTCCAGGTGAACTAAAAGTTAATAAAACCCAATAATAAGGAATGTATGAAGCATGCGTTACAAATCCTATGAGAGCATACGGTTGTATCCAATACTAGTCCTACTCAGAGTAGACTCATTTAAATTAATAAACATATGACTAACTTGGGTCCATTAATTTTAGTGAGACTACTCTGAATAAAAATTGGTTGGATACAACCCACAGTGTGTAAATTGGCAATGTGTGAAACTGGTAGTGTTTGTTTTATAGTTGTTGTTCCATAATTTTATCTTCTGGGTTTATTTATTTTTCTCTAAGAGGCAGGAGATTAAATGACAAGATTCATGAAATTCCATGTTCGTGCTGCTATGTTTTTGGGGACATGAAGCTTATATTCCAACAGTTTAGTTTTAAAGGATTTTAGTTACAAATTGTGTAACAGAACTAGATTTCCTGTTCCCACCACACACACAAAAAACTTAGCCAAATTTTGAATGACATGAATGACAATATGATATATTTATGGCCAGAACCAGAGGATTATATATTCCACCTTTCTTATTAGAGGTTTTAAAAGGCATAGGATGCTTAATTTTTATCTGGTTACTAACAAGAGTTGGTCAGATAAACATCTAATAATAACCTCCCGTGACAGCATTTCTCTCAAGCCTTTAACAGCACAACACTTATCTCTTAATTGATTGACTGCAACATGACTACACAGTTATTAGTCTGCTTCCTAACATAGCATTCAAAGCTCTTTCTTTCCTTTCTGTTCCACCCAGTTCCCTAGTACAGGGGAGTGAGAGATCTCCCCAAAGTTCAAAATGTTGCCGGAACAGTGCAACTCATGTAAAACACTTCAAATTAACATATTTTCATCCCAAACTAAAAGTCTGGAATAACTACCGTATCTAGATTCTGCATGCACAATCAATCATGACCAGCATTGCCATCACAACCTGGAGGGTGAACAATGCCAATCTTTGCTAAGTGGTGTGCAGGTGGGAAGGTGGCTGTCTCAAGTGGTGATGTGAATCATACCACTCATCCACATCCAATTAGAAATATGGGGAAATGAAACTTCCGGTGTCCTGAGCGGCTGCCTATCCACAGCTTTCCATGTTGTTTGCTTCATCCTCCTGATATACCCTGCTGTGAGCTCTAAAGACAGAGGATTACCATGCCTTTAAAGTGGCAAACTGCTGGTCTCTATTTCTGTTTCCCTGGCGAGAGAATAATCACTTTATCATGCCACCCAAAGTTGATAAAAAGAATGCTACTGAGGAATATCCAGTTACCTGCCTCCCTGCCCTCAACCGCCAAGGGAGAATCAGATGAAAGCATTATCCAACTCCTTTAAAAGATAGTTGCTGATTTAACAAACATCCAATCCTCACCATTTCTAGTTCTATTGATACCATCGCCATATCTGATCACGTATCTCCAATTGGATAACTTTCCCAGAATTGAAGACAGATGGAAACCGAAGATGTACTGTACCTTCTCAGTGAACTGGTGTTTGTAAAGAAAATGGAGAAGAGATGGGGGGGGGGGGGTTTGAAGGTTTCTTTAAATGAAGGCTCACTATTCTCCAAGACCACAACATGAGAATTGTGTAAAGCAGGCATGGCCAAACTTGGCCCTCCAAGTTTGGGGACTACAACTCCCATCATCCCAAGCTAACAGGACCAGTGGTCAGGGATGATGGGAATTGTAGTTCCAAAACAAGTTTAGCCATGCCTGGTGTAAAGCATATATGTATTATATATATGAGGCTCTATTATAGCATATGCAACCACATAAAAATAAATAGCAAAACAATGACAAGAACAGGGAAAAACAGGTAATAATTCTGTTGGCACACTATGCCTCACATCAAACTGCTGACCTACACAAGCCAAATATGATTTAAACAGACACTATGCTGTTCCCCTGTGGAATTCATGCTGGCATGTATAAAACAACAATACTGTTAAAGGGGTGAGTGTGCCAGGAAGTTCCTGGCACATTGTCTGGAACCTCTGAAGAGATGACATTTTACTCCAGCCAGTAAGGATGCACAGAACAAAATTCATGTCACTCCGCCAGACATAAATACACAATTCCTACAGTTTTATTCAAAATAATATCCCAAAGAGATTAACCCAAGTGTAACAGATACTGCAAACTTCCTGGATGGCATCACACCAACTCATATTTCAGAAATACAAAGGGATTTCCCCACCCCTACAGCTGGAAGAAATTCAAATGGTAATTATATATTTGTCCAGTTCCAAATCACAAAAGCCTGATGGAGATCCTAGCACCCAGACTTTGGGAGATACATACAGAGGCACTGGAATCATCACTCACTCTCAAATAGAAGCGAAGGTATCTATTCTCCTTAAACCCCATAAAGATCCTCTGCTCCACCTGCAGGCCAATATGTCTTGTAAATGTTGAAGCTAAGGCATTAACATCAGTCTTTGCAAACAGATTGCAGAGAGTAATCTCTTTCCTAATCCACCAGGACCAGGTAGGATTCATCATGAAACAACAAGGAGCAGATAATATTGTTACTTGCCACCACCAATTTCAGAGCGGCAGGGCCTAGGCACTTACCCAGGGTTCGTGTTTCCTTTGGAAATGAGATATAGCAGAGACTGTGGTGCCTTTATGATATATGGTTAACTTACACATACCATAGAATCATAGAATTGTAGAGTTGGAAGGGACCCCAAGGGTCATCTAGTCCAACCCCCTGCAATACAGGAAACTCAGCTAAAGCATCCAATGACAGATGGCCATCCAACCTCTGCTTAAAAACCTACAAGGAAGGTCCACAACCTCCCGAGGGAGACTGTTCCACTGTCGAACAGCTCTTACTGTCAGAAAGTTTTCCCAGATGTTTAGTTGGAATCTCCTTTCTTGTAACTTGAAGCCATTGGTTCGAGTCCTACCATCCGGAGCAGGATAAAACAAGCTTGTTCCCTCTTCCGTGTGAGAGCCCTTGAGATATTTGAAGATGGCTATCATAACTCCTCTCAGTCTCCTCTTTTCCAGGCTAAATATACCCAGCTCCTTCAACTGTTCCTCAAAAGGTTTGGGTTCTAGACCCTTGATCATCTTAGTTGCCCTCTTCTGACAGACATAAGTCTAAGGTATAATCGTAACAACAACAACAACAACAACAACAACAACAACAACAACTTATCTATCAGTCAATGGACTAGACCTACACTGCTGGTCTTATGCCATAGGACTCTGCTTTCTCAACTGCTATTCTCTGATTTACAGAGGGATGGGCCTTGGCTCAGTGGTAGAACACATGCTCTGTATGTGGAGAGTGCCAAGTGAAATCCCCAGCACCCCCAATTAAAAGGATCAAGTAAGTTGGTGGTGGGAAACATCTGGCTGCTACTCTGGACAGCTGCTTCCAGGCAGCTCTTCATATGCATTTAGACTTCTTACTGGTTTTAGTAGCTCTGCAAAATGATGAGCAAGAATGTCCTGGGGCAAGGTGAGAAGTAAAAAGCTTCTGCCAACTATGTTAGAAAGAAGAGAGCTTAGAGTGATTTGCATCCAGTTTCTATAACCTGATATACTGACCAGTAAGTGCTTGGGAACAGCTATGTTGGGGCAAGGTCAGAAACCACAAGGCTCTAATGATAGTGCAATGATACTGCAGGCAGGTATGCCAAGGATTTTGTTGGAGAGAAAACTGTTCTGCCAGGAAGCAGTGATGGGGAAAAAATTACTGGAGAAAGGCAAGATAGTTTAATGGACCTTGAATTTAAAATATTGCCATTACTGAAGCTTTCACTGATGCAGTGGGAATTGTATAAATAAATAATACAGGGTCGCACCCTTTACAATCTCTTGCCACCTTAGACAAATTGAGTTTCATCGTAGGTTGGATGTTTATTTGAATTTTTGAAAATGAATAACCACCTCTGGTCTCATTATGGATCTCAACATTTCTTTGAGAAAATTGGAAAGGCATGTTTACTCAGCTGCGTAACATCATATAGAGCTGAAAGCTGCCTCTGTGTAATCATACTCTCCTTCCCTTCACCGCGCTATTCCCTCAAATTCTCCAGAGTTTTGATGGTTAATACTTTAAAAAAAAAGAAAAAGGCACCCAGACTGGGCCTTTATTAAACAACTTGCAGAAGTGTTTTCGTGTTTTCTTTCTTTCTTTCTTTCTTTCTTTCTTTCTTTCTTTCTTTCTTTCTTTCTTTCTCTAGTGCTAGTTTCTTCAATTTCTATCCTGACTCTTGGGTACATATGAACTCCCTTACTCTGGTCAGGGCCAGTCCAAGAAATGTTGTTGCCTGAAGCAAAGGGCAAGATGACACTCCATGTACACAAGCCAACTGGGCTGGAGGATGAATCTTACCTCCACATTTAAGATGAGATAAACCACTTGAGGCCAGTGGCTAGTTAAGGCAGTTCAGGATAGGCCACAGAGCACATGCAGCTTTGTCTTCCATAGAGGATAGTGGCCAGGGGGCTCAGAAAGGACTGCTATTGCTCTGCCTCAGCACCTGCTACTTGAGACAACCACTTCACCCTATCTAATAGTAGGGCTGGCCCTTGGTCCATCTTACTCTGACTGGTAGCAGCTGTCCAAAAGCTCTGTCCGACCCAGCCCTGAAACCTGTGAGTTTCAATTGTGCCATCTCACATATGGAATGCCCTCTCTAGGAAGGCTTGCCTGATGTCAAATCTGAGGTCCTTTTAATGCCAGGTGAATACATTTTTCCCTAGTCCAGATAGAGATGGAAATTTTCTAAAAGTTTTGAAGTCATGGAGAAAAATTACCACCCCTGGGGAAAATGGGAATTTTGGAAAAAAAGAATGAAAAAAATTGCAATACTATATATCTTTCAATGTGTAGAGAGTAACTTTGTTACTTTAGGAACATAAAATACATTATGCGTAGCTTTGTTTATATATCATGCCTGGTATATTAAAAGTAGTTTATTCGGACCATGACTACAAACTAACTTTATTCTTTAAAGTTTTTGTTACAAATGGAACTGCAAGGTGCCATATAGAGCCAGCAACTCTGCCAGTTTATGAGCTAATAATTATTTATTCTGAAAATTAGGTCTCCTCTAGTCCTACACAGTGTTAAGCAGACATAAAGCACTCATTTCCTTAAAAAAACAGCTGGGAAAAAGAGGGGAAGGGAAAGAAAACTCAATGTACACTCTCATGAAATTTAATCATTCTCTTTTTCTAAACTATCACTATCAGCTTCTGTTTCTTCACACTGGTCATACAGTGGTGCCTCGCAAGACGAAATTAATCCGTTCCGCGAGTCTCTTTGTCTTGCGGTTTTTTTGTCTTGCGAAGCACGGCCATTAGCGGCTTAGCGGCTATTAGCGGCTTAGTGGCTATTAACGGCTTAGCGGCTTTAAGAAAAAGGAATCAAACTCGCAAGACGTTTCGTCTTGCGAAACAAGCCCATAGGGAAATTTGTCTTGCGGAACGACTCAAAAAACGGAAAACTCTTTCGTCTAGCAAGTTTTTCGTCTTGCGAGGCATTCGTCTTGCGGGGCGCCACTGTATTTATCATGGACTTCTAAAAACAGGAGGTTTGCCTAGATTGAAACAAGCTTTTAAACTTTCACATGGCAGTTTATTTCTTGATTTGGTGCATATCAAAACATAGACCTTTCTCTCCCCACCCACCCCCCACATGCTGCAGAAGATGGAAGAATCTGAAATAAGCAGCAAGAGGTGCCTGAGGCAGTGTTGTTAAAAGGCCTGGCCACCATGTTGCAGGAGGAATATGCATTATTTGGCCAAATACCTAAAGATGTTCTGTACTCTACAATGTTAAGAAAGTACCTTTCCATCATCAAGCCCTAACTCTGCTGCTTGTTTTGTAATCCAATAAAATGCAAGCACAGTACTATCATCACTTACATTTCCGCCTCTGGATCTTGGATCCAACAGATGTGCAGCACCATGAATAGGATGGCAGCAAAATTATGTTGCCCTGTACTTTCAGAGGCCTAGTCAAGAGTACAGAAATATCCAAAAACTATACCAATAAGAGGAAGGCACTGTTTTAGATGCTCTAGCTCAGAGGTGGGGACTACAAATCCCATCAGCTTTGATGAATGGCTATGCTTGCTGGGTTTGATGTGGGATGTAGTTCAGCAACAACTGGCCGACCAAAGGTGCCCCAGTCCTACTCCAGCTGCAATCTGCAGAAACACATGTATGCCAAGCTATTACTCTACACACATGCAACTCAGGACCTCTCAGTCCAAACAAAATACCTACAAAATCTGGGTGTAAAGGTTCAAAGAAGCGTTCGTGTCTTCCCTATTAACTGTTTGTGCTCTGTAGCTAAGTCCTAATATGTTTGAGAATCCGGCAGATTGGACAAGGCCATCCACTAGCCTCTTAAAAACAGCAATGCTTAAAACACTCAAAGGGAAAGCTGGAACTTAACTACACACATAACAAGGCACCAAATTGTATGTGCCCCTTGCAGTCAGTTCCCATGGCAACCAAATATTCGATCCAAAAGGATGCACCGGAAAGATCATGACAAATGTTCCTTGCTGTGATGCCTCAATTCAACTTAGCAAGTTCAGGATATACTTGCAGCTATCAACAAACAGAGGAAACTGGGAAACATTTGTTTAAAAATGGCATAATGAGGATGCAGGATGTCTTTGGCAACTCACTACTGAGAAACGCATTCTCCCTGTAAATGCTTTTCCCAGGAAGATGGAGATGCTAGTGTAATGCAAACTCTCAAACACCTGAGCAGAAACGCCACTTGACATTTCAGAATCAATTGTGCTGCTGAATGTTTGAATGTGTGTGTGTGTGTGTGTGTGCGCGCACACACACACACACACACACACAAACTAGCATGTCAATGAGGAAAAGGCTAGCCTAGAACCTTCTCCTTGACATGTTTATTCTGTAGGGTACATAGGAAACTTAGAAAACCTATGGCCCTCCTGATTGGCATCCATCTCTTATCATCCCTGACCATTGGCTGGGGCTGCTGTAACTTAGGGTCCCACAACACACAGAGGGCTAAAGGCTAAAGGTTCACCACACATGCCTTCTGCATGAACTGCAAGCAAGAAAACTTGAAATAGCTCTTTCTGAGGGTTAGAGAGAGGGTTAGATGCATTCATAAAGCGATCAATGGCTGCTACTCACAAATGACTGTATGGAACCTCTAAGTTCAGATGTAGGATGTCCTGAACACTAGATGTCCGGAAACAGCGGCAGGAGGGGGACTACTACTTTCAAGTGTTGCTCATGGGCTTCCCAGAGGCATCAGATTGGCTACCAGGTGTTGGAAGAAATGGGCCTTTTCTTATTGTTAACTCTGGGTGCCCAGTCTCCTACAGCTGAGTGCCTGCCGTATGTTTGGCTTATCTTTATCTTATTTTCTGACACAGCCCACTAGATTGCTCCTGGGCTGGATCACAGCTTCCCACAAACTACTCCCCCAAATCCGCAAGTAGCAGTTCCAGCAGCAACAACAAACAATCTCTTTCACATCCCAAATGACAGGGTCTGAAGTATAAGTAGGTGGGCACTCTGGCCATGCTGACTGCGTTCCCAACTGGTAAACCAAGAAAAATAACAGTACATTAGCGTGCAAGGTAAATAAAAGGTTTCTGGCTAAAGTATAATCACAGAATGCACTTCCAAGTAAATTGATGCCTATTTATTTATTTTGGATGAAAGGAACATGCTGGAAAACCAGTTGTTTTGGGCTCCCAGAGTGGTCTCAGGATGATAATTTCAGTGCAATATGAATGGTACACTCTTAAGTACAAGTTGTAAGTAGGATCAGCTGTTTGCCGCATGAGCTAACAAATTATATTTTGGTTGAAACATTTGAAAATACCAGAGTTTTTAAAATTCAGTTCTGAGAAAACAGGATGACAAGCTTGGATGGTAAGATAATTAACAGTATGCTGAACTCAGAAGCTGTGAGTAAATGGACTCATTATGTAGCCCTTCAAAGGCCGCTTACCCAGGCTACTGTTTGTTTTCATTACATCCTGAGGTTCTGAGATAATTCTTCTACCATTCATCATTAGCAAATTCAACCCATCTTGTGCTATGTTGTCTGATGTAAGGCTATATGACTGTTGTGCTACACCCATTGGCAACTGCGTAGTATGGATTGCCAGTGCCCGGAGGGTGGACAGAGCCTGCCACAGCAGCCCAGCCTTTGCTGCTGAAGCACCTCTTCCCCCCACCAGAGCCAAGTGGGGCTAGGCTGCACCACATGCGCAGTGGGAAGCCCAGCCAGCTGACATGGCCCTTGGATCATTCCAGCCTTGCAAAGTGGCTCACGGCTGGCAGGGCGGCATGAGAAGGATGAAACAGCCATGTGCCCTTCAATCCCAGCCTCAAAAGCAAAGGCGAGGCTGGGAGTCCTGAGCTGCCTTGTGAGGCTGGGATATGATCTGAATGATTCACCTGGCTAATCCTTCAGATCAGATCCCGGCTTTGTAAAGCAGTGCAGGGCTGGCAGGATGGTGTGAGGAACCAAATGTGCAGCGCCCCCTAAAAAAATGTACCTGGGGCCAATGCCCTGGCAGCCCCCCCCATGCTATGCCCCTGCCCGTTGGGTGTTCCTATACTTTCCAAAAGACCATTTCTCATTTGTAGCTCAAAATGTTCCTTGCAGGTTATGGGAGAGAGATGATTTTTCAAGAAACTTTGGTTGTCTAAATGATTCCAGCTAGAATTAAACTATGTTTAATTAAACTCGCTCTACGTGGGGCTGCCCTTGAGACTGACCCAGAAACACCAGCGGGTGCAGAATGCCGCGGCGAGAATCCTTATGGGGTCTTCGCTGCGAGACCACATTCATCCGGTATTATACCAGCTGCACTGGCTCCCGGTGGAGTACAGGATCAGGTTTAAGGTGCTGGTTTTAACCTTTAAAGCCCTATACAGCCTAGGACCCTCGTACCTACGGGACCGCCTCTCTTGGTATGCCCCACAGAGAAACCTACGGTCTGCAAATAATAACATCCTCAAGGTCCCAGGCCTCAGAGAGGTTAGGCTGGCCTCAACTAGAGCCAGGGCCTTCTCGGCTACGGCTCCAATCTGGTGGAATGCTCTGTCACAAGAGACTAGGGCCCTGCGGGACCTGACATCTTTCCGCAGGGCCTGCAAGACAGAGTTGTTCCACCAGGCCTTTGGTCAGGGCGCAGCCTGACTCCCTCCTCTGGCAACCTGCACAGAATTTTGCTTAATTGGTTGCCATCAATTTGATTTTAATTAATTTTTATAATGAAATATTTTTAGATTGTGTGACTATTTGACTGTTTGATTATTTGATTGTTGTTAGCCGCCCTGAGCCCGGCTTCGGCTGGGGAGGGTGGGATATAAATAAATTTTATTATTATTATTATTATTATTATTATTATTATTATTATTATTATTATTATTATTTGGTCCTTTGAATAAGCTACATAAATCTAATCTGAGCGAACCATAATGTCTGCAGACTCTTTTGCACTGGATTCCTGGTTTTCCTGGATCCCCCTGCCCCAAATAAAGAATCATAGAATTGAAGAGTTGGAAGGGACTCCAAGGGGGTCATCTCGTCCAACTCCCTGCAATTCAGGAATCCCAACTAAAGCATCTATGACAGGCGGCCATCCAACCTCTGCTTAAAAAACCTCCAGTGAAAAATAGTCCACAACCTCCAAGGGAGTCCTGAGACAGTCAAAGCCATTTAGCAGTTCAGTGATAGAACACACGTTTTGCATGAAGAATGGCCTTAGGTTCAGGCCTTGGTATCTCAGGCTAAAAGGGATCCCAAACAATGGTCTAGTTCAGTATAAGGTGTTATCACATGCTCATTGCAGGTATACGGAAAATGGTTGCCTGAATTTGTGTTTCTTATTGAGACAGATATGCACGAACATGCAAGGAGCTGATATGGCAGAGCAGATAAGAGTATTGGGTGAATGTGGGAGGCCAAGCTTCACATTATGGTTTGGCCTCAACGGCCTTGGAGAAAACATCCTATCTTGCTCTAAAGCAGGAATGAGGAACCTTGTGTTGCTAACGCTACAAATATATAGGTAATCCAGTTTACACAATCCATGCAAGCTGTCTCTCTTATCTTATCAGAGTAAGGTTCTAGCAATGGGAGCTGATCTCTGCTGGGCAAATCAGATTTCATAGTCTTTCTTTGGACTACACTGGGGAGGCCTGTAAGGTGGTTGGGTAAAAAGTGTAAGCAGCTCTGTGTGTGTGCCTTGACTGCATTCAGTCTCATCATGCAGTAGAGGGAACCAAGTTCCTTGAGTATCATGCTTCTTGGGCAGAAGAATGCAACAACTCTCTCATTTTCTGATTGCTTTGCCCTCCTTGCCTCTTTGCAAGTTCATGCATGGGTAGAGTGGGCAGAAATATATAAATATGCTGTCGGATAGCATGGTTCTCCTTCTTTCTGATTCCTTTCACCCACTTGTTTTCAAGCAGTGTTCCAGGGTATGAGAAGCTTTTTAATCCTAGGATTCATAATCTACATGACAATTTGCTCATCAAGTCCAGGCTTCTTCTGTGATAGGTTTGGAGCACATTCACAGTTCAAAGTCCCAGCATGCATCACCAGCACCATGAATTGAGTATTTATTTGGAATACATATATACTGCTGTAAAGTCCCCAAAAGCTCTAAAGGAAGCTTGAAAAAGATTCTCAGTATAAAATCACACTCAAATCCAGCACAGGAGCAGAAAGTTCATGGTGTGACCATTGGCATTCAGCCAGCTTCTGAAGAACCACTTATTTCATTTACAATACTATGTTGTTTCACTGTCTATTTTAATGATGGGTGTTTATATTTTGATATTCATATATCTGGCTTCTATACTTTGTAAACCACTTGGAAGCCTTTCCTGGCATTAAGTGGTGTATAAATTAATAGGAATTTGTTTCTTGTGGGGCATAGGAATTTGTTCATTTCCTGCCCCCCCCCCCAATATAGCCCGGCTCCCCACAAGGTCTGAGGGATAGTGGACTGGCCCCCTGCTGAAAAAGTTTGCTGACCCCTGATCTTGTTCTTCCCTGCTGCCAAACAAGGCAATGGTAGCAGCTGGATATTTCAAAACCCACAATGTAAAGTTCCCTGGAAGCAGCTCCTACTGAAGCCCTCTGAGGCAAGGCTGTAGGATTGAACACCTGGGTATTGCTGAGTAAGTACCTGTTACTTGGCAGGTAAGTTCATGTGCAAAGGGTTTCCCAAGCATTAAAGGTCTGAAAACTGCAGCATTTCTTGACAAGCAAACCACCTTCTTGACTTGCAAGTCCTCTTGACATGTAAACCAATGTTTCCTTAGCATGCAATCATAATATGAGCCTTACTAGGAGAGGCTTAAACACTAGCCTCACCTAGGGTGGGTAGATTAATCATTGCTACAGCCCTACAGTGCTTTTCACAGTTAGCTGGAAGCAAATTAACCCAAACACTTAATAAGTTTAACCCAAACACTTAATAACAATGTGGCACAATGGCTCTGTGTGGTTCAAGCCCACACAGGGACGGCTGTGGGCAGGATATCTGCATTGCAGGGGGCTGGACTAGGGTTCCTATCCAACTCTACAATTCTGTGATTCTACCGTTCCTGAAACCCAATGCCCTCGACATGGCAGATGGGCACCTCGGAAGCTGCCTGCTCCTGTCATAACCTAAGCTGCTACAGGATTCTTGTGCATGAATAAATGAATAAGAATGATGAAGTGCCAATAACAGGTCATGTGAATAACACCATGAAGTTGCTCTCCTCTTGCATTTGAAGAACTGCAAAATCTCGTAACACGAATGGCTTTTCCAAAGCCTGTACTTTAAAAACTGAACTGAGAAGGAAAGGGTTCCTCCATTTCACAGATGGCAAGCGGTCAGAACGCAAGTGATTATTTTTCAAAGATGACAAAGCAGGGACAGAATCAAAGCATTACCGTCTCAGCCTCATTGCAGCTTTCACATAGAAAACGTAGGGAGCCTGCTGCCTCATATGAGGTTGGACTAGCTATTCACATAGCCACACAGATTAGCAGCAACTTGCCAAGATCTTCAGAGGTCTTTCCCATTACCTCCTATCTGATCCTTTTAATTGGATATACCAAGGACGTGGGTGGCGCTGTGGGTTAAACCTCAGCGCCTAGGACTTGCCGATTGCATGGTCAGCGGTTCGAATCCCCGCGGCGGGGTGCGCTCCCATTGCTCGGTCCCAGCGCCTGCCAACCTAGCAGTTTGAAAGCACCCCCGGGTGCAAGTAGATAAATAGGGACCGCTTACTAGTGGGAAGGTAAACAGCGTTTCCGTGTGCGGCTCTGGCTCGCCAGAGTAGCTTCGTCACGCTGGCCACGTGACCCGGAAGTGTCTGCGGACAGCGCTGGCTCCCGGCCTCTAGAGTGAGATGAGCGCACAACCCTAGAGTCTGTCAAGACTGGCCCGTACGGGCAGGGGTACCTTTACCTTACCAAGGACTGAACCTGGGGTCTCTACCGAATGTGTTCATCCTTTTGGTCAAAATACTGTATGCTTAGTTCTTTTCAGGATAAGAAGCAAGCATTTCCTCTTTTCCTTGTGAAACAAGCCATGCTCTGATTTCCAAATCAGGATACTTGAAGTCCACTGTATATCATGTTCTTCCTCTCTGACTATTGGGACTGACTCCCCCATGTTTAATAAAATACTAGAAACAAGACATCCAAATGTTAAAATGTAATTTGAAGAGTATCTTCACGCCTCGGGCATTTTGATGCTCTACAAGGAAAGAAACAAAACAACTTCTTTTAACACTCCTCTCCCCTTGGGTATTTCTTGTCCTTGCTCATCCCTCATGAATTCCAAAACAAGAATTCTTGTTGCTCTATCCTCCTTTGTTACTTTCCTTTAAATAATAATAATAAAAGGACCAAGATAGGATTAGAAAAAAGGAAAGGAAGAAATTATCAAGTGGCTAAGAAAGGTAGAATAATTTTATTTTTAAAGGAAATGTTGAAAATAAAATTATTTGTTTGCACAGCCTTTTTAAGCACGCAGAGATGTAACTCTAGATGCTGAGCACATCTGCTGTTTTGGTGTGTGGGTTCAGAATATCACCACACAGTGCATCTGGATGATGCAGATCTGAGAAAAGAGGAAGACAGCTACCTTCCCTGCCTCATCAAGGAAAAAGACAAGTCTCTGCTTGCACATTTACAGTCAAATTTTATTAACTGCTTGGCTCCCTGAAGGGTAAATGTAGGACTTGGGTTCCCAGCTTCTCCTGTGGTACCAGAAGCCCTGAGGCTTCCAAATACTCTTTCATTGTGGTTTGTTTTCACTGCTGAAAGAAAATGGAGGGGAGAAATCAAGCCAATCTCCCTTCTGCACCCCACACCCTACTTTTCAGGCTGATGGAAACAACCTCAGCAAGGATAAGGCTATGTATTCAGAATTGCAGTGATTATAATCAAGATTGTGGAGCAGCACCTGTAGGGCACAGCTGCAGCAAACCAGCTACATTGTGTCAGCATTCAACAACTGGACGCTGTTGCTGTTGTTTTGAAATGAAAGGTGGGGCGAGCATTAAAGCGTTGAAAGAACTACCCCCTTATTGGCCTTGCAAAATTGTTGCCATGGCACAATGGTCTTTCTTTCATTCTACAGTATTGGGCTGATGACACTAACAGCCCAATTTATTATTGTTGTCAAAAGACCTTCATCTACTGTGAATGACCAAGGATGCTCTCACAGATGATATAAGAGATCTAGGTGGGATATAAGGGTTCAGGTGAACCCTTAGGGCTCAGTGCTGTGTAAATCAATACAAGAACCTTGAACCTGGCTCAGTAGCAGATGGGCAGTCTGTTTTGATAATGGTGTCACATGTTCTCCACCAGATACTCCCATCAGCAATCTGGTTGCAGTATTCTGCACCAGCTGGGGCTTCCGAACAAGACCCAATGGTAGCCCCATATAGAGTGCATTACAGTAATCTAGCCTTGAGGTTACCAATGCATGAACTACAGTGGTAAGGCTATGCCTGTCCAGGAATGACATTAGTTGGTAGACTAGACGAAGCTGGTAAAAGGCACTCTGAGTCACAGAGGACACCTGGGTGACAAAGATGTATCCAGGAATACCTTCAAACTATGCACTTGCACCTTCAGAGGGTGCACAACCCCATCCAGAACAGGCAATTTGCCAATTTCCTGAATGCGGGAGCCACCTACCCAAACAGCTTCTGTCTTCCCAGGATTCAAACACCATTTATTGGCCCTCATCCAGTCTACCATTGCATCCAGACACCGGTCCAAAGCTTTCACAGCCTCTCCTGATTCAGATGTTATGCCGAAGTAGAGCTGTTGTGTCGTCAGCATACTGATGACGCCTCGCTCCAAAACTCCTAATGACCATACCCAACAGCTTCATATAAATATTAAATAGTACTGGGGAGAGAACAGTACCATATGGAACCCCATAGCACAAACGACGAGGAACATACACCCAGTGCTACTCTATGAACATGACCTTAAAGATACAAACGGCACCACTGTAATACACTGCCTCCAATACCCATCTTGCTAAGTTGGTCCAGGAGAATACCTTGGTCAAAATGGTATTCTGAGATCTCGTCTGAAGTAACAGGCTAACACTTCCCTCTCACGATAAAGGTCAAGCTACAGTCAAGCAGTGTTGCTGAGATCATAGAAATCATAGAATTGTAGTTCTGGAAGTGATCCCAAGGATCATCTAGTTCAACCCCCCACAAATAGACATTCTGTTGTGTCAACCGCAACTTAGGTTTAAGGTGCCATTTTGTGCCTAGCTTATATATCTGAGTTTCTAACACTGCCCTTGCCCCTATAGACATCTCACAACCTCCCCTGTCTCCGCAGCCTCAAATGCCAGATAGTCATGTCGATGGTGCCTCAAATGCCGGTGGCCACTGACTCAGAGCAAGACCACAAGCCCTGCATTCTCCTCTCTGAAGCCAAAGTGACTGTACAGAGCCTTTGGAAGCCCACCTGCTGCTGCTAGACCATAGCATTTTGAATAAATCATGCCAAGTAATTTTGTCTGAGCCGAGTGTGTATAGATCTGAAGGACATCTTAGGTTCAAGTGAAACTGAGGCATACCTCCAATGATTGGACCACACATACATTTTTGTAAAGTTATAATATATATTTACCAATCCTGGAGTATTAAATGGCCTAATTTTTAAATTCTAATTGACCTAGGCAATTTCATCTACTTAGTGGTGTTCTTTTGTTTATATTTTGTACACAAATTGCAATTGCTGGTCTTTTAAATTATCTGTATCTGTTTGTATTTGATGCCCAAATATGCAAAGGCTAGTGGTTGATGCAAATATCTACATACCTACCTACCAACCAACCAAACAACCAACCAAACAACCAACCAACCGTCCAGGCCACTGGATACATATGGAATATCACAATACATTGACATGTCTTTAAGTTGGCACATGAATATTTTCTGTTTTGGTTACAGGCGAACATGACTACTCTTCTAGAAAGGCAAGTTACAGCATGGCACTTCCATACATTAGTACTAATTAGTACATTAGTACAGCAGTGCAGAGGACAAATATCAAACATCAGCATCTACCATGTCACTTCCACAACCAAGTATACACAATCCCTTCTGATGTGACGCTTCCTCTTTGCTTCAGGTTGAATATTACAGTACTAAATGCAAACAGAAAACTGCAATATCCTCAATCAATCCTGAACTTAGTTGGAATAGGAAAGAATGTTCAAAACTCCTTTTAAAAGGTGTCCTTTCTAAATGTCCCTGAATACCATGGGCTACAACCAATCTCTTTGGGAGGATATAAAAGTCAGCCTTCATCACTATACCCAAGCTTCATAAATACCAAGGCCCCCTTTTCCCTGGGAACCGAAAATGCAAGCACTGTTAAAATATTTATGTCCTACAGGAACACTTGAAAGTGAACAGTTGCCTTTGTTACAGGCCTCTTGCATCTCTGGATGCAAAAACAGCATACATTTTAAAAAAAATCTTTACTTAATCAATATACCCACCACAATCTGGTTCTACATTCACAATCACTAATGCTCATTAAAACTGCCACAAACACACTGAAAGAGGGAGGGATGGAAGGAGAAACCTCTTTTGCCATTGTTTAACCTCAATTGACAGTAGAAAAGGATACTTAAATTGTAATTAATCCACAATTTGAAATATGCACCAGGGTATGGGTAACAAATATCTATGGTGGGGGCTTAATAGACACACTTAAAATAGCTTTAAAACAGTATGCAAAATATCTACAGGTCTGTGACTGGAAATTCTTACAACTCATCATTATCGAGTGATGCCTAAATGCTTAGAGATGTTTCGGCTCACGCATTCAGGGAACCTGTTTTAAGGTGGAGGCAAATAAGCAAGGCCTAGGCACTCTAGTATTTTTGAACAGCCTGCTTATGGTATCATGCTTGGCTTCTGACGCAAGCAATGGTACGAGGACTGTGACTGTGAGTTGAGAGGGCTACTGCCAGACAGGACACAAGAGGCACCAGACCCAACAGAGAGGCAGGATGCAGTTGGAATCCGCAGGCCTTGCAGAATGTTAAATCTGATATCCTCTTCCCACATTGCCGATTCCAGGCCTGATGAGTGGGGCATTTCCTCAAACTGCTTCTTTCCCACTCTACATGGGTGTCACAGGCAACTCCCTTTTCCTAAACCAAAGCTGAAGTGTACCATGCGTTCAAAAAGCCACAGGAGTTAGAACGGGCTAGACATTACACTGTGTGGCTCCTCCACACAAATCATTGCTTGCCTCCAGTGTTCCTCTCTGAAACCCAATAAGGCACCAGTGGGAAAGAGAGCACATGCGAAATTAATTACTGTAAAATTAAACTGGATTGTCTTTTTCCTCTTCCTTCGCTCCCTTACCCAACAAAGCCCTTCCTGAAATCTCTCCAAGGTGTGTATATTTTATTTAAGTCACCAGAGCCCAAGCAGAACAGCCAAGACATTCACAGAAGTCAAGAAAGAGGAGGGCATGTGAGCACAATAGCTCCTTAAGAGAGCTCGCTCCCCCTCCGTCCCTCAAGCCTTCCCTTGCTCCAATGAACGTTTGGTGTCTGTCCATGAAAAACAAACATCAATCAGGCAACAGGCTGCCCCCCCCCATTCCTGGTCTGAAATAACAGACGTCCCCCACTGGGCTGGGAACGCCACTTCCCGGTCCAGCGCACATAGGGGATAATAACAGGGGAGCAGAAGGGGGGGGGGATGAAATCCCGCTCCAAGGTGCCAGAATACACAGTGAACTGTGCTTTTCAGAGCCAGAGAAAACTTTGGAACACAACAGCTTTTGATTCCCCTCGTCCCATTGGGCACGTTAATTATTTAATAGCTGGCTCGTGCATTTTCAGCGGTGATCTAGGAGGAGGAGGAGAGGAGGGAAGCAGGCGTTTCTCTCTCACACACACGCAGACTGGTCTAGCGGTGTATCTGTCCCCAGCAGGCATGTTGTGCTTCTTGGATGAAATAGTAAGAGGTGAGAGTTTCCAAAACTGGACAGAGGGAAGCAGTTTCCCATTAGGTAGCTGCAGAGTTCACAGTACGAGGCAAAGCAAATGAGACTTGCATGAGGTCTGGGGGTGTGCCCCAACCATGGATTTCTCTGAAACGGAAACTTGGGAAATGTCGGTTTCTCTCTGCCCCACTTTTCAGATGCAAAGGGAACGCATGCTTATATGTTTACTGTTGCCCAGCGCCCAGAATATGAAACGATGTCAGGAATTTTTCTGAGCAGCAGTTCCTCTGCCATGGCTGGACGGTGAAATCTGCAACCTTGTTGGCAGCTCAAGCATTTTCATGGGCAATCAGCAATGGTGCCAGTCAAAGCTTCGGAGAAATCAGATCTGACTGGTCTTGTTCACAAAAGAGAGGGAGGCGGGGGAGACAGAATATGCATCTGGGTATAAATAAAATAAAGCCCCCAACCTAGTCTGCCAGCCTGCCTGCATACCATCTAACACCGCTTGATGGGAAACCCCTCCAAAATGACAACACCCTGCTCTGTTTGTTTAAAATTAAACATAGGAAGCCTGGCAGGAAAGCACAAAGGCAACCTTGCCAGCAGCAACAGAAGTAGACTCAGCAAGCTGCTGATCTATGCTAGACACCTGGGTGGCATCTTTAACAGTACAGGCCCACAGGGTGAGGAAAGGAGAACATTTCCTTGGCTAAGTAAATGCTTGAAGCAGGAATGCGTTCGAATTCACACATTTGGAACCAAAGAGGTGGTCTGTTTGTGGGTTTTTTTTAAAGATGAAAACATCTGTCCATGGGTCTACTAGAAAGACAGCTTTGCTTATTATTAAAGCACAGAATGTCTGTGACCCAATGACTGAGAGCTGTGCAAGCAAGCAGGGCTCTCCCACTGTTGGTGACACTAGGCAAGTGTCTCCCGCACACCACAGAATTATAGCGTTGGAAGAGACCCCAAGGGTCTTCTTGTAGAGCTCCACTCGCCCCAGCTGACTTTGGAAGCCCTGTCTGTGAGCACATGAAGCTACAAGACCCAACCCAGTAAGATTCCTACATCACACATAACAGAGTTTGGACCGTGGCTGATATGCCACCTGCATTCATTGCAACTATCGTTAGTAGTTATGTGACCACAAACCACAGAGGCTATAAGCCATAGTTAGAACTAAAGTGGCAGGACAGAATTTTCACAGCCAAAGCTGCTCTCTGTCACATATGGTAGAAGAAGGACACAATGTACACAACTATTCACGACTATTGTAGAATTCCTACTGGAACTAACTCCACTGAGGAGTCAAAACCTCCTGTCCTTTTAATTTATTTAAAAAGTCTAAAACCTGCTTGACTTTTATTGTGTGCACATAAGGTAATTTTAAACAATAAAAACACAGTGTTTAAATACTGAACTAATTTAATTTACTATTATTGATTTTACTGGGATGGGGCAGTTTTTCTAACCTCAGACACCCAAATGTGGATTTGGATCCAATGTCATGCTGGTAGGGCTTGTCCAAGACTATTTGCTGCTTGAGGCAAAGCAGCAATCACACCCACACACACGCAACCAAAGTCAAGATCAGTCAACTTGTTCTGGCAATTGGGGCATAAAAACTCACAATAATGTATCCAACTCCAAGTAAAATTACTAAAGTAAATAATACTTTGCAGCCCTTTTATGACACCCCAAATCTCACCTTGCCTCATCTCTTGAGAGGGCCTTCTCAGTGGCTGCTCCCAGAATTTCCCTTCCTAGAGAAATTAAGAGTGGCTTGTCCCTCCGCTGGCAGGTAGAAACTTCCTTGTTTCAAAAGGCTTTGGGGAACTGACTATTTTTAAGGAAAGGGCTGGTGCTGTTAGGTTTTTGTTTTTACTGTAATGATCTGTATGTTGTAATAGATCTTATACACACACATAAACATTCTATTAATGACTAATTGTATTTTAATTATTGTTTTTTTCTATGTTTTTAGCTGTTTCTATTTTAGCTGTAGGCCACTTTTGAGTTCTTGTCAGGGGAAAAGGTGGGATATAAATAAATATAAGTATAGCAGCAGCAGCAGCAGCAGCAGCAGCAGCAACAACAACAACAACAACAACAACAACAGGGCCTTCCCTGCCATCATGATTCAAGAACATAATTACATACAACGGACAAATCCAGGTTGCATGCTCCATTTCTGCACCTTTGGTATCTAGGAAGGTGTATCACTGACAGCAGGAATGTTCCACATGATCAATTTTATATCTGATGAAATTGTTTCATTGTTTTCAGAGACTGTATGGACAGTTTTGTTGTTTGAGTTTGTTGTAATTATTTTATTGTTTCTGTTGCTTGTTTCACTGTGTTTTATTCTGTTTTTACCACGTACACCGCTATGAAGGCTTTATGCTGTGAAGTAGTCTATAAATTTGTTTTACAACAACCACCCGTTTAATCCATGCTGTCCAAATACTACTCAGGCGATGTTGCAGGGAAGTACAGTAGAAACCACACCATGTTAGGAACGACATGCATCAGCCCACAAACAATGCTCTTGCATGGCGGCAGCGAGGAACGAGCATCTTTCAGCAGCAACGAAACTGCCCGTGTCTCCCATTTTGAAAAACTTGTCCTTTCACAGTAGAAAGGTGTGCAATTAACAGCATCAACTTAACGGTGTTGTAAATCTCAGGCAGAAGAGCAATCAGATAAACAGAGGCTGAAGCTTATACTGTCGTGTGTGTGTGCGCGCACACATGAGTGTGGATTTTTAGGATGAATTATACGCAAAAATGAAATTGCAGGAGTTGTCAGGGCATGAAGGATGCCCCCACGATCCAACCTCATTCACTCAGGATAGGACAGGACAGGCTGCTGTGAGCAATATAGGGATTTACACATCTCAAAATGAAGCTAATATAAAAATCAATTACTGAAACATACCACATGTCAACCCTGGGATTGCTGTGGAGAATGAACTATTACTGCTCGCCGCACAGATTGATCGGGAGAGAGCGCTTCCTGCTCATCAACCGCACGCCCCATGATTCCAAGATTGGGGGAAGGTTTCAGGGGAAAGAACTGTGCATCAGTCTGCAGGGGGGCTGAAACGGCAGCTTGTTAATAGTATTCTCTCTGCTCCAGCTGACCTCACTTCCACAAGAAGGAAATCACTGATTCACAAGAATTTTAGACAGCATCAGGGTTGCACACAAAAGGGAAACTGGACCCATCTGCAATTAAAGCGTGTGCTGTGATGGCATTGATCACTTTCATTGATTGAGCAGAAGGAAACACAAGATGACCTGGATGGTGGGGGGCAACTCCAGTACCCCCTTCTTATCCGGGCACCCCCAAAGCTCCCCCCCCCGCTGACTTGTCAAATTACTTGTCAATTGCTGGTCTGGCCTCTATTACTACGCCAGTGACCTGCACCATGCACAGGGTTACTCTGCCTGCCTGCAGGAATCCCTAATGGGCTATTATACAACTAAAGGCAGATTAATATTGATAACTTGTCAAACTGTTTCTCAAAAGTTAAGTGTGTGGCTGTAAGAGTGTAAAAGATAAGCAGGGAACAGAGAATCCAGTGGCATTAAAAAAAAGAGAGAGTCACAAATACACAAAGCATCAGAATGCACTTGCCTTTCAATAGCAGCAGTGAGTGTAAATGGAAGTTTTGCTGGGTGGGGGTGTTTGCAGATGAGTCCTGGCTGCACACTCTGGGTGTAATTCATGGGCAGGTCAGTACTAGAGCTACATAAATAACATGATTTATGTCCCCACTGACTGGCAGCAGCTCTCCAGGGTTTTCAGACAGGGTTCTCTTCCAGCCCTACTTGGAGATTCCAGGTATTGAACCTGGAGCCTTCTGCATGCAAAGCAAATGTTCTGCCACTGAGCTGCGGGCCTTACTAAACTGTAAATCTGAACTCGGGAGCACAAAGGGAGTCTAGCCAGAAGCAAATGTTTATTGAAACGAATGAGAGGGAAAGGTAAACAATCATGGGAAAAGATGAAGAGCCCATTCAGTTTTTCTTTTTAAAAATTCTTTTAGCTCAAGGTAATATAAACTGTTATTAGTCAAAGGTTGGAATTATTTATTAAATGCCTTTGCTCATAACCCGATAGCCTCTTTTAATTGACTTTCACACAAACTGAACATGTAAAACTTGTCTGCTGAGGCAGAACCGTGCATGTTGGTTATTTTTCTCTCCTCGTTACAAGACCCCCTCAGAACTCTCCCAATATATACTCTATAATTAAAGAAAACAAACCATTCTTTCTATAACATTTATACTAGTGAGAAGAAATTGTTTATTGTTTAAGGGCTTTCCCTCCCCCCCTCCCCCCTTTTAAGCCCTCACACGCTGTTAACGTTCCAGAATATTTAATTGTGCTGCATTTAAAATGTGAAATATTTTCAGGAAATGAACCAATTCTACCAAGGAATGGCAGTTGCACAGAGACATTTATGCTACCCTAGGTAATGGGATGAGCACGTAGCTTCTCTCTCAACTCCAAAAACGCAGCCGTGGCTTGGACGCTTTAAATCAAAAAGCAATTTCAGTCTGTAATGCTCAAATAAATAATTAAGTACATTCTATCTCCCGCAGTATTGCTTCTATTTATTCTCACCCCAGTGACAGGAATGTAGCAGCGTACCCCAATAACCTTAAAATAACAGACCTGCCACCCACCAGAGAGTGCAGAAATGTTTACAACTCAACTTTTCACCCTGATACTACAAAGGAACACTGTATACCAGCTTAACAGTGGAAAATACTCAGCTGGCGACGGCTGGGTTAAGTTGCGGAGAGGTTCGATATTGCTGTCTTGTCTTAGACAATACTAGATTGGTGTTGATATTAAAACCATAAATTGCTTCTCTGCCTCAGCTGTTGGTCCTGATGACATTTTTGCCCGTGTAAGTTGAGCTTTCCTGACATGAGACAAACGGCACCGATTGAAAACTGACCTCAGTGTGTGGCTGTGAATTTTCCACTGGGCCTTAACAGAAGAGTGGTATGAGTTGCGAGAGTCTGTGAATAAATGGTGCAGGGAATCTTGGTGTTAATGTACAGGATTGAGCTGCAGATCTAAGTGTCGTCAGAAGAGAGACAGGGGACCTATGGCCATCCACATGTTGTTAGACCCCATCAGCCACAGCCACTGAGTCCACTGGTCAGGGAAGATGGGAGTTGTAGGACAACAATATCTGGAGGGCTGCAGGTTCCCCTGCTCTGCTTTAGGTCCTCATGTGACTGGCTGTGCAGTCACAGAACATGAAGAAGGTGAAGAATTGATTTATGGAATTCACTGCCACGAGATCACACTAATCCAGAGAGGAGATGTTTCTCAACATGGAGCTTTCCATGTTTGGGATTCTATGCCTCTGAATTCCAGTTGATGGTGAGCAACTATTAGGAAGAGAGGTTGAAAACCTTCCTGTGGGCTTCCCAGAGGCATCTTATTGGCCATTTTGGGAAGCAGAACACTTGACTAGATGGACCTATCTAGATGGACCTAGCAGCACTTTTCTTATGCTTCCACAATGGACCAGTGAACAGTGATGGAGCTACAGCTTTAGGAACCGGGCCCTATGATCAACATGAAAAAATCCAGGCTATTTAACTGTACAACTGGGGAGTGAGCCTCACTGAGCACAGTGGAACTTGTATGTGAGTTAACATGCACGGGATTGTGATGTAAAGCAATGAATGCTTATGGCCTATTTTGGTTGTCCATTCTTTCAGTATGAATAAGCGTTTCCTGGATATCAGTCCCAAACACACTTAGAATGGTGTGCCTCGGTTCTTGATAGTCTCTCACCCAGTTGGCTGCAAACTGGAACCCAAGTGAGTGTGACACAGCAAGGAGGCACTCTGATAAGATGATGTCTTGAGTGGAAATTCCACATTCCTAGGATGCTTCACATCTTCTAGAGATGAGCAGACAAACACCTGTGCCACAAATGTATCTGCAGCATTTCTTACAACATGAGAAACACATACCTCTCTATCTGTCTTGCCTTAATGTCTTACATAGGAATATGAAACCATGTACAGATACAAACGATGGGGATGGCTACCATACAACACAAAAACACATATACATAGCATTTAAAGAAATGTACCTACAATTTCTGTGAAATGGAACTGGACTTTAAAAATCAGGAGAAGGCAGATAAAGTATGGGCTGCTTATTATTATTTTTTCCTCGTCCAAATTTTATCCCCAAAACAACCCTGTAAAGTTGGCTAGGCTGAGAAATAGTAACTGTCCCAAGGTCAAAGCACTTCATATACCTGAACAAAGTTCTGAACCGGGGTTGTCCTGTTTCATGACACCACACCAGCTCTCCTTAATTTCCACATAAAGAGACTCGTTGATTCTGTGCATCCACTTCTTGCATTTGGTCAACCAGCTGCCTAAGAGGTTTATCAAGCTTTAATCAGGCAATATAGTACTCGGACCATAAAAAGGCAGGCCTGAAAGGGATGGCTCCCACACATTTAGATTTCAGACGAAGTGCTGGAACAGCTGCTAATTATGACGGACTATTTTAATTTGATCCCCCCCCCAGATTACTTTTCATTTGTGTAAACTGAGATCCAGCAAGAACCACCCACTCCCGGCCAAAAGGAAATCTAATTAGCCATCTCCATTACTGGTTGGCCTCAATAAAATATTTCATCTCGCTGACGAATTCCATGCCTCTAAGGAAGACAAGAGAAACAAGTGGGGGAGGAACAGAGGAAATGCAGAAGCAAAAGAACTTGCCCAGGGTCAGACCACAGGCAGCAGCGGGGGCATAGCCTGGATCTCTTTCCGCCAAGCTCATTTCCCTAGACAAAAACAGAAGGCTGCAGAGTACTGTATATGCTGAGAGCAGCTTCGCCTGTGTTAGTTTCCACTTCACTGGAAGCCTGCCGGGAGCCAGGTGAAGTAACCATCCATTTCCAAACCCTCCCACGCCCCCAAGTCCTTCTTGAAATAATAAGGTATCCATTCTGAAGCAGCATGCCCTATCTCTGGAGGTTTTGCATTTCTAGTTTTTAAAATGATTTACTATGACAGTTTAGCACAGCAGGGAAGGAAAGGGGAGTGGGGGGAACATAGGAAAACACTCAGTCCCCTTAAGGCAACAGAATTATGCAGCCCTGATCTCCAAAGAACACGGTCTCTTTTCTGGATCAGACATGCTAGTCAAAACCTCAGAGTCCTCTTAACAAGAAATCTCTCTTGCTGGCCTGAGGCACTATTCTGTGGCCAGGAAGACAAAATAAAAAAGACAATAAAATAAAAGGCAGAGACTTCAAAAGGATTGCAAGCTGTTAGCCCACATGGCAGGCAGTTGCAGATCATCCCACATTGACAATTAGAGGCTACCTGCTGAGAAAATGTGGTTTCTGCTCAGCAAAGGCTGTACTGACTGGTCAGATTCTTTTTTAAGCCCATTACTGTGAAGGGTTTAAGTAGCTCTAAGAAGCTGGGGTTTCTCCCTAGTAAAGGGTGTCTATCAAGCTCTATGGAGTTAAAATGCTCTGGAACAACGACGATCCTTTTAATACATCCAGTGGCCAATGCTAAAAGAGTTGATGGTGAAGTCCTTACAGGTTTTTTCTTTTGGGGTTGGGTGGTCCACAGTCTTCAAGAAGTGACGGCACATCAGACTTTAATACCAGTGAAGGCAGTGAATGGAAAGTGTGTGTGGAAACCATTGGAGGGGTGTGTGTTTGTTTATAGGTCAAAATCAAATACTACTACTACTTCTACCATATGCAATTTTGGCAGTTAGAAGCAAGGGCTACCAACTACTGTGACTTGCAGTCAGAGCTTCATTTATATCCAAACTAACATACCAATTCAAAACCCGACTCAGCTGTTTGCCCCAGTGATCTCTAGGGGCCGTAGTTTTGCAAGGGGACAAGAGATTCCCTGCTCCATCACAAATCTATGGTGCTTAGGCAGGGCTGCTTGGAGGACACTTATGAAAGTTAAACCAGTTTGAAATGTTTGAGGAACTGGACACAGAGGAAGGAGTCAACTTCCTTCATGGGCATAAATCACCCTATATATGAAATAAAACCAACAGGTGCATGGTCAGCCAAGCTAGTTACTATGGCAACGGCCAAGTGATTATAGCATGTCAACTCATTAGCGAGTCTTGAGAAGGGAGTCGTAGTCTGTGTTATGTCTTAAATTGCTGGACCAATAGAAATTATTAGTATTTATATGTATCTGCAAAGCCTACAAGCTGTATACATATACAAAACTGTATTACTGAAGCCTTTTATCTTTTGCAACGGTAAACTATTTGGACCTTAATTTGCCTGTGTGGTGATTGGAACTGGGGGCAACATGTCTGCTGCATGGGTATGTCACCTAAGATTCCCAACATGAAATTCTGAAAGTCGTAGTATTTGGAAACTAGATTTAGATAGTCTAAAGCTCAGAGAGTCCATCCTCTCTACAATAGGAGTAAAAAAATGTTAACAAGAAGTAGCCACAGCTCTCTTTAAAATCAGAGATTTATTGGCCCTTTTTACGGTAGAACACCAAAGATGTTAGAGTTCTTGCATCAGCTGGCTACTCGACTCAAAGCCCTTTGGTAGGGCTTTTTCACTTGAAGGGGACCAGACTTTGAGGCAACCTTATATTTAAGTCTGTTAGCCATTAATGGCCAGGAACTGCATGCAAGTGAGTGAGTGGCTGGGCTGGAATGATAGAGGTGGAATCCTTGATCTAAGAAACCAGGCAGGCAAGTAAATGAGTGAAGCCCCCTCTTCTCACCCTACCTAGAAATATAGCTTTCCATCACTCCTCTATCAGTCCAGAGGATGATGATGATGATTTCCATGTAGTAAATTTGGGGATCTTATCTACAAGGCCATTTAAATATATATTTATTGATTTTTAAATATTAAACAAGTATAACAACAAACAACAACAAACATATTCATTATTGCAGCATGCAAATCTACAAGGCTGGTTTGAGTGCAAGACAGGAACATTTTTCAACACTTGGACCTCAGCACTGAAAGTGAGGTCAGTTAGGTACAAAAAAAGTGTCGAGCCAAAATCTGCCAGCTGTTATCTACCCCCACCTATTTTGCTGTCCCGTTTGCAGGTGGAAAAACAAGAAAGGCATTTCAGCAATTTACCAGGTGAGCCACCAGCAGTGGCTATGTCTTTGGCCTATCACCACATGAGTTATTACATTTAGGTTTGAACAAAGCAAAGGACATACTGAGGCAGTGTTTGCTTGAAAATAATCTGTCTGCAATGAGAAAATTGAGTCCTTTGTACGACTTGTTTCCCAGCTAGTCCTCTTGATACGGTAGCATTGTATCAACAAGATCTAGCATACCTGAATATACTTTATTGAGTGCACAACTGAATGTGCCTGCCTTCAGCAGTACACATTATAAGAGAATCCCATTACAAAACTGGATATGTCCATGTGGATATGGCAGTGTCAAAACTGTGGCTGATATTTTGTTGTTTGGCTCTTTGTGTGGAGATTTGCATAAAGAGTTAATCACTTTGTTTTTAAGAGTCTCAACCTGGGAGTCTAGGCGCTTATTACATGGCTTTTCTCCTTGGAGATAAAGACTAGCTGGTAGCAGCAAAAACTGCAGAGCCCTGAGTTTTAAACTATGTAATTTTTAAATTCTGATTGAGTTTGGCAATTTCATCTGCACAGTGGTGTTTCTATGTTTATATCAGCACACAAATTGCAATGACTGATGTTTTAATTTAGTCTGGTAATTTTACCTGCTTAGTTGTTTATATACATATCTTTGATTTTTTTTACTCTAATTGCAAAGCCCAGTGGATGATGCAAACAAATATCTAACACCAGTGGCATAGCACAATTCTCATGCTAGCGGTGTGGACAGAGCTTTGGGGGAAAGGGACAGCACCCCTCATCTCCTCCCCCCATTTATTATTATTATCTGTCCTTCACCAGTAAGTCCCAAAGTAGGTTACAATAACCTAAAATCAGAATCAAAAACAGTTAAAATAAATTATAGTCACAGGAATAGAGTGGGTCCCAAGCACACATCTCAGGTAGGTGCTGGGGGAAAGAGGTGCCCCTTCAGTATTCACGAAAAGCTATATAAAGAAAGTAGCAGACACACCTCTGTGGGGAGGAAATTCCCACACTTGGGAGTTGCTGGAGAGAATGCTCTCTTCTGGGCTGCCACCACCCTGAACTTCTGACCAAGGCCAGAACAACCAAGAGGGCCCTCAGCTGATCTTAACACCCAGGAGAGTCTGTAGGGAAGGAGGTGGTCTATCAGATATATGGGGCCTAAATTGCTTAGGGTTTTAATTACAAGCATGTGTACTCTGAATTGGGTCCAGAAAATAACTGGCAGTTCAATGCCCCTCTAAGAAATATTCCTTGCTCAGAATGCCCTAGAATAGTGATGGCACAAAAACTGCAGTGCCCAAGGCTTCATGGTCATGAAGCATTATGGCAATGGACATTTGGGATGGGGTGGCTAAGAGGAACCCACCACAAATACACGTGGCAGCCGCAAAACACCAACACATGAAAGACCCGAGGGATTTCAGCCCTGAAACCCCACACAGCAAAATACTATCATGATGTTCAGCAGTGGAATGTGAGAAGTCCATTAAGAGGTCTGTGGACAGTGTCCTCAGAATGCGGTCAAGGGGACAGCATTTAACTTCTAAACAGAGAGGCCCCAAGGCTCAGACCTGCATGGGAATCACACCTTAGGGCCCGGAAGGAATTCATCCTAAGTATTTTGGGACTGTTGCTCAGTGGCAAGTGGAAAGCCTTGCTGGACATCCTTTACAGAAGCAGCACCTGTGGCTAAAGACGAGGAGTGGTACCAAGTGGGCCAGGTTTGATGGAGCAGTGGCAGGGCCACACAGGACTCCAGCACAGTATTCCCCACTCCTCTCCTAGAAATACTTCTGGAGCTTCAAGTTCAGAAAGCAGCAGATAAAGAGATAGGTAGCTCCAAGGCAAGGTTCCTTAAGGTTCTGGGCGCTGATGGAAAGGAGGGAGCTGTACCACATAGAGAATGGGGTAGCCAACATGGCGCCCTCCAGTTGTTGTTGGATTGCAGCTCCCATCATCCATGGCCATTGGTTACACTGGCTGGGCTGATGGGAGTTACAGTCCCACAACATTCAGAAGGCACTACGTTGGCTACACCTGCTGTAGAGCCTCAGTACCCTGAATTATTAACCTTTTGGAGTCCATAATTCAAGCAACCTTCTTTCCTATGTGGCCTGAAGTAAATGGCTTGTCTTTCAGACAGAAAATTGGAAGGGGGGTGGGGGGAAAAATAGAGAGAGAGAGAAGAGAGAAAAGAATATGAAAGAGAGACTGTCTTAGAGACCAATGTGTGTGAAAGCTGGGTGCCAAAACAAACAGCCTTTTCTTATTTGTCCATTGATTTATTCACAGGGAGGATATATTGTAAAGGCTTCAACAGTGAACAGTTCACTCCCTTTGCACCAGGAAGAAATGTCTGCAGCCTCGTGCCAAGAAACAGCAAAGAAACAGCCGCTGCTCACCACCCTCAGATGAGGACCTCTCTATACTTTTATGTTTAATGATTGTTTCCTGGCAGGGAGCAAGGCTGGGGAAGGGAAGAGGACCAAATCTGGCAGAAAGCCATTTGAACCAAGCCCATTTCATGGTTGTGGACAGTTAAAGCCATACTGGAAAACAAAACACGTCCCAGGATATGCCTACTGGAAACCTATGGTTATCTGTTGCTTTGAGTTTGTTTTCCCACCTTCAAATATAGGCATTTTGTATACAAAATAATAAATAAGTGCAAGTCTTTTGTCAACCTTTTCAGACTCAACAGAAAAGGCATTGGGACCCACAAAATCACTTGAATCCTATTCATGTTTATTTGGAGCACAGGCCTGCTGTGTTCAGTGTAGGTTCACTCGGAGCTAACCATGAATTAAGGCTGCAGTCGTAGGGTTGTCACCAACTAAGTTCTATTCGGGGCAGACCCATTGAAATTAATGGACCTACTATTTTCAACAGGTCTGTTCAGAGTAGGATTCACATTGGCAGCAATAAAAAATAAAATAAAATAAAATAAAATAAAATAAAATAAAATAAAATAAAATAATACCATCTTTGTAAGGGAAACAAACTTACAACAAAATCCACAGCAAGCTGACACAACAACAGATATGTGATAACTCAGGATCCCGGAAAAGTCCTCCAAAAGCTCATTAAATTTTTTATAGATATGTCTGCATAAATATATATAAAGTAAAATAAAAGGTATGCCTGTCTACCCCTTGTGCATGTGTCTCTCTTCCCTCTTTCTCCCTTGAAAACCCTAGAAAGATGGAAGGAAGGGTGCCGCTTCCACTCGTGTGGCCCTAGGCTGGAAAAGCATGATCCACTTGAGGGTCGGAACAAGGTAGTTTTACACCAATGAAGTAATCAACAACAACAACAAAATCATGGCTGACCTGGAGAAAAGAGTGGGCAAAAGGAATCAATGGGGCGCTGCCTCTTGAGATTTCTTACAACGGGCAGAGTTCTCCAGGGCAAACTGAGCGATCCAAAGCTCAGCCTGCCTCTGAAGCCCAGTATTGCTGGTTATACCTGGATGGATAATGCATCCTGTAGTTTTCATGCCCTGGAAATATGTCTTCAGATGAACAACAAGCAGCTCAACAAAACATCAGGGAAGTATTTCTTCAAAATTACCTACCTTTAGTTGCTGCAGGGGAGAACAGCTTCTCTGAGCCTTCAGAAGCCTGAAAAGAACAAAAGAAAGAGGGTTAACTAAATGAGAGTTTATGATTTCCCAACAGCAATAAGAAAACAAATCAGTCTGAGGTCGAAGGCTGCAGTTATGTGTCACACCTGGAGGGTGCAATGTTGTGCCATTAAAAAAAGAACCAAGGATGGAGAAGCTGGTGAGGAGAGGAAGCATGTGAAAACTGGGCCCTGATCTTATATCTTTCCTATCCATTGAGGCAACCATGCAACACATAAGCTATATTCAATTATTCTTCCCACTGAAAGCACAAGGTATCGAGATGGATCCTTATCTCTTGTTGAATAAGGAAGGACAGAACTGGGAGTGGCAGAGATATAGAAAAAAGAGGCCTATGTTGTACCAAAACACAGGCCCTCTCATTTCTTCCCTCACCACTCTGCTTAGCAGATTTATTAACAAAGCTGCTTTCTCCCATTTATATCCAGGCTGTATTCTGCTTTTTGAACTCCAGCCATGCTGTAACTTCTGCCCTGGGAAGTAGTTAAGAAATCCAATTAACCTAAACCTTGTAAACAGCTTCATGGTAATCAGGGGCACTGGGTTTCAGCCAGGATAACAGCAACACGCACTGTTTAAAAAAAAAAGAAGGAAAAATAAAAGGAAAATCCATGTACATAAAGGTTTTCTTAAATAAAATCTTTCAAGGGTTCTTTCCACTCCATGAAACAAGAAAAGTTCATGGGGCAAATATAAAGGCTAAATAGTCATTATTTTGGGGTTCTGATATTTATTCAATTTTCAATTACTCAGTTAACTGAATTTTAATTTCCTAAAAAGGGACCCCAGATTAACTGGCCAGTGTATTTAAATTATTTTTAATAGTTGCCCTTATAACAACTTCAGATGGCAAGTTCCGTGTGGCAATGGGGAATACCATTTGATGATAAGCCACCATCTAAAAGCCAAGAAAGTGTATTTTCTTTAGAACTGTTAGTTTTTCACTCAAAAGCAAATTTGACCTATTGGTTGATTAGATGATCAAAACTAATATAAATAATTGACTTAAAATCCCCTAACTGTTTGACAGCCTTGCTTATTTTCAAGGATTGCACTGTACAATACTATTCTGAAATGTGCTGCTGAAAGAGGGTAATTGAGGGTAGCCTGAAAGAGGGTAACAGACTAGCCTGTGGGTCTTCTGTTTTTACCTAGCGTAGTTGTTAATGTAGTGAAATTCCTTCACAAGACAAAAGTTTTCACTATTCCAAGTGGGCTAGATCCATGATATAAAAGAATGTGCAAGGCTTATTCCCGAGTAAGAGTGAAATTCAAACTTAAGTTGCCATCTGGAAAAGATTAGCAAAGTAATGGAGCGTCCATACCTGCGGCTCTGCTAAGTCAGGGGGCAGGCAAATTGCTGAACCAGCTTGAAGCTGGTATAGCAATCAGGGCCAGATTGGACCTGGTACAGTCATATGATAGTGGTGGGGCTGGCTCACCCCTTTCCCCGGAAGGCCCCATGTTTTGAGGCCTTCCATAGGCTGCTGTCAGGAACAGCACTTCTGTCTACCTCAGGCACAGGCAACCTTCGGCCCTCCAGATGTTTTGGACTACAATTCCCATCATCCCTGACCACTGGTCAGGTAGGGATCATGGGAGTTGTAGGCCAAAACATCTGGAGGGCCGAAGGTTGCCTATGCGTGGTCTACCTGTTCGCTAAGTGGAATGAGGCTGAACTGGCTGAATGACAATGGCATCACTCGGTGGCCAGAGGTTGGGAAGAGAGGGGCAGGTCCATGCAATCCAAACCCTCCTCCCCAAGATGGCACAGAGAGGGTTTAGATTGCAGTGCTAATGTGTTAAAGACTGCAGCCTGTGTGTCTAACAGGAAGGAGATGAGATCTGCTTTTTTTTTTAATTCAACTCAGGGCTGAGCTAAGTTGATTTTCTTTCCAACATCATTGATTTTATTCTGCCCCTCCTCGGAAAGCTTGCATTATTAAGTGTCTCGTGAATTGTACTGCAACACTGCATATTTCATAGCCAGAGATTTCAGAAGCAAAATTTTAAAAAACCCAGAGAAACATAACCAGACTTGCTAGAACGCTGGGCCCTGACCCAAAAGGATCACCGGAATCAATGGGAGCTTATTTTTCCTTGCTTCAATGGCCTTTGGGCTGGGCCTTTTACAGGCAGTAAAAAAAATACTCTCTATCAAGAGTTACTTCTGAGTGACAAGGGCTTACAAGCGGCAGGATCTTACTGAATGCAGCTGCCTTTGAGAGAAAGAGAGAGAGAGAGGAGGAAAAACAACCAGTGGATGATGAGGCAGAACCCAGAAGATAAAGAACTGTTTAGCCATACATTTCCCCCAAAGGTTGCCTCTGGTCATTGAACAAAATAACCCATGAAATCCTTTGGGAGATGGAGCATCTCTTGTGGATGCAATTCTGCTTCGGGGTTATTATGTTTAAATCATCTTTTGCAGCAGAAGTGAAACAAAGGTCAGTCGCCATTCCTAGCCAAGCTTTTGGTTATTTATTTACTGCAGACCAGCCCTGTGATGCTGACAAGCATATTAAAAAGGCTCCTGACAATTCACTTTTCCCATTCCCTGTAAAAAAACAAAACCTCAAATGCCCCCGTCTACCCAACCAACCTATTTCTTTATCAACAAACTAAGGCGCAAACATATAGTGTCGTGTCCAGCTGAGTCCTACTGAAATTAATGGACCCAAGTTAGTCACGTGCATTAATTTAAATGGGTCTACTCTGAGTAGGATTAACAACGGTTGCAACCTACAGCATCTAAATCCTTAAAACAATGAGTTTTCTTCTAGATCTTCTAGATGCCCCTTATTTTGGGGGTACAGGTAAACACCTTCCAGACACTAGACTGACTGGTGCTGAATTTAAATCCCAGGCTAAAGGGGGCCAAATACAATCAAATCACAAACACTCTTTTTGCTGTGCCAACCTTACCCATCATCACCCCAGTACCTGCCCCACAGACAACCCAACTTCTCCTGCTAATTCAGTACCAGGTCAAAAGCTTAATATCAATTTTACATTGTGTGTGTATAGACTGTTTTAAAACTTGAACATGCTTATTATTTAAAGCTGCATCCAGAATACTAGCAAGAAGAGACAGAACAGGGTAGGGCAGAAAGTAGACTGGGTTCTACCCCCAAATTATGACTTCACCCCCAAATTATATTGCTGAAATGAAGGAAGTGGTGTTTGCATGTGTGCAACTAGGATTGCCTTTTTCTGTGGAAGGACGGGCACTCAGTTCGGCCCTGGTACTCAAAACAAATTCCTGGAATCAGAATTATTTAATCCTAAATGCATATATTTGTACCAGTCTCCAGTTAGTGTATCTCAGGATTCCAGTTAAAAAAACCAAGAAGATCTACTGCCTCTGTTAGCAGCAATCTAGATTCACTTAACTTGATAATGAACTGCATTACACAAGTCACACAACAGCTCAGTTCTTGCAGATGTCCCAGTTCCCTTCCCCATTTGCACTGCATGCAAGGGACTCTTGCAAATTTGCAGCAACCATGAATTATTTTATTGCACTGTATCACAGCGTCCTGCCTTCCTTCTGTGGAAGGACAACAACATGGAGTTAACTGCATAATCAATATACCATAGTGTCACTGAATTTTCATATCTGACTCAACTGTGTGTGCGCGTGCATGCGCATCAGTGTTCTTGTATGATTGTGCACAACACTGGTAGCCTTCAGTTCCAATTGTGTTACTTGATTGTGTGTGTGTGATTTATCAATGGACTCATCTACTGAAACTGTTCAATTGTTCAGTGCATAATGCAGAATGAAACAACATCAATAAACCTTACCCTCTGAACCTTGGATAAAGGACCAAAAGGGACATGGGGAGGGATATTTAAAGAAGAAGAATATACAAAAACTAAAGGCTCGGCTCAGTCAATAACTGCAGTGTCCAATACAAAGGATTTTCACCCACATATATACTAACAATGAAGTTAAGCTCCTGCACAAAAATCTGTCCCCAGAACAATACCGATTTCACCACATTTAACACACAGTGTCCATGGTAAGTCTTTGATATTGCTACTGTAGGCAATGTATTTTGTGGTGCCTTCAACAGGCCTACATGAAAACATCACATTACGATTACACATAAATCCAAATATTGTTCGCTTACCAAAACTGAAACCCTATGTCGTGTAATACATGTGCAGAGGGGGCAGACAATAGCTTTACTATTTTACTTTTTTAAAAGAAGAAACTGAGCCAGATGCGAACTCCTAAACAGGAAGCTGAATTCACACATCATGCTAAACCATGGTAGTGCAACATGCATAAGCAGAAATGAGCTGGAGTAGATTGTGGGCGCCTGCACTCCCCATGCCCCCTCATTTGCTTCTGCTTTACATTAACCACTGTTTGCATGTTGTCAGGACCAGGATTCATTGTTAATATTAAGTATAGTCAGTTTCAATAAGCTACTGTTAGTGGTTGGCTGCCTTGAAACTAACCATAGTTAATCACAGTTTATCCCGCCAGATAATATAACAAACTACAGTTAACCAAAACAAAGAGCAGAAGCTTCTAAATTTTCCCTCATGGCCACACAGAAGGAGGAGAGGGGATGGGGAGCAGGAGCACACAAGCCACACACTCACAATAGCTTTTCTCTCCCCCACCAACCCACTTATTTCGGTTCTAGTCTGTGTATGTTGCACTAAACCACGGCTTAGTGAGATGGATGAACACAGCCACTGCCTTTACCTTTGTTTTAAATCTGAAAAAAGACTTTTCATAAATGGTAGTGCAAATGAGGAAGGGAAGACTTGTACTGCACCTTACAAGCAACATACACATAATCACATTCTGCACAACAACCACAATAGCAACAAATGTGACATTAGGGGAAGAGTTGTGTTTTCCCAGGTTTGAAACACCGGGATTTGGGGAATGCCCTGGAAATGGGGTATCTTCACAGAAAGGGGGGGATATGTGGCCCATGCAGAAAAATAGGAAACAAATGTGTGTTTATTATCCAATAGAGAAATCCATTTAAAGAAATTGCAGCCCATAGCAATTCTCCTCCTGTCTTTTCTGTTACCCCAAGCAATCTGTTTACATTTGTTTGTAGAAAGGAGGGAGATGAGGGAAGTTATATTCCAAAGACACTAGGGAACATGATCCCTTCTTGTAGACAGAATAAGGAAGCACCTCAAGCAGTAGTTTGGGTGTCCACAAAGGGCACCAATCTGTCAGCTATTTAATGTATTATCCTATTTTTACAACACAGGAAGGGAGGCATCTTCAGCCTTAGGCACCAAAAGGCCTGTGTTGGCCACTCTACTGGACTAAGGCCAGTGTTATTTTTCTAGAAAAAAAGGTGCTGGAACTCACCACGAACACCTCCCTTGTTCTCTTATAATGGCAATAGTTTGTTATGGTTGCTGAGAGTTGTTAGAAGACCCCTATTCCCCTCACAGAGCTACAATTACTCAGGTTTCGTCTTCTGGGAAGAAGACTTAATTATTAAACCACTCTGGGAACTGTGGCTCTGTGACAGGAATAGGGATCTCCTAACAACTCTCAGTGCCCTTAACAAACTACAGATCCTAAGATGCTTTGGGCTGAAAGGTTAAATAATTCATTGACTTCCACTCTGTAGACCCCTTTCCTCCCACCCTCCCCCCGCTACCAGTAGCAAAGTCTTATAAAATGGGGCACAAGGCATGGAATGGTTTCATGTACCCTTGAGTGTTTTGCTGCTTGTATGAGATTCCCGCCCCCTGCTCCCACCGTCACTGCCATCCACTGGCAGATGCAGGCAGACAAGTCTAGCCCAAAGCTTGGGATGGAAGATAATTCTATTTTTGAAGGTGCACTTGGTGCCTGTCTTCTTCCCTTTGACTGCTCCTTACTTTCAGCCCCATGCTCTATACACCAGATCCAAAGGAAGGTATTTTTCATGAAAACTGTCATGTTTGTTAAAAGGGCAGGAGGGGAAACTTTTCTTTCCTGGATTTTTTTTAAGGGTTGAATTTTCTTTTTTGTAGAAAGAACAGACAAGATGGAATGGGACACACTTGAAGGCAACGAAGGACAGCCTTCAAGGTAGCTCTGCACCAAATAATGAAGAACTTTTAAAAAGGCACACACAAAAATCCACATTCTAGCTTACTTTCAAAAGGTTTGGAGGCTTGCCACATATTCTTATTCCCAATCTTTTTTAAAGTTTGTTTCCCAGAAGGGCCAACAACTTCAATTCACCGCTTTTATGTTCTGGCCTCGTCTTCTGACTGTTCTTACTTCCCACACAGCAAGCAGTCACCTACATAGAAGACTCAGCTCCAAAACGGACTGGAAATGCTAGGAATTAGATCCATGTGTCTATCCATTTTTCCTTCTTGGGAAATATAAAGCTCTCATGGGACCCTGCTCTTCCCAAGGTAAATACAACACACTGAACCCTGTATGGTATGTGATTTTCAACTGCCTCTAACAGCTGAAATAGTATCACAATTGAAATAGTGTTTGCTTTAATAAAGCATAGAGGAAACCATGAACTAGGAAACACACTCCTTTTTTTCATAAGGATAAGTACACTGGGGTATAACAGAAGCCTAGTCTGCACATAACACTAAGTCATGTTTGCTTGTTTTTAAACAAACCATGTGTTGTCCCAAAAACAAACCATGGTTTGTTTCTCCAAAGCTCTTGCCTCGTGCCTATGTAAATTAGTAAGTGGCCAAAAAACCATGTTTATAGAAGGGGGCTGAGTTAGAGCATACATAGTCAAATAAACCAAGGTTACAACATAAATAGCTTCAGATAGTGTTTGTTAGCAGATGACAAACTGCTGGGCAGGGTTCAGATGACGAAACAAGCCATGGTTGAATAAACCATAGTTGAATAAACCATGTGTGAATCAGCCCAGAGTTTCTAGCTCATTTCTCTTGATTAACTCTAACAGCGGGCAGATGAAAAGTGTAGCCTTGTGACAAATTAACAATTACAGACTCCCAAAACAACTACCAGAGGCAATGAAGGACAATGTTTTTCCTCTTTCCTTAAGCAACAAGCATTCTACAGATAAGAATGACCTTCAGTCATATGCCGCTATTATTTAGTTTGTTTCTTTACATACATCTCAAGATGACGTGCAAAATGCAATAAAACGATTTTAAAACCAACAAACAGCAAATAAAAAACAATACCAAGTAGACACCCGTGGAAGGGACCTAATCATTCAGCTAGGAAGGCTAGTTTGTGCAAAAATATATTCAATTGTTTCTGGAAATTGCAGATAGTGGGTGCTTGTTTATCAAATGCTGCTCCACAGAACGGGGGCAGCCACACTAAAAGCCCTGCTCAGAGTTACTGCTATACAAATGCTTTGCACCTGTTATGACCCCTGGATCCAGCAGGAATCCAGAAAGAGAGTTGGAAGCTGCAGAGGCAACAGCTAAGGAGCCAGATCGAGTTCAAGGCTCTGAGTTGGCAGCTGGAAGGGGGTGATTTGGAATAAGGAAGAAATAAGCTAGAAGCGCTGCGCCCATCTTTTACCCACTGCAAATGGTCCTCTCCTGAACAGGCCTTTCCTGAATGAACAAAGGCTGTCAAAGAGAGGTCATGTACATTTTGCATCGAACTCAAGATTGGACTTGCCAACTTACAGTGTTTTCCCACAGGTCAGACTGGCTAATTAGGATCCTATCTTCCCTGTGGAGCACAGCTTGGCTCACCCACTTGAGTCATCTGGAATCATTTGCCATGTTTATTGCTCTCTGCTAACAGCATGGATAAAATCTGAACTGTGTCTGTAGGTTAATGGAAGAAGAGACTTGACTCAATGGATAGTAGCATTCAGTGTCCCTGGTAAAAGGACAGTTGTGCAGAAGCTCCTTCTGGTTGTACAGGGGGAAAACACTGGCTGCTCCCCACACCCAGCATTTCCTCTTACCATAAAAATTTAAGCGGTGTACACACTATATCTTCAAAGCATACTGAAACACATTCTTACGCTCAAAGAATTCTGGGCATTGTAGTCTACCCCTCATCAAGATCCAATTGCCAGCAACCCTTAACAAACTACACTGCACATAATTATTTAAGGGAAGGAAATGTGTTTTAAAGGTATATTATGTACACTGTCTTGGTTTTGAACACATCCACATTTTTCTGCAATATTTAACCATCCTGATGATGACAACTTTTATCAACCCTGTTTAAAACTACAGTAAGAACAACCAGAACAGCACATTTAAAAGCTGCATCAAGTATGTAAAGGAAATAAATTAAACTGCCCTACATAGCAAATACCCCCCCCAAACCCTAAACGCTTTGAAAGACCGTAAGAACTAATGAGAAAAAGCATATGAGAGGAACAATAAAAATGGAATGAAAGGGGGGAAGAAGACAAGAAAATGGGATTGAGAAAGAAAGATGACTGACAAATACTTATTATTATAATTTTTAGCAATTCTGGTATGTTTGCCATGCTTTCATATAGCAGTTAAACAGCCCTCCACAAACACTTTAAAAGCACTCTTCAGCACAATGAAAACAACTTGTTTCCTATTTATATTTTAAGTGCCGCAAATAGACAACATAAATCCCCCCACCCGTCCTCAAAGAGTCCACTCTACAGAATGCAGTGCAAGAGCACTGCTGGGATAAACAGTACCTGCAATTCTGGAGCTAAGGCAGCCGCCCAGATATCCCCTCCTCCCCGTAAGCCGCAAGCAACAGTCTGCCTGACCTGGTGCCCTGGGGAACAACAGGATGTCTGACCTACAAGCATGGCTGTTATCATAGCCTCACGACAGAGGCCCTTTGCATTCCCGTTCTCTTCCCTAGAGAGCTGCCTACAAGGCCCACGGCTTGGCTTACCCTTTCCTTCCATTAGCCCTGCTTTCGTGATTCAGCTTCTGCTCAGAGGCTTGCAGCCTCTTGGAAGATGTTGCTTCCATTTCCTCCCCTTCCCCTCCATCTTCTTCAGCAAGTGAATTAAAAATGTGTTCTTTCTTCTTCTTTTAAACAGGCAGCGGAGGCCTCTTCAGCTATGAATGCTCCCCTTCAGCTTGGTCCTGCTGACAGCATCCAGGGAGGAACGGTCCCAGCTGTGTCTATTAAACACGGCCAAAAAGACCTTACAACACAACTTTGTGCATCCTTGTTTATTTCAAATCAAAATACCAGCCCGAAATTTCTCAGCAGCTACTATATTAGCGACAACTTACATAAACACTTGGGTTACCATATTTTCACACCCCAATTCCTGCCTACCTTTACGGCCTTATTGGCCCTTTTAACAAGCAAAGTTGGTTGTGATTCGTTTCTCATCCACTTACACAGTTCTGAAAGAGGCCATTGTTACTCTCATTTCACGAGTGGTGAAAACTGTGTCTCCCATCTTATATCTGTGCTGCTAATTCTTCCTGCCTAAGCGGAAAACGCGATAGTTGTCCCTATTGAAATTCATTTTGTTAAGTTTTTGCCCAGTTCTCCAATTTGTTAAGATCATCTTGAATCCCAATTCTTGTCACCTAAAACATTAGCTACCCCTCCCAGTTTGGTGTCATCTGCAAATTTTATGAGCATCCTCTCAATTCCTTCGTGCAAGTTGTTCATAAAAATGTTATAAACAACAGGCCCAGGACACAACACTGCAGTGCCCCACTTTTTTCCAAGATGATAAGGAACCATTAGTGAGCAGTCTTTGGGTTGGGCCAGTCAACCAGCTACAAATCCACCTAACAGCTACATTGTCTGGCCCAAAGTTTACCAGCTTCTCTGCAAGAATATCATGGAGAACTTTGTCAAAAGCCTTACTGAAATCAAGATACACCATGTCCACAGCATTTCCCCAATCCACCAAGCTTGTAACTTTAACAAAAAGGAATGAGATTCATCTGGCATGACTCGTTTTTGAAAAACCCATGCTGGGTCTTAATAACCACAGCATCCTTTTCCAAGTGCTTGCAGACATGAGAGGTTTGCATGAAATTGTCCCCCAGGAAAACTGCCCAGGTTATCGCTATCAGCAAAACAAAAGTCTGAAGAGCCTGGCTTTTCCTTCGACTTGTGTGCTACCTTTATGACAGGTTGCCCTGAGGTGGTTTCTCCTCCTCCCTGCTATAACATTCAAGACCTCTTACCATGGGACTCTGCTCTCATTCTTTTAAACCATTTTCCTGATGTTTTGACTATTTTAAGTATTGTTTGGCTTTAATGGGTTTGTTTTATTGCACATTTTAATAGTGAATGCTCATTTTAATGTTTTGATGGAACTGTTAATTGTGTATTTTAATTGCCGCTTTATCAACTAAGTGGTGAATAAATTAAACAGCAACAATAATATATGGAGCTAAATATCCCCACCTCAGCCAGCAGTTACCATTTTTAGACTGTAATTTCATTGAGGGCAGGGAACACATTGATATTACTAAATAAATAAATACGGGATGTGAAAGAGAGGTAGAAATTGGCAAAGATGTGACAGAGCAAAGGCACACAGTAATAGAATGTAAATATTATATTCTCTCTCTCTCTCTCTCTCTCTCTCTCACACACACACACACACAGAGAGAGAGAGAGAGAGAGAGAGAGAGAGAGAGGAATGCTGTTTGAGGCAGGATAACTATGGCAAAAGTACACTTCAATCACATGAGACTAGGGGCATTTACAGAGAGGACTTGATTACCTCAGAAATGGCGGCGCAAATTTGATTTGTGGTAGCCAAATACACCAGAAAAGGACCACAAAAACAATTTTGCTGTATTTAGGTTAACCATGGCTGTGGGGCAAGAAGCAGCAGGGCCACATGACCTACTATCCATAATATTACCATTGGGTGAAGAGCAAACTGAGGTTTCTGTACTTTTCATAGGCATTCAAATTTCCAGAATGTTATCCCTACAATGTTATGGGAAGCAAAGAACTATATCCATTTCAGAAGCCCACCCTGAACCAGCACCAACCAAGTACATGCCCCACATTCTGTACAAGTGAATCACAATGGCTCACAATATGTTACATCCCTCTTCTGCTTGGTACTAATTTTATTTATCAGGCTGCCATTTGCTGTGCTTTGCCTCTTTCCCTGACAAAGAATATGACAGATCATCAGAAGAAAAGCCTGCAGCCTTAGCGGTGTAACAGATTGGTTTGCTCCTTTCCCTCTCCTACCCAGCTCTGTTTCTAGCAGGCAATTACCATGTGTGTAAATATTTTTGAAGGGAGAATATTTCAAAGAAAGCCGGGGTTTTGGATCTCTTCTTGTGTAGATAGATCTCTGTAGCTGGATGCCAAGCTGATGTCAAAGACTACAATTACTGAGGGAGCCCCAATAAAGGTTTACTTTGGCAACTGTGGCAGACCTGTACAATTTTCGCTGTTAATTTTATCCCATTAAAATATTAGCCTACACTGTATTGACATCTCGCTATAAATGGGCCAGGTCACGTTATTCCCCAACCATCCTTCCCTTTTAGGTATTTTGCCTTTGCCCCCTGCCAGAGTCTGCACACATCCTTCCCACATAACCCTGCTGAGAGTGTCAGGGTGTGACCCAACTCGGCTGGATCCAAGTCAAGGGAGGACACAGCAGCAGCAGTTCTTGGATATGTTGAGAGAGAGAGAGGGAGGCTGCCGGGTAGATGGAAAGAACACAGCTGAACTTCAGAGCCACCGAGGAAAAGAAAAGAAGCAACAGGGTCAAGAGTTTAAATTGTGACAGCTGGATCAAGACTATCTGAAAGTTATAGCCACTGTCCCTTAACAGTCATGTGTGTACAACTGACTGTGGGTCGATCAGGGGCACGGCCAACATTGGGGTGTATGTATGTGTCACCATCATTAGGCACCTGCCGAGGCCCACACATCCTGGGGGGGGGGCACTGCTGACACCCCTGAGCAGGGCCGGATTTACGTATAAGCTAAACAAGCTATAGCTTAGGGCCCCTCTCTCGGGGGGGGGGGATTTAAAGGAAAAAACAACTGGATGTACGACTAAACAACATTTCCAAAATATAAGATAAAAGACAAATAAAATAATACCTACATACAGCAACAGGAGAACAGCCTTTACCAAAGGTGTCATGGGCTTTGAAGACACTCGAACTCAGGGCGCAAGGGGGAAACATGCTAAGAGGAAGGCACGCTTGGCAAATCCACACCGTGATCAACTCCCGCCCGGAAACTAATCTCCCCACTGTGAAGGACGTGTGGATACAGAATTGGCCTCCACAGTCACTTACGGACTCATTGTAAAAACCGTGTTTATGGAAGACAATCTTACTCGGCTATGAGTGATCACCAAAGAAGAATATTCAACACAAAAAAACAGTGGCAATTTGTTGTTGACAAAGGACAGCTGGACATATAAAGGGCCCCATTACCTTCAGTAGCTTAGGGCCTCATCAAACCTAAATCCAGCCTAAATCCAGCCCTGCCCCTGAGCCTCTTGGCTTTGCAGTTCCTTCTTCTTCATGTTTTCACCTCTCCAGATGCCTTCTCTGAACACGCAGTGTGACTCTGACCAGAGTGAAAATATGGCGCAGCATCCTTCATTCTCTGTTGGCTCTCTCTGAGCAATTCCTCAGACTGGGCCTAGGGCAGAGGTGGGGAACCTCCAGCCCACAGGGCTAACTGGACCCAGCATGGGTTGCAACTGGGTCTGTGAGGCTGTTTTCCCTAAGCCATGGCCATCTGCACCACATTTGAACATCACTAGGGGAAGAGGGAGTTGCAGTCCAACATTTGGAGGGCCACCACAGGTTTCTCACAATTGCCCCACACTGTCTCTACTTCTGTCCCCACACTGGCTGCACTCCTTGATCCACAGAGGCAAATCCTTGACTTGTGCCACACAAGACACAGGGCTGTTGCAAGGTCAAAAGGAGAGACAGGAGGGAACTATGGATGTCCTCTTGAGCTCTTTGAAGCAAAGACTGGATATAAATATAGTAAAATGAAGTTGTCATGAAGAAATTATTCAGAACTAGGAGGGCCTCTTTACTGAGGAGTCTATGTCATTGCTGCCACCTCTGCGCAGAGGCAACATTTTGTATGAATAAGATCTGCAAAATATTATTGCAGCATTTTGAATATTTATCCTTTCATGCTGAAGCTCTTCAGCTGAACTATCTAGTTGGCTGGGCTGCTATATATTTGCTGGGAAAGCAGAAGGAACAGAAAGTACAGAACTTTATGAACTGTATTGGAAATCTAAACGCTTTGAGGAAGGGAGAAAGAAGGAAGGAAGGAAGGGAGCAGGTAACTGCTGGGCAGTGGCTGGAGGGGAGGAAAGGTGGCAGACGGTTGTCTTTCGAATGCTACAGCTACCGTGTATATCATCATATCACGACTTTCATTCTATCTCTCTCCCCCCCAACCCCTCTGCACAGGATGGATGTGGACATAAAATCACACCTCGTATCTTCGTTTCTGTCAAGCTGAGTAAGAGTGCAAACGCTGGCACTGACAGAGAATGCCAAACAGGGCTTGGCATGCTACAACAAACTCCCAACTGTGGTCCTTGCCAAGTACCTGCATTTATCATTGTAATGGCCTGCCAGACGGGACTTGGCAAAAGATGAAGAGGAGGAGGGAGGGGAGGAGGAAAGGAAAAGAGCCAGGGCAATGCTGCCAAGCAATTCATTTTAGGCACCTCCTGCTATCGCCGTACCTGCAGGGGAACCTTCATTTCATTTCATCTTTTCCGGCTTATTTATAGGAGCACCAAAATCCTGCTCGTCCAGAATCATTTCCCCTAGTGAAAGTGCTGCACCACCAAGCACCAGGAAGACAAGATACTTGTGAAAAATGTCTGAATGCTTTCTCTTTGGCTCTCATCCTTGGCTTGAAAGTGTTTCTGCAATCCCAGAAGGTTTCAAGTGCAACATATACAGATGTACAATGGAAGAATAGCATATAAAGCATCAAGTCCACCTATCGAAATGGCTCTAAATCAGTGCTCAGATTAAGGGGGTTCTCCCCCATTTATCTCCCTTCCTACTAAAAAGCAAGTACTAGTACAGCGGGATTATGTGGCTAAAATTGGAGGGACAGGAGGAGTGTGGCTTTGTAGATTTTATTAACTATTTCAACCCCAATAATCGGAGCACCAGGTACCCTGACTCACTCTTGAATAGCTCAAATGATTCAGTTTTGAAACATTGGCCAATATATATAATTGAAGCATAGTTTTGTTTCATATGTATTTGCTGCATGAAAAGAGACATGTGGGACACTGATCTGCATAAATATATACCGCTTTCAGATGCGTGCACATTACAGATATTTACACAACATTACTCCTTGCCGTTCCTGATCTATTTTTCATTTTCCATGTGTACTGCCAACTGGAAAAAGAAATAAATTTCCTGCTAGACAAACCTAGGTTGAATTTCTGGTAAATCTTATTTCTTTTGTATTTTAAAGGAGAGAGAGGGAGTGTGTGTGTGTGTGTGTGTGTGTGTATGTGTGTGGGAAAGGGAGAGGGAGAGAGAAAGGGGACAAAATAAAATTTATTTACAGTTTCAATATGCTCAGTGTTATTTGTCTGCTGTACAAAAATGTTGTGTGTGTTGTTATGCAATAGATGCTACATCAGTTCAAAATTAAGTGACACGTTAAGAGTGGGTTCTTTATACTGAATAGTTTGATGTCTTGAAATACAGAAAACACACTCCGCATAATCTTAGCCTGTGCAAGTGCAATGCCCATGCGAGAGGGGTTGGTTCCTTCAGCCCTGTGTTAAATTCTTCTCAGTGCTCTGGTTAGTACTAGGCAGCTGGGTCTAGCTACCATTTATATGAACTGGCTTTCGGAGAGGGGGATTTTAAGTGGAAAAGTGACAGACAGAGGGTACTTAACCTTTTCACTGTCTGGTTTTTTTTGCTCCAAATTGCACTCACCACAAGGTTCCAAATGTGTTTTGAACAATGCCCCAAACACATTAGGCACCCTGCAGGTGGAAAATTCCACTTGAAGGGGGCAAAGGGGAAAAAGTGGGCAGAGAACCCGGTACTCTAAATTCGGCTGCGACTGCTCCTCTGTTTTTTCCCTAGCTGTTCTTGTCACTTTGTCACATGCATTTACATGTAATACGTCATTATCCCCTAAGCCAGCTCATTAAGTGGCTTAACAGCATGATTCTATGCATATTTACTTAGAAGTAAATCCCACTGTGTTCATTGGGGCTTATGTTTGGGTAAGGGTAGTCTTCCAGAACAAGGGTGGTATTAACGTTGGGTTTTTTTACTTCCCTCAAATCCTTCCTTACAACCCATCTTTTCCATTAAGTCTTTGGCACAACTCCTTACTTCTCATCCCCTACGCCTACAACAACTCAGCCTGTTATTAAGCCTAAGTATGGTGCAATTGCAGGTGCAATTGCCATCTACCCAAATGTTCAGCCCCTGCCCAATGACTTGCAGGTTCTATGCACTTTCAGTGTCCTTTTCATATGGCCAATGCCAGAGTAGCATTGGCAAGTTCAGCTAAGTTAATTCCACCTATGACTGCTGGGAGCCTTCCAGGAGCTGTGCGGTACCATTCCCATGACAATTTTGCCATCTATATTATTCCCAGGGTTGCCTGTACAAGCTGGAGAAAGGTTGCCAGCTTATTTGAAAGAAAACAACCTCCCCCCTTTAATCTGCAAGTAGTAGCATTAGGTTAGATGCCCAGCATTGGTGGTGGTGGGGAATTGCAGTTATTCTTTATTATGAAAGGGACACGAGTGGCGCTGTGGTCTAAACCACAGAGCCTAGGGCTTGCCAATCAGAAGGTCAGCAGTTCGAACCCCTGCGACGGGGTGAGCTCCCATTGCTCGGTCCCTGCTCCTGCCAACCCAGCAGTTCGAAAGCACATCAAAGTGCAAGTAGATAAATAGTTACCGCTCTAGCGGGAAGGTAAATGGCGTTTCCGTGTGCTGCTCTGGTTCGCCAGAAGTGGCTCAGTCATGCTGGCCACATGACCCGGAAATTGTACGCCGGCTCCATCATCTAGTAAAGCGAGATGAGCCCCGCAACCCCAGGGTCGGCCACGACTGGACCTAACGGTCAGGGGTCCCTTTACATTTTTACCTTTTATGAAAAAAGGAGGGGCTAACCCTTTGAATTTTATGTGTCTAAGCCATTCTACTAGTGTTTTCTGTTCTCCAGCTTGCAATGAAGTACTTTAAAAATGGCAGTAAAAACCTGTACTATACCTGCATTAACTACCTCTCTTTTCTATGGAAGTGATCATTCTTTGTTTTCCTCTCCTGATATATTACCCAACATCTGATAGTGAAAAATAGGCATGCTAACAGCATAATCCTATATACTCAGAAGCAAGTCCCACTTATGTCAATGGAGCTGAGTCCCAGGTAAGGGGTACAGGACTGCAAAGTGAGTGTACAGCAGCAAGCACAGTTAGGGCAGTTTGCAGCTCCCAGGCTTCCTTGTGACTCAGGCAGAGTGAGGGAGAGCCACTTGAAACCAACAGAGAAGAGGCAGTGAGCCTTGCAGCCAATTTAAAAGGAGAGGGCAGCGGGCAACATCTCAACGTACAGCAGGAGTGGTGTTGGAATGGGGAGCGCCAGGTTCATCCCTAATAAAAGACCCTACCCTCTCCTCTCCCTCCTTGTGGTGGTGGTGGTGGTGGTGGGGAGAAGAGTGAGTCAGCAGCTGCAGCACAAACAGGATGAGTCTGGTGGAATTTACCTGATAGAAGCCAAGCCCAAGCAACAAGGCACCACTCTCACCTGGTAGCAAATGCTGGGCCTGATAGCAACCTACTCTGAGACATCAAGCCCCACAAACTTCTTCTGCCTTCCCTGCTCCTGAAGGCACTGCTGTGTTAACTCCCTGTCTCACGGGTCAGAGTTTTACTTGACCGTCTCCCATCAAGTTAGCTTGGCACCCAGCACCCTTTGTCTAGTTTTAGGCACCAGGCAAAACCTTTCCTTTTTACCCAGACTTTTGGGTAACCTGTATTTTATTTGTATATGTATGTGTTTCGCTTGGGTTTGTTGTTGTTGATGATGATTGGAATTGATTTTTGTTGTATAAAGAGCAAAATGAAATGAAGTGTGAACAGCTCAAGAAGCTGGCAGTCGGAGCCCCATCTGTGCTCCACGTTTAAAGCAGTATCATGCCACTTTAAACAGCCATGGTTTACGCCAAAGAATCTTGGGAGCTATAGTTTAAGAGTGGTGAGAGGTGTGAGACAAACCCTACTCCCCTCACGGAGTTACAATTCCCAGAGAATAAGGGTTGACTGTTAAACCGCTCTGGAGATTGGTAGCAAGAATGCTCGGTATGACTCAGAGGCAGTGTGTCTAGCATGGGAAGCTTGGAGAGGGAGCACGAGGGATGGCTGATTCTACTGTTCTCACTTCCAGTCAAACATGCAAAGAGAATCCTTGAGGATGTCCCCCACTGTGAGATCTGAGAGCCCCGAATGACCTCTGGAATGCACATGACAGCAGAAACTGTAATCGCTTGCCCTTCTGCTGGGAACATCCAAACTGACTAAAGGGGCATTCTATAACTCAGCAGTCCCTATCATGTGACCATACACTGTAGCTTCTTAGCAGAGGGGATCTCAAGGAAGGCTCCAGTAATTCTTGAAGTGCTGTGCAAGTGCCATGGAGTCTCACTCTGTGTCCAGGAGTATATGTTACTTCCTTCATCCAGACGCAGAATTAAAAAAAGCAAAGCAATGAACTTTTGCTTGTTCTCCGCTTGCCCCACTAAAATGATTTTATTTTTTGCAGCGGGAGGAGGTCAGCTCACCACCCACCCACCAGTTATTTGCTCCTTTCTACTTCAATGCTCCCAAATATTTTTGGCAGTCTCCCAGGCTAGAGCCTTATCTGTGCCATCCCCCATGGCAGACGTGCAGCAGCTGTTGAGGCTTATCACAGGCTGCCTGTCCACAGAGTTTACAAATTAACACCCTATCGAGGCTCCCCAAAGGCTGATTAATCAGAGAGAGGCAGTCTGAGGGCCTTTATCACGGCAAGCGGCTGCTGGAGAGAAGGAACAAATCTCTCAGGAGGGTGGAGATGCCTTACAAATGAAAGAGACAGCGAGAGAGGCAGAATAGTAAAAGGAGCAGATTTTGTAGAGATAGTAGATGGCAGAGCTAATGGATTGAGGGACAGGGAGAGGGAGGGGACAGTGGGCTAGAGGGCAATGCAAGAACATCATGGCAGTAAAAAAAGAGATAATTAACAACCTAGACCTCATGATTCTAGATGTCTCCCCTGCAAGGCTGCAGCAGCCTTGCTCCAGAGGGCAATTTCTAATATGTTGAACACATTGCTGTGATACACAGAACAATTTTCCCTTATGTGAAATAACTTCTTTTCATGGCGGCTTAAAAAGAGACCCAATTTAATATAAAGGAGGATAACGCTGAGGTGTATATGCAGAAACATCCTTTTGGTTCAGCCAAGTTTGCCCTTCAACAAGCCCTGCATTTTCATATTGCATCCACCTGTTATGCCACAGTGTTATTGATAAGCAGTGTGAATCCATCAAGTTTGATCTAGAGGCTGCTCCATGTTTAAAAAGCCAGTGCTTGTTTAATTTCTACTACAAAAATCAAGGCCTGGGATCAGGACCAGTAAGACATGGTGTTCTTAGTTCCCAGCTGAGAAATCAACAGGATGCTCAATGCTCCTACCCCTTCCAGTTTCTAAAAGGTATTCATTGGTGTCACCCATTGACACAGTTTCTAAGAAAATGCTCAGACTCTCACCTTGCTACTCCAAAGCTGCCAACACTTTCCCATAAGCCAGTGTGCTTCTGGAAGGCCCCCATCTATCCAATTTCTTAAGGAATTTTGGATTCTTGTAGTTGCGATGCATTCCGAGAGGGTTTCCCCCACATACTAAGCTTCCCAAAATAAGTTTCCATAGTAACACACCCCTAAACCTCCAAATCCAGACTAAGTCTCAGCAGCCCCCAACTCACTTTCCACATATTTCTGAGTCAATAGAACTTGTCACGAGCAGCCTTCAAAACAAATTAGGCCACAATCTACATTAGGGCTCCCTTCTCTGTGGACAATGTGCAGTTCCAAGTGATGATACAGTTGGCTTATCATGGATGTGAGACTGGGAAGACCTGCTCCTGCCTTGCAAGCCTTTTCCCACCTGGCCTGGGAGAGTGGGGCTCTCATTTGACTCCAGCTACAAAAGCTGAGGCTGCTGAAGAGGCCAGAGACTGGCCGTCTTGGGTGTCTCTTAGGGCAGACCCAGGTCATCGAGCCTGCGCTTCCACAGTCGTCGTCCGCCATGAACCATCATTGGCAGGATTGCTAGCAACAGCATCAGATATGTTCTGTCCTTCTGATAATATTTTATTCTCCTGTTAATTGTGCTGTTTTAAAGATGTTACATATCTTTAGGCACCAGGCAAAAACCTTCCTGTTCTCCCAGGCCTTTGGCTAATTAAGCAATCATTGACCTTTTAAACTGTGTGGGGTGTGTGTGTGCGTGTGTTACTGTTTGTTATTATGTTATGCACTTTTGTGTTTTAATTGTAAACCACCCTGTGATCCTCGGATGAAGGGAGGTGTAGAAATTTAGTAAATAATAACAATACAGTGGTACCTCGCAAGACGAATGCCTCGCAAGACGAAAGAGTTTTTCGTTTTTTGAGTTGCTTCGCAAGACGAATTTCCCTATGGGCTTGCTTCGCAAGACGAAAACGTCTTGCAAGTTTGTTTCCTTTTTCTTAAAACCGTGCTTCGCAAGACGAAAATTCGCTAGACGAAAAAACTCGCAGAACGAATTAATTTCGTCTTGCGAGGCACCACTGTAATAACAACCACCAAAATTCCTGCTCATATTGACAGCTTCACTAACAACTTTGCTCTCCTGTGCAGTGTTTGCCTTTTAGGTCTATTTCTGAATGTTTGATTTGGAATGAAGGGAGAAGGGCAATTTTTCTGTATTTTTTTTTTGGGGGGGTGTTATTTGGTTATTTCTGTTTTTTATTTTGATTATGTTTTCTGTGTTTTTATATTGTAATTTTATCCTGTGAACTGCCTTGAGACCTGCGGACATAGGGCAGTATATAAATGTAACAGTTAATAATAAATAATAAACAATGCATTTTGGGAGCGCATGGGTCCCCCACAGAGTGCACACAGTTCATACCCATGGCTCAAAACAATGAACAAATCTTTGGATAGGTGTACTGGTGTTGGCAGGGAGAAAGTACAGGCTGTTTCCTTTTTGGCTCTTTTGGGTTCTTGGCTGTAGCTGGAACGAGGATCTGCAGGGCTCAAGTCATTATAAGAGATTTTCCTGCCATTTAGGTTTCAACTTTCTTCCATTCCACTATCTCCAGAACACCCTTAAGCTGCGGCACTCTTCCCAGGTTACAATTCTGCATGGCAGCTGAAAAACACTGGCCGTATTTGCTGGAAGCCCACGTAACAAGAAACCACTGGCACATAACCACTACTTTAAGTTGTAATGCACACCTCATTTCCTTCTGAAGCATAAGAATATAGGAAGCTGCCATATATGGAGTCAGACCATTGGTCCATCTAGCTCAGTAGTGTCTGCACCAGGGATAGCCAATGTGGTGCCCTCAGGCTGTTGCTGGACTACAACTCCCAGGAGCCCCAGCCAGGTATTGCCAATGGTCAGGGATGTGGCTACCCCTGGTCTACACTGACTGGCAACAGTCACTCAGAGTTTAAGGCAGGAATTCTTTCCCAGCCCTAACTGGAGAAGCTGGGGATCAAGCCTGGGATCTTCTGTGTGCAAAGCAGATGCCTCTACCACTGAGATACAGCCCTTACCCACACTCTCTCTGCACACAAAGAGAGTTCTGTAACCTGAAAGCTCACAGTCCACAATAGTTCATTAGCCTTGGTTTCCAGTTCAGGACTACTGCCACCCAGGAGACTCATCTGTTTACTACTGTTCACCCAAGGATTTTAGTGGCTTTCAGTTGGTGCTGGGTTTGGTCTACTCTGTTGCTGTTTGCTGCTTCTCTTGGTTGATGATTTGACAAATTTGTTTACTGTTTTATTTATTTGCTTGTTTATATAATTTATCTTATGCTGTAGCCTGCACAGGTATGGGTACTGATGAAGGGTGGTCTATAAACCTCTTAAGAAAACAAGAAATCATAAACAAAGATGCTCCCTGCTCCTGGGTGGTCCTGAGGAAATAAATAGTCTTTCGGCAAAGAATGAAAAGGGCTATGCCAAACGCTGCCAATTAAGACTCCAGTTTGACAATCACTAGAAATACAGTTGTGGTTCTCCCAACATGCTCTTGCCAACATGGCGCCCTTCAAATGAAACTACAACTGAGCTGAAGTCCAACAATGTCCTTGCTGCAGTCATTGTGGCTCATCAAGTCCCTGAGGTTTGGTTGGCCTTCACCAGGGGCCAAGCCTTTAGTGTGGCAGGCCGTGCCCTGTGGAACTACCTGCCAGTGGAAGCTTGGCAGTTACTTTCTTTTAGATGTCTCCTAAAGACAGTGTTATTCAAACAGGCTTTCACAATGTGAATTTTCACCAATCAGTACCTACTGCTGTTTATATTGTTGTTTTGTATGGTGTACACCACCTTGACGCATTTTTTAAAATGAAAGTGTGGTTTATACATATTTAAATAAATAACTTTCTCCCTGGTTGCTGCTCCTCCCAATCCAGCAGAAAGGAGCAGAAATAAACTGCTCGCCATATGCTCTAGAGGGGCAAAACAAAAATATAGCGTATCAGCTCTGCAAAAATAATTTCTGTCACTGAGCTACAAAAGAAAAAGAAAAACATAAATAAAGAGGCCACTCCTGATCTCTTGCTCGTACACGGCATCTCTCAACTTACATCCTTTTGAAAGAAATGTTTTGTTTTGTTGCCTTCCAAAGCAGTCCTGCAATCTGTCAACCAATTACGAGTGACGCTTCAGCAACAAAAGTGTGGTGGATCCATTTACTTTCATACTGAAATAATGCAAATGAATCTGACTTTTGGCTCCAGTCCCGCTGCTTTCAAAGCTGGGACTCCGTGCATTTCCAATTCCTGCCCTTTCCTCTCCTCCCCCCCTCTGCGTTCCCCCTTCTGCTACAAAATGTCACCAATTTATTTTAGCCCGGGGGCCCATTTCGAGTTTTACCGCTAATATATGAGAAATGCATTTTTCAAGCTGTTACCACTTAACTGAACTGATATCAGCCACTCAGGGGACACAATATTGTTTACACATCCTGCTCTATGGAATAAGTGCGGATGCCAAAATCTCTGCCTGGGCTCTGGAAGGAGACGTTTACTCTCTGTTTTATGAGATTTTCTCGATTTGTGGCTGTCTCAATGGTCGTAAAAACAGCTGTAAATCAAAAGAGCACAACAAAATTGCAATAACAACTGTCGAACCCAGCTCTAAAGAGCATAACTCCCAGCAACAGAAGGTGGAAGACTTTCTGCTGATTTAATACCAGGTGTGAGGGAGTCCTCACAGGCCCCTGTACAGCACAGTGTATTGAATAACACCAAGCCTTATTTGCATGCCAAGAGACAATATCCTACACCACCACATGGCTCTCGTATTGCCTCTCCTCATTTCCACGCTTGGGGCCGCCTCTTCGCCTCTTCTCCACTCAATTTTCCTTCACATAGGGCTTTCAAATACAGCGGAGAGTGCTTAAACAAATAACTGCTAAACACATAATGCTGTTTAAAGCATTAACGGGGTGAGGAGAGAAGCCAACCTAAAGTCCTCATAAAAAAACAACCTGGGACCTCTTGCCGTGCACCACGGTCAATAGTTTTAACAGATCGCTTCAGCCATTCATAGGAGCACGGCTTTTCCCCCTCAGAGGATATTTCTCTTCACGTCATCCTTGGGCACCCCTGTTCCTGCCATTCCCTCAGCCAGAGCCCACACTCCTTTTGCCCCCCGACACACACATAATCATTAATCAAATCAGTCTCTTTGAAATCCCTTTTCAGTCTCTGGTGACCAGTCAGATGCAAGCCTACGCAAGCAAACATCCACTAAGGAATCAATGTGCGCTGTTACGTCCCAACCCTGTATCCAGGGGGATGCCCCCACAAAAACCACAATTCCTTCCCTCGCAGAGAAAGCTTAAGACAGGGTGTCTGGAGTCACCGCTCATTCAGTCACCCTCCCCCTTTTCCTGATTGCTAACATTTAGGAGTCCTTCAGCAGTTTGGTGTAAAGACAGGGCGGACCTAAACAACAACACCGGCCAATCCAGCTGCAGGGTTTTCCAATCCAGCGGTTCACACTAGCTCCCCATACCAATCCAGTTGCAGAATTTTGGAGGCGCTGGAGCAGAGCCAAGGATTAGAAAGTATATTAGTATATTAGTCATAGCAGTGTGAGTCTCCTTATTAAATTACTTTTTATAATAGAACCTTCCTTCCTCCCCCCCCCCCTCCTTCCCTTCCTCCTTCCCTTCCTTTTCACACCCCTATTCTCTGGCCACCTTCTTTCCCCTGGAAGTGCCTTTTCTTGAACCCATGCAACACACTCTCTCTCCCTCCCTCCCTCCCCTTCTTCTCCTTCTCCTTCCTTCTTTTCCCTTACTGTCACTGGTTAGTCACTGACTACAGTGGTACCTTGGGTTACATACACTTCAGGCTACAGACTCCGCTAACCCAGAAATAGTGCTTCAGGTTAAGAACTTTGCTTCTGGATGAGAACAGAAATCGTGCTCCGGTGGTGCGGTGGCAGCGGGAGGCCCCATTAGCTAAAGTGGTGCTTCAGGTTAAGAACAGTTTCAGGTTAAGAACAGACCTCCAGAACAAATTAAGTTCTTAACCCAAGGTACCACTGGATTAACTTCCCTTCTGCACTCTCTCCAGAATTACCTTAGAAAGAACCACCTGCTCTATATTTTTCCTCTTCCTCCCTCCCAAATACATGGGGAAGGGAACCTCAGGCCAGAGGGCTAAATGCGGCCCTCCGAGCCTTTCTATTTGGCCCTTGAAACTCTCACTAGGCCACACTCCTCACCCGCTCACCTTCTCAGCCTCCTTTAGTGTTTCTGCCTTGCGGGAATGTGCCCTTTCTCTGATAATGCTTCTTTGCTTGTCTAGACAGAGGACAGAGGTACAGTATTAAGAGTATGTGTAGAAACTAGTCTTCCGTACTCTCCCATTCCTCTCCTTGGGTGTACAGCAGTCCTAGCTTGTGGTTTTATTGCGCTTTAACTACTTTGTCCTAGTTAACCTCCAATTTTTATGTTTATTTGAGTGAGAGAAACAATCTAAGTGTCAAACTACATATTCAGGAAAGTCAAGTGATAATAAAATTGTTATTGAACACCCTCCCTTCAGATGCCAAGGAGATAAATAACTACATAACTTTTAGAAGACATCTGAAGGCTGCCCTGTATCAGGAAATTTTCAGTGTTTGATGTTTTACTATGTTTTATATATGCTGTAATCTGCCCAGAGTGGTTGGGGAAACCCAGCCAGATGGGCAGGGTATAAATTAAAATAAATAAAATAAAATAAAAATTATTATTGATACAACCGTACAAGAAATGTACAACTTCAAGCCTGTGGATGGATGATCTTTGAATGCTCCTTGCCAACATATAAAATAGCCATAATACATGGTGAGGAGAGGTTAGGTCGGAGTCATTATCTTCTTCTTGTGATAACATTAAACAGTATATGCAGGACTATATGTTCAATTGTGTTCAATATGTTCAATTGTGAGATTTCCCCACCTGCATTCTAAAAGACTTATAGTCATATGATGGCTGTCCTGTGGGAAATTTCTGACAGTATAATCCCATCCATCAAAGCACAGGCAAAAAGAATCCAGAAAAAGTGACTCCAGAACAACAGGGCTTCTTGTCCTCTCTTACCATTTTTATATTTCCAAAAAAATTAACCCCTTATTCCCCATCTTCAAAGAACTACTTTAAAAATAATACCGCCAACCTTATTTCATTTTCTTTATAGAAAATTCTGCCAGGCTTGTTTTGCACTGTCGTCACTGTTTACTCTTTCCTTGCTTGTTTTTCAACCTCATTGCTTGCAAATGAGCAATGTTTAATTGATTTAATTACATTAAATCTATTGTAACGGATAGATGCAAACACATACACCAATAGCAAAACAAATCTGCATATGTAAATAGCCAGTGGATGGAAGGTGGTGTTGGCCCTATTCTTTTTTTTTAATCACTTTTCTCTAGATAGCCATACTAACGGTCCCCTTAATAAATCCTCATCTCCAGATGCTCTGCTGACACCATACTAGAAAAATAACTGAACAGAGAGGTGAACCTCGTCTCCTTCACAGTCCCCCAAACCCAGGCTCAATCTCTCATCCAATCTCCCCTTTCATCATTCATTTCATCCTATTTCCCTTGCAGCTGTCATGATACCTAAAATGGGCAAACATTGCCTTTTCAGGCATGTGAACATAACACCTATAAGACAAGAGAAGGAAAACAATGGAAACCATAATAAATAATTATAATTATTATAAAGCACTCTCAAGATACAACTATATTTGTAGCTGCTATTTTTATATTCCCAGTGCTCACCCCACGCTACCACATGCAGCTAGCAACTCCCTCTGGGCAGGAATATTATCTTATGGAGACAATAAAGCTGTGTGCATGTTTATGGTGCAGCATCACAGCTTTTACTATTTTCGCCCTTTGATGCAGAGTTATCAAGTAAGGGTGACAGAAAGAAGGTGGAACTACTCAACACCTACTTTGCCTCTGTCTTCACCAAAAAGGAAAGCAGTGCCCAGCCTGGTGATAATAGAATAAATGATGCAAGGAGGGAGCTGCAGCCCATTACGGGAAAAGAAGTCGAAATAAATAAAAAAATTGTCCAGTAGCACCTTAGAGACCAACTAAGTTTGTTCTGGGTATAAGCTTTTGTGTCCATGCACAGATCTGAAGAAGTGTGCATGCACACGAAAGCTTCTACCCAGAACAAACTTAGTTGGTCTCTAAGGTGCTAAAAAGTAAAGGTAAAGGGACCCCTGACCATTAGGTCTAGTCGTGGACAACTCTGGGGTTGCGGCGCTCATCTCGCTTTACTGGCTGACGAAGCCGGGGTACAGCTTCCGGGTCATGTGGCCAGCATGACTAAGCCGCTTCTGGCAAACCAGAGCAGTGCACAGAAACGCTGTTTACCTTCCCGCCGGAGCGGTACCTATTTATCTACTTGCACTTGTGCTTTCGAACTGCTAGGTTGGCAGGAGCAGGGACCGAGCAATGGGAGCTCACCCCGTCACGGGAATTTGAACCGCCAACCTTCTGATTGGCAAGCCCTAGGCTCTGTGGTTTAACCCACAGCACCACTCGCGTCCCTACTCTAAGGTGCTACTGGACAATTATTTAATTTTTTTATTTATTTTGACTGCGTCAGACCAACACAGCTACCTACCTGAATCTAGGAAAAGAACACTTAGCTACCTTAAACAAATTCAGATCTCCAGGGCCTGATGAGCTGCACTCTGGGACACTGCAGATGTAATCTCAGAGCCTCTGTCTATAATATTTGAGAATTCTTGGAGAATGGCCGATTTTTGTCTCCATCTTCAAAAAGGGGGAAACAGAAGACCCAAGGAGAAGACCAAGGTAACTATCAACCCGTCAGCTTGACATCAATACCAGAAAAGGTTCTAGAACAGATAATTCAACAGTTGGTCTGTGTAACTTAGAAAAGGATGCTTCATTACTAAAACACAGCATGGGTTTCTCAAAAACAAGTCATACCAGACAAAACTATTATTATTATTATTATTATTATTATTATTATTATTATTGAGAGAATGTGTGTGTGTGTGTGTGTTAGTTACAAGCTTGGTGTCCCAACAGGCAAAGCGACAACAAAGGCATAAATGGTGACAGATTGCAGGATCAGGGAGGGCACTGACTTGGTGAGGGCTGTACAGCACTGGAAAATACAACGGAAGCCAGTTAAAATATGCCCTCCGATAAGATTCACTCCCACTGTTACTGCATTGACATGACAGTACTATCAAGCAAAGCTTCAACGCAACTGTAAATGCAATTCCAATAGCCCACCCTGGCTAAATTAATGATGTTTGTTTGCTAAACAATGCCACAGGTGGTGCCTGAGAGACCCAGTAATTACAGAGGTATCTTAGTAGCAGCAATTGCTTCAGAAAGTCTAAATTCTCCATTACTGGTCTTTCGCTCTTGGGGACAACATTTTGTGGATAGGTGGCAGGCATATAACTATAAATATATGACTAACTTCAATAGCAACACTGACGGAGGAAAAATGCCAATTGCCAACAGTGAAGTGTCTAGAAACATGTCTACAATATTTGCCCAGGAACCCTATTAAATGTAGTTTGCATGCTTTTGACCCTTTACTTCTCTCTTTTTATACTGACATCATTTCAGAGTCCAGCAAGCTCTTGTGAGTCAGCAGCTAATAATTTTCCAGTTTTCAGCCTTACTTGAATTGTGTCCAGAGTACACAGAGAAGTGTGGCTTTGTCAAATGCTGGGTCAGATTTGAATCAAAATAATTTTAGTCTGAAGCAACATGTATTTGCTATTCCAGTGAATTGCTGTTGCTGTTGGCATCTATCCTGAGAGACAATGGAGTGTGCCTCTGGGGGTGAAGTCAAACCGCTGAGTTAGCAGCACTGAAGTTACCTCCCCAGGGCACAAGCTTGGGCAGTGTGTATGGAGATCCTGGGTTGTCCAGATGACCCAACACCCTTCTCAGCCAGAAGGAGGCGTACAAGGTGCCATCCACTCCAGATTTGCTGGCTCCTGGAAAAATTGGGTGATACCACTTGCAACTGTGTCTTTGAAGGTAATTCAGGAAGAAAGAAGTAAATTGTTTTTAACAAGGGGCACCTACAGAGGTTGGAGAATGACCTTGAAGATGAACTAGAAATCTTTCAAAGTTCTACCCCAGAACTAATTTAATTCCCACTCAGTTCACCTAAAAATTATAGGAACTTCTTCCAGTTGCAACTCAGAGATCTATTAACTAATTTGGGGAACTTTGGTTAAATCAAACAAGCTCATTCCAAGCACTGGGGTTTACAGATAAACATGGATAAAAACTTCAACGGTGGAGTAGATTTCACAACCCCTGGTCATTCTTTTACATAAGCTTAATTGTTGGTTGTTGGTTGGAAAAGCAAAATCTAACCATTCACATTTCACTGTATATGTGCTGATGTTCCCTTAGTCTTCTTAAGTATATTTTATCCTTCAGCACAGAAGCTTGCAACATTCTGAATGCTGACATTTTTTTGCCAATGATAATTTGGATGAACACGAACTGTGAACTGAACATGAACGGAATTAGTTTGTTTTTAAATGCAATGAATGTGAGCTGGAATCAGTTTCTTTTAAAAATAAACTTCCCAAGCTCTGATAAAACCTTAAAACAGGATGAGGAGTGGGGGACTATTGCCAGTTGTATCCTGACCTGATGGTGCAAGAAGAATATAGCCTTCTCATTCTACCTGCAGTCAGGGGATGGGAAGCTTGCTGACAAGCTGAATGTATGCTGTGACCCTATTAACACACGTCAAGCATCTCAATTCCAAGGCTGCTCTGTGAGCATCATACGAAACAGCTATCACATAAAATATATTAATGTCTAAAATGTCCATTAGACAAAGTTAATGGGCCAGAGATTCCTCATCATCACCAGTTTATTCTGAAACTGTGATCCCACACCAAAGCTTTACAGCATAAAGATAAAATTCAATAATGGTAAGGGTAAAAGGAATGTAAATATGAGTTTTACATGCACTGCTTTTTGCACTCCCAATATTAACCATTATGATTTGTTGAAATACATATCTTGTTGAGTGAACTACAGCATTGTCATTTTAAAGGTGCCCCTAAAAGAATCAAATGAAACATGTGAAGCAGTTGCACAAACCTACTCTCATTATAAATAACCATCTCTATTGCATATTTTACATGCAAGCTGTTTTACAATGCATTTCTCAACCACCCTCACCACTGACATTACAGCTCTGATTTTAATGTCATAAAACAGGTGCTGAAACATTGTGGTCTGTCTTGAGGTCATCCAGGGAGGCTGTGGCTAAATTCAGAATTGGATTGAGAGCTTTCAAGCCTATGACTCAGGACTGAATCAATATTTGGCGGGGCCTTCTGCAAACTGCACCCTGGTGAGTCTCTTCCTACATCAGTGGGGACCCTGAGGCCATGGGGCTGACTTGGTGATGGCACTCTGAAAGAGACGCCCTTTAAATTTCCCAGAGTGCCCGATGCTCCGGGGCACTGTGAGAAAACTGAAAAGGCAGTTTCCCCGGACTTAAGATACCTGCTGCTCAGATTGGAGCAAAGATAAAATAGGGTCCCAGAGAAAGTGTCAGCAAGAGCCCTGTTTAAGTATGCTGCATGTTGACATCAGACCTGCCAGTACTGGGTCTCAATAATACATACTGGAGGAGTATTTGTACTCTTATGTCTAACTTTGTTTTCCCTCTACGTACACTGAATCAAAGAGACACAATTTACAGAGACTCTAACACAATCACAATATCTCTGCGGTTAACCATTGCAAAGACAAGGATACAAAACGGCGAATAATGGCTCTATATAGTAAAGGAAAGCTGGTTTCCCAAGCTAACGACCTCCATCGCTCAACGCTCCCCCTGGAATCCTAGTCATCATCAACTGAAAGTCAAAATTGATCGCTGGTCTTTTAAAAATAATGCCAGCTATACCTTGATGGATCTGGCACCCCGTAGTCAACCCATCTGTTCTACGGTGCTGGGGCAGAGTGCGGAAAATAGGATTCTCCTTTTCACACTGGCCTTGTACGCTCATCATTTCTCTTCTCCAAAGTCACTAGCTTGCTAGGTTACTATCATTGCTCCTCTGCCTCCCTCACTGATTGCTTCTTAAGTACTCCAGCAGCTACAACAAGCTCATCTCAGCATCTTCAAAACAGCTGAAGTAGGAACAGGAACGATTTTCTACCCAGTGAGCCAAAGCCAGATTTCTACTCAAGTCAAAGCTATTTTCCACGCATCTTAAAACACAGATTTGGGTGAAAACGGATGTAGGAGTAAGAAGGAGGAAAACTCAAGCTCACAAATATTATTTTCAAAGAGGTGCCTGACTTGCACTCATCTTCTGCAATGACCACGCACTACATCCAATTTGTGCCTCTGATTAATTTTTCCCCCATGCAAAATTCTGTAACACAGCTACCCACAAGCTGATGCCCTCCAAATATTTTGGACTACAATTCCCAGCAGCCCCAGCCAGCATGGCCATTGGCATGAAAACTACTGCAATGCATTATGGGAAACATGTGAGATTGATGTGCTCTTTAACATTTGTTTGTTTGTTTGTTTTGATGTATTTTCTGCCCTGTTCTACCCATGGCACTCAGTGAAGCTTTTAGACATTACAACAGTGGCACTGAAGTTACTTTACTATGAGCAATATTTGAAAGCCCATCGCCAAGCTAGCAGGGTTAGTCATGTGCGTTGGATAGACACACTACAGATGGAATGGGTAACCTCTGGCCCTCCAGATGTTTCTGGACTCCCAGAACTACCATCAGCTGCAACCAGCATGGCCAATAGTCAAGGGTGATGGGAGTTGGAGTCCAGAAACATCTGAAGGGCTACAATAACCCCATCCCTGGACCATTTTCTCAGTGGTAGAACACATGCTTTGCATGCAGAATGTCCCAGGTTCATTTTCTGGCACATCCAGTTAAAAGCATCAGGTAGCAGGTGACATCAAAGCCACCCTGCTGCTCGTCAGAGTAAATAATAGTAGGTAGGATAGGTAAATAGACTGACCTGGTATAAGGCCATTTTCTATGTTTTCTGTCCTGAGCACACAAGGTTGGCCTCCCGTTTTACTGCAATCTCTAGTGCAGAGGGATGGGTGGACTTCAGTCTTGAGAGGCCCACATTTTTGCTTACTCGGATTCTGTATGAGCCACTGAATGCTTAGATCATGATTTACCTTTCTGTCCACCACTGCCATGGAGAAACCTTCCCTCAACCTGGTGCCCTTGAGATGTTTCTAAACTACAACTCCCATCATCCCTGACCATTGGCTATGCTGGCTGAAGCTGATGGGAGCTGTAATCCAAAACATTTCAAGGAAACCAGGTTGGGTAAAGCTATCCTAGAAGCATGTCCTTTTTAATTATTCCCAGTTAACAGTAGTAGAAGCCTGCATCCGACCTTAAGATTCTCCACTGTCCTATTTTATTTCAACTTCAAGCTTGAATTTTGACTGAATCTGTCAGGACCAAGTCCAACACCAAGAACACACAGCGGCTGAAAGAGAGGAAAACAGGCGCTTCGCCCCCTCTCTCACCAAAGAAAACCAGCGCTCACTTCACTGTTCAATGCACATACTATGCTAAGTGTGTGAAACGGCTTGGTTTTTACCGAGCAGGCATCCTTTAGTTGGTTTACATTCCCTTTTATCTCTATAAATATTTATATATATTATTCCATATGCAACAGCCACCACACATTAAGAGGGTTGCAATTCCCCCCTCCCCCCTTTTTTGCACAGTCAATCCAACAGAAGGCCAGATGGTTTTGTTTCAGAAAGTAGAATGTTTTGAAGTTATTTATTTGTTCCTTACGCTGATGTTTATTCCCTCGAGGGAACCTAGCGTCTCCTTTGATAGCACAGTGTCACTTTAATAAACTCAAACTGAAGCAAAGTCACACAGACAACTGGTACAGCAGAGTGTCTGGAACGTTGCATGAGGTGCAATTCTAACCCCTACTCAGTTGTGAAACTCACTGAGCAGCCCTGCCACTGCTCCCCCCCCCCCCAAGAATCCCAGGAACTTTTGTTTGTTAAGAGCACTGGGAACTGTAGTTCTGTGACTGAGTAAACCACATTTCCCAGGATTCTTTGGAGCATGCCATGTGCTTTAAATGAGCTTTAGAGGGTCAATGACTGTTGTACTAAAAAAACAACCACCCCACCCCAAATCCTTTGTATAGTTTATTTGAGAGTAACCCTATCAGACCTACAAAGTCTAACTTCTGCATGACCCACAACTGATTGTGAAATTTACCCTAAACCACGGCTGAAAGTGAAGCAGGACAGAATTTATTTCAGGTTGGTTAATCCAGAAGACTTTTTGGTCTTTGGCTCTGCCCGCTGTCAGCTCCGACCTCGCTCACTCTCAGCACACTGGGGCCCTGAGGAGCTCACGTCAGAGGGAATTTATCAGTCAACAGAAAAAATGCATTGCCACCGTCCTGACCTCAAGTGAATGAAAGCTGGGTTAAAATAATAATAAAAGATAAGGCTCCTTGCTTTCACTTCCCACAAAGATGATTGATTTTTGTGTGATTAACACATACATTACACATATGTGCAGCTTTCTCTCCTGTATAAGGTAAAATCTATGAGGTATTGGAGTATGTAGGGTGGGGAGAGACATTCCTCAGAGAAGCAGGGGGCAACAGACTGTTCTCAATAGTTCACCCACCAAAGCTTTCTTTCCAAAAAATGAAAGGATTTTAAGACTCTGCTACGACCCTTACAGCTAGAGGTTACATCTCTGATCAACAAGCCTGTTTGCCAAAAAGGAGAGAAAAGCAGAATCCCACTACAGACTAGAAAGGCCACAAAGACTACACTCCCACCAGCTATGGTGTTATATTGATTTGGTGTTTGCTACTTAATCTGAATGAATGTCACTAAGGCAATGGAACACAAAAGGAAATCTTGCGGTATCAGTTTTATACAATCCTAGTTACGCAGGCAATTAAACCAGATATTTAGCTCAATTAAGTGCTTCCTTTGTGTTAAAAAAAGAGGAGGGGGGATATATCTGGCCTAATCAATCAGTGCTGGAAGGAAAGGAAAGAACTGCTTTATAGTTTTATTCTCTAAAGCAGGGGTAGTCAATGTCTTGCTTTCAAGATATTGTTGGAATGTAACAGCCCCTGCCAGCATGTCCAGTGGTGATGGAGGATGGGAATTGTAGTCCAACAACATGTGGAGAACAACACCATGTTATAACTGGCCAAAATGCCTCTTTTTTGGGAGCCATGCCCAGCAGATGATGTCTGAGGAGAGAGTCCGACTTAATTCCCCCTTGGTGGCCTGTCTAAAGAGGCATGATGGTATCGTGCTCTATGACTAGTTGATCATTTAAGCAGTAAAATGCAACAGTGGTTCATGCACATTGTTCTCTACTTCATGTGACCTTGCCTTGTCAGTTGAGATTGGAAGATAGAACGGAGCAAGCTGATCCTCAGAAATGTGTGAAACTGGAAAACAACAGGAAGAACCAGGGATATGGACTTGAAAAGTAGCAGTTCACTAAAACATACCACTGGACTTTCCAGACACTATCTTCTGTACTCTGGCTGGCAGCAGCTCCCCAGGGTCTCCAGCAAAGAAGGGTCTTCCTTATTACATGCTAACTGATCCTTTAGTTTGATTTGATGCTGGGGACCAAATCTAAGACCTTCTGCAGGCAAAGCATATCCTTGTCTACTGAGCTGGAAGGATGACTCATGACAATTTCCCTAGTGGTTCACCAACAAGAGCTTAACTGTGCACGTGCACATGTGTGTGTGTAATCAGAAAACACTTTTGTACCCACAGATAAACTCTACACTGCAGGAGTGGATAAAGTGATGGCTGGTGCTCATTAAGATTGGCAGGGCAGGAAGGCAGAAAGGTTAAGCAGTAGATAGAGCCAGAGCCAACAGCAAATGGAGTCAACAAATTCTAGTTTTGTCCCCATCCTCCTCCCAGTTGAGTTCTACAAGGGCAACAGTGAGACTAAGGAGAAGGAAGCTGATAAGACACAACCCCCCCCCCCTGGACTGCTTGCAAAGAAGAAGGCAAGCAAGAGAGGGCTGGTTGAGGGCAGATTGAAGTTTCTGGGGCAGTGCCCCATTTGCCCTGCTGGACCAAATTTCACTGCCAGTGGCTCTCCAGATAATCTAAATCCCATCAGCTGCCAACCAGCATGGCCAATGGTCAGAGAAGACAGGAGGAGTAATCCAATGGCATCCTAAAAACCACAGGCTAGCCACCCCTGCTATACTAAGTTAATCCTAGTTCTGGAGACTACCTTCTGAAGTGGGGACAAGGAACTTGAGGTCTTCCAGTTGCTGTTGGACTACAACTCCCATCAGCCCTGTCCATTACTCATGTTGGTTGGGGCTGATGGGAGTTGGCATCCAACAGCACAAGAAGGACCATGGGTCCCCCATCACTAACATATTCAGAACCACAGACTGGACCTACACACTGGCTACTCCCTTGGTGGCTCAGCGAATGTTCAGAAGGAGCACGACACAATCCAACCAGTTAAGCCCTGTAAACTGCCTACATAGAAGATTACCGCAGAACCCCATGTTAACTATTCTGAGCTCTTCAAATGAAGATCAAAGCACGTGTGTAATAAATAAAGTGGATAAGAAGGTCAAGGTCCCAAATGCAATGCCTCCAGCAGAGATAACCCCTACCCACAACCCCACTCTCAGCGAGGTTCTGTAGCGAAGGCCAACAAAATGAAAACAGACATTGCTGATTACGCAGCTGCACTGCGGCCTTCTTAAAAAGTACTGTGACTCAGGTCAGCATTTCTATTAACTTTCTGCAACCCCTTCCCACTGCTTCTGCGACCTCACAGTCCGTAATCTGGGAAACACGATGGTCATCCCACAGAAACAGGCAGCCGTGCTGCCTCATTGTACTGTCCACATCAGGTACAGGTAGTGGATAAGGAAAGGTGGGGGAAATACAGTCGTTTGTGAAATTCCAGAACCAGCTTATCAAAAATCCAACACATAAAGTCCAAGTACATTATGGGAAATTAGAAATTAGACAAGCACCTTCACTCCCTTAAAATAATAATAATAATAACAATAGTTTTATGTATGTATGTATGTATGTATGTATGCATGCATGTATTTTCCTGTTGCTCTTCTGAAAGTGGCCTACAATTCATAAGGCACTCACAACAATCAGCAAATAGGAGGCAGAAAGCACAGCAACTGTCTGCAGTGCCATGTGTTCCACTTTCCACCAATAAGACCTATTTGCTGTGCAACGTGAAAGACTAGAAAACCCCAAGTGCAATGTGCCTCTGTAGACCAAGGGTTGGTAAGTGTTAGGGATTGATTAGCTGCTTGTGCGTAAAAACGTGCTCCCTCAGAGTTTGTGCGATCCCACAAACCTCAGTGTGTGACGGAGCTCCTCAGACATGTCTGCTCTAGTCACTAGTAGAGTCCGACAGTGGCTGTCTGCGGAAGCGTTTCCAACAAAGGAGCTCCTTAACGGAAACGCGTCTCCTGGACTCACGGCGTGACAGTTTCCGGCGAGGTATAGGTCTCCCTATGGGAGACTCAGATACCTCGCCACTGTTCTCGCTGGAAGCGTCCCTGAGCCCTCCCTCCTGCTCACATTCCCTCAGAGAACCACTCCTCCCCCTGCTGGTGCCTGCTTCAGCTGTTGAGTCTCTTTCTTCCTCCCTGAGCCCCTCCACCACCTGATGCTCCGATGGCAGTTCCCTGACATCCACCTCCCCTCCAGGGCCCCCCTCACCCCCTCCCATTACCTCCCCCCTGGGAGGTGAAGGGCTAAAACCCCGAAAAGAATCTTCCTCATCTTCAGACGTCTCGAACAACTCCCTCCATCGATCGTCGTCCTGGCTCGCTGAATCCTCTTCCTCTTCAGAATCTGGGAACCCCTCCAACTCCTCTTCCTCGTCGGTGGTGGCAAAGTATTCCCTTCGGAACCTCGCTACAGGCTGAGGTTTACGTGGGAACCTCTGATGAAAAGTCTCTATTAAAACTTCGTCATTGACATCCTCTGCCCTAACCCAGGTGTTTTCCGACTCCGGTTCCCCTTCCCACATTACCAAATACTCTACTTGATCTCCCTTCCACCTGGAATCAAGGATCTCCGCTACATGGTAGCTGTGTTCCTTCTCCTCCATTGCTGGTCCCCTAGTGACCCTCCCTTCACTGTCTCCTCTATACGGTGACAGCAACGACCTGTGAAAAACTGGGTGCAGCTTCATGTGGTTCGGTAACCGGAGTCTGAAAGCCACTGGGTTGACCTGTTGCATAACTTCAAACGGACCCAACCTTTTGGGTCTTAACTTCTTACAACCTCCTTTGAATGGCAACCCTTGGGTTGACAGCCACACCTGGTCCCCCACCCTAATGCTTTCACCTTCCCTTCTGTTTTTGTCTGCCTGCCTCTTATATTCCTCCTTAGCCCTGTTTAAGTTGAGTTGGAGCTGGCGATGAATCGCTTCCATTTCTTCAACGAACTGTTCTGCAGCTGGAACGCTCCAGTTCTCCCCTTCCCCCCCTGGGAAGGCTCTGGGATGGCACCCGTGATTAGCCAAAAAGGGGCTCATCCCCGTGGACACGTTCTCTGCATTGTTGTAGGCAAATTCTGCCAACGCCAGCTTCTCCACCCAATCATTCTCTCTGTCATTAACGTAACACCTCAAATATTGCTGGAGAACCCCATTTGCTCTTTCCGCCTGCCCGTTGGTTTCTGGATGACGGGCCGTTGAGAAATTAACCTCTACATGCAGTAAGCTCATGAGCTTCCTCCAGAACCTGGAAGTAAATTGTTTTCCCCGGTCTGAAACCACCCTCAAGGGGGCGCCATGCAGCCGAAACACATTCTCTACAAACAATTTGGCTGTTTCTTCTGCTGTGACCGCATGTGAGCAGGCTATAAAGTGGGCCATTTTAGTTAACAGGTCTACCACCACCATGATGGCTGTTTTCCCTCTAGACCTTGGCAGATCAGTCATGAAATCTATTGCCACTGCTTCCCACGGTCTTTCAGGTGTGGGCAGTGGTTCTAATAAACCAGCCGGCGCCCGCCTCTCCCCCTTGGCTCTTTGGCATTGTTCACACCCTCTCACATACTCCCGCACATCTTCCCTGACCTTGGGCCACCAAAATTCCCTGGTAACCAGCCACATGGTCTTGTGTTGCCCAAAATGCCCTGCTGTGGGGCTATCGTGCAACTGCTTGAGTACCTTCTCCCTCAATTCCCCTTCGGGTATATATAACGCTCCCTTGTAATACAATGCCCCATTTCTCTCCTCAAAACCACCGGGTTTGTCTTCCTCCCTCCTGAGACCCCTGAGTTTGTCCTGGGCGTATGCATCAAGCACCGTCCCCTCTACCAATTCCCTTTGCCCCACCAAAGTCGCCCCACACACCCAGCGATCCTCTGGGATGATATGGGTTTCTTCAGGTGCTCCCTCCCCCTCCAAATATTCAGGTTTGCGTGAGAGAGCGTCCGCCCTAACATTCTCTGGGCCTGGCACGTAACAAATCTCAAAGTTAAATTTGGAGAACTCCTGGGCCCATCTCAACTGCCTTTGGTTGAGCACTCGCGCAGTTCTCCAATACTCTAGATTTTTATGGTCCGTGCACACTTGCACCTTATGTTGTGCACCAATTAGCAGATGCCTCCATCTCCGGAACGCCTCATGAATCGCAAGAAGTTCTCGGTCGTACACCGTGTAGTTCCTCTCGGATTTGTTCAGCTTTCGCGAAAAGAAGGCACACGGTCGCCACTCTGACTCCTCCTTTCCCGGCTGCAGAAGAAGCACCGCCCCTATGGCTCTGTCAGACGCGTCTGTTTCGACCCTTAGCCTTTTTTGTAAATCCACATGCAGAAGTTGTTCTTCAGAAGCGAAGGCCCTTTTCAGCTCCTCAAACGCTCGCTCCGCCTCCGCCGTCCATACAAACTTCTTTTTACTGCTGAGACAGTCAGTAATGGGCGCCGTCAGATGGGCGAAGTTGCGGATGAACTTACGATAAAAGTTTCCAAACCCTAGGAACCTCTGCACATCCTTCTTGGTTTTGGGTGTTTTCCAATCCAGCACCGCCTGCACCTTGCCGGGATCCATGGCCAATCCCTTGTCTGACAGGCGGTACCCCAGGAATTCCACCTCCTTGGTATGAAACTGACACTTCTCCAGTTTCACCCACAGCCTGTTGGCTTGCAGTCTGCTCAACACTTCTCTGACGTCTCTCACATGTTGCTCCTCATTCTCCGAATACACCAACACATCATCTAGGAAAGCAACGCAATTCTTGTAGAGCAAAGGGCCCAGTACATGGTTCATAAAAGATTGAAAGCACGCGGAGCCTGCTTGTAATCCAAATGGCATAACGAGATATTCAAATGCCCCCAAAGGGGTAAACATGGTGGTTTTCCATTCATCTCCTTTCCTTATGCGTATCAGGTTGTACGCCCCCCTTAGATCCAGCTTTGTAAAAATCTTTCCCTTCCGCACCCTGGTCAAAATATCATCAATCCTGGGCATAGGGAACGCCACTGGTTCCGTCACTGCGTTCAACCTCCTAAAGTCACATACAAGTCTCGGCTTGTCCGCGTTTTTTTTGTCCACAAAAAACACTGGGCTACCCCCCGCTGCTTTGGACTCTCTGATGAAGCCTCTCTTCAGGTTCTTGTCAATAAACTCTCGCAACTCCTGCATTTCCCTGTCTGACATGGCATACAACTTGCCCACAGGAAGCTGTGCTCCAGGGAGTAAATTGATCTGGCAATCAAAGGGCCTATGCGGGGGTAGTTGGTCAGCTTCCTTCTCGCTGAACACGTCGCTGAGATCTGCATACTGTGGTGGTACCTTCACCTTCTCCATTACTTCAGTCCCTGCTAGGGTGGCTTGGGTCCCTGCTGAACCCTTTTCCCCTTTGCAGTGTTCTAAGCAATGTGCTGAACCAAAGGAAACCACTCTTTGATGCCAGCCCACCAGCGGATCATGTAGCGCTAGCCAGCTCATCCCCAAAATAATGGGAGCGCCTCCCAAGGTGGCCACATTAAACGCTATCAGTTCTGTGTGCCTTGCCACCCTCATGATCATTGGGACCGTCTGCAAGCTGACTCCTCCTCCCAACAACTCCCTGCCATCAATCGTGGTCACCTGCAGGGGGTTGCTTAAAGGGATAGTCTGTATCTGGTGTTCAGCAGCAAACTCCTTGCTCATAAAATTGCAGGAGCTGCCTGAGTCCAATAGCGCCTTTATTTTTAGGGGGTGTCCATTTTGCAGCTCTAGCGACACTTCAATCACTAGAGCAGGTCGAGGAGCTTCTGGCACGGGCACTTTCACTGCTCTTTGGCCTGGCTGCAGTGCCCCGATTGTGGCAACCAGGCGTTGGCTTTTACCTGCTCCGTTCCCCCCTGCTCTCCCCCCTCAACAGCTCCCACCATCCCTTGCCATTCCTTCCTCTGGGGGCAGACTCTGGCAAAGTGGCCTGGCTGTTGGCAGAGATAGCATTTCCGGGCGCCCTTTCCCTCCTTCTTAGCCCCCTCGCTGGGTTTTGAAAATGCGCGCGCGCGCGCTGTCCCAATTTCCATCGGCTCTGCCGGCGGGAAAGCTGGCTCAGGAATGTCTGGAATGCGGAACTCCTTCCAACGTTCCCCTCTCCCTTCCCGCCTCTCCAAGGCTCTTGCCTCCTGACGCGCTCCTATGGTCAGCGCAGATTTGGTCAGCTGATCCATAGACCCCGCCCTGGGGCTCCGTGACAGCTCGTCTTTCACAGCCGACGAAAGACCTTCTTCAAATAGCATCTGAATGGGTGCCGCCGATAAATCCCAACCCAGTCTGTGAACCAGCATGGTAAACTCAGTCCAGTACTCACGGACAGATCGGCTTCCCTGCTTGCAAGCCATTAGCTGTCTGCGCACCACCCCTTCCTCAATATCGCTGGAAAACATGATATCCATTGCACGAAAGAACTTCATCGTGTCCTTTAGTACGTCATTGTGCGTTGCCATCAGGGGCCGAACCCAGTCTCTCGCCCCCCTTTCAAGATGCCCAATCACGAAAGCAACTCGTGATTCCTCATCAGGGAATTCATCAAACTGCACATTAAGTGCATATTGCATCTCTGTCCTAAAGGCATGGTAATCCTTGGGGTCCCCCCCAAACTTCTGCACCAATCCTGGTACCTTTCTGGGGAACTGAGTGGCTCTCCCCTTCTTGTCTGCATCCTGAGCCCTTCTCTCCTCCAGCCTCGCCGTCTGCAGCGCCAGTTGGACCTCCAACGCTCGGTATCTATCTTCCAAGCTTGGACCAGCCCCAACTCCAGCTCCTCCGGTTCCGGTTGGTTCGCTCATGATGCTTTCTCTTGCACAGGCAGCGTACAAAGACTGTCGGACTGCTGTTAGGGATTGATTAGCTGCTTGTGCGTAAAAACGTGCTCCCTCAGAGTTTGTGCGATCCCACAAACCTCAGTGTGTGACGGAGCTCCTCAGACATGTCTGCTCTAGTCACTAGTAGAGTCCGACAGTGGCTGTCTGCGGAAGCGTTTCCAACAAAGGAGCTCCTTAACGGAAACGCGTCTCCTGGACTCACGGCGTGACAGTTTCCGGCGAGGTATAGGTCTCCCTATGGGAGACTCAGATACCTCGCCACTGTTCTCGCTGGAAGCGTCCCTGAGCCCTCCCTCCTGCTCACATTCCCTCAGAGAACCACTCCTCCCCCTGCTGGTGCCTGCTTCAGCTGTTGAGTCTCTTTCTTCCTCCCTGAGCCCCTCCACCACCTGATGCTCCGATGGCAGTTCCCTGACAGTAAGGTTTACCTCGCCTGGGCCGGTTCACTCCAGTGGAGATACCTCCATGGGCCGGATTGATTGAGCACGCATGCCCGTGATTTCCGGCATCTGCTATTTCTGGTGCTGCGGAAGCGAGTCTACACGCCATGCTGTGCCAGTTTAGTGAAGTGCGTGGGGACTCCCTGAGAAGGCAGCTCGGTTCGGGGGTGGCCGCTTGTGGCCCATGGGCCTTGGGTTGCCAACCCCTGCTGTAGACGAAGCAAAACGGCAAAGCGAAAAGCAACTATGCTCCAATGCCTTGCCGCCAGGTGCTTCTAAGTACACCAAGCACCAACCAAGGAAAGCCGGTAAAGCACAAGTCCAATCTGCTCAAGTGCATTGTCATGCTTTCCGATAGGCACAGCCTCTCCATGATAACATGGCGCTCCTGGAAATGCTGCTGCGAAGAAGAGGCCAGCGGGGAAAATAAATGAAGCAGAGGTTGGAGGATCATTACTCGCATACCCCATGGGATTTCTCCACGAGAACAGGCTGGGTTGGGGACAAGGTCTAAAAGCATGCAGGGAGCCTCCACAATTATGGAGTCTCTGCTTTCCACTTCTGATAGCCAGCCTGTTCCCACCCCACTCCAATTTGTCTAATTAACCTATAGTATGGGTTGTACGATCACGGCTAGGTTGCCACTGTATTTTAAAACAGCCTTGTGTATCTTTCCATTCCATGCAGCTCTGAATAACAAGTGCACAGGCAGAAAGATGTATCAAAAAGAAACATGCTGCATGAAAGTTTTTCTCCTGCTTCCCAAAGCCACTTCTGTGGTCTGGATGACATCCATATTATAGATCAATGAATGCCAGGAACTTATAGTTTACACCCAGGGCCGTCTCAAGCATATCCGGCGTCATGGTGCAAAGCTCCCTCCGGTGCCCCCCTCCAATTTCCCAGAGTTTTTTTAGGTAGGATGGTGCTGCTGGCAGGGCTGGAGGAAGCGGGCAGCGGCTGGAGGGCAGCTCCTCTGGTGGGGAACAGGCTGGACGCGGCGCCTCCCAGCTCAGCTGGCCGCTTCGTGCCATGGTGGCTACGGCAGATGGAGGCTCCGGGCGCGGCGCTGCTTCGGCATGGCGGAGGTAGGCGAGGGTGGTGCGCTGATGCCGGGAGGCGCCGCGTCGAGCCTCCGCCTCTTCCCTGGCGCCCTCCAGAACTTGACGCCCTGGCGCCCCACGCCACTAGCCTCTATGGGTAAGATGCCCCTGTTTACACCTGACAGAGAAACAATTCCTGTAGCCTTGGTGAACTACAGTTCCCAGGATTCTTTTAGAGAAGCCATGCACTTCAAATGTGCTTGAAACGTGCAGCATGGATGTGATCCAAATTGAAACACAATGAAATTTACTCCACTTGGAACCTCTATGGCACATCAGCTTCTGAAACCCTACCCTCCGCTTAGGATGGAAGCAGATGACAGCAATCCAAGAAACATTTAAAAATGTAAAAATGTCTAAAAATATACAAGCACAAGCCAACTGACAACTAAAATAACCTTAGACCCAATCCAATTGCCAACTGCCATCTTAAATGAAAATGTTCCTCTGGAAAACACCCATGGCTCTGGTTTTGACAGCTTTGCAAAGGAGGTAAGTTCTACAGTTGGGGAACAAGACCTCTCTTTACAAGCTTTCACTGCTCATCATCACCATTCATTTATTTGCAGGGCACTTTCCCACAAGATTGTGCCAAAAGCCACAACAAATCAAATGCAATAAATATAACAAATCCAAAACAAGTAATAGGAACAATCACAAATAACCATAGTGTTAAGTAAGGAAATACACATGAAAGTAGCAATCCACAGGATATCGTACACAGCAATACAAATAAGCTGACCAGATCCAGCAACTTAAAAACAAAACAAAACAAATTTAAAAAAACACCTTCTCCAACCTTGTGCCTCAAATCACGCCATTATCGAAGAGGTGTGCAAGTTAAAAACAACTGGATGTGAATGAGACAGAACATACACATTGTTGATGTATTTGGAGACTGCATGGTGCAAGGAACAACTTGTGTGCCATTCAACTGCAAGGCTTAAATTTTTAATTTGTTGTTTTTTTACACTGGGGGAGATTAAAATGAAAGGCAGGCAGCCATGAGGGAAGGGCTATTGCTCTTTGAATGTGTTATCTGTAGTTGTTCAGGCTTCCAGGAGCTTTGGCTGAAGGTGGATGGAACTCTTTTTTTTTGGGGGGGGGGTGTTTTGGAGGGGAGGGGGAGTTGCTGTGGCAGAACTATATTATGTTGCTCCCTAGGAGGTGAAGCAAAACAATAAAGAACACTTAATCTCTTCTCTAATTCTGCTCTGCGGGGCAGCTCCTTCAGCCAGCAGTACCAGGCTCTGTCTACCTGGGAAGGGGTCATTTTCCTTCAGCTTGCCTCCATCCCAGGGAGTGCTGTGTACCCCTGCTGCATCTTTCAATGGCTTTATCAGAGCTTGCACCAAGTCGAGCGTGAAAAGCAGCTCTGGGCTCAGCAGGCAAGAGGTGGTGTGCGCGTCTGTGAGTGTGTATATGTGTGTGTGTGTGTTGTATGGGTTTGTGGGGTGGGGGGGAGAGGGAGAGACCGCAGGAGGAAATGTTATTCTGTCCTTTGTCTTTTCAACAATTTCTCTTTCTCTCTCTCTCTCTTTTTTAATGCAACTTGCAGGGAAACGTATAATTAGGGGTCTTGCCGAGCAGGCTTAAACTCAGGAGTAACCCTTCTAAGGACCTCAGCAATGGATAATCAGGTGCGCGGCTGTGGGGCTCAGCACGCCTCCCCACCCGCAGAGCATCTCGGCCTCGTAATTAGAAGCCTCCACACTCCGCTGCATAAAGGCAGATTGCGACGACAGCGTGAAGTCCTTGTTTGAAGCTTGGGGGCACCAGGATTTCTGCTGCCTGTGATGGAGAGAAACAAAGAGACTCCAGCACAAATGGAAAGCTTTCAGCAGCCTCAGAAATACTTGGCAGTGAGGATGTCAATTTTTTTGTAAGGGGTGCTCTTTGGAGGACCAAAGATTGCGCACATTTGCTTCCTTCCATTCTAAATTCCTTCACAGCCTGTTAAAAAGGGGGATGCCACTCTTCAAATCCCCCCCTTTTTTTAACCAGGGCAAAAAATCATCCCCCCACCTCCACACTGTTCCAACCAGATATCATATCCATCTCTTAATTCCTAGAGAATGAGGAAAGCATCCACACATTTCTGGCAAAGCCTAGAGAAACTCTCTTTTGCTCACCAAAAGATTTAAGAACCGAAAAATCTCTGGGAAACTGCTTTGAGGCTTTCAGCCATTTTTTTTTTAAAGCAAGTGAGAAAACCTGCCAATCCATGAACTTTAGGGAAATTCTGGGAGCCCAGCTAGAAGAGATATTTTGTTGGCCTGCGCTGATGCTGCAAATATGCATGTTTTAGACAATTTCCTGACTCACTCCTTACACATGATTCTACTAAGCAAGTAAGGGTGCCAAACACTGGAAGCACCTCTGATAAACGGGAAGGTCCATAGTTAAAAGGTAGAGTATCTGCTTGGTGTGCGCAAGGGCCTGGGTTCAATCCCCAGCACCTCCAGGTTGGGCTGGGAATGTCCTCATTCTGAAACCCGGGACAGCTCCTACCAGCTAGTGCAGACAACACTGAACTAGATGGCCCAATGGTCAGTACAAAGCGCCTTTCTATGTTCCTAAATACTTCCTGTAGAATGTTCCCTGTTCATGATTCCCAACACTCCATTCCATTTCCCATTTCTGCCCCAGACCTAAAACCAGTCAGGATTCCATATCTGCTGAGCGTGTTCAGTCTTCATAGTGCTGCTCCAATGTTGCTCACCCACATTCCAAGAGGGCTTTTCACTTCTCTATCTCTCTGCCCATCACAAGCCTTGGTGCCCTGTGTCCCCCCCCCCCCCGAGTCTGCTGATACCTCTCCATCTTGGGTATTAATGGTGTTGCTTTGCCTACAAGAAGGCTAGCATTCAGGACAGACCAAAGGGAAACCAAGCTTCTCCACACAGTCCATAGTTAAAACTATGGCATTCACTCCCACAAGATGCAGTGGTGGGCAGCAAGAGGGATGGCTTTAAAAGAGGATTAGACACATTCATGGAGCTAAAGGCTGGCAACGGCTACTAGCCATGAGTATCACTTGATGGGATATTCACTGTGAGAACAGAATGTTGACCTATGACAGGTATTGGGCAGCGTTCAAAATCTCCCAGGCGCCAGGTGCGTTTTGCAACTGACGCAGGTCCAACTGCAACCACATGGAGATCTCTGGATGCCATCTCTGGATGGCAACTAACATCTCCACCTGGCTGGCCTCTCCAGCTTTTTTAGGCAGGTAAGCAGAAGAGCTTATTTCCTGCATTTATATCCCACCTTTCCCTGCAAGTAGTACATGGTTCACACACACCCCTCAGTTAATCCCTACAACAACCCTCTTGAGGTAGGTTAAGAGGCTGTGACAGACTCCAAGGTCACCCAGTGAGCTTCATGACTGAGTGGAGATTTGAACCCTGATCTCCCAGGTCCTACTCTAACCACTGCACCACACTGCCTGCCTTGAGTACTTCTGCTATGGGGCAGTTATATAAATTAAGTAGGTAAATAAATGTAGGGAAAGCAAAATGTCACTTAGAGACGGATCTGAAATATTTTCTTTGAAGCTTGAATTTGTTTTATTTGATGTATTAAAGCATTGTAAACTGCTCTGAGTTATTTTTTCTTCAAAATACAAAGTGGTGTTGAAATGAAATGAATGAAAACAACAACTTTAATTGTAAAAAATGGCACCTAAACATTCTGTTGTGGCTACCAACAATACCTGAAGGAGCGTCTCCACCCCCATCGTTCTGCCCGGACGCTGAGGTCCAGCGCCGAGGGCCTTCTGGTGGTTCCCTCATTGCGAGAAGCAAAGCTACAGGGAACCAGGCAGAGGGCCTTTTCGGTAGTGGCGCCCGCCCTGTGGAACGCCCTCCCATCAGATGTCAAAACGATAAACAACTACCTGACATTCAGAAGACATCTTAAGGCAGCCCTGTTCAGGGAAGTTTTTAATGTATGATATTTTAGTGTTTTTTTGGTTTCTATGGAAGCTGCCCAGAGTGGCTGGGGAAACCCAGCCAGATGGGCAGGGTACAAATAATAAATTATTATTATTATTATTATTATTATTATTATTATTATTATTATTATTATTATTATTATTACCATGACCTAGGTTTAAGGTGCCATTTGGCGGTTAGCTTATATATCTGATTTTCTAGCAATGGACTCTTTGGCCAGATCCAGCAAGGCTCTTCTCAGGTTCCTAAAACTTCAATTACAGTGGTACCTCGTGTTACATACGCTTTGGGCTACATACGCTTCAGGTTACAGACTCCGCTAACCCAGAAATATTACCTCTGGTTAAGAACTTTGCTTCAGGATGAGAACAGAAATCGTGCGACGGCGGTGCGGCAGCAGCGGGAGGCACCATTAGCTAAAGTGGTGCTTCAGGTTAAGAACAGTTTCAGGTTAAGAACGGACCTCTGGAACAAATTAAGTACTTAACCCAAGGCACTACTAGTATATAGAATAATGTTTTCATTCTGCAGCCAAATCCTCAGCCCAAGGCCCCATCTAAGGCTGCTCAAAGGCCTTCAGCCCAGTATGTTTTTAAAAAAGAAAAAGTCTTTGGCTCACTTAGGATTCATTTCAGACAGAGCGACGAGTATAAGCCGGCAGGCAAAGCTAGTGGAAACCCCGAAGGACAAACAATGAAAGAAATATGGCAAGGGCCACAAGAGGCACGACTGGGTCTTTCCAGGCGGTGAAAGCAGCCTCTCAGAAACATGAGGAAAGCTTGCCATTCTGAAGTGTTGTGTGCTTTTCTCACTTGGCATGAAATTGCTGGGTTATTTCCTTGGTATGTGAAAAGGAAATTGAAGGTAGAGCCTGGGTGGCTTTGAAGGGGACATCTGCAATGTGTCTGGCCAATTCCCAAATTCAAGCTCTTGTGAATACCCATTTGTAGATATTTAAAGCCTAGGAAGATCATTAAGCAAGCTAATAGAGCCACTAGCAAGGGAGTGCTAACTTGGACTCGCTAATGTGTCTCATTCCTGAATAATGAAAGGGCAAAAGTATCCACAGACGCCTATCTGGCTACCACTGAAATTGCTATCACAGGGGAAAGTGCAATTTGAGTCTGCTCCCCAGCCTCCCTCTTTCCTCTTGACTACCACAAGGCTACAATACAAGAGAGCTATTCTCAACTCTATTTCTTATTCTGCCTTCATTGCACATATTCTCTCTCTCTCTTGCTGACATTTTGCATTCATAGCTTGACTCCTGCAATCAAACACATAAGAATAAAAGAAGAGCCTGGCTACATCAAACCAAGGGGTTCATCTAGCCCAGCATTGTGTTTTCCACAGTGCTCAGCCAAATGCCTCTGCAAAGCCCACAGAGCATGAAGGCAGGAGCACCAGCCCCCTGCTGGCTGCTGAAGCTGACCACATGATCAAGCTATATTCCACGAGTTTGCCTAATCTCCTTTTAGAGCCTTCTAAACTAATGGTTAAAGCCATATCTTGCAAAGGGATATGCATGCATGACAACATGAAAGGGGAGCCATCCCATCTGCACCCTTGAAATTCCAAATCAATGGCAGGGATCGCTCTATCTGGCCCCTGGGACTCTCTATCTGGCCCTTGGGATTACCCCTAGGTCATATCACCCCTCTCCCCAGGCGGCATCCCTCTCCAGCACATGCTCCTTGAGAGCATTTATTCATTCAATTCCATTCCTCATTAGACAAGATCCCAGATAGGTGCATATGGTAAAAGAGTTAATAATAAATAATCATTAACATACAAAACTCTTCCATACGAAATCATGATCCTAACACTGTTTATAGTTTTCTCTGTTGCTTTCACCTGGGGAAATAAATAAATGCACTGCAGACATCTTATCCATTAGACCACTGGTTTTCAACTGGTGCATCGCAACACGAGCACTACCACCAAGCAAATACATGGTAAAAGATTAAGAAATGGGTCCTCAAATGCCCGTTTGAGTTAAAAGTGGGTCCTGTGTCTGAAAAAGTTGAAGACACTTGCATTAGAAGCAGCTTACTCTGGCACAGAGGCCAGATTTTCCCTGGCTGGAATGTGTGCTTGAACTGCAAAACAATGATTCCCATTTGCCTGGATGGAGGGGTGTGCATGCGCAAACACACATGCACCTGTTCAGAATTTTGCATTACAGTGGTGCCTCGCAAGACGAAATTAATCCGTTCCGCGAGTCTCTTCGTCTTGCGGTTTTTTCGTCTTGCGAAGCACGGCCATTATCGGCTTAGCGGCTATTAGCGGCTTTAAGAAAAAGGAAACAAACTTGCAAGAACTCGCAAGATGTTTCGTCTTGCGAAGCAAGCCCTTAGGGAAATTCGTCTTGCGGAACGACTCAAAAAATGGAAAACTCTTTCGTTTAGCGAGTTTTTCGTCTTGCGAGGCATTCGTCTTGCGGGGCACCACTGTACTGTACCAAAGGGTAAGAGACACATTAGTTGAGTTGTCCATTTCCGCCTCTGGACCTGCCTACCACTGGCATTTTTTCCTGGAAGGTATCCCATGGGGAAATATAGGCCAGGAGTAGAATAAAATATGTAATTCCATTCCAGGAGTGAGAAACATTTTTTTGCAGCCCAAGGGCCACAGTCTCTCCTGGGTAACCTTCTGGGAGCCGCATGCCAGCAGTGGGCATGACCAGAAATAAAAACACGTGTGGCGCAACAGGTGCATCTCTTCACTTCTGCTACAGTAGGCTGCGTCCAGCGGTTTCTAAACACAACTTTTCACCATCCAAGCAAGCATTATCACAGTGTGAGGACACATTTCAGCCAGGCAAGCACTCAAGGAGGAGGTGGAGCAGGACCTATGAGGGGTGTAGAAGAGTCCCAAGGGCCAGACAAAAATGACTTGGGGGCCGCATTTGGCCTCTAGGCCTGAGGTTCTCCAACTTTGTTCTGCTCTATGGAGACTCATTGATCCCCAACCTACACACACTGGTTTCAATTTACTTGAACAGGTAGCCTTTCTCTACCCACGCTCCCACTTTTCAACATTGCTTCTGTATCGATAAAGGCAAGCAATGCCAAATTAAAAACCACAATACAGAACTTTGTGAACCTCTCCAGATGAATTGGAGCCGGCAAGCATCCCAGAAGGCTTATAAAGATGCAAGTTCAAGCTTTCTCCTGTGCTGTCTTCTCCTTCAGCTAAGTGTGTGTCGCTTGTAAAAAAACGACTTAATAATTAATTTTTTTTAAATTACGTAATAGCTCTGCAGAGCTCATATTTCCCCCCATTCCCATCTCTGTTTCCTTCCCCCTCTATAGAATTCTGGCTATAATTTGCAGCACTAAAGAAATATAGTCATTAGAATAGTTTCCCAAGAATTTCCATATAAGGCCTGACCATGGTAGTGACGTCAGGGCAGGAGTTTGGGGCAGGAAGCCAAGGCGACACTCAGCAAGAGGGTCCCCAAACACAGCAGGGTGAGCTTACCATAAGTGAAGTAATATGCATTACCACACATTGCTCTGGCCCATAAGACCACTGTCCAGAGTCTAAAATTACATAATTGCACCACTAATTCACCTCAGCTATGATGTTGCATCCCCTTAGCTTAGCTTATGAGACCAGATAAATTACAAATATTGTCAGCCAGCATAAGGGTTCCTACATTAGTGGATAGATGAGTTTGTTGTGCAGCAGAGGAATGCAGTACATCAATTGCACTAGTGGAAATGTGTTGTGCAACTAAGTTAGCAGCAACCTGTGTATACATTTTCTTTCACAACAACGTTCTGCTGGTGGCAAAAGGTTTATCCAGCAGAACACTAAATGACTAACTTAGCACAACAATGGAGACAACCCAGAGTAATCTGTCCTCTTCCATTAACATGCTTCTTTGGATGGTCACAGGCTATCTAGAGATCAAATTGCCATCTTGGAAACTGGCAACTAATGGTCTTAAGAGATTTTGCCTCATTTGACACTGACAAGAAGTGTTTCCCCCCCCCCCCGTGGTTTCATTTAAACGGAGCTTTCCTATTACCATCAGGGGAAAGTGTGCTTATTATAGGATGGAGACTTGTGGAACCACCATGTTGTTCCATTGGCCTTGCTAAAATGTCCCCCACCTGCTCTCACTGCTTTTGTCATTGAAGTCAATGCCAGAAAATGGGTACGCAACCTGGTCCACTCTGGATGTTGCTGGACTGCAACTCCCACCAACTGCTGACAGCATGGCTATGCTGGCTTGGGCTATGTGAATTGCAGTCCAACAACGTGAAATCAGCCCTGGGTGCTCGCTGGAAGGACAGATCCTGGAGCTGAGGCTCCAATACTTTGGGCCACCTCATGAGAAGAGAAGATTCCCTGGAAAAGACCCTGATGTTGGGAAAGATGGAGGGCACAAGGAGAAGGGGACAACAGAGGATGAGATGGTTGGACAGTGTTCTCGAAGCTACCAGCATGAGTTTGACCAAACTGTGGGAGGCAGTGGAAGACAGGAGTGCCTGGCGTGCTCTGGTCCATGGGGTCACTAAGAGTCGGACACGACTAAACGACTAAACAACAAACAACACACATCTGGATGATACCAGGTTGCCTGCTCTTGCCCAAAGCCTCCTGCCATTGAAAAAGGGCTGAAGATCAGTGGTACAGCATCTGCTTTTCACACAGGAGGTCCCCATTTCAATCCGAGAAATCTCCAGGTAAGGCTGTGACAGTATCCTGTCTGAAACTCTGAAGAGCCACTCTAATCAGTGTGGACAATGCTGAGTTAGATGGACCAATGGTCTGACTCAGTATAAGGCAGCTTTCTATATTTCTAACATCCTGATCAGAGTTGAAATTATTATTAATTTAATCAAGAGTATGATCCCCCTCCTTCCTGGTGATCTCCAGGGTTCCGTTCTACGTTTAAGGGCAGATTTTGACTGATGACAGCCTCTCCTTGAGAACTGGGGTTGGGGGCGTTCTGTGCCCTTTTGCCAGTCACTGCACTTGCAGGGATGATGCACTTAAAAAACAAAGCACCATTCCTTTTTCGATGGGGAAATAAATCCTGCCTCCCATTCATCATTCAAATGATGGCGATTAAGAGAGGCTCATAATTTCAAGGGAGGGCAGACTTTTAGATGACAACAAAAGCCAAGCACAAGACATTAGAGAAGGCAATGTTCCACATTTCAGAACACAGCATGCCATTTTCCTCTAGCAAATCTCTCATGGTCGTATCCCTGCAATTTTTTGTTTTAATATATTTCAAACCGCTGAGAGCCGCATGCCTGCTGCTGATGTCTGATGCAGCGTAAGAAAACGAGATGGGAAAACAAGAGGGATAGAAGTCCTTAGTGAGGAAACGTTCAAAACAAGAAGTGTCTTATCAACAATCCCAAGGCCTATTCAGAAAGCCCACAGCTAAGTTGCTTGAGGGTGGGCGGCAGGACCAAGCAGTAACTTCCGACTCATCTGCTTTTCTGGACACCCTGGGGACCGCACCACAGCAGACTACAATTTCTAGTAAATATATCCCAGGGACATAATTAGTTTTTCAGCTGGGGGCATGATAAATTGGGCATGCATAATTCAAGGCCAGAGCAGGCTGGAATATAAACTGTTCCATGACAGCTTCCAACTCCCCAACAGGAGAACGTAAACCGAACTCTCTGGCAAGCAAAGTTGATGGACGCAGCTAATACCGCGGGTTTCATTTTACAACTCAGCTTCTTCCTTTTGTCGGCCTAAGTGCACAATACATCTCCCTCTATACTACTCTCTCTTCACTTCCTCTACAAACAGAGTGGAGCCCTAATCCTCCCCACAACATAACCTCTCCCTCCTTCATATCTGCCTTTTACTTGTTTTTTAAGCTGAAGTCAAACCACGAGGCTTTAAAAAAACACCTCACGGATTCATCTCCCCATCTGAAAACCTGCATTTGTGGCCCTGGACTTGGTTAATGTTTTTGTTTCAGGAATCCTGGGGGAGTTTAAAGGACAAAACTTAATTTAGAATAAGAAGGGGCTCATGGCTTGACTTGCTTACATAAATCCTTGGTGCTACGACTGAACACTTCTGTATTGCCATTGTGACATTTCTGTACTTTGGGTTCTATCTAATGTTAGTTCTACTCTGAGCACACCCATTCAAATTCATGGACATGGCTAACTTTAGATCCATTAATTTGAATAGTACTCTAGAACTTAGTTGGATGCAACCTTTTGGTTCCAGTCTTTGTGGGTATTCAGTACACCATGAGTGCCTTCAAAAGTGAATTACATGAAGGAAAGCACCATGAAATTAGATGGACACATTGCTGGCCTTGTCCTCACTGTACATCAGGTAGTATCCAATGCTAGTCTTACTCAGAGTAGACTCACTGAAGTTAATGGGCATTACTAACTGATGTTCATTAATTTCAGCGGCTTTACTCTTGGATACAAGCCATGGGCATAGACTGCCTGTACAGTGGTACCTCTACTTATGGAAGCGATCCGTTCTGGGGTGCTGTTTGCACCCCAAAATGTCCGTAAGTAGAGCGCTGCTTCTGTGCATGACACAATAGAGTGCTCCTGCGCACGCACGAAGTGCGCAGAGCACTCCTTCACATGCGTAAAGCACGCAGAACACTTCTGCACATGTGGCGAAACCCGGAAGTATACACTTCCGGGTTTGCCATGTTCGCAACCCAAAAATCTGCAACCTGAACCTAACGCAACTAGAGTTATGACTGTACAGGGGAAGCCTACACAACAGCAGTTTACATGCAGGCTTTTCTTAAGCAGACAGTCCACATTGTAAGAAAAGCCCTGCTGGAACATCCCCAGGGTCCATCTAGTCCAGCTTCTTCTTCTCACAGTGGCCAACCTGATGTCAATGGGAAGCCCACAATCAGAACAGGTGCACAACAGCACAACTCCCACATACTCACTTATGCTCCCCAGAAACCAAAGGCAGATACTAAACAATCATTATGACTAGTAGCCATTGATAGCCCTATCCTTCATGAATTTGTCTAATCCTCTTTTAAAGTCATCTGAGGTGGTGGCCATTGCTACATTTTGCAGTAGTGAATTTTATATGCATCCTGTTACTTCCCTTTTGTCTGGCCTGAATCTCCCAACATTCAGTTTCATTGAAAGACCCTAGATGAAAGTGTTGGACTACAATTCCCATCATCCCTGACCACTGGCTAAACTGACAGTGGATGATGAAAGTTGTAGTCCAACAGTGCCTGGAGGCCCAAGGATGAAGAACTCTTTCCTTGTGTATAAATATATTTGGTGGTGGTGGGGAATCCCTTATATAATTTGCTTCATTTATAAAGGTGGCTCCAAATATCAAAACCTAAGATTCCAACAAAATCCCCAGCTCAACATTTCAAAAGTAAATGGAGCAAGGTAAAAGCCATATAGCCCAGTAGATAATCTGATTTTCATGCAGAAGGTCCCAGCTTCAATCCCCAGCATCTCCATGTAAGGCTGGGATAAATCTCCCCCTGAAACCCTGGAGAGCCGCTGCCACTCAGTGTAGACCACACCAAGCTAGATGAACCAATGGCCTCACTCAGTGTAAAGTAGATTCCAGTGTTTGAACTCTTGATGCCTGGTTGATAGCGCATTGTTGAGCTCGCATGGAAAATGTATTACATTCCATGGGGATGCAGTGCAGAAGGAATGCTTTTATTCAAAATGGAAAACCTTTGGCATTTCTAGGCATCAATATGGCAAGTGCAGTGCTAAAACAATTTTCTGAAAACAGTCAGATAACCGCAAATGGTTTGGAGCTGAGGAGGCTCACAGAGGGATATTGACTCCTGTCAAGTTCAGATATAGTTGTTGTCCATGAATTGTAATGTCAGGTTTTATTTGCTCAGTTACTCGTGTATTGCATGGAGTGGACCTCACTGTCTTTCTCAAACCCTCTAGACGTGGCTTTTCACCTCTCTGGCATGATGACAGCCGAATGGCATAAACAGATGACACACAAGGTCCTTTCCAACTCTACAATTCATATACACACACACACACACACACACACCCTCTCTGTGTACACTGTCAAATCCAAGGCTGTTAAGGGAATTAGTTTCATGGGAAATGTGACTATATAAATCTACATTTCTACTTCATCCTTCTAGCAAATTTGCTCCATATGTGCTTGAAGTGGGAGATAGCTAGCTATTTTTTCTTCTCTCTCCTCCAAATAAGCTTAACACCAACAACAGCAGTGCTTTTTGTATTCACCTCATAAGCAGCAAGCATGCAGACTGCCGTCGGCATGGATCTGATCTGCTATGTTGCCCATCTGTTGCACTCCTGTTCTAAATTATTACTACTATATTGCATCTTCTATAATAGTCCAGATACTCAGAGACGTGTGAAGTAACTACCTCTCTGTGGTCGAACACCATTTTGTGTGTTGCAAGGGCAGTGTCCAACCCTGACCCAAATCAGCTGTTTCCATTTGTGTGCAATGGCGTTCCACTACACTGCCAGTTTCCAATATAACAACAGCAGTATGTGGAGCGTTGATGGGGTTTGCACAGAAGGACCAGCTCTCATCCTACGTAGGATCTCCTGAAGCTCCATCCCTGGGAGATCCAGGAAGCTGAGCCTTGCAGTCAGAGCTGAAGGGGCATACTGTAGCCTTGTAATCTTTAAACATATGGGGGGTTGAATCAGGGGGCAAAGCCTGGCTGTGAATGGTCGCTCAAGGGTGAAGTCTGATGTTTTAAGAGTGTAGGGTCAACAACAAACTCTCTTAAGAGTTATCTACTAACCCCATCACCCTGACTCCTTAACCTAAGTTTTTACATCTTTCACTAGAGACCCAGAGGAGGAGTCTAAAACCTTGAGACTTCAGATCAAACCTCAAGGCATATCAGTCTTAAACCTAAATGCTGATTTGCTGGCCCACAATAAAAAATGGGAGCCCTGTGCCAAGCTTCCCACCACACTGCAATGTCTCGTACAACACACTGCACAGCTGGACATTACCATGCTATGTTTCTGATGTGTGTGTGGCTTGCTTTGCATCACTGGCTGCTGCAGCCAATGGTGCAATGGTGTCAGGTCATGGGAAATGCTGTACTCTGGAAGTGGTTGTTCAACATGGAGCCGCTGTTTTCAGCTGCAACCTTCTATTTCTTGTAATGCTTATTTTAAGTTCCTCACAGGGCTTGACAGGACCTCCATGGATGCAAAACTGCTCAATCTCTTTCAGCTGTTAATTCTAAGCCATCTTGCATATGCATTCAAAGGTACTCAGCTGCAACACAGAGCCGTTTATATTCTTTACTTAAACAAGCCATTCCCAGTGTACACAGCAACGGCTAGATGCAGTCGTACAGGCATTTACAAGACTAGAAAAATTAAAACAGCAGTTTTGCTGTCAAGATCATAAAACAGATACATCCCAGCAAGCAAAAAACAAAACAAAAAACCACCCCTTGCAGAGGCTCCAAGAGCAATTTCTTCTAGGGGTTTTCCTTGTAGATCATTAAAAGCATATTAAAACAGAAAACACCCACGTAGGTTAAAAGAAAAAGCATGTTTAAAAATGGAAAGAAGCTTCCACTTCAGAACAGTAACAACAACAAAAAAAACCCCTTTTAAAAATATACATTTATTAACACTAATCTCAGATCATTAGCCAATTTGGCAACGGACCAGAGCAGAGGGGGAAAAATTATCCTTGTCATGCTGCAACATCAGCTTTCATCCAGAAATACTAATTTTGGTAAAATGAATACTGTGTGGGCTTTGCATTCTGCTCCGCTTTTGGCTCCATACAACCTTGTTAAAAGCCTGGGAGCCAGCCATATAGTTAAACTGCACAGATGTTCAACAATCTGTACTAGTGTTAATTACCCTAATGTGAGCAGAAACTCAACAGATCCCTGCTAATGAAGGAGAAAGTTTTCCAGCGCAACTACCTTATGTTGCATTGTCACTATATTACTGGGCTCCCCCTCCCTCCTTCCCCAGCCCAGCCTCCTATTCTCTCCTGAGTCCCCATGCGTTTACACATTGCCTGCCTAGTTCCGTGCGCATGAATTGGACCAACTAATGACGGCATACTTGCAATGTGGCAGGCGCCATTAGTCTGATCGGCAGCACGGCTCTTGCATGTTAACACAGGACAATTTTAAAATGGGGGGGGGGGCAGAAGAAAGAAACAACAGATATGGCCAGAGCTGTGGTTTGCTCTGTCCCCACCCATCTGCCTGTGTAGCTCCTGTCCTTAGCAGAACTGCAGTCAAAAGCACACAAGTACTCGAACATGGTGCCCCCTCCAGATGTTGTGGGCTACTTTTCCCATCAGCCCCAGCTAGCATGGCTGTTGTTTGAGAACCCTGGGAACTGTAGCCCACAATACCTGGAGGGTGCATTGTTGGGTAGCCTAGAATTACTGAGTTGCAAAAATAAAGGGGTGTGGATTGGAACGTGTGTGTACATGACAAATGCCCAGTAGAGACACATACACAGCATCAACCTGGGTTTTCTGTTCCACTTCTTCTCCAGGGGAAGGATGGTAATGAAAACAACTGGAGGTGTTGCAACCATCACCAACTGCCTAGCTAGTGACTTCTAAGTGTGAGAGTGTTAAAACGCCGATGGGAAGCCTGAACACAACAAAGCAGAAGGTGCACTAACCAAGGAGCTTTTCAGTTAAGGTGGAGCATTATTTATTGTGGCTGTTCTTCCTTCTTGGCAGGCAGCACTATTATGTCTTCAAATATATTGTATGCTTAGCCCACATAAAAAGGGTAGCGTTGCTGAACTCCATATTGTTTCTAAACCACAAGCTGGTGGTAAAGCATAGCTTTGCACGCATGCCCGTTGGGGGGGGGAAGAGGGAGATTCAAGAAGCCCATTCTGAAACCTGACCTGGAAGGGTCTGTGCTGGAAAAAAACCTCAGGCTCAGTATAGCCACCTTACATGACCGATCTACAGTAGTACCTTGGTTTGCATATGTCTTGGTTTGCATACATTTTGGATTACAAACACGTCAAACCCAGAAGTGCATGTCCTGGTTTGCAACCTTTTTTTGGATTACAACCCATTTTTTTTGGATTACGAACAAATTTTATTTGGAGGCCCCATTGGCAAAAGAGCACCTTGGGTTACAACCTGTTTTGGTTTACAAACAGACCTCCAGAACGGATTATGGTTGTAAACCAAGGTACCACTATACTCCACTTAACGTATGTCTCCAAAGGGCAGCTTCTCACCCTTCTATCTTCTTCTACCTTTGTCTCCTGCAGTGAAAACTCTTAGCGTGATTATCCTAGCACACAATAGGGAACCTCTGGCCCACAGGCCACCAAGGGGCCCAAACTGGCCTGCACCACCACTCCCATCAAATCACACCCAACTGAGGTCTACATTTAAAAACAAAACCATAAATACACCATACCATTAAAAACCCATATAAAACATTTGCATTCTCATACAAACACCTAGAATTCATATACACACAGAGAGACATCTTGATTTGTTTGCAGGAAGATGGGACGATGTTGGCTATTTAATGAAGATTTTTATTTGTTTGCGGGGAGGTTGGATGCCGTTGCATCAAAGCAAATGTTCTGCCACACTTTCAGTGAATTTTCCAGTCACCTTCCTTATCACAAAACGTCAGGTATTTGGGGGAAGTGGGCTTGTTGCACAGGACAACTCTAATTGTGCAATCTGAGTTTGCTGGCATGTCATTGAATCTCAACCAAAAGGAGTGACAGTCTGGAGGCACCCACCCTTAACATGAAGTTAATTTTTCTGAGATTTGCCTGTCCCACAAGGGCTGCACAGAAATAGCCAGCCAAGTGATTTTGCCCCCAAAGCATTCCCATTGTCTGTGGGGAATAGCTACTGAACGGTACTCATAGTCAACCAGCAGTGAGCACAGGAAGGTATCTTATATGATTGGTCCAACAGGTCGATCGCGATCGACCAGTAAGTTGTGGGGGTGTTGCAGGTCAATCGTGGCATGAAGTACAACCAAGAAAAGGAAAACGAAAAAGCTCAACAACTTTGGCCAACCCTCTCCCCCCCAAAAGCTCAACAACTCCTGGCAATGACAATGAGTAGATCACAGCTGGTCTTTTTATACTGTGAATAGATTGCAGTCTCTTGGGAGTTGGACGTGCCTGGTCTATCTAACTCAGCTAAGTGGTGCCAGCTCTAGAGTTTCGGACAGAGGAGTCTTTCCCAGCTCTGTTGGGGCTTCCTGAATGCAGAACATGTTCCCTATTCCTGAGACTCCAACAAGCTCAGCTGTTATCCTTTGCTTGGCCATGCACTAATACTTTCTTTGTACTGATTTTGAAGAAAGTTTTCACATGAAAAGTTAAATGACAGGGGAGGGCAGGAGGCACAGTTGGAGATCTGGGAGGGGGAAATGGAAATGATTTTAGAGCATGCCTTTGCACTCTTTATTTGCCTACATATTTGTCACAAATGTTGGAAGCAGCACAGCTGCATAATGGCAACTTCAGACGCCTATGGGCCAGGCAGTCAACGTTTCCCACACTTAAATAACATTGAGCAGATTCAAAATTACTGCACTTAATACTAACAAAAGATGTCTCAATTTAATCTTCAAACAACCCTCCAAGATCAAAACACAGCTGGGCTGAATAACAAGACAGGCCTGGGTCAGCGCAAGGAGAAGGACCAATTTCCTCCAATAGCTCCATCCACTCCTAGCACAAGTGTGAAGGAACACTTGTGTGGTGCAACATAACCCTAACCCCCTTCTGTTTATATGTCTGGGGGTGTAGGGAGGGGAAAGCACAGCAATTGATTCAGAGATGCAACATGCGAATGGAATTACCTGAAGTTTGGGAGTGGAAGAGAACTAATGCTAAGACCTTTTGTTTTCCTAATCCTTGGAGATGATTAAGAATGGATCAAGATTAAAGTTGCCCCAGGACAATGGAAAGCACCTGCCACTATTGTCTTCTTTTTGGAGCTGGATAGAATGAGATGGCTCATTAAGGGATGCCCTCAGGGCAAAGCTCTTGAAAGGAACTCACAAGCACTCAGCGTAGTTCTCCTCCCTGCTTTCCTGTTTCCCTGTTCAGGTGCAAGAAGGAACATGCACTCTGGGCAAAAGAAGTGACCCGTTGGTTTCTCAAACATTTCTAAGAAGCACGTAAAGAATGTTGCTAGGTTATGAAGCATTTATTTCTGGAATGGCTCTCTGTTCATTGGCTATTACAGCCAAGTCTTCCCACTGACCTAATTATTTTAAAGAATGTGACATTTTCGTTGAATTTTATTACTTTTAAAGGTTTCTTCAATCTATACAACTACAAGATATGTTAATTAAGATTAGGCTTTGCAAGATACTGAAAATGCTGGATAGCAAGTAAAACTGGCTTAGAAAGATATACAATTTACTGTGGCTAAGTCTGTAACCAATAAAAACACCTGACAACTCTTAAGCTATCCTAACCAAATTTTGCATGATGGTTCCTGAGACCAAGGAGCAGGTTTACATCTCTGTTTTGAGACAACTGAATATACCATTTGAAATCAAGATGGTGGACTGAACCTTTCAAAATAGCAGATTTTAACCACTGATTTCAAAGCTGCACTGACTTTTGGTTTCATGCAATTGTTTAAATTGATTTTTAAAAATAGGAGACCTCTATTCCCCTCCCAGAGTTACAGTTCCAGATTGGCTTAACAATCAAGCCTTCTTTCCAGGAAACTCTGCAAATTGTAGCACTATTGAGGGTGGGGGGAATAGGGGTCTCCTAACAACTGTCAGCACAGATAACAAGCTACAGTTCCCAGGATAACTGTTAAAGTGGAATAATAATAATATTTACAACAACAACAACAATAATTGTACCCAGCCACTTCGGGCGGCTTCCAACAAAGATTAAAAATACATTAAAATGTCACATTAAAAACTTCCCTAAATAATAATAGTAGTATAATGGTGCTTTAAATGTATTGTGCAGATGTGTCCTCAACGACAACCCCTTAATAGTCATCCTTGTTGCTTCTACATGCTGCCACCGAATGACAGAAAGCCAGTGTGTCGAGGTGATTAGAGGGGCAGACTAGGACCTGGGAGACCCGGGTTCAAATCCCACTCAGTCATGAAGCTCACTGGGTGACCCTGGACCAATCACAGCCTCTCAGCCTGACTTACCTCACAGGGTTGTTTTAAGGATGAAATGAGGAGGGGGAGAACCATGTATACCACCTTTAGCTTCTTGGAAAAAGGTGGGCTATAAATGAAATACACACACACACACACACACACACACACACCTTTCCCTATGCCCCAATACCTTTCTAGAGAACACCACCAGGTATTCCTTTTCTTTAGCACAATCTGTTTGAGCTTGTTTAGGCAAATCTTAAACTGCTCTTTAAAAGACACACCTTTATGTAGGATTTTCAAGTTTCAACTTAAAATGCTTGGATTATATTTTTACCACAGTGGTTATGAGTTCTTTGTTTGTGTTAAGTAAAGCAATACAAAGAGTGCAGCCACCAGAACAATGGAGGGTATTAGCGTTTAAAAAAATAAAAATCCTCCTTTTCATGAACATACACATCCAATTTCAGGCTGTTCTCTCACCCACCAGCCCATCCCCATTACTCTGCTGCTTGAGAAAAGCAGCTCTTAAGTTTTCCAACAGAGCAAACAAAAGTTTTGAATTTCATCCCATGCTAAAGAGAACCCACAATGTTACAGAAGAGAAAAAAGCAAGAACTGCCCCCCCTGCCATCCACAAACTCTGATGGCCACCCGTGTTCCCCCCTTCCTTCAAGTTTAATATAATTCTCTCCTCTTCACCAAAGCCTGATTGATTCCCAATTCTACAAAGAGAGGAAGACATCTACCTTCTTTAGCAGCAAAAAGTCCCTTGCGACCTCAGCTTCCCGCACTCACACCTGCTGCCTCCTCTCCAGTAACCTGATCCAATTCTAACCCTACCAAGACTTGTTCACTTCCACTTGTTTGCATGCAGTAGTTACTCCTCCCCTTAAATCATCTTTTCCGCCCTGAACAGAATGGAAACCCTGTACTTGCTTAGAGAACGGGGATGAGAGGCCTTCCAGATGTAAACTGCACTACAACTCCCATCATCCCTGACCACTGGTGTTGCTAACTAGGGCTGATGGGAGGTGCCGTCTAACAGAGCCATCCCTGCTTTAAACACACGTTGGCATTAAATTAATATCTGGCCCCGGTCTCTGCCAATATGGCAATACTTTAATGAGATTGCCCTAGCTGGGTGGGGCCACTTATCTGGCAGTGGCTTCTCCTGGCTGGGACACCGTTTAAAGGACTCAACTATATGGGTGGGGGCCCAACTGTGTGGGTCTTTTTCATTGAATGGACATACGCTGGCGGTGGGCTGGCTCCTTTAAATCAGTGGTGGCTGGTTCCCACTGAAACTGGTGGGCTGGAAGGCAGGGAGGCCAGCACTAGGTAGAGCTATTGCCACTGCCAGGCAGAGCCTATAAATTATAGGGCCCCCCCAAATCCTCCTCTCTGTTAAGATTTACAAAGGCAACATTGAAACTAAGGGGGAGAAAGCTGACAGCCAGGAGGACCACCCTCTGGACTGCTTGTAAGGCAAGCAGGTGGGGAACTGCCCCATTTGCCCTAATAGGGCAGCCTCTGTGACTGCAAAGGTGTCACAAGCAAAGACCTTGAGGCCCTCTGAATGGATGAAGGGGCTTAAAGATAGTCGTTTCAGTGTGTCTGTATCTGGGGGGGGGGAGTGTGTTTACATACGCTCCCTCTTTCCTCCCACCCACCACTCTCTTCCATTGTTCAGCCAGAAGAAACCAGGATTATAAATACCATTTGTCTTTGCAGAGCAGTGGAGGATAGATGAAATATGCGCCTTAGGCTTATCAGCTCCAGCACTGCTAAAGGGAAAGCTGGCTTCTGAGGCCTTGGATGGCGGCTGTCCTTTTCAGAAAAGAATCAAAGGTCTCAGGAGAGGGAGGAACATAATGGAGTGACCTTCAGCTAATAAAGCCCACCCCAGAGTCCATGGAAGCTTGGGGAATATTGACAAAAGTTCATATTTACAACAGCCTGGATGCCTTCCAGAAACCATTACCAATTTAGAGAGCCAGAGGCTGGCAGGCATTTCTCTCCCCCTCTCTTTGAGGGGACAGAATAAGCAAAAGAACAGAAAATATCTCCTCTTCCTTCCTTTTCCCCTTTCCCTCATGTGAGCTGCAAAAATGAGATGGAGCACAGTAATTCTTCATTAATGAGGCCCATATGCTTTCCTCCCTATAATGAAGCTAGGGTTGGTGTTTTGTTTTGCAGAGAAATACAATGAAAATCTGCTGGCGCACCAACAACAATGCAGAACCCTTGGACATTACAAAGAGGGTATCTTGCAGTCTTTATGACAGATCTCTCAGGCATTAAAGTGACCAGAAAAAGAAGGAAGGAGAAATCCACCAGTGTTAGGACTGGGGCAAAGAGTTTCAAAGAGGGCCCAGGGTCATAAATGGCAATGCCCCGCGTTACATAAAAACAGAGATCTCTCTTTTAGGAACAGCAAAATTATTTGCATGGTGCAAGGAAAGGGAAGCTTGGCACCAGATCACACATGAATTTGTACATCAGATGAACCCTGAAACTGAATCCATTACTAGATACACTTGTGCAAACTGGTTGTGTGAATATTCCATAAGGGCAGTTCAATAACCAAACTTAAGGCTCATCATAAATCAGTATAACGAGAATAGGGAACCTCTGGCTTGTGGGCTGAATGCAGTCTCCCAAGCCTCCTCTCCCTGTTGCCCTCAAAACTCAACTTTTGCAAGGTTGGAATGTATCCCTGAACTGCGATAGTGCCTCTTGCTTGTATGGATGGAAGACAGATGTTGGCAGGAGGGATGTAAAAATCTCTGGGTTTTGTTATCTGAAATGTAGCCTACTGTTAAAGAGTTACAGCCACTGCTCCACCCAGTCTTGTCTCTGGCATCACCCACTACAGGCACCTGGCACCTGAAAGTTTGTCCATTAGGGAAGGTGCCTGAGAGTTGTTAGGAGACCGCTATTACCCTCCCAGAGTTACAATTCCCAAAGTTCCCTGGGAAGAGGAATTGATTGTTAAACCGCTCTAGGAATTATAGCTCTGTAAGGGGAATACGAATCTTCTAATAACTCTCAGCACCCTTAACAAACTACAGTTCCCAATATATAGTGTGGGTGTGGCAAGAGATGCACCCTACCTTCCCAGCCACCAGCAGCGCCATTCACACTGGAGTCCACAGAACTATGGAGCAGTAGGAACTGGACACCTTTCTCAGGTGAGACAAACATGATAACCGCTACACTAGAGTGTGTAGACTGGCATCTACAACAAATGGCAAGTGGGACTTCTTTTTTTAATATAAAAAATGGTCAATTCCACCAGTGAAGTACCAGTGAGAAATTGTTGTTAATGATAATAACAATAACAATAGTAAGAGTAATGATATAATTTAATTTATATCCTGCCCTTCCTCCCAAAGGAGCCAAGGGTGGCAAAGACACAAATGAGAAACCATTAAAATGTCTAAAAAAACAATCCCGATACAGAGACAGACCAAGAAAGGTATTAAAAGGCTTTTTGGAAGAAGTCTTCAGTCGGCACCAAAATGACAACAGAGATGTCACTTCCCTAACTGTTAACAGGAGGGAATTGCAAAGGGTAGGTTCTTCACACTGAAGGCCTAATTCCTACAATATGTGAAACAGGCCTCCCAATAGGATGGTATCTACAAGCAGCACTCAAAATTTGCCAGGCACATTTTGCACCTGGCTATCGACCACTTGCGACCAAGTGAAGATGCCCGGGTGCCAGGATGGCACCTGACATCTCCACCATCCAGAGGTGCAAGCATGCCTAGGGATCCTTGGATTGTACCTGTTTTCACCCACTAACAACACATCCTGTAGAATTCAATCCGTGACATTTTATCTGCACAATCAAAATGAATTTCAGGAACCAAAAAGTCTTTAAAGCCATCTGGCCCCAAAATGGCAACTAGCCATTCCTTTTTGGCGACTGTAACCTTGGTTTAAGGAACCATTTGGCACCTAGCTTATATATCTGAGTTTCTAACACTGCCTGCAAGAGGCCACAAGTTGCAGAGCACAGTGACTGATTGAGAGGGGTAAAATGATCTTTCAAGGGTACCCTGATTCAAAACTGTATATACAGCAAAACCAGCACATTGAACTTAGTAATGGCACCATTTGTAGACTGTCCCTCTTACAAGTATGAATGCCAGTTGTTACAGAACATCAATCACCAGGGGTGTCTCCCATTCCTCCAGTGGTGCAACATCTTTCCCACTACCTAAGTGCGTCTGATTTCTGCAGGTCATGTGCACTCTCCCTATAGGAGTTAATTAAAACAAGGCAGGTGGTTTGTCAACAGTGTTAAAACAGCTGTCAGATAACAGTGTGTGCGAAGCCTTTGATATCTCTTAAGAGAGGAACTGTGCAGTTGCCACTACCATTTGTAGCCTCTGTCGAAAATTTGACAACATCAACCCTGGAGGTTTCCCTTCCACTCTCTTTTCCAATTAGACCTAGTTCTCACTGAGATGGCAAAGCTGCGTCTGGAATCTACCACTGCAGACAGGAGGCCAACATGTCAGAGTCTCTTACACACAAAGAACAATCACAAACCCTGCATGGCGAGCGGGACAGTGGTCTTCCATTAGTGTTCTATGGTTGTTGTTGTTTAGTCGTGTCCAACTCTTTTTGACCCCATGGACCAGAGCACGCCAGGCACCCCTGTCTTCTACTGCCTCCCGCAGCTTGGTCAAACTCATGCTGGTAGCTTCAAGAACACTGTCCAACCATCTCTTCCTCTGTTGTCCCCTTCTCCATCTTTCCCAACATCAGGATCTTTTCCAGGGAGTCTTTTCTTCTCATGAAGTGGCCAAAGTATTGGAGCCTCAGCTTCAGGATCTGTCCTTCCAGTGAGCACTCAGGGATGATTTCCTTCAGAATGGATAGGTTTGATCTTCTTGCAGTCCATGGGACTCTCAAGAGTTATATGGTTAACACGCAACATTAAAAGGAGGAACTATAACTCAGCAGTAGTTTGGTAGAGCACATGGCCTTGAATGAATAAGGTCCCAGGTTCAATCTCCAACCAGCAAGTGTGGTGAGACAGCAGAGCTAACATGACCTTCAGTTGGCCGCATCACTGTTGTTTAATGCAAGGTAGAGAGGAATGGACAAGGTGGGCTCATTGCAAATGCACCAACTGAGCTAATCCAGCACTCCCACTGTTGAGTTTGCACCATGCCTACTTTCTCTGTCCCCTCTCTATCCACCTCCTGGTAAGCAGCAGCAACACTACAGACTGAGGCCAGGGGAGCACCAACCACCCCACCATGCTGGCCACTACTGTCCCTGACATCTCCATTTGAGAAAAAGATCAGAAAAGCAGATGATAGGCAAGACCCTGGAGAATGGAACTTAGTCAGAGCAGACAACACTGAACTCGAGGAACAGTCAATCTAATATAAGGCAGCTTCCCTGTTCCTATTGAATGCTGATATACAGCACGTCAGCTGTGTCTCACAACAGCAAACCAGTAATGGTTGTGGTTCAATTATTCACTACATCCTCAGCCTCATGTTCAAACAGGCAAGCTGCCATAGCAGGGGGTTCAAACATGAGGGAGGATATATAGCTGTTTAAGACCAATGGAACCAGCTCAGTCCAAATGGGTGTGGCTATTTAGTGCAGAGAGTTTGTCCTGCGTGACCAGAAGGGTTTTGCTTAAGGTTTCTTTTTCTTTTTCTTTTCCCTTCCTTGAGCAACTGCTTGGGTAAAATATAGCACACCCTACCCATAAAGTCCTTTGTTACAACATCTACGCCATAAAGCTGCAAAACCTTGGCTCCCAAGTACATTAAATTCTTATAAACCTGCCTTCATTTTAAGCATGCAATATTTCAACACACAAAGCGCCTCTTCTGAAAAGATAGCACTTTAATGAGGAGACAGGTAAAACATATAAACCAAAGCTCATTATGGCATAATTTCTGGGAGATGACCAAGCTGTTATAAAAGGAAGTTGTGGCAGTCACATTTCGCTGGAGCTTGAAGCTAAAAACATGAAGAAAAGGCCACAGTATGGCGCAGGACAGGTCTGCAAAACCTGTTTACTGCTGAAGGCGAATGGCTGCATCCTATTTATGCAAAGAAAGGCTCTTACAAGACTGTCACAGAACAGGCGACGAGCATAAAAACATTGGAGAGGAAGACTTCAAGTGGTTAGAATAGAAGTAGTTGAACAGTGACCTCCAGATGCTGTGAACTAAACCCCCCATTAGCTCCCATCAGCCCCAGCCAGCATGGGCAACGGTCAGAGAAGTTGTAACCCACAATACCTGAAAGTGTACCAGTTTGGCTGCCTCAAGAGTTAGAATGGTCAAACTGAGAATTCTTGGGACCGTTGAGTATACACCCACCCCTAAGGTATAATAATCATCATAACGATACCCAGTTATACCTCTCTTTTAAATCGGAACCAGCGAGGGCAGTGAAGGTCTTATGTGAATGCCTGGAGGTGGTTGGAGGATGGATGGCAGCTAACGGATTGAGGTTTATTCCTGACAAGACAGAAGTACTGTTCTTGGGGGACAGGGGGCGGGCTGGTGTGGAGGACTCCTATCAGATGTCAAGGAAATAAGCAACTATCCTACTTTTAAAAGACATCTGAAGGCAGCCCTGTTTAGGGAAGTTTATAATGTTTAATGCTATATTGCGTTTTTAATATTCGATTGGGAGCCGCCCAGATTGGCTGGGGAAATCCAGCCAGATGGGCGGGGTATAAATAAATAAATTAATAATAATAATAATAATAATAATAATAATAATTAGCAGCCTGTGTCCATTGAAAGTAAAGGAACATACTGAAAAAAGGTCTTTAGATAACAAAGCAAGAATGCAATTAAAAATCTAAAACACTCAAATCATCTTCATCAATGTACAATGTTTTGTTTTATGGGAAATCTATTCCAAATTTGTGAGTTAATGGGCCCCAATTAATGTGTAAGGAAAAGCCCAGAACTCTCCATGGCAGGCGCCAGGGATCTTTTTCACATCCCCTTCTGGGCCACACTCCAGTGGTGGTTGGAGCAACAAATCTAAATTTTGCCTTGGCACAGCAGGCTACATTCACATACATTCAGATACATCCCTCTCCATCATCCATGTAGGCAAGCCAGAAGCAGTACCAGAGTTCAATGACATGTTCCAGCCAGGCAAAAACACCTGGGGTACAAAGCAGGATTGGAGAGGGGCATGACCAAGGACTGCCCTTGGTCCCCAGTGCTGAGGTTTCCCACCCCTGCTCTATAGGAAACCTTTTATCTTTGGATATGAGAATCATATGTGCTTCTGCTTACTCACCGACAGAATGAAGTTCAACCCACGAATTTATCCACCCTCACATCTGTAGTTTCTGAGAATTCATCTCAGAATCTTACCACAGGCAAGATTCACATATAGGATAACATCCACATGCAATGCTTTGAGAGGAGGAAGATGAAAACTGTACTAGCTGCTCATGCTAAGAACAAAGTGTCCTAAAACTATGAACCCCACCCTTCTTGACTGTACATAGAATTCTCAGAGGGAGAGGACCTCAGGGCCTTTTTACACATTACATTTCGGGGTGGGTGTGTTGTACAGCATGCGTGCACGCACACAAACACACGCCCAAAAGTTGTAAAGTTTGATGAGCAGGGGCTGGAAGACATGCTGGCAGACCTCAATGACCCTCGGTTTATCTTTCCCAGTAAACCATCTCTAGATTGCAGGCTGGCCACCTGTCAACCTCAGTCTAATTCCATGCACCTGTCAATCAAAAAGCCCTCTGCAAGCAATTGGTTTGGTCTCTCGGGTGACAGCAACCTGTCCCTCCCTTGCCAGCCCAATGGGTGGGAAGGAAAAGGAGAAGGGGTGTCAGAAAGAGAGTCAGGGAGAGAGAAAACAGGGTGCCCCTACCTCACTTTTTACTCTGGCCCTGCCCACCCCTCCTTGCCATGTGACCTCCTCATAGATTACTCTCAAGGGAATTTGGCCCTTGGCTGAGAAAAGGTTGCCCATACCTTTACCTGGTTATTCTTTTTCACTTTACCTTCCTAGCCACTAGACCAGGAGTCGGCAAGGTTTACCTCGCCTGGGCTGGTTCATTCCAGCGGAGATCCCTCCGTGGGCTGGATTGCGCGTCCGCGATTTCCAGCATCTGCGCAGACATGATTTCGGAGTCTGCGCAGACACGATTTCCAGTGTCACGGAAGCTAGTTTAGCGCAGCGTGCGGGGACTCGCCGAGCGGATGGCTCAGTTTGGGGGCAGCTTGTGGGCCGGTTAAACGACCCCCATGGGCCTTAGGCTGCCGACCCCCGCACTAGACTAAGATGAGACTAGAGGACCATATTCTGACCTGCCTGTATTCCACATTCTATGGGGTCCTGTTATGGGCAAGAAAGCACAGACAGAGGTCAAGGGAGGGTATACACAGTGTAAAGGCAAGGCTAAGTGCAGCAACTAACTTGCAAAGGAATTGATCAGGTCAGGGGACATCAACCTTCATAGGCCCATGGGCACACATCTGGGTAGTTGAGGGAGGGAGTACTTTGGGTTTTGCGGGCATCAGTGTTAGACACTAAGGGCACCATGGCACACACAGGCACCATGCTGGCAACTACTAGTTCAGAGCCACTTGCAACATGATGGATTACATAGGAAGGTGTGTGCAATGTGCCTGTTTTGCTGCATGTGCAAGCAGCATATGTGCACTGGGAAGCCATAACCTAGAACAGCTTAATGCCATGTGTAAACCCAGCAAAATGGATTTATGCAGGATGACCACATGCAATGCACATATGGCATGCATGCTTCTTAAATGTGCCCATGCTCCTCCTCCCTGAAGGAAATCCAGTCGGTTGCCATGAACGAGATGTAGAAGGTTTGTTAGGCAGAACCGTGAATCAGGCGTTTGCCACAAGTCACCTGGGCATGATTCAGCACCAGGTACAACAATTCCACCACCTGGGCAGAGTTTAGTGTTGTGCTTCTGCCTTAGGCCCCAATGCCTGTTTGCCCAGAATGAGGTTTGAAGCCAACACAGATGCCGGCGAGAGACTTGCCCTAGTCTGAATGGGTAAGCCTGCATTAATAAGCAGCTGGGGGGGGGGGATATGCTCCTTCCAGCCCAGAATTCCATTTGTCATGAGCTTACAGCAAAGAGATAAAGGGAAATAATTATCTTAACGTAGTTCCAGTCATCAGTAACAGTGTCAAGGTTTTGCCCTGCTGCTGACCCGGAACATGTGACTGTAACACAAGAGAGAGGGCTGCTGTCAGCTGAAACGGTGACCCTCCTACATTATTGTCAAAAAAGCAGAACAAAAGATCCTTTTGTTTTATTGTTTTTGCTGGGTTTAATTTTCTTGCAACGGCTGGGCAATCAGGAGGTCCTTCTTCTCCAATAACAGATGTACCTCCAGCTTTGAATCAAAGACAGAGGCAAGTGAATTCTCCAGCCGAGATTGTGTTTTTGTGTGTGTGTTGCTTTTTTCTTCCATCTAAACTAGCTTCCTCTTTTGCTCCTTTTACACTCATCTTTTCACATCCCCTCTCCTTTACTGACTACAGCAAATACCTAATCATTGTTAAGCATTCATTTTGGCAGTCTCCGTCGGCAAATGGGAATGCACAAATTATACTCAATGACAGCATCTTGATTAAATTAAAATGGGGATGAGGAGAGTTCCTTAAACTCGTGCTTCACAAAGTGTGAAGCAAGTCTTCCATGGTTACGTTGTGAACCGACCTGAGATCTATGAGCGGTATACAAATTTAATAAATAAATAAATAAATAAATAAAAAAGATCAGGCCTAGTTTGCATTATTCCTTTGATTTCCAATGTTTGGAGGTGAGTGCTGTTGGTTATGAACAGCAGAGGCTCTCCAGGTGGGGAAGGAGCCATTACACTAGGCTTCCCAGCAGGCGGGTCACTGTTGCTTACTGGGAGACGGGTCAGGCAGCAGAGAGGTTGCTGTGGTGCAAACATACTGGCAGAGGCCGACTTCCGGGTTGGCGCGATCGGGAAATGGCGGATTCCCTCCGAGCTCCGGAGGGAATCGGCTCAGCGGTGGATGGGTCTTTGCCGTGCCGGCGACACGGGGACCCTTAAAAACCGCAGGCGCGGAAGCCTGCGGACTGAAGACTCGGCGGGTGCCTTAAGCGCCCCCCCTGATTCGCAATGAGCCTTTTTAAAGGCTACGGAGGGGATACAGGGGACGGCGTGGCACTGAGAGTCGACCGCTACCGCCGCTGAGCGAAGCCGCGAGCCATAACTGGAGAGCGCTGACTTCCTTCCTTGAAATTCGGACTGAAAAAAGAACCCGTGAGTAATTTGGAACTGAACTTTAAAACTTTTACCTTTTGAATTTGAGACGACCGGGGGGTGTGCTAAAAGGAAGTCCCCACACCCCCCCTTGCAGACGATCCAGAGCAACGAAACAAGAACTAAGCTGGAGTGCCTACCCTGTAAAGGGTGAGTTTTAAAAAGACAGTAACTTCCAAGATTTAGAAAGGTAAATTTGAGCAGGAGAGTGGAGTGTTGGAAGAGTCTTTGTTTTGTGGTAAACAACCCTCCCTCCCGGGCCCGGGAGCGACCTGCTTTGGAGCCTGTATAGAGGAGCAGAATTTGACAGCTGTCAAAAGCTGTCAAATGGACTATTAATAGTGAAAAAAATTGCTGTTTAAGACCTCTCCGGATTAAAAGGAGTTACAATTGAACTAAAATTTTGAGAAACAAAGAAACAATAATAGGACAGAGGATTGTTGGAGAAAAGGTTACTCAGTAACCAGATTCCCTCTAGGGGAAATTCTGTGGAATTACAATGGCTGTGGGTGGAAAGATACTGAGAGAAATCGAAAGAATGTTCTCACTGGTGGGAACCCTACAGGAGCAGACTACAGCTATGAGTAAACAATTGACGACCTTGGATTTGGAAACAAGTAGTTCTGCTGAAAGTAATGAGGGCCTGAGTGAGAAAGAACCCACAGCTGAATTTGAAACAATAAACAAAGAAGAGGAGAAGACAAAACAAGAAAGAGAACAAGTTATCTGGGAAAGTACTAACCAGAAGCCGACATCTGGAGAACACAAGCAAGGAGACTATTGGATTAAATCCACTCTAAGCCTACGAAAGATACAGAAGATGAAAGTGGAGGCCCTGGGACTTTATGGAACTCAGGAGCTCGAAATAAAGAAGTACAATTGGGGCCTCCACATAGACTTTGATTTTGACTATCAGCAAGACTTAGGCCTTGTGGAAATTTCTCAGCAGTTGCCTTTAAATATGGGAAGAGACTATGGACTGATTGGATTGATTGTTAAGGAAATCTTTCGAGACTCGATGATAGACGAAAAGGACTACCAACAAAACCGGCGGAGAGGGACTAAAAGAGAATTGAGAGCCTCGGATATCCGGAATCCAGGCTAAAAACTGTTAATTTGGACATGTCTCGGGAAAGGACGCAAAGCGGGGAGGGGAGGGAGGGAAGTATCAAATTTAAACAACACTCAAGACCAGGGGGTTTAGTATTAAGAAAGTTATGTAAGAAAAAATGAGAAATCGAGGGAAGAGAATTGGGGTCCAACTTAGGGAAAATTTATTTTTGTTTTTTATAAAAGGACTAATATTAAGATGGAAGAAATGCCAACTTGCTGACATAAGTTTGGGAATAGGGATGCAGGGGAGGGGGTGGGGGGAAGTCAAGGACTAGGGTTAGAAAATAAGATTTTCGGGAACTATTCATGTTCGTTGTTTTTTATGTTTGTTTTGGTGTGTTGTTTGTGTTTATATAAAATGTGAAAACCCAATAAAAATATTTAAAAAAAAAAAAAAAACATACTGGCAGAGGGGTCCCATTGGCTCAGCTAGTGTGTTTGCACCACACCAACCCCCCTGCCACATGGGCATAGCAGCTCTGTCCCACCCAGCGAGCCGCTTCTGGATATGAAACTAAAACATCTCTATCCATGCACAAGAGAGAGTCTTCAGCAGGCTTGATGGGTCTTCAAGGATTACAGAAATATAAAAGATCTTTTTGGGGGGGACCCCTAAACATCAGAATGAGCATGCTCAGTGATCACAGAATGTTGATTGGGTGTTGTGGGGAGATACGGGAAATTGAGTAGCGACAGGAATGGAATGGGGTGTCTGGACTTTGGGAAGGACAGGGAAAGCAGCTCTGCGGTACAGCATCTATATTGCATGCAGAAATCCCCAGGTTTAGTCCCCAGCACCTCCATGTAGGGCTGGGAGAAACTCCCTGCCTAAAACCCTGAAGAGATGCTGCCAGTCCGTGTAGGCAATACGGAGCTGAATGGCCAGCTACCTTCCTATGTTCCTGTGACTCCTGAACAGGGACACTCCACACTGCAGCATTTTGTTGCAGGTCTCATCCACCAAGGCCAGGGCTACAGTCTGTAAGCACACAAAGCAATGAACATGCTAAAACTAAGTAGTTCTTAGTCTATAGTAACTGCCTGAATGGAAGACCTCTTGTGAATCTTCTATATGCTGCCTTGAATTCCATGATGGAAGTATGGTGGGATATGAAATTTAAAATAAACAAATCACTTCTAGTTTTCTTTTTTTAAAAAAAACAACAACTGATTGCCATTTAAATTTGGTTCATATTTATACCTTGTCTCATAAAAAAACCCAGAACATTTTTTCAAGGGAGCCTGAAACTACAGAATGAAAATAAGAACACAAAACCAGAACAAATGTAAAGCAAAGGCAAATAGTATGGTTTGGATAGGCCTGAATAAGCCCGTCAGTAATAACAACAAAGTGATCCCCAACCACATGCACACACATAGCCTAGCCATGGAAGTCTATAAAGCACAATTCAATATTAATTTGTTTTTTTTCTTCTAATTGTACAATTAAGTTGGAAAATGAAATTTTATAACACGTGTGCACTTTTTGGATCCAAAACAATGGAATTTGGAAGCTTGGCAGCATAGCTGGGGGAAGGGAGGGGAGGAGGAGCTGCAGAATTGCAGGGATGGGGACATACAAAAGAGCACATGCCTATTAACAGAAATAAAGGAAGCGCCAGAGCCGGGTTGGGGGAACCTGTGGCCTGCTAGGTTTGTTGGACTACAACTCCCATCATTCCTAACAATTCTCCATGCTGGCTGGGGCTGATGGAAGTTGCAGTCGAACGACACTTGGTGGGCCTTGGTTGCCCAACTTTGCACTAGAGAAAGAAAACGAAAGACAAAAGCAGAAGAAGAGACTGCAACTCAGTTCAGGCACCCCAAAGCAAAACACACACACACACACACACACACACACACACACACACACACACACACACAACCAGCCCCAGATGCCCATTTGGAGAGACTTGATCTCATACCTTGCTTGCTACCAAGCCACTCCTGATACGAGGCAGCTCCAGGTCCGCTGAGTTCTACAGACAAAACAAAAAGTTCTGTTCACAATCAAACACTTTTAACAGAAATCTCTTTTTCACCTAGGCAAAAGGGGGGGTCATTTCATGGATCTGAGTCCGCCTCTGCCCCTTCATTTCTTGAGAGAGGTAGGGGTCTAACTAACAAAATGGGCAGCAAATTTGGCTAGCTAGCGAGTGGTCCCTATCATTAACATTTATTACATTTCTATCCTGCCTTTCTTCCACAGAGGTCAAATAAATATACACAGGATTTCCAGGCGTTCTCTTATTTAAGCACTGACCAGACATACACCGGCTGGATTCAGCATAGTTGCTGTGCCTTCAATACTACGAAAGGTCAAACACAGGGTTTGAAAAGGCTTCCAAGATGTATTAAGTCAGTGTAATGATTTCTGTGAAGATACCACAAAGGAAGTCGACTGGACTAACCAATGGGCTATGGATTCTCTTAAGAGTAGGAAAAGGGCTGGCCAATGTGGTGCCCCCAGTTGTTGTTGGACTCTGACACCCATCAGCCCCAGCCAGCACAGCCAATGATCATGGACATGGGAATTGTAGTCCAGCAGAATCTGGAGGGCACCACCATGGCTACACCTTGAGTTGGTGGTAGGGCCCTGGTCCCATTTGCTGGCACAGTGAGGTTTCCTTTAGGAAAACAGATCATTGGTTCATCTAGCTCTGTACTGTCCATACATAATGGTAGTTGACGTTTTGTGCAGAGAAGTGGCTTTTGGCAATCCCTGCATTAGGCTGTTATAAATTCTCCACTGCTCATTGTATGGGTAGCTTAGAATGGGGGTGGGGTTTTTTTGAGAGGATCCACAACAGCAACAGCAATATCTTTTACTTACAGCAATGTTCTTCAATCTTGGGTCCCCAGATATTGTTGAACTACAACTCCCACCATCCCCAGCCAGCTTAGCCAATGGTCAGGGATGATGAACACTGGCCTAGAGAGTGGACATTTTCTACTGCCCCCTGCCCAGGCCTTCAGCAGTCATCCCGGTCACCAGGAAGGACCAAGAGGCGTGGTTTGTCTAGTTGCCTTTCCATTCATTTTAATATTTCATTTTAATATTAATTAAAGCAAGGGAAAGAGTTTTTTTTTAAAAAAGGGGGGGCATGTTGCAATCTGCCATAGAAATTTGCTGTTCTAAGTTTATGTTGTAGTTTATCTGGGTCTGAATTACCGTAACTTCTGTTGACATTATCTTCCTACTGTTAAAATGTGTTTCGTGATGGTCTGACAACTAGATAAAAACAAATGAATCGGCTCTGCTTAAACAGCCTTAAAAGAGTCACCGTTTCAAGGTGAATCTGCAAGTATTTGCTTTAAAAGTATAGGCATGGAGAAAAGTTCCTCTTTATGCATAAAGACTTTTAATGAAAAGTTTGACAGCTTTGCCTTAACTTGACTCTGCTCTAACAAAGGGCATACTAGAAGCCAATGCCAGTGATAAAAGTGGCCCAACACAATATTCAGTACACCAGTTAAGTAAAATAGGAATCACAGATGACAAAGAAAGAAATTACAATGCAACTCAAGGGATGTGAATATTTTTCCATGATCTCAGCGCACTCTGAATGAAACCCAAGAAACTGTTAGGTTGATAAGTCAATATTACAATGGCTTTAGAAAGGGTAAAGGGTTGAAAAGAGGTGCTATTGGGTGCTGCAGAGTCAGATCAAAGAAGATGAGGGATGGGGGGGGGAAATGGTGTGTTTAAGTGAAATGAGATGTCTAAGCATATATTTCCCTATTACAGAAGCAGGTACATTGTACCTTAGAGGGTGCAAAATGATTATTTAGCTTTTCATAAAAGATAATGGGATAAGGTTAGAACATTTGAAGATGCCTTATACAGAGTCCATTTAGCTCAGTATTATTATATGAACTGCTTTCCACAAATTCAAACCAGTGTATTTCCCAGTCCTACCTAAAATGGCTGGGGATTGTACCTGTGGCTTTTAACAAGCAAAGCATATTATTATTAGGTTTGTTACCCGTTCTTCCATGGGCAGGTTACAATAATATAAAATAGTGCATTAAAAACAGTTTAAAACAAATTAAAACCACTGCCATAGCGGGCCCACTTGATTGAACAATACAGTAGTCACATATCTCTGATTAGATAAATATTGCTAAAGCCCCAGCTGGTCTATTCTTTTTAAATTACCGTTTTTTCACTCTATAGGATGCACCCGACCATAGGATGCACCTTGTTTTAGAGGGGGAGAACAAGAAAAAAAAATTCCCCCCTCTCTGCTCAGCGCCCCTTCAGCGAAGTGACAGGAGAAAAGGAGCCCCTTCCATTTCTCCTCCCGCTTTGCTGAGGGGGCGCTGCACAGCTCTCCCTCTCTGCTGAAGCCAAGGAGCCTGCATTTGCTCCATAGGACACACACACATTTCCCCTTAATTTTTGGAGGGGAAAAAGTGCGTCCTACAGAGCGAAAAATACCGCATACTTTAAAAATATTTTTTAGATTAGTGTTTTTTATTTTACATTTCTTTTAATAATAATAATCATGTTCTATCCTTACAGGTGGTGCTTTGGTTTTGATTTGCTTATATAAAATTATTATTTTGCAGATTCAATTTTGTTTTTATGCTTAACAGTGGTTATGAACATAGGACAGAGATCACCAAGGAAGAAGACTAAGGGCAAAAGCCATCTGGGTTCTCTTGATATTTCCTGAGTTATAATTGTCTATACTGCTGATATTTCATCAGCATACACGGCTTTTGCTCTGAAACAAACTAGTCCACATTGTTTTGTTTTGAATTTCCATTTGAGCCTATGTAATGTTCATTTATATATCAAGCTGTTTGTGTCAGCTTGTAAGAGTTAACTTTGGGATCCTCCTTTTCGTCACACATCCCCTAAGCCTCTCCTTGCAAATGCCTTCCTAGGCTCTTCCTCTGCCTTCGCCCAGCAAACAGCTGCCAATGGCTCCTGGCAGCAAGCAAGCCCAATTGAATTTTAAAAGATTTTCCATTCTACTGCACTATTTAGCGAGCACAGAAAGGAGGTTGGGGTGGGGGATGGAACTCTGTGTTGCTTCACCATTTATGTTGTGTAAATCTGAGATAACAGATCTTCTGCCTAATCCTAATGAGGCCTCCCCATTAAAATCTTTATTAGCTTCCAGCACAGTGGATTGCCAAAAAGCTTGTCAGTCCCCTCCAGTCCCCTCCCCCCCCAACCCACTATCTCTCTGTACCAAGATCTGCTTTAACTTTTACAAATAGCTCTAAGATATTTCCCCTGCTTATCAGCATTGCCAAGCAGCTTGCCTTATCACTGCTATTGCAGATAAAATAAATGAGCTACGAATGATATGAATAATGGCATTTTCTGTAGGCTGGTTTCCCATTACATTCTCAACAGATTGTAGATTTAAACTTCAGCACAAAAGAGGCAAGGAGGAGAAAGAGAAGGTTCCCCCCCCCCATCGCCAAATTACTTTCCTTTTGCTCAACAGCCTCAGATTCCTGGATGTATTTTAAGCCTACCTGAACTGAGGAGGCAATTAATTTTGAAAGGGACAAGAAGAAAGACAAGGTTCGGCTTCTCAGAAAATCCCCAGGACTAGCTGTTCTGTGACTTTTAGAGGGTTGCTGCATTCGGCGGCGGCGGGGGGGGGGGCTTTAAGGCTACACAGGGCCTAATAAAGCTGTCTTCATTAGACATCCTTCTCCCCCACCCCACCCCCTAGCTGTGTACAAGCCTGGAATCAGAAGAGGACAATGGACTCATGGAAAAGGAAGCAAAGACTGGATGCAGAATAATACATCTCTTGCTACCAATGCACACCTGATCAGATTTTGCCGGATGTGGTACGTTAGCAGTGTAGAGAGAGCCACAAAAAAAGGGTGATAACAGTAAGGAAGGGATGGGAAACCTGTTTCATGCTAGCGGTGGGTCGGACCAAAAGTCAGTGGGGTAATTAATGGAAATTTTACCTTTGCAAAGAAGTAGGCTAGTTTCTAATCCGGTCAGAGTTCAAGGACACAGTCCTGCCAGGCAAAAACTGTGGAGGTTTGTGCGAAGCAGGGCCAGTGAGGTGTGTGGCCTGGGGAAAAGAGGGTGTGGCCTGAGGGGGTGTGGCCTGGCAACTTTTTCCAGGGCCAGAGGTCTGGAAGGGTCTGAGGTTCCCCACGTCTGCAGTGAGAGATCAGAAAGTCCTACTGGTACAACAGGTAAATGGATGGACTTGGATGAGGAAGCCAGAGCTGGCAAACCTTGCCCTGCAATATACAACTAAGAAGAAGGCCTTTAACTCAGTGACAGAGTGTCTGCTTTGCAAAGCAGAAAGTCCTAGGTTCAATACCTGGCACTGCTGGAAGTGTCCCTTGCCTGAAACCCTAGAGAGCTGCTGCCAGTCAGTGTAGACAATATTGAGCTAGATGGATCAGTGGTTTGACTCAAGTGTAAGGCACCTTCGTATATTCAACTTGGGCACGTCCTTTGCTGTATAACTACTTTTGTACTGAGACCAAATGAAGTCCATGCAGGAAACTGCTACAGAAATAATATCTTCTAAAGGGGTAGATGACTCTTTGCCGCAGTAGAAATGACATCCTCAGGGCTGTGATGTAAATAAGTGGTGGTGGTGGTGGGGTTGTCAGCATGCTCTGGCTTACAACAGTGGTTTCTAACAGCAGCTGCCATATTCGTTTTCCTCTGTCATAATCCTATTATTTTAAATTGCTAATGCACCACTCCCATGATGGAACTCAAAGCAGTGTACATGAAGGTTCCCTGGTAGTGTCCTACTCAAGCACTGGCCAGGTCCAGACCTGCTTAGCTTCAGTTTGCTGCATCATATATCTTCAGGCTATACCCTGGGATGACTCACACTTATCCCTCCCTGCTTGTGGATTATATTAAGATGCTTCTGTACACTGGAGTGTATGAAAAGCTCTACAGTGTGATGATAACACGCACACATAATCCAGGAGCTGAGAAGTAATGCCTATTATCATGGAGGTTTAGACAGCGGAAGGTGGTTGGTTAGGACACACGCAGCACTGCCTCACCAATATCAACCTGTCCCCACCGGTCTGCTTTCCTACTTACAATTTTACTCATTGCATTTATATCCCACCTTTTCTCCAAAGAGCTCCAAGTGGCACACATGCTTCCTCGTTTAGGTCACCCAGCAAGCTTCATGGGTGAGCAGGAATTCAAACCCTCGTATCCCAGACCATGGTCCAATACTCTAGCCATTACACTACCAGTGGCTCTCAAAATGAACTCAACTTACAACCAACCCTATCAGCTCCTTCATCGTTAGCTCCTCTTTGCTCAACAAGGAAGGAGACAAAATTGGAACTAGTTGGCTCTGTCTAACATTCATGGTCTGTGGTTGTGCTTATCATTGTCTCTGGCTCCAGCTACTGTTGACCTCCTGGCCTTCCACTCTAAAAGACCCAATAGTCACCAGCCACCACTGGATTTAGATTTTGAGTCATATCAACCATCACTATTTCCCACTTGCTCATCCATGCTGATCCTGCTAATATCAGTACACAAGACAGCTGGGTGTTCAGCTGTGCCAATAGCTGCCAACCACAAAAGCACCACAGTCACTATCCGGAAACATCCTTAAACTCTTCCACTGAACTGAACAGACCCAGGGAGATGACAGCAACTGATTAAAATTTAATAGTAATTTAATTCACTGACAGAGGGCAAAGTGTGTAAAGAGAAATACTCAGACACAGTAAGAAAGGGTGCAGAAGGTAATCAATATCCAAGTCTTCCCCACCAACACCCTCCTCCATCTCCCATCTCTGTCCTAGGGGCTGGATCCAACATTCTGTTGTGCTAGAAGGCAGGTGAGTTTTAATGATGTGCAACAGAGGAATCCAACAGAACAGCTGTGCTAGGTGAAACTTGTTGTGCAACTGATTGCACAATCTATTGTGCAACAAAGCTCCAGAAACCTGCTTATGCAGCCATGTTCTGTTGGTGCAAAATATTTCACCAGTAGAACAGCATAAAGTTACTCTTACTTTGCACTATATTGGATACAACCCTAGGACCAGAGTTTGGGGCATGAACCCCACTGAAACCAGCAGGACTTGTTTTGGTTGGATGGACCAAAAAAGCCCCTGGCCAGACAGGGGGATGGAAATGTAAAACTCAGCAACACCTGTCTTGTATTTTCTGGACACTTAAAACTACCGGATACATGTAGGGATGAGTAACACACCATTTGCTGACTGCCTTACTATGAACTCCTTGGTTCCATCATGTTACAAAAGTGTATCCACAACATTTGACAGAGTCAAGCGAAAATGGTCTTCTCTCACTAACCTTTTTTAAATGATTTTCCATTCCCCCACAATCCTAGCCCTGTCACTGTATCAAGGTTATCTATTATTGGCAGTGACAGGTGAAAATTAATCTCCTAATTATTTCTTGCTGCGTAATCTCCACTGAAGAAGTAACATAAAAGGATTACAGTTCAGCCTTCGTGGAAGGCTTTTCGGGAGCCAATCATACGGTTCTAAGGGAGGCATGTGTTGGAGAGGTATTTATGGAGGATTTCTAATCATCTGAAGACACACACACATATACACACACACGCAACTGCTTTAGGACCAACACACTCTGGACTAAGGAGCCACTTGGAGGTCTCTTAGTGGCACAAAAGAAACAATCTTTCACTCTCTTGCCAACAACTCAAGGGAGAATAGCAGGTTAAACACACAACATGTTTCCGCTTTCGCTTGCCGTTTGTTTTGTCAAGTGTTCAAAACATGCCTCCAACAGCACCAGAAGGAAATTAATTTTTCCCTGCAGACAGATTTTTTTAAAACACACACACACACGCACACAAAACAATGTTAGACTAGCATTCTGTTATTTATTGCTTAGCCCAGCCTTCCACTCCCAGCTGAGCACAATTCAAAGAAACAAATCAGACTGGCAAAAAGATGTCCCAGCATGGAATGTTCCTGTTCAGGATTCCAGCCAGCCTCTTTCTTTTCCTGGGATATTCCATTCCGTCTTCTGATCACAATGAGCCTGCTCAATCTTCACTGGACTATTTTGGGATCTCAACACCGGCCCAAAGAATTTTTCAAAGTCTTTTTTCTACTTCTGCAAACCTTTGGGCTTCCCTGCGAGGCCGATACCACCCACTTGTGCATGGATGGTGCCATTTTGGATACATAAGGAGCCTCACCTGGGTCACATCCACACTATATATGTGAAGTACTCTTAAAGCAATTTAACGGTGACAGCTCCCCCACCCAAGAAAGAATCTGGAGAACTGTAGTTTGCGGAGGGTGCTGGGAATTAGGGATTCTTTGTGGGGAAACCAGAACTGTTAAAGTGTTAAAAATGTGCTTTAAATGTATGGTGTGTATGTGAGATTGGAAAATGAGTTCGCTATTAATATGCAGGAGGTTTGCGGAAGGAGAGCCAGCTGCAATCTCTGCAATGCACACAGGACCTACTCCTGTATTGCATTTCCTGTAAGGACAACAGACTGTTTCCTCTTAATGGAAATGACAAAGAAGAAGAAACCCACCCAACAACTCTCAGAATGAAGACAAGTTTTTAAGCTGAGGCTGGATGCCGTAGCAGACATCTTGCATTGGAAGGGGGTTGGACCAAACGATATTTTGGGTCCTTTCCAATGGCAAAGTTCCCATAGTTTGGTCACTCACCCTAACCTCTCCAAGGTCTCAGATCAAGGGAGGTCCTTCTCAGACCCTCAACCTGAGATGAGACCAGGGATTCAACCCAGGAACTTTTGTATGAAAAGCTTAAGGTTATAACTGAGCTGTGGACCCTGAACTACAATACATTGGGTTGTATCAAATGTTAGTCCTGCTCAGAGTGGACCCAATGGAATTAATGGACCCAAGTCAGTCATGTCTGTTAATTTCAATAGTTCTACTCTGAGTAGGGCAAGCACTGGCTACAGTCCTAAGAGCCATAGGTTTGCTGTCCCTTTTCTAGATGACCAACCCTGTTAAACCACAAAACATGGATTTAAACCAGCTGGATCCTCTCAGTTCAGCATCTTAAATGCAAGTAAATTGACTTAAATGAGTTTACAGCAGGCTGCAGGAGAATATTCATTTCTATAGAAATACTGTTTTGCTGTTTTAAGGCAGAAAGCAAAAGGAGTCCGGCTTAAATTCGAAGAAAAAAACTTACAGAATTTGAAGGGAAAATAATATAAAACTGGTTGAACACCACAATGTACACCACACAAAGAAAACTAGCCGTAAGATCTGGGTGATGAAATAGTCCAACCACAGCTCCAATTACTCTGCCTAAGGACGGATCTGTTTTTATCAGGTTCTTTCTGCTCTTCACTAAGGGTGAAGACAGACAGACAGACATTCTAAAGTGCTGTGGAAAGTGGTCTGAACATAAATGTTCTTGCTCTGAAAGCCAGTTTGTTTTTAAAATGTGCTGTCTGGAACTGTGCTGTAGTGGTGAATATTGCATCATGAGAGCCCCAGTAGCTGCAATGAGACTTCAAAATATGCAGGCAGCTGCGTGGATCCATTATATATAATTGCCAAACATATGCAGAGATACATAGATCAAAGAGCAGCAGAACATATAATACCCAGGGACTGCAATCCTATCTATAGTATCCTGCAAGTAAGCTCCAACTTCTGACTATATAGGCTTAAGCTAGCAAAACAGCCTTAGCTTTAAACAAAAGGTTCTTGGAAGCTGAAATGCAACCCTTAGCTTTTTAATTCAGAATGGAAACAATCTTCCACAGGTGTGTTGTCATTTAAACTGCTAACCCAAGGAAAGAATCCAACCAAAGAAAAGAAATATCCTCTTATTTTCCTCATTCTCTGACCTCTATGCTCAGAAACCTGAAAGCTTCATTATCACTTTACTCATTTATCATAGCAAAGAAATTCCCACAATCACCTGGCAGATGATGTCATCACTCCTGCTCTGAAAAAAATGTATTGGACCTGCACTCCTCTGTTCATTATGACACCACTGCTCAGTCTTGGACTTGAAAGGTCTATGCCTTCATGACTTTTCTGATATAAATTAGGCCTGAAGTTTTGGGTCTTCTAGCATCGTTCTTATTTCACATGTATTGAGCCTAACTAGGAGCACAGCATGAGTATTCAAAAGATGAGCTGGTAAAACTGGGTCTCAAAGGCCATCAAATTGGACAACATAGGATTAATGTTTATAGTCTACAAACACCTGCCTGCTGCTCTTAAACAGGAACTCTTTATGTCTGGCTGTTAACCAGAAACTTGGTGGTTTGAGCGGATGGATGTGGGCAGAATTCCTGAATTGCAGGGGGTTGGACTAGATGATCCTTGGGGTTCCTTCCACCTCTACAATTCTACGATTCTTTGGAGGTAATCAATATAGCCATGACCCTGACCAATTCCAGCTTGTAGACACAAGAATCCCATGATTCAAGATTGCATCAGGAACTCTGTGTCAGCTAGGCAATTCATGAAAAGACAAAACTCACATCACATGCCTGCCTTCTGATAATCAGCAAACCATATATCCTTGTGATACTGTCATGTACTTAAGTAACCACAAGATGGCATACAAATTATTGCAAAAATAAATATTTTTTAAAATGTGACTTGATGAGGAAATTTAAGTAATTCAACAGCAAGTATTGTATATCAGAAGGAGCACAGTTATGGAGGTCATCATTACCAAAACCACCACCAGAGGTCACTGTGCTACTTTTGTGCCCCTAAAAAGGAATGAAAGGTGATGGCATTTTTAAATAAAATTATTTCTAGGGTGGTGGATGAAGAAACACAAACACCCATTTACTCCTCTTTTGACAACAAGCTTTACCGATGCTCCTGGAATGAGAGGAATTTGTGAGTATTAAATTAGCATTCAGATGGAAGTATTTTCTCATCTGCCTGAAATTTTTTACAGCTCCTATTCATCTGCTGGTCTGAATATATTTAAATCCACTTTTAACAGCAAATGCTGTACTTTAATAGCCTGGATTTTCAGCTTCCATTAAAGAGGTTAAGAGGCCCTGCTAGAGGGCAACACAGAAGTGCCATCAGTAGGCCGAGGAAACAAGGGGTGGAAGACTTAAGCCTGATTAATGCAAACATTGTTGAATATCTACAAAAATAGGCAGACAGTATCAAATATCATATTGTTTTCCGTGCAAAATTTGATGCACCCTTTACTGGGTGACTCTGCAGATTAGGTGTAAGGCAGCAGTGTTTAGATTAGATGATTCATTAAACCCAACAAGTTACATAAACGGTACTTGGGGGCTTAAATATATAGTTAACAAGGGGGGAAAGACTATAAATACAATAAATATAAATGCAAAAAAAGCAAGTTTTGCCCCTGTAAGGACACAACTGGCCGAGTTTTACTGCCGGGTAATACAGGGATTTTCTTTCCATTTGACTGTAGCTGCAGTAGATAAACTGAAATAACTAAACGAAAGCTGAGACAGAAGCATAAGCCTTTAATGTTTTGTATCTTCAGCATTAAGCCTGTCACACAGAATTAAGATTTTTGTCATTCTGCCATCTTGGGAGATTTGTGTGTATGTGTGCGCGGACACAAAATAAAATGATTACCAAACCTCTGACAAAACACACATCATTGCACATTAACAGAGTTCTCCCTAATGGTCCCACACCTCCACCTCCAGCATCCCCTCCCCTCCCCCTGCATATGGACACTATTGATATAAATTTGTGTGCATAGACATTTCAAGACAATGCTTCTCCTTATATGACACAGAAATTCTGAGGTATTAGGTAAGGTATACAGCGGTATTAGGTAAGGACTATTCCTCTCTCGCTTATTACATCCTCTGACTCATCAAGCTAGGAAATGGTTTCTGGATAGATCCATTTGCTTGATATTAGGGTCCCATCCAAAGAGTGAAATACTCTTAAGAAGTAATGATCTATCCACCTTGGGAGTCCCTTGATCTATTGGCAGTTTTAAATAAGCAATGTGATATGCACAATGAACGTAGCCTTGTGCGCTTGGTACACTGCCAGCCTGTATTTCTATAGCCAGTCATCAAATTTCACTGCTTTGCACTATCTTTATAAACAGGTGATCAAGGGGACAACACATACAATGGTGCTTCTGCAGGCTGCATCCTTGACATGCAAGCAGACTGTGCTGCCTTCTAGACATGAGGATATGTAGGAAGCCACCATGTGAATACTGATGCCACAAGCAGATTCTGCGCTTGACTTCTTGGGAGGTGAGGCAGAAAGCATATAACGGAGCTGCAAAATAAGTGGATGGCAGATACAATGGTTCAGTTCTGGATATCACTAGGTGTACAGATCCTGCACAGCAGGGCTACAGAAGAACTCCCTGCCAGCTGCCAGCATAAGTAGGCACCACTGAGCAAGATGGAGCAACAGCGTATGTTGGACCAGTACAACCAGTATGGGGGTTGTGGCTTTAAGTGCTTGTTGGACTAGGGTCTGGGGGGAAAAGATTTAACACTGTTTGGCTATAAACCACATCTTGGGCCAGTCATTGTCTCTCAGACTAACGTACCTCACGGGATTGTTGTGAATTTCCTTAATAATGGTTTGGTGCAATGTCTGATAAGAACTATTGTGACTTGAACTGTAGTCTGGTCCTAGCTTATTCACTGGCACAATGCAGCCATAGGCTTAATTCGCACAACATGCCAAATTTTAGGTCTGTTACATTTTGTATTTGCATTACACACACACACACACACACACACACACACACACACACACACACACACACATTGTTTTATGCTGTCTGCAGATGCTCCATGAAGAGCATTATATACATAACTCTCCTTGGAAAGCTCATGGAAAAAAGCTTGTGTGCATTTAATATGCAGAAAGGTGATCTATGTTAACATTTGCATGCAGTGTGTGATATGATGGAAGACAACACAGGGTGGCTTAAAAAGACATAGCTCCCAAGTACTGGTTAAAAAAAAGAAGACCTGCATTTCTGCTCAAACAGAAAAATCTATGTTAAGGAAGACTGGCTATTTTTGTGTAATATTTTGACACCACAAGCTAATGAAGACCAATCACACCCACAAAGGAAAAACTCATTTGCAATGCAAACATGGTGATGGCAAGGATGAGGTAAGGTGCTGCTCTCACACACCTGTCTCAAAGGGTAACAATGAGCGGACAGCTAAAAAAACAGATGCAAATGCAATTTACAGCAGGAAAAAAATGTGCTTGGGGAGTGTTTAACACACACACACACACAGAGAGAGAGGGGGGACTGCAAAGGCTTTTATAGAGGTTCATAATATTCATGGATGGCTAAGAGTCAAGAATATTTATTTCACGGCAGAAGCAAGGTTTGAACAAGGAACTCCAGGCTCTCATGTCTTCTCCAGCAAAACTCCTTCAACAATATTCTGATAAAAATCAATATAATACCGCTCTGAGGTTGTTTTGTTTGCAAAGGTAACCAAACATGTCTATTCTCTGCCAAATTTTATTTTCTCATTTCACATTCAGCAGTCTTCATGCAAAATAACTTATCGCTCTCATGTAGAGTGGCCAGATACAGACCATAGAATTGCATATACTTAGAGAAGGTAGGTTTACATCTATGCATGTGAATTTTAAGAAAAACAGCTCCAAAAGTTTCTGGTATTCCTTGCTGCACACAAACTGCCTTTACCATCAAATCTGTGTCAGGCCTAAACAGAAATCCATATAAAAGACTTACTTTATCCAGTGACATTAAAATGCCTAGTTTCCCCTCTCCCCAAAGAAAGGTGAACAGAACAGGTTTGAGATCCTACGGTGGCTGATCTTACTGTGTTTAGAAAGCCAAGCGGATATGGTGGTGGAGCGCATAGCATTTTTAAGACATTAATGTACCAAGGTCCTAACAAAGCTTTTCTGCCACCTAAGTCTGTATGCGGAGAAAATCGGATTTAATGCATAAACATAAACCCCTGGAGTAAAATTCTGAGCAGGGATGACCAGAGGTTTAACTTCTTAGGAATGAGAGCCGGCAGGTTCGGCTAGCATATAATACCTTAACAATCTTTTCCAGCTAAGATAGACATTCTTCCAAGAGTAGATAATACAGTAAATAATTCCTGCTCCCATTGTAGAGAAAACAGTGCTTCAGGATTTGTATAATAGGCAGCTTTCATGACCCCTCCAGCAATCAATGGGAACAACAAATGTTTTCCCCTTTATCTCTCTGTAAACATCCCCACTGAAACTGTTTATCACCCCCCAAAAAAAGAAAAATAGGATTTTGGCACCATTTATGCACATAGGAATGAAATATACATTTCAGAGACACACACATACAGCTTCTGCAGTACTTGGTCATTCATTTTAAATGTTTCATTCCTGCGAGGTGGCCAATTTTTACTTTTAACTTAAAATCCTTTTCTCTCTCTCCCCCCCCCCCAAATCCTACCAAGGTTTCTGCTTTTCTTGCAGCCACAAAAAACAAAGGAACATAGAAAGCTGCTTTATACAGAATAGGACCATTGGCCCATCTAGCTTAATATTGTCAACACAGACTGGCAGCAGATCCATTGGATTTCAGGCAGAGGCATCTCCCAACCCTACCTGAAGATGCAGGGGATGGGACCTGAATGCAGAACAGATGCTCTGCTTCTGAGCTGTGGCCCTGTTTGCTCAGTGATGGGGAAAAGCTCATTTCACACTACAAAATTTGCACTTTTAAAAGAGCTGCTTTTAAATGTCTAATAGTTCCTAATGCAAATGCAGGAGATGAAACCATGGCTTTCCTTGCAAGCCTGGAATGCATATTTTATTACTTTATTTTATCATTTGCGAAAACATTTGTTGACCTTCTTTCATATAAAATAAAAGGCAGCTGACAGAATAAAGTCAGTGCAAAAAAACAAATTAAATACACACAAATACTGGATATCCAGAATTTCTAATGAAACCAATATTATTTATGTATTAATATGCTAATATGATTCACCTAGCTTTGGAATGCTTTTGAGATCCCACTGACACCATGTTATACTGGAAAGGTCTCTGGAGATAAATTTTAACTTGTTAACCTGGTGTGAGCTGATTTTTCCCCCCCTACACCTTGGACAAGGAAAGTAAAAACAAAACTGCACACGGTGTGGTAATTAATTACTATCTTGTTTTACTTAAAGATCTTACTCTCAACTTTTATGTTTCAGTTAATACTAATCTTTTACAAATTCAAGCCTCTTTCACCTTTGTGCTTTATGTTACCAACCTGTGTGGATGAGTAAACATGAAACGTATCAGTACAATGCCACATCTGCCAAAGAAATTGCCCAAGAGATCTGCAACTTAGATTTAGAAACTGCAAAGTGTGTACGCCCGCATGGAAAAGGGTAAGAGACAAAAGGCAGAAAAATGAAAAAGTGTTTCACGAGCATGGAAAATTAAAACATCCACTGCCTCATTTCACACATCCAGTGCCTCTCGTGTATGTCAGTTCCTTCAGTTTATCTTAACAAGAATTTAATTCATTAGTTTAGGACTCCAGACTATCAGCCCTCAGGTTATCATCTTCCCTTTGAGAAGGTGAAGCACACCTTTGTGAATTACAGGGCTGTGTGCATGTGTGAGCACGCTAAGAATCTGTTAATGGGATGTGAGAGAAAATTTGTCTCCGCTTCTGTGGTTTCTTTTCTCATTCCCTTTTGCTGTAGTCATTCGGTTTTACAACTTTCTCTGCCAGAATCCCAAACATTCTCCATACACCCCAATACCAGAAGTCTAAGGAAACCAGACATCCCAAAGAGACTGATATTTTCACAATCTCCATTCCATCTGCAAGGCTGAAACCTCATCCCATATCCATCTAACTCAGAAGCAAAGCTCCTTCAGCTAAACTCCCAATAACTTTGGCACAAGATCCAGTTCAATTGCTCCAATTCTAAGCACTCTTAATGCGCCATTCAAAACCTGATTTAAATCCTGGTAATTATTTTTCAAGTCAAATTTATCCTATTGACTTCCAATGTGGCTAAACACAGCTTAAATCCAGACGCTTTGGTTTTTAAAGTATGTGCATGCCAGGTCGGAGAAGTCACATATATCGCACTCACAAAACTATTCAGATTTAAGTCCCACTGAACCCAGAGGGACAGACATCCTTCCTAGCAAGTGTGCAGGTTTAAAATGGCAGTAATGGCTGTTTCCAAGAACGCTCACTTGGGAATTAAGTTGTCCTGGAAGACCTCCAGGCTTGCCTCAAAGTTGGTATTATTATTATTATTTTAAACAGAGACAAGCATCACTGAGTGGGCCAATCACCTCCTTTTGTGGTGTTTCAAATTGTTACACCAGACCCCTTGTTAGTTCCAGATTCATCCAATTTTTGTTGGTCTTCTGCTCTGGAAAATATAGTCTGGATTTCCCCTCCCCTCCCCTCCACCCATGAAGGCAACCATTCACAGTTTAATATTTCCCCTTTCCTCCTGTGCTGTGTACAAAATGAAAGCAGACATCTATAATGGGTATTTTTTTGGGGGGGGGGAGAGGACATGCTCACTTTCCCAGAGCAGGCTAGCCTCCCATCATTTCAGAACGCCTCCACTGCTTTGAATACATTTTTAACCCAATTGCTAAGATTCTGTGTTGAGAACTGTCACATATTTACCGCTCACTTAAACAACTGGGAAAGCAATATCCTCCTCAGCAATATCTCGCTATTATTCAGTTTGTCCTGGTGCCTTAACGCAACAAATACCATTTTTGGAGGGGGGGTGGAGGAGGTGGAAAGAGTGCAATTTTAATAATAAAGGACGGCCGGGTAGGGGGAAAGAGAAAGGAAGCCAAAGGCCGAGGAAAATACGGCAAACGGTGGGGAGTAGCTAATGTAACCAGTTCGTCAATTCCACCGAAAGCAGGCGAGAAGAAAAAGACCAATTCACCGGCAGAGTGTGTGCGCAGACAGACACACGGCAGTTCCCCTTTTGCGCCTGTCCGGCTCGCAATTGGGGCCCAGAGCAAATCCCAGCTGCGCTCGCCAAGAACCAGAGATAGAGAGAGAGAAAAAGGAGGGGAAATCTAAAAAGGCACCGATCCGGCTGTTTGGTTGTTTTTTTTAAGGATGTTGGCGGGGGAGGGGGGAATTAAACGTGGATCTCCCCCTCTCCCCGGCCCACCTTGCAACCCAAACGGCTTGCTGTTTCCTTGTTCATTCGCGTCGTCATTAATATTACTATTGTTTTACTTACCCCCCTCCCCGACCACGCTGCTGTCCAAGCGAGGCGGGTCTTTAAAATGCAATCAAAAGCACAGTTGGCAACTTGGCGGTGGAGGAAGGGAAGAGAGATAATCCACAAGGCGGAGAGGGGAGAGGAGCGCAGGGAACAAGGGAAGCGCGCGCACAAAACACACTCACACACGCGCGAGGCGCGGATCGAGGGAGAGACGGAGGGGGTGGGGAGGTGGGGGCTGGCGGATCAAGTCTTTAATCCATAGGCGAGATGGGTTTGATCGGCTTCGGCGGGCGATCAAGGGAAAGCCGGCTTCTTTGGCACAAAGGAACATCCATCCACACAACAAGGCCGGCAACTACAACACCCTGCAGGCGGAGGCGGGAGGGCGAAAGAGGATCGGAAAGAGCCCGGCAGCTCGCTCTCTTTTCCAGCCGACTAAACAATCCCTTTGCCGAGGCAAGCGGCGGCGGCGGGAGGAGGAGACAGACCTCCCTCGTCTCTCCTTTTTTTCTTGCAAAAGGAAGAGAGAGAGATATATGGACATACACACATGTATGTGTATCTTTGCTCGCTTTTCTTCCAGTCGCTCCCCCGTTGCTTGAATGCAGGCAGATTCTAGGTGGACTCCGGCGGGAAAAACGCAGGTCTTCAGAGTACGGAAAATAAATATGTGCGGGGCGTGGGGGGTGTATTAAAGGTGCCTTTAAAAGAAAATAAAGTTTTCCCCTCCTTTTTTTGCTTCTCCACTTGCTTCGCTGGTCTCGCTTCCTCTTTCTTTCCTTTTCCTTCCTTCTCACCCCGCTCTCGACCCAGAAGATCAAACCACCACAATCGAAGGCAACGGAGAAAACTGTAACAAAACCTTCCGCTCAAAAGCCAAACGCAGGAATCATTTCCCCCCTCCGATCCCAGACTGCGGGGTCATCATAGCCGGAGAAGGAACAGGAGGAGGAAACGCGGCTCCGATCAGCATCAATAAAGCAACGAGCTGGGGGGGGGGATTTAAAAAAACACTAACAAAAACAATAAAAAAGCAAAAACAAGTCACAGCTGCCCCCCAGGCACCATCACAGCCAGAGACAAGTCCCCCCCGGCTTTGGAGAGGTCTCGCTTTTTCTTCCTCTCTTTCTTCCTCTCTTTCTTCTTGTTCAAGTCTTGGTAGCCATTATTCCCAACCATGGAAAAATAAAGGCGGCGGAGGAATGAATTAAAAAGAAGAAGAACAGGACGTTTGGAAAACCTCAAAAGCTGCTTCTGTCTTTTTCCTTCCTCTCCTCCCGAGGAGGAGGAGGCGGCGGCGGCAGGAGCAACACGCCCAGGCGAGCGAGTGAGCGAGGATCCCCTTCGCTTTCCTCCCGCCGCGGTTCCCTTTTCCCAGCTAGCGCTTCTTAAGCAAAGCCGCTCCGAGCGGCGACTGCTCTGCGCGCAGGCGATTGCGAGCGACTAAAATGTAGCAGAGAGAGACGGGGAGAGAGGAGAGCCAGGCGAGAGTAATCCAGCCAAGAGAAGCAGATCCTCTCTCTGTGTGTGTCCCCGCACCTCGCCCAGAGGCTGGGGTGGACCCTGTTGCAGGCACAGCAGCAGCTAGTCTACAGTCGTCTAACCGCCCCCCCCCCCGCTCTCCAGAACAAACCTTCGCCCGCTCCCACCCCAGCTGCGTCCTCCCCTTCCCTCTGGGGGCTGGGAGGCAGAGCCAGATTTGTTATCTCAGTTATAGCTGGAAAGGGGGCGGGCGGGGAGGACGTGTTGCAACTCAAGCACAGCCTTGTGTCAAGAGTTTAACGGGGGGGGGGGACTGCTGCTCAATCAATAAAGGGAGATATGTCAGAAGGGAAAATTTGGACAAATGAACCCAACAACGTTGTAGCCCAGCCTTAAGGTCTTGGTCAAAGGGGGGCAGCCAGCCCAAGCATTTTGGCTGCTGAAGCCAACCACAGAATGGTCTCTCTCTCCCTCCCCAGGAAAGAGAGGCTGCTGTAGAGGTGGCAAGGAGGAGGGGGCTGTCAGGGAGGCAGCAGGTCTGGCCTCCAAGGAGCAGTCGCTGGCAATGCATTCTTTGGAGGCCAGATCTGCTGCCTCTGTAGACCCTGCCATCTGAGGCAGATGTCTCACCTTGGCTCATGGGTGGGCCGGCTCTGATCCCCTGTAACTAACTGGAGGGAGGGTTGCATATCTTTGGCTTCCCATCACCTTCCAAGACAATGATAAATGAAAGAATCTGGCTCAGATGTAAGACAAAGAGCACAAAGAAATCCCTTAGAACATGTCTCCATAACCTTCATCCAATGTATCCTTCTGGTTTCCTTGATCTCTGTGCAGTTAAAGGCTATGGCGATACATCCTACCTGGGGCTGCCTTTGAAGGCTGCTCCCAAATTGCAAAACTACAGCTGTCGGGCTGCTAACTAGGATAATTGCAAATGCTTCTGAAAGTGCAATGGCGAAACTTTGGTTTCCAAGCTCAAAGGGATGGTGCTCACCTTTACAGTCCCAAAAGGATTGGAATCCCAGATATCTGAAAGATCACTTTCTCTCAGTGTACATGCCCTTACATCAAATAGCATTGCCCTGCCTTTAGTATGCCTTCTGGAGAGATGCTTGCCTGGCACCAGTTCTTGGTTCATTCTGGCATTGTGACATTTATTTTTTAAAAAAACTTTTGATTGAAGTTCGTTTTATGCTGCTTGCTGCAATTTGATTTCCCCCCTGCTTTATTTGCTGATATATTATTTTTATTATTTGAGGTCATTTGTTTATGCTTTTGTAGACCATGCTGATCTGGTGAGCATCTTCAGTGATGTATTTTTGCAGCAATTAACACCATTTCTGTCCACACAAAGCATTTTATGGGACCATAATTCCTCTGTCTAATAATTCCATGTTTACAGTTTTATTGCATATTTATGAAATCTGTACAGTACATGGTTAAATTTATGTATTTACTTATGAATCACTTCCCAGAAAATATATATTGAAGCGATTTTACTGTTGTACACTGCTTTTGATACTTATTTGGAAAGTGGCACAGAACCCTTGAAATTAAATTTTAAAAAAACAAACCAAAAATAATTAAACCAGCAATGGAAAAGGTGTTTTGATGTAGCTGTTGCATCAGAAATGCTGGCCCAGGTAGTCACGAAGCATGGACACCTGGCAAATTGAGGTTTCCAGTAATTGTTGCTGTGCCACTCATATTTTGTCTACATAGCCTATGTAAACAAAGGAGATACGGCATGTTCATATGCGTGTACAACCAAAGATGAAATCAAATGCATTAAAACACATGCCACAATTATTACCCTGGACCGGAATATTGATGTCAAATCTAGTTTTCTTGAACAAGACGGTTCCAATGTAGTTAATAATCACTGTAAGGTTCCCAGTCACTGCTGGGCAGTAAAAGTGTCTGAAACCCTTTACCCAAGTCCAGGTCACTGAGGTTCCTGAATTTATTGGCAGGGCTGCTCATGAAACTGCAGATGTTGGAAGGAGTCCACATCTGTCTCTTTACGGTGGGAGAGCAGGATGCCAATCAGGGTTAATTTGGGATAAATTTACAAGAGCACACAGTGTGACCTCTAGAGTACTTCTTTATGGCTCTACTAGCGGTCTGCTAAATAGATTGCCCTGCCATAGCACAGAAAGCAGCCTGGGCCTACAAATTCAAAATGAGTTTTACAGGAAGACCTAGCGATTGCAGGAAGGAGAAAACTGGTGTCACAAATGACATCCAGATGAGAGCAAACTGTAAATACAAACATCAAAAGGCTCAAGCTTCGCCGTCTGGGGAGGATAGAGGGGAAACGTCTTTCAGTTTGGAATTTTTTAATATAAATCTTTTGAGGAGGAAGGAAGATCTTGCTGTCCCCTATGTACCAAACACATTCCTACTGACTTTAGGCAAAAGCCTACAGTTATGATCACATCACCTTCTAATGCAATGACCTAATGAAAATGAGTGGTGAGTAGCTTTGGAAAGAATAATAATAACAACAATAGTAATATTAATAGACCTTTGCTTTTAGCAACATAAGCCAAGAGTATTAGTCATCCTTTTTACCATACAGTGCTTTTTAGTGGACCAAAGGCTTCACACATCCTTGCAACAACCCTGTGAGGTAGGTTATGATGAGATCCCCCTGTGAGCCTCACAGGTTAGAAAAGGAGTAGGGGAACTTTTTCAGCTTGAGGGCCAGATTCCTTTCTGGACAGCCTTCCAGGGGCTACAAGAAGGGTTATATTGAGCCAGGCAAAAACATTCAAGCTGTGTGTGCATGCAAAAAACAGGACATTTGATGAGTGGCCTGGGGAGAAAAGGCATGGCCTGGAGAGGGTCTTGAGGGCCAGACAGGGAGCTCTGGAAGGTCACATTCAGCCCTCAGGCCTGTGGTTCCCCACCTCTGGATTACAATATGGCAACTCAGTGGTTGACTGGTCTATCAAGGCAAATGGGCCACTGCCCCACCAGCCTCAGTCTGCCCTCAGCCATGTCCCACCTGCCTGCCTTCTTATTTAAATCCAGTCTAAGTAGCTGTCCTGGATTTGTTCTTGCAACCAGTTGCAATTAGTTGGAGAGAAACAAGCCACAAGCTCTGGTTCTGGCATAATGCTACGCCAGCCGTTCTATGGTTTGTTTCCCTGCTTAACTAACAGAGGAGCAGAGTGAAAGTGCTGGCCTGTGTGCACCAGCATGCAGTTTGTGGCTAGCACAGTTAAACAAACCATACTCTGTAACTTTGTGTTACGTGTAAATGCAGCCAGTGTTTCACAGATACACGAAGTATTTATAGCACGGTGTGCTATGGTATTTCATTTATAATTGCTGACTTTGAAATGAAATGCGATCATGAAAAATGACTTCCATGTTCATTAAGCCTTGATGACTTCAGAGCTTACAATTGCCAAGGTTGCGTAGGGTCACAAACACACATGTAGGCCTGTAGTTTCTGCAAATTAACACCTAAATTTTTTTTCTTTTGCTAGATTGGTTTACTACTAAATTTGGACCTTACTTTCACGTCTAGCTGTTCCAGATTGTGCTGCAGTTGGGAGTCTGCCATTCCTTTCAGACATGGTAGCAGACATACTTTGCATGCAAAAGGTCCTAGACATAACCCTTGGCATCTTCAGGTAGGACTGGGAAAGACTCTTGCCTGCAACCCTAGGGAACCACTGCTAGTAAGTGTAGATAATACTGAGCTAATACACTTGGAAGCACAGCTACTGCCACTGATTTTAAGAAATGAATTCATTTATCATGTACATATGCACATATGGTCTATTGTTTTCAATAAGACCACAAACACAAAAAACACAAAAATATAAAATATACTGATAATTCCAGCATTTAAACCTCCTAATGAATGCGCAGAAGTCCAAACCAGCACCCCCAACACCAAAGAAACTCACAAGACACAGCTAAAGCAGATAAACAGATAAATAAAATTACAAATGAGAGACAAAATTAAAAGAGATGTCTCACAGCAGCCATTTACATGTAAGTATTAAGAAAATGCTCCAGTGAAGAAATTAATTTCAGAGGGAAACCACTAAATCATCAAGAGGTTCAATTCTATTCATTTGGGTCTGAATAAAGACTATGGTTTTCTTTCCCAAAAAGGGACGCGGGTGGCGCTGTGGGTAAAACCTCAGCGCCTAGCACTTGCCGATCGCATGGTCGGCGGTTCGAATCCCCGCAGCAGGGTGAGCTCCCGTCTTTCGGTCCCAGCTCCTGCCCACCTAGCAGTTCGAAAGCACCCTTAAGTGCAAGTAGATAAATAGGTACCGCTTTATAGCGGGAAGGTAAACGGCGTTTCCATGTGCTGCGCTGGTGCAGGCTCACCAGAGCAGCTTCATCATGCTGGCCACGTGACCCGGAAGTGTCTCCGGACAGCGCTGGCCCCCGGCCTCTTAAGCGAGATGGGTGCGCAACCCCAGAGTCGGACACGACTGGCCTGTACGGGCAGGGGTACCTTTACCTTTACCTTTTTCCTTTCCCAGTACAGATGCTAATTAACTCAGCATTACCAAGTTGAATGTTTTATCACCTATCACTGCTGTTGCAAAGGGTCACTATGCTTTTGTTTTTACATACATTCTACTTCTAATTGAATTGTCACTGTCTGTGTGTTTTCCATTTCATTCTCCTCTGACTTCACTGCATATGACTTCACCCTCCCATTACTCTCACTGAATATCTTTCTGCCTTTCTGCAACTGAACATTACACTTCATGCATTGGATGGTGGACTCCAGTCCATGAAAGCTTTTGCCATAATAAAATTTGTTTGGTGCCACAAGATTCTGTTGACTTTGCATTCAACTAGTGGGAGATTTAGTTGCTGGGTTATCCCTGGGAAGCCCAACAGTAGTTCCAAACATTCCAAGGAAGCTTAGGTCAAAGAGGAAGTCCTGGTTTGACGTTGATGGATTTCTATTCTGTGAAGAATCCTATTGCTGTAGAACAGTGATGGGGAACCTGTGCCCAGCTCCCATCAGCCCCAGCCAGCATGACATCAGCATAGCTAATGAACTGGGATTATGGAAGCCATAGTCCAAAAACTTCTGGGGGGTGGCGGCTGCAGGTTCCTCACTTCTGCTGCAGAAATCTCAATAGGGGAGAAACAGCAATGTATGGAGGCTACAACTAAACAGAACCTGCCTCCTGCATTTACTGTCAGGGCAAAAAATTGGAAGAAAAAAGCACGGGGTGTGCTCTGCAAAGGCATAGGATCATAGTTAGACCACTGGCCATCTTTACACTTAGACCATTGGCCCATTTTGCTCAGTACTGTCTACATACACTGACTGGCTTTCCAGAGTTTCAGGCAGGAGTCTCTCCCAGTCCTACCTAGAGATGCCAAGGATTGAACCTAGGACCCTCTGCATGCAAAGCTGATGCTCTGCTATTGAGCTATGACAGGAGGGATTGAAGAATCAACAGTGCAACAGAGGTTGCAGCCTAAGAGATCTCTCCAAGCTTTGAATGTACAAATCTAGATGTAAGATTGGGCGGTATTTGTTTAACCTCTCACCTTCACACTGGGTGGTCAGGCATCAGGCTGGAGGAGCAACTCTGAAGTGGCTATCAAATAAGCAGGTTTTTATTTTTACTCTTGGACTGGTTGGGCACTGCAGAAAGCACTGTAGTTTAGAACAGGATGGATGGAAGTCGTCAGCCTAAGCCATATATCAAAGCCTTCATATAGCCATGAAAATACTTTCCATTCTTCTTCATAACCTCCATTGCTGTGGCTGCTACCTTCTCCTTCTTCTAATTAGCTGACCATCATTGGGAACCCTAGCTGTCTGAGCTGTCCTGACATAAATGCAATCCAAAACCCCAAAGCACTTGGGGCTGGAGTTTAGTTTCCTCCACCTACTTGGTAGGTTTCTTCTTCTGAAACTTCTCCTCTCCTTAGGAGGATGACACTCACTTGGTTCTCTAACAATCCTTGAAGGGATGCTGCAATGGGACAAATGTGCTATTTGTTCAGAAGATGGCTTGTTCTTCCAGATGGTCTTATTCATACTTCCTCCTGGGCATTTCTAGGACTCAGCATGTTCTTTCAAAAGGGGAATGGAAGATGTAATTGAGTCTCTAGTACTGCCCTACGGTCAGGCCGGGATTATAAGCATGAAAGGCCAAAGCCTAATAAAAAGAAACCTAAGCAGTATATACAGTGGTACCTCGCAAGACGGATGCCTCGCAAGACGAAAAACACGCAAGACGAAAGAGTTTTCCGTTTTTTGAGTCGTTCCGCAAGACGAATTTCCCTATGGGCTTGCTTCGCAAGACGAAACGTCTTGCGAGTTCTTGTGAGTTTGTTTCCTTTTTCTTAAAGCCGCTAAGCCGTTAATAGCCACTAAGCTGGTAATAGCCGCTAAGCCGCTAATAGCCGTGCTTCGCAAGACGAAAAAACCGCAAGACAAAGAGACTCGCGGAACGGATTAATTTCGTCTTGCGAGGCACCACTGTATTTCATACTGCAATTTTTAATTATTATTATTTTGAAATCATGAAGTCATCAAATTAACTAAAATTAACATATGTTAAGTTCAAGCATAAATAATTTGATGCACTGATTTATTCAGACAATGAAACACACACACACACACACACACACACACACACACACACACACACACACCTAGCTTTGGTTGTAGCAAAGCCATGAATAGCATCATTCCTGCAAAGGGCTGCCAATGGCACGCGTACATAGATTTCATCCCCCTTGCAATCCTCACAACAACAACCCTATGAGGAACCCAAGGTCACCCAATGAAACCCTCCCCATCAGCATGAATTTCTCAAGCTGAAACAATCCATTTAAAGGCAGAACACAAGAGTATTGGAAGAGGAGTGGTGGGTGAAGGAGGCCCACAGCACAGCCTTATTTTGAGGGGAATGAATACTTTCAAAATATCTAAGAGTGTTGAAATCAGAACAAGAAAATGCTTAACCAGGGAGGCAGATAAAGGTGGAAACCACTGCCTCATGTCAGTCATTTGGGGTCTTTGTGTTTCACATGGTGGAGTAAGGTGGGGAAATGTTCAGGAAGACAAATGATCTAGAAATCTTTCTCGGAACATTCTGAGATGTTCTCAAGTCTCAGGACTGCTAAAGCTATGGCTCTCATTAGTGGCAGTGTTACAATATGGAGGTGGCTTGATTGCTTTTGCCTAGGGCAGCTCAGCTTCATGAATAAACACCCATTCACTTCTGCTCAATTAACCATTTGTTTTCAGGACCCTTTGAAGAGCTTTCTCCTTTGAAAATGTTGCTACTGTGGTGGGAAACTGGGCATTATGGAGGCAGCTGTCTGAAGTGACTGCATTCCATTCACGGAAGCGCAGTTGGCTATTTAATTTCAAAGGCATCATTTTAACATTTACTATCCCACCTTAATGCAGCTAACAGATCAATAATGAAAATGGTAAAACAAAGCACAATCACACACACACACAAATTCTCATCACATGGTTAAAATAATTATATAACAATATTTGGAAGATTGAACACTTCCAGCAGCAGGAGATAAAACAAAAATCTAAGCCAGTGGCAGGTCACTTCATTAACTAAAGGAGTTTGTAAAGAACCAGGTATCTACCAGCCACCTTAAGCAAAACAGTGATGGGACCAGATTGGCTTCATTCCACAAGGCATTCCACAGAACATGAGGCACATGAGAGAAGGCCTTACCCCTACCTGATGCCAGCCTCACTTCACAAGGTTATATCAGGGCCTCAAATGGCAACTGAGCATACGAGGAGGGCCATCCTTTAGTATTATTTCAATACTTCTTCCAGGAGGTTTGTTGTGTCTTGCATTCTGAGGTCAGACTGTGCCCTGGGACCAGCTCCTCTCACCTGCATGTTCACTCCATTGCTAAAATGGAGCCCTTAACACTATTTCTATGTGACTGAGTTTTTTTCTGTGTTTATAGCATCATATCTCATTTGGCCCAGAGAACCAGACCTTTAGTGGCACACTAGACTAGGCCTGCATTAAGAGGAACAAGGAAACCTGCCCTACAACAGGCAAGAATAATGGTGTATCTAGCCAAGTATTCAGGTGAAGGTCCAGAGCTCGGTGTTAGAGCAGCTACTTTGCATGCAGAAGGTTTCAGGTTCAATCCCTGACATCTCCAGTTAGGGCTGGGAATGCCCCTTGTATAAAACCATGGAAAGCTGTGGCCAGTCAGTGTAGACCATGCTGCAGTAGAGCAATGGCCTGGCTTTGTAAAAGGCAGTTCCCTATGTATTGCCTACTTGGAGTGGCAGTGGCTCTCTGCTTAGGCAGAGACAGCCATAGGCTACCTGATCCTTTTAAGAGAGAAGGAAATGAGCTTGGTGCCTCCTGTATGCAAAGCAGATGCTCTGCCCTAGAGCTATGGTTCCTCCCCATAGTTATAGCTGTTTATTCATACTGGGGGAAAGAAAACTAAACAGGAGCACCCACGTGATAAGCATTAAATGAATAGCTAATGGAACCTAATATACACGAAATGGAAAAATAAATATATGTAATATGAATACTTGGCAAAATTCAATAAAGCACGAATGAAGTGAACATATGGCAAAATGTGTTAAACAATGACAGAAGCACTCGTCAGCTGTGCTATGAAGCCTTCGTACCACAGATGATGCTTAATTTCGCTTCTGTCATTGTTTATTGACTTATACCAAGTATTTATAATACATATATTTAATATTCTGTTATTTATGTATTAGGATTTCATTAGCTATTCATTGTTTTAATGTTCATTAGGGTTGTTCTTTCTCTTCTATATGCCCCTGCCCCTTTGCTGAAGTGGGAACATGTTCCTTTATTTTCCCTTCTGTTCCTCTTCTCTGCTGTGCTTATTCCTTCTGCTTCGAAGTAATATTTAGACAAGGGAGGAAAGAAAAGAAGGTAAAAGATAAGAAGGGGGAAATTGTTGCCCTCGCTATATATTGCTGGACTACAGGTTGCATATGCTGTGTGGTTCAGCAACATCTGTGGAGCTACAAGTTCCTCATCTATGTCTTATAATGGATATGAGGGACCATTGGCCTTCCAGAGGTTGCTGAACTACAATTCCCATTATCCCTGGTGATCGTCCATGCTTGCTGGGGCTGAGCTGCAGTTCAGCAACATCTAGAGGGATACAGGTTCCTCATCCCTGGTTTTGTACGGCTGGGAAGTATCTGATGAGCAGCTCCAAGAGCACTCCACTGTGTGCTCTAAAATAACTTAGTGGACTAGCCTTAGGGTGGCCATATGCTTTACGGCCCTATGCATTACGGAAGACATTCTTCTACTTGAAAGCCAATTTGGGCCAAGTCCAGTTTGAAGAAAGGACCATAATAAGAAGGGAAAGGAGGGGTTGTGAAGTTGTCTATCAACAGGGAGTACCTGGTCAGCAGACTGAACAGGCACACAGTTCACCTGGTCACAGTCTTTCCACTATAGGAAGATATATTGCAATTTTATGTATAATGTAGTTATTTCTAAACGTATGTATATACATATGCAAATTTTATACAAATTCATCTGTTTTAGTCTCTCCTCACCCATTTTTGGGGGTGATGCATTTCTTCCTTTTGGACTATCTGCAAATGACCACCCAAATTATCTTCCTCTTAAGCCTCTGGAATGATGTATATTGCAACATATACAGGGTGTGATTATAGTCTCCTAATTATCACAGATCTTTAGAGCTGCTTCTGTTTCTTCTTGCAGTGGCAATTTCTATCTACAATCGCTGCATGTTTTGTTCTTTTTGTGCATCTGTTGTGAACCTTGAAAATACACAGCCCACTTTCCAGGTGCCTCTCTTTGTTTACCACAAAAAACAAAAAACAAAAAAGCCATTGGATCAATCTTTGTATGCACAGGCTGTGCAGGTTGGCTTGGAAGCTGAAGAGAAAGGGAGCAGCTAGTGGAGGGGGCCAAACTTAGTCCTTCAAGACCCATCTTCAGGCAGTTAGGAAGACCAGGGTGCAATGCGTAATTCAGAATGCACACTAAATAGGGGTGCAGGAGAAATTTGATTAAGTTCACATTTAAAGGCAAACCTACAAAATTTGCCCATCTCCAAATTTTGCAGTGCAGTCCTCCAGTCAAGTAATATGTACAAGGCATATTGTATGGTAAAACGTGCATTATTAGTGACACACACATGGAAATTGCTTTGTAAAATGTTTTGTTAGGCAAAATTGCATATAAAAATGTATATATTAGTAGAAATTTTAACTAAAACGCACATAACATTTCATGAGTTAAAATAAATAAATATTGTGAAATGCTGCAGAAATGTGGAGAACTGAAATTATGACTGGAAAAATTAGAAACACATAGACGTGAAATGGACTGATCCATCTATCCCTACCCATAAGATATAGTAAATTGACCCCAGGTAGCAGAGCGGTCCCAGAATAAGCTTCCCTTTTATCCTCCTCCGGGAGATCCCCTTGTCTCCATGGAAGGTCAAGTGTAAAAGTGAGGTAAGAAGGGGAGACACAGAAAAGACACTCTGCTTCATTGGGGCTGATGCGTAAGAATAAGTCGCATTATGGTACTGTGGCTCAATTTGGTTTTTTAAAACTTTGGTTGCAAACCTTTCGCTAGTTTTAAATTGGATTAACAGCTTCTAAACTGGTATATTATGTGGGTTGGTTAGGACAATTCTTATAACATATAAATATGCATGTGTTTGTGTTTTAGAAGGTTACCACCGTGTGGTGGCTTCTGAAATCAGTTTGATGCTGTTTTCTAGATCAGTTATCATATGGAAGCCACCACGGGTACCTTTAAGGTAAAGGTAAAGGTACCCCTGCCCGTACGGGCCAGTCGTGTCCGACTCTGGGGTTGCACGCCCATCTCCCTTAAGAGGTCGGGGGCCAGCGCTGTCCGGAGACACTTCCGGGTCACGTGGCCAGCGTGACGAAGCTGCTCTGGCGAGCCGGCACCAGCACAGCACACGGAAACGCCGTTTACCTTCCCGCTATAAAGCGGTACCTATTTATCTACTTGCACTTAAGAGTGCTTTCGAACTGCTAGGTGGGCAGGAGCTGGGACCGAACGATGGGAGCTCACCCCGCTGCGGGGATTCGAACCGCTGACCATACGATCAGCAAGTCCTAGGCGCTGAGGTTTTACCCACAGCGCCACCCGTGTCCCATTTACCTTAAAGCTAGCTAGTAAATATTGTAAACAAACAAACAAACGGCTTTGAATGCAGAAGGTCCCAGATTCGATCCCCCTGGCATCTCCCAATAGGGATGGGAAAGATCCCTTGTTTGAAAGCTGGAAGGGTTGCTGCTGGTCAGCGTAGGTAACAGCAAGCTCAATGGACCACTGGTTTCACCCAGTATAAGGCAGCTTCCTATGTTCCTAACACGGTGCTCCACAACAGCTGCCTCCTCAATGCAAGCTGTTTGTCTGGCACAACCTGCCACGCAAAGAAGTCTACTGCCACCACAGACCCACATTTCTGTGGTGGTGGAAGTAAGTGGCATGAGGCTTCACAGCACAGCAGGCAGCTTTATATGAATGGCTTGCCGTGCTGAGGAAGCCACCAAAGGGAAGTGATTTAAAATGGCCTCCAAGCAGCAGCCGTGTGTGTATTGACCCTTAGACGGCCTTTTAAAATATTGTTTTCACCATGTTTTGATTCCATCAATAGAGCTGACAAGCCAGCTAGGGCCGGTGGGGCGGCGGCAGGGAGGGGAGTTCACATCTTGCTCTTGATGAATGCTGGAGAGGGAGGGAGAAGCTGGAGCTGACATTTCAGCAGGATACCTTATCTAGTGCAGCGAAACTAGTACTTAGGACCACCTGCTATTTGTGGTCACCTGAGTTAGTCAGCCCAGTCAAGATTGCCCATCTCCTCTGTATTAATTTGGGCTCTAGCAGCTGGCCACCTGCCTAATGCACTTCCAGCTACCCGCCAGCCTATCCCACTGTGTAAACTGCATTGCAATGGATGTGCTATCGGTGGCTGAAAAGTCAAGCATGGAAGATTCTTTGTTTATTTAAAATGTGCGAGAAACGTCAAGCTCAATTGTTTGGGGGCCATATAGAGAGTGGGGGCTGCTGGTGGTGTTTATTTGGCTTGGGAGTTTGTAGCTGCATTGATCAAACAGAATGGGAGATCCAAACTGAAGCAACCAGTTGAGGTGGTGAATTCAACAGGGAGAAAGTCACCATGGGGGTAAGCGATTTCTTTTTGCCTGGTGATCATATGTGCGAGTGCTCCTTCCCAGAGCACACAAATGGTAAAATCAAGGCTCTCCATCTTCTGTTTCAATCCAAATTTCATTCTTTCTTTCTCTCTTTCCTCCCCCCACCTCTCTATATAAAGGGCTCTACCTCCTGTGGGTGTTTACAGTGGCCTGCATAATTGGGCCCAAAGCCGTTTCGGCTTCTTAAAACATAGGATGACGGTGACTGTGAGAGGCAGGAGCGACACACATAAAGTGAAACATCAAAGCCTCTTTGTTTTTAAGTCCAGTGTAATAAAAATTGCATTTCCCGTTAGCACTCTGCATGAGGAAATATGTATTACTAAAGGCAAGATATTAACAGAAACCCATCCTCAGCTTGCTGCCGCTGCCAAAATGATGTATTTCAAAATCATGCTGGGTACGCTAATGATCTGCAAGGTAATAGAAGGCAATCTCAGAGAAAAAGTCCTTGGGTGCAACCACAGTGCACCTCTCATGTTAAGCAGTCAATTTCCTTCTACCCACCATAAAGAGATTTTTAACGACATGTTTCATTCTGCAGAACCCTATGGCTCCAGCTTGCATTTTCTCCAGAAATAATTTCAGTGCACAATACCCTTCACTTATGTCCTATGGGCTTACTAAAAACAACAACAACAACAACAACAACAACAGTTGTTTATTTCAGATAGAGGCTAGCAACCATATGCTAAGCCACAGTGAATTCTCACAAGACCGTGGAGTTGGAAGGGACCCCAAGGGTCATCGAGTCCAACCCAGTGCAATGCAGGAATCACAGCTAACAAATCCCTGACAGATGGCCATCCAACCTCTGTTGCAAAAGCTCCAATGAAAGAGAGTCCACCACTTCCCACAGTGCTGCGCTGGGGTTACTAGGTATCCTACTGTTTGGCACACCTGCCTTGCTGCACTCTCCTGCCACTCACAAGACCATTAGAAGAAATTACCAAAACATTACATTTACTTTACATTACATTACAGCGGTACATTTTTGTTAAGTGGAAGGAGTGACTGGTGACAGTGGTTGATGATTGAGTGGGAGATAATGGAGTGCCCAGGTGGGTGGTGTGCTTGTCTGTACTGATGGATGTGCATGAGGTGTGGGAGCAGAATGTGATGAGTGATACTGAATGACTGGCTGCTATTGTATGATTTGTGTAAGGCAGGATTTGGGTGTGATTAATATGTGTCGGTAGGGCGAAGTGTTGTATTTTGTGGGTCGGGGTGTGCCTTGGCATGAGGGAGGATGAAAAGGGGACCCCAAACCCTATAGAGGTGATGTTACAAAATGTGCTGCTTGTTTGGGGCGGATTTTATTATTGTGTTGCATTGTAGTCTTTCAGTTTCATTGTTTGTTATACATACACATGGTATCTGCTATTTTGTAAACCACTTAGAGACCGCCTTATGTATATAAATGTTAAATAAACAAACAAAACATATTGGGTGTTGTCGATTTGTGCCAGCTATTTATGGATTGCCAAAAAGGTCTTCCTAACGACATATATATGAGCCACTTCCAGATCTGCCCAATGGTACTGCTGCTCTGTTTGCTTGGTTCTCTGTCAATCAGTAGTGATGACACAACATTATGAGCTCAGGAGCTGAAGGGTTTAAAGTGGGAGCCCTGTGGATCAGGTACTGGCTCCTTGTACTGCTGGGACTACTGGCTAAGGGATAGAACCGTAGGCTATTCTAACCTGGAAATCATGAGGGCAGGCCTGGATCTTCCTGATCTGGAAGGTCCAGTCAGCTGCTACGGGGGGAGGGATGGCTAAAGACAAGCACGCTGTCTGACTTCCTTCCATTTGATCAAGTTGTTGTCACTGGAAGAGACTGCTTTGTCCTCTCTCTGTTCCTCCAGCCAGCGTAGGAACACAGGAAGCTGGCTTATACAGTGGTGCCTCGCAAGACGAAATTAATCCGTTCCGCGAGTCTCTTTGTCTAGCGGTTTTTTCGTCTTGCGAAGCAATCCTATTAGCGGCTTAGCAGCTATTAAAGGCTTAGTGGATTAGCGGCTAAAAGGCCATTAGCGGCTTATCGGCTTAGAAAAAGGGGGGGAAAGCAGGGGAAAAAATCGGAACACTCGTAAGACATTTCCGTCTTGCAAAGCAAGCCCATAGGGAAAATCGTCTTGCGAAGCAGCTCAAAAACGGAAAACCCTTTCGTCTAGCGGGTTTTCCGTCTTGCGAGGCATTCGTCTTGCGGGGCACCACTGTACCAGGTCAGACTGTTTGTCCATCAAGCTCATTAGTGTCCACTGTAAATGACAGCAGCTCTTCATGTTGTAAGGTAAGCAAAGGCCCTTTTCATCACTTGCAGGATGCATACTACTGTTCTAAAATGGATCTCGCTTTATCACAAAACCATTCCGTAAAATGGCATTTGCCCATCATTGTAACCATAAGGTTACATCCAATGTAAGGCTATTTATTTTATGTATTTATTACATTTATATCCCTCCCTTTTCTCCAATGAATTCAAGATGGTGTACATGGTCCTCCCCCTCCTCATTTCACAACAAGCCTGTGAGGTAGGCTAGGCTGAAAGGCAGTGACTGGTCCAAGGTCACCCAGTGATCTTCATGGATGAGCAGAGCTTTGAACCATGGTCTCCGAGGTCCTAGTCTTACACTCTAACCACGACATCACACTAATGCTAAATAAGTTGTTCCCACACATGCCCAGTACCCTCCCCAGATCTGCAAGAAATCCCAGAACACATTTAGGGGACGTGGATGAACCGGGGGGCGGTGGTGGGGGGAGTTCTACTGCACTTGTGTAAACCCTTATGCTAAAAGAACAAGCACATTGGATACCACCCATAGACCCCAGTTTACAATGGGTGGCTAATGGAATAAGGTGTGGAACTTAGCACTAGTGGAAAAAATAACACAACAACAAAGACCGCAGAAGGTTAATATCTGAGATATTTATTAGAATCTGAGATATTTATTAGAACATGGTTGTCACTCCAATGCTTATGAATCAGGATGGGTGCACTAAAATGCTCACCATCCCTGTTCAGTCTGCTCTGATTCAGTGGTGGTGAGCCAGTTCAGGTCTGCCGGTTGGCAACTAATTTAGAGCTGGTGAGTTTGGTACTAGCTTCTCTCTTCATTTGTTCTAGTGCTTTGTAACTTTGTATATCACCAAGCTATTGATTTTGTGTTTTATTTGTAAGTTTTTGTTACTTGTTAATGGTTAATACTGTTAATACTTGTTTAAAAAATTAAGGTTTTAAGTGTTAACGGTTCGCAAGAAACTAAAGCAGGGGTAGGTCAACCTGGTGTTCTCCCATATGTTGCTGAACATCCACTGACCAACACTTGGAGGGTGAAAGCTTTTTGAGATGGCAGCTTGCAACATAGCTGCTCTGTTGAAACATTGTCATTTCTAGAGCCTTGAGCTTCTGGATCTGACACTTTAAACAAACACTGTAACTCTGCTTAATGGCACCAACCAGACAGAGGCTTTTCCCACCCCCACCCCAAAGTTCTGCTCGCTCACTCACTCACTCACTCACTCACACAAAGAAACTTCTGTTTACACAAAGAGCCCAGGCTTAAAATCTACAGTTTGCGAAGCTGTAATTTGTGGTTGGCAATTGTGGTTCGTTTAACAAAGGAAGTCTTCTAGTTTGCAATACGCGCAGCGCTTGCTTCCCACTCCCGTCACCACATAAACTATTGTAGCAACAGCCTTTCGCCATGGCAAATATATGATGATCCAGCAATGTGGCACCCTTCCAAACTCCTATTTCGTGGTACACCATACACACAGAAACACTACATCAGTTCTGCTGGAGCACAGGCCTGTAATTAGGGCTGGCAAGCTACTAATTACATACTGCCATCAAATCTAACAATTTTCCCAATAAAAAGAAATAACTACTTTGGTGCAGGGTATGGCAAATACAATTACACACATGTGTTTTACATTTAATAGATATGCACGTATACAGTACATTCATGCTGTATGCATAAAATGTGGGGTTTAAGATGGCTGGACAGATTCGCATCTTCCTAAGGTTCTGGCTTTATTGTGCAATGCATACACACGTCAGAAGCCTACCAATTTGTTCTCAGACAGCCTGGGAGGAGGGGAGAAACTTTATTTCCCTCAAACCACACAACCCAGGAAAAATAAAACAAAACACCGCCCCTTCCAATTATTCTGTAGTTCCACAGAAAGCGGGGGCATTTTAAAATCCAGGAAAAACTGAGGACAATCTGAACAGGAAAGAAGGAACCCTGATGGGATGGAAGAATGGGGCAGCTTCAGGAGGGTTTGAATCAAAGAAGGTGAAGGGGATTAGGCTTGATTTTCACCAGCTTTTTTTTTTTTTACTTTTGCAAAAGTGGACAATAACTCCTCAGATTAACCCACCAATAAATAAAGGACTTTCGCCATTCTCTTCAACATAATTCTGCTGTAACATTTTGCCATTATTCTAATATTTTGCTCCACAGACTTTGCTTTAATCTTTCCATCTCCACATTCTGGCATTTGTTACAGGACTGTTCTTCACACAGCGCACATGGAATTCTCTCCCACAAAAGGCAGCGATCCCTACTAGCTTAGATGGCTTTAAAGGAGGATTAGATTCACGGACGATAAGGCTATCGATGGCTACTAACCCTTGATGGCTATGCTCTACTGACTATGTTCTGCTTGCACTGTTGGAGGCAGTGTGCTTCTGAATACCAGTCATTGGAAAGTGCAGGAAGGGAGAGATGTACTTGGCACCTGCTTGTGGTTCAGACAGCTGGATGGCTACTGTGAGAGCAGGATGCAGAACCAGGTGGGCCACTGCTTGATCCAGCAGGCCGTGATTATGTTCTTATGTTCTTATAACTTGCAATATATTTTTTCTACAGTATGTTCCTTAACCAGGGCAGTTCAGGACATCAATTCAAGGGTGGTAAATAACTTTTTAAATATCTTTATACTTAGGGGTATCTTCTACATATATATATATATATTTAAAAACACCACTTCCCCCATGCACCATGTCAGGGAACTAACATCGGAGGGAGAGGCGAAGGGGAGGCTCCCAGATGATGCTGGCGAAGGACCCAGCAGCAGGGGGAGAAACAGCTCAGTAGAGGGGGAAGCCAATCAGCGCAACACCGGGGATGAAGGGGGGCAGACGGGGGAATTGGAGAGAGGGCTCCAGGACTCTTCACTGGACATCAGTGAGGAGAGCCCAGGTCCTCCGCTACCCACGCCTTTCCTGCGCAGAAGACTCCTGCGCAGTGAGAGGAGGAGGAGACTGGGTGTCAAACAACTTTTATGTTGGAAGAGGTTCAAGAAACGCCCACTGACGGATTCTGCCAGTGACTGAGGCAGCCACGATGAGAAGGGGCTGTGCAGTCAGAAAGGTTTAACAAGGCAAATTAACCAAGAAAGGCACCAGCTTACGCATGAGTAACTCATACCTATTACACACCAGATCAGGCTAGAGACATTTACATGCCCTTTATAAGGTGGTCCCAGGATGGAGTGCAATATACCAGCACAATGTCATAACTTTGGGCACTGTGCTAGAGTTACAAATCAACTTGCAAATGCTATGCTGATGCAATGATTTAGGCTGGCATTATTGTACTGGCAACTGCCACAACTTCCAAATGTAGTATTGCACAAACAGCAATAGAATAAGTGTATCCTTATTCATCTGAAGACCCATCTGGTCTGGCCTATGGGAAGCCTGCAAGCAGGACTTGAATGCAACAGCAGCTCTCCCCACTTGTGAGTTCCCGGAAGTATCTTCCC